>NC_047506.1:7872205-9072205 GCF_902827115.2 Pseudochaenichthys georgianus | reverse complement strand
GGTCTACCTGGACGACATCCTGGTGCATGGCAGCTCGTTTGAGGCGGCCCTGGGATCTCTAAGAGTGGTGCTGGAGAGGATCAGAGCCGCTGGTTTGAAGCTACATCCAGACAAGTGTCATTTCCTGCAGAGAGAGGTCACTTTCCTGGGCCACAAAGTGGGGGGTGAGGGCATCGGCACCCTACAAGAGAAAGTGCAGGCGGTCGCAGGCTGGCCAAATCCTCGCAACCAGAAACAGCTGAAGAGTTTCCTGGGCCTGGCCTCGTACTACAGAAAGTTTGTACGGGGTTTTGCTTGCACTGCCGCACCCCTGTTCCAGCTGCTGCAGAAGGACAGAGCTTTCCTGTGGTCTGAGCAATGTCAAGCAGCGTTTGACAGCCTTTGGCGTGCCTTGAGTGAAGCCCCGGTTCTCGCCCCAGCCAACCCCGGGCTGCCGTTCACCCTGGACACAGACGCTAGCGGCGTTGGGGTGGGCGGAGTGCTCTCCCAGACTACACCAGAGGGGGAGCGGGTGGTGGCATACTTCAGCCGGGCGTTCAACAAAGCAGAGCGACGATACTGCGTCACCCGCAGGGAACTTTTGGCAGTGGTGCTGTCCATCAGGCACTTTAAGTACTACCTATGTGGGCAGGCGTTCATGGTGAGGACGGATCACTCTGCATTACAGTGGCTCATGACGTTCAAAGAGCCAGAAGGGCAGGTCGCCAGGTGGCTAGAAGAGCTCCAAGCTTTCGACTTCAGGGTGGAGCACCGGGCTGGGGTGCGGCACACCAATGCAGACGCTCTCTCCCGCCGCCCGTGTGCCGCCGGCGGATGCCACTACTGCGAGAAGAGAGAGACTCGGGAAAAGAAGCTGCTGGAGGAGGACATTGTCTGTGCGGCAGCGCGGAAAGTGGAAGAGGTTATCTGCCGGGAGCTCCAGACAGTGGACGTGGCCGAGTGGAAGCAACAGCAGGAGCTGGACGCCGTTCTACAGCCTGTACTGCAGTGGGTTGAGTCGCAGCATCGGCCACCGTGGGAGGAAGTGGCAGTGCTCTCCAAAGCAACCAAGGGGCTGTGGTCTCAGTTTGAGGCTCTACGTCTGTGTCAGGGCGTACTACAGCGGGCGTGGAAGGAGCCAGCAACGGGGGAGAAGAGGTGGCAAGTGGTGGTCCCGAGGGGTCTGCAAGAGGTCGTACTCAAGGCCATGCATGGAACGGCAGGCTCTGGGCACTTTGGCGTCACTAAGACTCTCCGGCGCCTTCGTCAGGGCTGCTACTGGGGGCAGTGTCGGAGGGATGTCGAAGACTTTTGTCGCCGCTGTGATTTGTGTATGGCGCGGAAGGGCCCACCTGGTCGTTCCCATGCTCCGCTACAACAGTTTTCCGTGGGGGCTCCGATGGAGAGAGTAGCGGTTGATGTGGTGGGGCCTCTACCCTTGTCAAACAGGGGGAACCGCTACGTTCTCACGGCCATAGACTATTTCACAAAGTGGCCAGAGGCGTATGCTCTCCCTGACCAAGAAGCAGAGACAGTCGCAGATGCTTTGGTGGCCGGCATGTTCAGCCGTTTTGGAGTGCCGGAGACCCTGCACAGTGATCAGGGGAGAAATTTCGAGTCCCGGGTGTTCGCCTCCATGTGCTCACAGCTGGGCATGCACAAAACACGCACCTCCCCCTTGCGACCTCAGAGCGACGGACTAGTCGAGAGATTTCACCGCACCATGGGACAGCAGCTGGCAATCCTCACGTCTCAGCATCAGCGCGACTGGGACGAGCATCTGCCCCTCGTGCTCATGGCATGTCGTTCTGCAGTTCAGGAGTCCTCAGCCTGTTCTCCTGCCCTCCTCATGTTGGGGAGAGAGCTTCGAACCCCTGCTGTTTTGGCGTTTGGTCAGCCACCGGATTCCCTGGACACGCCTCCAGGGCCTGAGTACGCCAGGAGACTTCAGGACCGCCTTGATTCCGCTCACGCTTTGCCCGCGATCAGCAGAAAAGTGCTGGGGTGAGACAGAAGCGGAACTACGACACCAGGACAAGAGGGCAGCATTTCAGGGCCGGGGAGTTGGTTTGGGTCTACAGCCCACAACGGAAGAAAGGGCGGTGCCCAAAACTGGACAGTCAGTGGGTTGGTCCCTGCAGAGTACTGGAGAGGGTGGGGGAAGTGGTCTACAGGGTGCAGCTGCCCCCAAAGGGGAGAAAAGTGGTGCTCCACAGAGACAGGTTGGCTCCGTACAGAGGAGTCGCTTCTCCACAGGCTGAACCCCAAGGAACATCGGGGCCCACAGCCGTTCCCTCGACACTCCCACTCAGGTCCCCCGGCGAACAGAGTAGCAGTCCCCCATCAGGGACTGAGTGTCCCCTCATTGTTTCGCCGCCTGGGCCAGAACCGGCCACCCCTGTCCTCCTGACCCCAGTTCCCCTGCCGAGAAGGCAGGTACGACCCCCGGGTCGTTTCAGAGACTTTGTAGTGTAGCGACCCTGGTATAGGCTGTTGAGGGTGTCACTCAGGAATCCCCCGTCTCTCTGCCAATCATGGAGCTGCACGGGCTGCTGTCTGAGGTGCGGGCCTGTGGTTGGGTGAGCAGACGGGGGAGGGCGGGAAGTGTGACGTGTACAATGAGTTATGTTAGAAGTCAGTGTCAATGTGTGTGAGGTTGAGCCTCAAGCTATACCCCTCCGTAATCATCTGTGTAGAAGTCAGTTATTAAAGCCTAGTAACTGGAAGCTTGCCTCTCGACTCCTTCCTGTGAACGTTACAATATATTTAAAAAATATGTATTTTTCTGCAAGTGAACATTTCATCTCTAAGTTCATTTTTTTTCTACAAGCTACACAACTTTTTTTTTTCTTCTGTGACTTCAAATTTGGTTCACAGTGACGTGGATATTTTATACAAGTGTACATTTGGTTCACAGTTACGTGGATATTTTATACAAGTGTACATTTGGTTCACAGTTTCGTGGATATTTTATACAAGTGTAAATGTAAGCACACAAACTCAGATTTTTTTTCTACAAGTGCTCACATCAGGTTTTACACGCTCTCACATTTTGCACCATATCTACCTTCATAGTAGACTCACAAGGTAAAAAAAAAACGAACTCTTTTTGTGGTGCCCACTGCTCAAAGAGCAGCCACGGAACTCAGCTACTTTGCAAGCTTTGTTTAGATACGAAGCTTGCAGAGAAAAAAATACAGAGATGCATGCTTTTGAGATTTCTCGGCTGTTGACAGAAACCAAAATGACAGCAACCAAATTTCCTCCAGAGAGGCAGCCAGGAGCTCGCTCCCTTGTGCCTCTAAAAACCTCGGCTTTGAATGTGCGTTTTGCAACAAACTGCCATGCTCCCACCTTGTTGTTACTTGACACACCGGGGCGAGCTACCGCTTGTATACGACAGCTCATCTGTTGTCAGAGCGCAGAACTCCTGCAAACTTTCCCCCTTAGGCTGGGAGGGGAGGGGAGGGGAGGGGAGGGGAGGGGAGGGGAGGGGAGGGGAGGGGATTATAGGTTGAGCGCCACAGCTGAATGAAGTGACAGCAGGTTGTTTTTCACAGCGTTTCACAGATTCTTCCAAACCGTGCAGACAGGCAGATATATGGCTAAAACAATAGAAGACAAGCAGCAGTTGTCACATTTGTCTCTTCCTTTTTAACCAGCCACACACTGACATGTGCACCTGTGTGTGTTTCGGGTGTTGGCGGATGCACAGCTGAGGGTACTAGACACCAGTTGCATGAATAAGCTTTTCTTATAAAATAAAGCCCTTAAATGATGTCTCTCAAGTGACGTCATTCAAATAGAATTACAATTTGTTTGCATCTTTTCTTGGGATTTCAGATATTTATAAAAAAGCATATTTTAAAGTTATTTAAACATTTAAATAAATCACCTCACTTAGATATTCTCGCCTTACACTGTAAATGTTTAATACTGTATAGCTATCACAGCAGACCGTGAACAACATCACCATTCATTTGGAGTCATGTGTCTGGCCACCTGACAAACATAGGACAAATATTTACTCTTCTTTAGGTATGTTAAGGCCAACAGGGAAAAAATGTGTCTCTTTATCTGCTTAATGCTCCACTATGTTCTCCAGCTAGTTGCCAACTGTGTCTGTCTGTCATTTGGTGCTGGACAGGAGGCTAGTGACACAGTTTATCAGAGCTTTATTTACTGGAAAAGCTCGACCTGGAATCAAGGTTGCTGCGAGCCAGATTTGGGGGGCAAATAAACCACAACAATTAGTTTAAAAAAGCTCAAACTTCCTGCACAGCTGGGGGAAGTTACAGAGCTCTGCGTGCCGGTTTATCACCTGCTGCATTGCACACGACGTTCATATAACTGCTGATTTTGAATTTTAAGATTTCCGTAAGTTATAATACATAGATAGCGATCCCACATTTATGTCTCCATGTCCTCCACCTTTGCTACTACCTTGTTCTCTTTAACTCATCAGGAAGGACCGTCCCATGGACTCTTTGACCCCTTACCTGAGGGAAGAAGGATACATAAGATTATGGGCAAAATGTATTTGCTAATGGCGCCCTATCTTTAATATCTGCACACGTGATGGCATGTTACAAAGTGGTTTATGGCCCTTTTATTATCCACACTCCTTTATTTAAACAAGTTAGTTATTCAGAAAGGCTTGGGTAATGTTTCAGGCTGTGTGTAAAAGCTTATTAATTATTAATAACTTATCTACTGCTCTTGTGCAACACAACTTTTGTATAGTTTACTATCGTTTTGACTTGCTGCTACCTCACCTACTTTATATATTTACATACTGTTATAACGCTGCTCTTTCAAACTGACATGTATTTTTAACACATACATAATTATAAATATCTGTACTATATACGTATACAACACATTACATTTTAATTTACATTGTTAGATTTGGTAAAAGAAAATGTGTAAATGTTGTATTCTTACATTTCTTTATTTCTATTATAATTATTACTATGCTTGTGTGAACTCATATCCATCCCATCCTGTGTTTCACCCTGTTGTTGCTGCTGCTAAGACACATGCATTTCCGTAGAGGGATTTAATAAAGTGAATATCATCTTTCTTTTCAATAATTTACCATGAATTCAAACTCATTTTATTAACACATGCTTCCCTCTTTATATGATATGTTAGCCTATTTATTGTGTCTTTTTTATCTGCACTGTCCCTTTGCTGTAACAAGTAACAAAGTACATCAACCGGTCACAGTGGCCCTGTTTATCTCATGTCTTATAAAAGCTTATTAATGATTTATAAAGTGTTCACAACCTAATTAATAAATGAATTACAAACTATTCGTAAACCCTTCATAAGGGTAGTCTTATTGTAAAGTAGTACCCCAAAATTATAATAACCCACGCTCAGATAAGGTGTGTACTGTACTACGCTGAGGCAGAGGAGTTGTTGTGAAAGACTGGTTTGAAATCCAGTCATGTATTTTTTTATATGGGATCAAAGCAGTTTCCTGTACAGCCAGCAAAACCTGTAAAGCTAATTGACTGCACTGTGACACACGCATACTAATGTGAATATCTCTCCATGTTGTTTGTGTGAAATATAGTACAATACCTGCATACAATGTAGAAACATTGTCATCATGACATTTGAGTCAGCGTCATGGAAGATAAGCTTCAACAAAACCCGAACAAACAACAAGAGTGTGACTAAAATAGTTTTTTACATCTCCAGAGATGCAAATGTAAAAATGCATCTCCCACATACACCTTTACTACAAGCAGAAATCCCTGAAAGGGTTAGCACTGTGGGTTTCTTCTCATCAACTGTGAGTTCAAAGGCTACACATGAACTTTTTATGATGATGACTAGCCACCTTTTGTTTTGAGGCGCAGGAGAGTTGCAATTAGCGGGAAAACAATACTTCAGAAAAATGTGCTGTACAGTCTTCAAGCATGTCACCACACGCATCATTAGGCTAAAGGAGCAAACTAGAAACATGAAAATCCAACAAGCTGTTCACTCGTTCTGCTCCGACAAATCACTTGTCATCGATGAGAAGAGTCTGGTTGAGTGTAAAGTGCACGCTTGAACGCATAAATACACATCGAGTAACACGCACCCAGGCAAGTCCCAGCAGGTGGTGGGGCACAAAAGGAAAATCTGAACACCCGAACATCTCCGCCTGCTCTACCTGTGTTGTGTGACAAGCTCACTGACAGACGGGAACATCCAAGAAAAACAAAATGTGGCGAGCACTTCGGTTTGGATATTAAATGTAATAGCACTGATTTAATGATTGTTGTCTTATCAAACTTCAAAAAGTAAATGCCATCGTTGCACCATTTCAATTTGTATTCTCTTTTATTGTTCTCGATTGTTTGGTCTTTAAACGTCAGAATATAGTGAAAAGCTACCTCTATAATCTTCAAGCTCATGTTGACATCCTCAGATGTTTTGTTTGTCCAATTTTTTTTTGTAATTTAGAGAATAAAGAAGAGCACACAATCCCCACAATGGAGGCAGGATCAAAGGAATGATTGCTATTTTAGTTTGAACCAAAAACAGCTACTGGCAGATCATTTTATATTCCAGTCAGTACAATGCATTGTAGTTGAATTGGTAGAATAATGGAAAGACAATTATGGAAGTGTTGGATATACCGTACAGTTCGGTAAAATACTATGCTGCTTTATACAACCATTGCTTTTTCCTGCATTGAAGGCAGTAAAGCTGCTGTCATAAGTTGACTGATTGATAAGTTAATTCATTATTTTGAGTGTCAGTTTTTCATTAAAGTAATTTTTTATTCCAAATTGCTGCTTTTCAGCTTCTCATCTTGGGAGATCTCCTGATTTGTCACAGGTATACATCATAATGAACTGAATTTCTTGGGCAAGACAAGAAAAGAAAATACATTTAAAAGACATCTCCTTGGACTGTGATGGACATTTTTCACAATTAATTATTTCATTTAATTGACCATACAATCAATCTAGAGAAATAATCAGCAGGTTAATCGATAATGAAAGTAATCATGAGTTGCAGCCCCTAAAACACACCCTTTATGTGTTTAGAAGCAGAAAGACACTGGTTTATGTGTTTCAGTCATGCTGGGATTTAAATAAACTGTTTTAATTTTGTGGTAGAGCGGATACCATTGGCACTCAAGCTGCTGTGTTTCTGCTTCACATGTTAACCAAAATGCAACAGAGGTTCACTGAAAATACACTTCGTTTAGGGAGTCGTTTTAGCGAAAACAATGATTATTAAGTGGAGAAAATGTGCTTTTATCTAGCTTTTGGAGGCATTTGATGACCTGTGATACATTGGTGTGCACATACAAGGAAACACAAAGGAAACATGCATCACTTCCAGCTCAGACCAATGAGTTACAGGCTGTTTTTATCTGTGCAGCCCTGCCTTGACACCCAGTGACCCCACTGAGTTGCAGTATGGCAGCTAAAATTGGGCAATCCCCTGAGCCAGTGCGCTGACAGCACTGCTCCCTCAGCCTCACTCATGGATCATTAATTCTCACCATGAATAAAACTGTGCGCACCCTTTAATATCATGTTACCACACAGCGGAATTTATTCACACAGCAAACACAGGCATATTAAGCTTAGCTGTTGGTGAATTATTAATGTAGCTGTAGAGAATCGTAGCTGTGTATAGAGGAAATGCAAATGATCACACACAAAATTGAAAGCTGGGCTATTTCTAGCTGTTTCTATTAACACGGATATTTGTATCATACATGAATTGGTTTCATTGGTTTTTTTAATGGAAGAAAATCAGCTTAGAAAACACAGTTTGGCTTAAAGCCCTTCCCCTCAGGATTTACTTGACACTTTCCCAGCGACAGTAGGCTACAAGTTTCCCTGGCTGTCTGCGGTGGGAAGTGTTACTGCCCGTCAGCTCAAACGCATATCCTATACTGCTTTAGTCTGGCTCTCGGCTGCTATAATTAGATATATCCTATAATCTTAGATAAGACAGTCAACTAACAGTGTGTGCACGTCTTACCCCCACAGGTGGCAAATCCTATTCCCACAAGCTCCTTGGAAACATAATAAGTCTTTGGAGGAAAAACAACCTGCGCGCAAACAAAGCAAACCAGCTTCAGACTCACCGTGAGTTGAGACAATGAAGATCTACATTAGAAACTGTTCTGTTGTTTGTATCCTGCTCGACGCTCCCTGCTCCATGCTCCACCTGCACCGTCCAACACTCATCTGACTCCTTCAGACTCCAGCAGCTCTCAGCGGTAGGCAGCGCCTGGTCACGTGACTTCTGATTTCACCTTTACTCAAAGTGTCAGCCAATCAGCTGTAACCTATGTTTTTTATTTGAAATACTTCTGCTCTTTGTTTTATTTTCGAAGTGTAACTGTAATCCCATTTATTAGGAGAATAGAAACCTGGAATGGCTTTTCATACATAACAAAATACTGCACTTTTATGGATTGTTGAAAAAATCATTTGACCACAATTTGAGACCTCCTTTTCACATGTTCCTTTTTTTGTACGTGTATGTTATGTTATTGACTTTTTTTTGTAGTGTATGTTGTTCTTAAAGTTGCCATTATTATTGCATTTAAACTATTGTTTTTAATAATGATTTTTTTTTGTAACATCCTGCACGGTTTATCATTTGTTACCTGTTTTGTTTGTGTGTTTTTAAATTGTGCAAAACAATAAAATAAAATAAAAATGTTTTCAATTCAAAATTAAATTGTGATATTATGACACCTACACATGTACAGTAATACAGCCCAATAACATACAAGCTTTTAAACTGCACAACAAATACTGCATTTTCAGTATCCTATAACTTAATTGTTTTTAAATAAAATCTATAACAGCAAGCATGTAAGTTATTAAAGAACACTATGTTTTTGCAAGACATGCTAGAATAGCAATTTGCAATATTTGCTCATCATACAAATGCTACTGTTGGCCAGTGGCAACCAACACACTTATATATTATTTGGCGTAGAAATAAAACAAATAAAATAATATGTTTTATTTACCTATTAACCCTGTAAGGCCCACTGTTGTAATTTTACAACATTACTTTAAAGGTGGGGTAGGTACGTTTGAGAAACCGGCTCGAGTGGCTAGAATTTGAAAATACACAACCGGAGAAAATCTGCCACTTCCTTATAGAGCCCCTCCTCCAACACACACGAACGCGCACATGACCATTGAGGGCACGAGATAAGTTTGTGCCCCGATGGAAGGCTGATAGGCAGGTAGGCTATCCAGTTATTATAGCCGGCCCGGCTAAACGGATTGGTTGTACTTTTTACAGTATTACGGCTTCTACAGATAAACATTTTTTATGGATTTTTTGTAAAAGCACTTAAGATATTCATTGCTAATCCTAAAAAGTTAGTAAATGTTTTTTTAAAGACTACATTTACATAGTCAAAAGGTCCTTTTGTTCAGCCTCACAATACTATTGAGTAGTAAATGTGTTTATACACTGAACAAAAATATAAATGCAATACTTTTGTTTTTGCTCCCATTTTTCATGAGATGAACTCAAAGATCTAAAACATTTTCTATATACACAAAATAACCATTTCTCTCAAATATTGTTCACAAATCTGAAAAAATATGTGATAGTGAGCACTTCTCCTTTGTCGAGATAATCCATCCCACCTCACAGCTGTGGCATATCAAGATGCTAATTAGACAGCATGATTATTGCACAGGTGTGCCTTGGCTGGCCACAATAAAAGGCCACTCTGAAACGTGCAGTTTTGCTTTATTGGGGGGGTCTGGGGGGATCCAAAAACCAGTCAGTATCTGGTGTGAGGGGTAGGGGTAGGGTTAAGGTTAAGGTTAGGGTAATGTTGTGAATCGAGTGGCCCATGGTGGTGGTGGGGTTATGGTATGGGCAGGCGTATGTTATGGACGACGAACACAGGCCACTCGATTCACAACATTAATGTGAGTAGAAATACAGGAATTCTGCTCCCACCTACTGTAAGCCCAACGTTGCAATATTACAACATTTGCCTAAAAACTTACCAAAACGTAAACAATGTGAAAACTCTTTAATTTCTGCTCCATATAGGCTCCCTACAACAACATCTGAAGGGTAAAAAAAATAATAATTATAATGTTTTTCTATATTTGGGCTTTACAGGGTTAACAGCATCTTCTGCCATCTAGTGGCTCATAATAGCAATTTCTTTAACATATATTAAAGAAAAATACCTGAGAGGAAATACAATAACATATTATCAGTTACTGCAAAACAGTATTAATGTATCTCAGATTTTACATATATATATATATTTTTATTGATCCCACGTTGAAATGCAAAATTACATTTTATGAAATATCAAGGTTAAAAAACCGTACTATAAACTACCCTTCAATATTTTAATATTTAAAAAATAAACTCTAATAATAAGAAGCGTTGCTTAAAAAAAAAACTTAACATGTCACTCACGTCTCCACAATTTATACTTTAAAAAGTAATTTGACACTTTTTGCTTATAGAATATACAATGGCTGCTGTTAACAACAACCTAATATTATCAGGAGATGAAACAAATGTACATACACATTTCAAGTTTAAATGAAATGCCTGCACCTGTAAAATACAATGTAAAATAAAAATAACTCCAGTAAATACAGCTATATGACTAATGAGAGTTGATTAGATTAATTAAGGCCCATGGCTTCTTTACAGTTTGCATCTCCGTTTGTCCTTGTGGCACTTCCGGGCTGGACTCGGGTTTCTGAGGTTTTGAGAGGAGGAAGCCTTCTTCAGGGTGTCCACCAGGACCCCAGGCCGAGGGGACGGGTGCTTGTTGGCCACAGGACGAGTGTTTGCATAGATTGGATCTTCTGCTGCATCAAGAGCAAAAACAGGGTGAATTACATTACAACTTTTTAAATAAAACTATATCTCAGACATCTACATAACAGAATTGTATAAGTTAGAAGTTATTCTGTCTAAAACACAATTGACCCCCTGACGGTAAGAGCTTAGATTAGAGACATGTCATTATATAGACAACGGTGTCCTCAAATCAAATATCCATCAAATATGTCATTTTTCTGGTTATCAGTATTACTTTATTTATATTTACAAATGTTGCATCATTTTATGTAGTCGGGTGCCCAGCCTTAAACATCATCTAATTGTAAAGTGTCTGTTTAACTTTTGCTGTTTTTAACACTAAAACTGTGTCCGTGTGCACCTTTCAAGTCCCCCTGTTCACCTGCAACTTGAAGTAAAAATAATGTAACATTCAAAAAGAAATACAATCTTATTACAGAGGTATTGTGTTAATTAGACCATTTACTTGTTCTGTAGAAAAGCTTCTGTCCTGCTTGTATAATTGCTTATAACAAAAACAGAAATTGGAGGTGTATGTGTGAAGTCACCTCTGTCCTATTCTTACTGCTCCATCCTGTGTGGCCAAACAGCAAACTTAGGTCTACTGACACATCTTTAATACCTTTGTCATGCACCACCATTAAACAAAAACATAAAAGGTCTTTGTTCGTGGTTAAGCAACTTTTGCTGATGAGTTACACCTGTAAGGCAAGGCACTTTTCAACACAAGGCCATTCAAAGTGCTTTACAAAAAATGAAAGACATTAAGAAAATGGCATTTAAAATCAGTCATTAAAAAGAAAAGCTAATAAAATAAACATTAAAAGAAAAAATACATGGATAAAAATTACAGTGCAGTCTAAGATATGAATAGTTCAATTAAAAGCAGCGACAAAAAGAAAAGTAAGCAACATAATGTTGTGTCACATGTTGTAAAAAATATGATAAATGTTACAAGGTAATTGAATCTCAAAGTCGACCACTCCCAATTATTTTGTCATCATGACACTTTCAATCAAATTATAAAAATGTTAAATGTCGTAAATAGTGGATGAAATATTTTGCATAAGCATAAACAAAATAAGAAAAGCAGTGTTCTTTTTTGTTTTGATTAAGACGTATTCAGTGCATTACTGGTTCATTTAAAAATATGTATACATTTGACTTATGTCTGAAAGCAACAACTTCTCCGGAGTTGCTCAAGGTGTGAGGCGCCGGGCGGGTGTGGGGATACTCACAAGTCCCCGGTTAGGTGCTTCGTTGTTGGAGTTTACCCCAGTGGACGAGAGGGTCGCCTCCCTACGCCTGCGGGTTATGGGGGGGAAAACTCTGACTGTTGTGTGTGCTTATGCACCCAACAGCAGTTCAGAGTATTCGGCCTTCTTGGAGACCCTGGAAAGAGTCCTGTATGGGGCTCCTGAAGGGGACTCCTTAGTCTTGCTGGGAGACTTCAACGCACATGTGGGCAATGATGGAGACACTTGGAGGGGCGTGATTGGGAGGAACGGCCCCCCTGATCTGAACCGGAGTGGTGGTTTGTTACTGGACTTCTGTGCTAGTCATGGATTGGCCATAACAAACACCATGTTCGAACATAAGGATGCTCATAAGTGTACGTGGTACCAGAGCACCCTAGGCAGAAGGTCCATGATCGATTTCGTTATCGTATCATCGGACCTGAGGCCGTATGTTTTGGACACTCGGGTAAAGAGAGGGGCGGAGTTGTCAACTGATCACCATCTGGTGGTGAGTTGGGGCGAGTGGCGGGGGAAGCCTCTGGATAGACCTGGTAAGCCCAAACGTGTAGTTCGGGTGAACTGGGAACGTCTGGAGGAGGCCCAAGTTCAGGAGGCCTTCAACTCACACCTCCGGCGGAGCTTTTCGGGCATTCCTGTGGAGGTTGGGGACATTGAACCAGAGTGGTCGGTGTTCAAAGCCTCTATTGCCGAAGCCGCGGTGGGGAGCTGTGGTCTCAAGGTCTTAGGTGCCTCAAGGGGCGGTAACCCTCGAACCTCCTGGTGGACACCGGTGGTCAGGGAAGCCGTCCGACTGAAGAAGGAGGCCTTCAGGGATTTGTTATCCCGGGGGACTCCCGAAGCAGTTGCAAGGTACCGACAGGCCCGAAGTGCAGCAGCCTCATCCGTGGCCGAGGCAAAGCAGCGGGTGTGGGAGAAGTTCGGAGAAGACATGGAGAAGGACTTTCGGGCGGCACCAAAGTTGTTCTGGAAAACTGTCCGACACCTCAGGAGGGGGAAGCAGGGAACCATCCAAGCTGTGTACAGTAAGGATGGGACGTTGTTGACCTCAACTGATGGAGTGTTGGGACGTTGGAAGGAACACTTTGAGGAACTCCTGAACCCGACAACTCCGCCCTCTATGTTAGAGGCAGAGCTGGAGTATGACGGGGGATCAACGCCAATCTCCCGGGGGGAGGTCACTGAGGTCGTCAAACAACTCCACAGTGGCAAAGCCCCGGGGGTGGATGAGATCCGCCCGGAAATGCTGAAGGCTCTGGGTGTTGAGGGACTGTCATGGTTGACACGTCTCATCAACGTTGCGTGGAAGTCGGAAACGGTACCGAAGGAGTGGCAGACCGGGGTGGTGGTCCCCCTTTTCAAAAAGGGGGATCAGAGGGTGTGTGCCAATTACAGAGGCATCACACTACTCAGCCTCCCCGGGAAAGTTTACTCCAAGGTACTCGAAAGGAGGGTCAGGCCGATTGTCGAACCTCAGATTGAGGAGGAACAATGCGGATTCCGTCCTGGTCGTGGAACGACGGATCAGCTTTTTACTCTCGCAAGGATCCTGGAGGGGGCCTGGGAGTACGCTTATCCGGTCTACATGTGTTTTGTAGACTTGGAGAAGGCGTATGACCGGGTTCCCAGGGAGTTACTGTGGGAGGTGCTGCGGGAGTATGGGGTGAGGGGGTCTCTACTCAGGGCCATCCAATCTCTGTACTCCCAAAGCGAGAGCTGTGTCCGGGTCCTCGGCAGTAAGTCGGACCCATTTCCGGTGAGGGTTGGCCTCCGCCAGGGCTGCGCTTTGTCACCAATCCTGTTTGTAATATACATGGATCGGATTTCGAGGCGTGGTCGTGGGGGGGGGGGGGTCTGCAGTTCGGTGGACTAAGGATTGCACCACTGCTTTTTGCAGATGATGTGGTTCTGATGGCTTCATCGGTCTGCGACCTTCAGCACTCACTGGATCGGTTCGCAACCGAGTGTGAAGCGGCTGGGATGAGGATCAGCACCTCCAAATCTGAGGCCATGGTTCTCAGCAGGAAACCGATGGACTGTCCACTCCAAGTAGGGAATGAGTCCTTACCCCAAGTGAAGGAGTTCAAGTATCTCGGGGTCTTGTTCTCGAGTGAGGGATCAATGGAGCGTGAGATGGGCCGGAGAATCGGAGCAGCGGGAGCGGTATTGCAGTCGCTTTACCGCACCGTTGTGACGAAAAGGGAGCTGAGCCGGAAGGCAAAGCTCTCTGTCTACCGGGCCATTTTCGTTCCTACCCTCACCTATGGTCATGAAGGATGGGTCATGACCGAAAGAACGAGATCGCGGATACAAGCGGCCGAGATGGGTTTCCTCCGCCGGGTGGCTGGTGTCTCCCTTAGAGATAAGGTGAGAAGTTCGGTCATCAGGGAGGGACTCGGAGTTGAGCCGCTCCTCCTTCGCGTCGAAAGAAGCCAGTTGAGGTGGTTCGGGCACCTAGTTAGGATGCCACCTGGGCGCCTCCCTAGGGAGGTGTTCCAGGCACGTCCAGCTGGGAAGAGACCAAGGGGTAGACCTAGGACCAGGTGGAGGGATTATATCTCTTCGCTGGCCTGGGAGCGCCTTGGGATCCCCCAGTCAGAGCTGGTTGATGTCGCCAGGGAAAAGAAAGTTTGGGGCTCTCTGCTGGAACTGCTACCCCCGCGACCCGACCACGGATAAGCGGGAGAAGATGGATGGATGGATGGATGAAAGCAACAACCAAAGTATACTGAAAAAAGGGAACACAACTCTATGCATTAACTGTTATCTGCCCACCAATTAATTTAATCATTGGAATAAAGAGATAATGCTGATTTTCAGGTTAATATCTGTATTTAGTGTCTCTACTGTGACAAGTGTACCTGCTTTAATGTTCAAAAAGGAATTTATTTATTTTTCTCATACTGCCCGTGCTGCAGCAACTCTTTTCACCCTCTGTCTGAAACCAGAGCCCACTCTGCTCTGATTGGTTAGCTGGCTGGCTCTGTTGTGATTTGTTTTGGGGTACTAGCCAATAAAAGTGTGAGTGTTCCATAGTGATGTCATTATGTTATGGAAGCAAACAAATGGGAGATAACTTTACATGCACAAAAACCTATACAACACACAACAGGAAAGATAAAACCAGACCTTTAAGTATAGTTTAAAATGTGTATAAACATGTATGTCCTTGCTTTCCAGCGTCCAGGTTGACATACCACACCCAATGATATTCGATTTACAATGAACAGAAAGAAACACTGTTTTTACTCAACTAAAATGTATTCAAACAATGAATCAATTAACAAAATAGTTGCTTGACAAGGAATTAATTAACATAGTTTCAGCCCTGTGACATTTTTGTGAGGAGTCATTTGAGGATTGAGATGAGAAACCATGGGTGTTTTCAGTTCACACTCTTGCTTTAGAAATGAGGACTTCAATTAAAAAGAAACAAAAACATTTAAATATAAATTCGTTGGTAAAATCTAAATATAAAAGTTGTTGATTGTTGTTTGTGAGTTATAATTCTCAGGTAAATTGTCTACATGGCTAAGCAGCTAAAGTGGTGGGTGGTGCAGTGTGGGGATTTCTCAGCTTTGCTTGCGTCTCTTCTGCATGTATGTATGGAGATATTTTCTCAGTATGGGTCAGTCAGCTGTGACCAAATCTCACTTTTTTCTTCGCGCACTGAGCTTTGCAAAATGACTTATTGCCTTTCAAGACTGTGGTCTGTTGTTCTCAAAACTAAAAAATGTGTGCATGTTTAACCACACAGCATTAGGCATGCTGTCTCGTTTGTCCTACATTGATGGTTTACTTTAGACTGTCACACTGTGCAGTAAAACCACACAAACCACTTGCTTACTCAGTTTGCATCCACCGGCCATGAGATACAACTACCTGCTGTGATGTGAAGAGTGCTTCCTCTCTGTATTTTGTTCTCTCACTCAGACATAAGCTAAGACATTTCTCTTGTTAAATCAATATTCATTTAGAGCAGGGGTGTCAAACTCCATTTCATCGCGGGCCACATCAGCATTATGGTTGCACTCAAAGGGCCAGTTGTAACTATATAAATAATACGTATACTATATATACATAATATACATAACATAATGTTTTATATGACATTATTGCCTCTGCATTGGATTATTATATTATAGGGTAATAACTTCATAAATAACTACGTCTGAAAGCAGAAGTCCAGGGCAAATAATTGCAAGTCTCTTCAGTGTGCATGTCACAAAATCAGATGCATTGTGGGACATGTAGTTTATGGGCAACCTGCTTCTGTAAATCAGCATGTAACCGTATAATATATTCTTTGCAAGCTCTTGCGGGGCCACATAAAATGAAGTTGCGGGCCGGATTTGGCCCCCGGGCCTTGAGTTTATTAAGACCAGTGTAATATAATGTATAAACTTCAAAGAAAGGATGTCTGTAAATAGGCCGATGTGGCTAGATAGCACACCGACATGAGTCATATTTAGTTCCGTGAAACAAGCTGCATGCGAGATCTGCTTGACTTCAACGTTCACTTGTAATGTATGTGTAGTACAGATGATTGCCTTATGTGTCTACAGGCTAGGCTGTATGGAGCATGTAAACTACATTATTATTGATCGTTGAATTTTTTAATTAATGTCTCACACAACCATTGACTTGTAATATTCAAGCCTGGGGGAGAAATGTGATCTGAATGCTGTGGTGGTAAGGAATATTTCTAAATAATGTTTTTCTACGAGCTCTTTTTGGACCAAATTGTAAGAACTTTGTATCACACATGCATCAGACATTTGTGTTTTTAATTCTTTTTTAGTATTTATTTATTTAAGAAATAGACAATGCACTAAATTAACATGAGCACTTGAGTCCATCATGTAAATGTGCCAGATAAAGTCACAGCACGTTCCCTGGCAGGTTGATGACATTAAAAGAAAGCGACTGAAGAGTGAACTGAAACATAAGAAGAGTGAAGAACTAAAAAAACACATGAGCACCATTTCATCACTCAAATAAAGAAGAAAACACACGAGCATACGCATAGGCAAAAACACATCCGGACAATACAAACATCAAAGCACAATTGCAGCACATTTTAAATCACATGGGCCCTTTACAAACCCAATAACATACAGATACATAAGCTAAGATGTAAGCTAATAGGCACAGACTATTAAAAACAATGATATAACCCTACTCAGTAATGAGCATGTTTGATTGTTCAGTAGCCAGTGTTTGACAGATGTGGAGAAAGACTGGAGAGATATTATGTTCTAAAGTTATGTATGTGAGCTGCCGGACAGGAAAGGCTAACTGGGCAAAGATACTTATTCTGAAAGGTGTGTACATGGTATTACTATTAGTATTACAATGGTAGCAGCTCTACTTTTTCATACACATGTGATCATGCTTACTCAGTTTGAGAAAACATATTCACTTAAATGGGGGCACACTCTGGACTTAATTATCTCAAAGGGTCTGAATATCTCTAAGGTTGTGGTGACTGATGTTGCGCTCTCTGACCATTCCTGTGTTTTCTTTGAGAGCTCTATTTCTGTTCACACAAGTGTTCAAAAAGAGGTAACCACAAAGCGATATTTAACTGAAAATACTAGGGAAATGTTTACTCAGAATTTTTCTTCCACACTTGCCCCTGCTAACATCTCAGTAGATGAGCTAGTAGATCATTTTAATTCAAAAATGAAAAATGTTATAGATGCCATTGCTCCAATTAAGGTAAAGGAAGTGACTGGGAAGAAAATATCTCCATGGAGAAAGGCCATGACCATTAAAACAGAAAAAAGAGAATGTCGAAAAGCTGAACGCAGGTGGCGAAAAACAAATCTCCAGGTTCACTTTGAAATTTATAAAGAGAGACTTGGCCTTTATAATTTGGAATTGAAAAACGCACGACAATCATTCTTCTCTGACATCATTACCAAAAACAAAAACAACGCACGTGCCTTGTTTGCTACCGTCGACAGACTAACTAACCCCCCAGTGTCAGTAGCCTCTGAATTTCTAACCACCAGGGCGTGCAATGATTTTGCCTCCTTTTTCACTGACAAAATTCAGAAAATCAGACAAGCAGTCAGTGCCTCTGCATCAGGAACAGCAAATGTGTTGTCTCTGTGTCCACTTAACATCAATTCAGACATCATGACACAATTCCATCAGATTAATGATAAAAACCTAGAGGACATTATACAACTTCTGAAGTCCTCCTCCTGCTGCCTTGATATTATTCCAACAGGATTTTTCAAAGATGTTTTGCCTTGCATGGCCTCAGAACTACTTCATATAGTAAACAAATCTCTTCACTCAGGTATTTTTCCACAGGCCCTGAAAACTGCAGTCATTAAACCGCTCTTAAAAAAGAATAATCTAGATGCTTCAGTAATGAACAATTACAGGCCCATATCAAACCTCCTATTTCTAGGTAAAATCATTGAAAAAGTTGTTTTTCAACAGTTGAGTAATTTCTTGCATTTAAATAGTTGTTTCGATGTGTTCCAGTCAGGCTTTCGTCCAAAACACAGCACTGAGACTGCTCTTGTAAAGGTCTTTAACGACATCCACTTAAACACAGACAGTGGCAGAACTTCAGTGTTAGTATTATTAGATCTCAGTGCTGCGTTTGACACTGTTGACCACAGCATATTACTAGACCAACTAGAAAACTGGGTGGGACTTTCGGAAACAGTTCTAAATTGGTTTAAATCCTACTTAAAGGATAGAAACAACTTTGTTTCTATAGGTAAATACACATCTGAGTTGACAAATATGACATGTGGGGTTCCTCAAGGCTCCATCTTGGGGCCTCTTCTCTTTAACATCTACATGCTACCACTGGCTCAGATAATGAAGAACAACAAAATAAGTTACCATAGCTATGCAGATGACACACAAATTTACGTAACAATTTCACCAGGAGACTATGCTCCAATTCAAACACTGAGTAAGTGCATTGAACAAATCAATGACTGGATGTGTCAGAACTTTCTCCAATTAAACAAAGATAAAACTGAGGTAATGGTCTTTGGAGCCAAGGCAGAACGTTTAAAAGTTAGCGCTGAGCTTCAGTCTGCAATGTTCAAACCAACAGATAAAGCCAGAAATCTAGGTGTAGTCATGGACTCTGACCTGAGTTTCAACAGTCACATTAAAACAGTTACTAAATCAGCCTACTATCACCTAAAGAATATATCTAGGATTAAAAGACTAATGTCACAGCAGGATTTGGAAAAACTTGTCCATGCTTTTATCTTCAGTAGACTCGACTACTGCAATGGTGTCTTCACAGGTCTCACTAAAAAATCTATTAGGAAGCTGCAGCTGATTCAGAACGCCGCTGCTCGAGTCCTCACTAACACTAAGAAAGTGGATCACATCACTCCTGTTCTGAAGTCTTTACACTGGCTTCCTGTGTGTCAAAGAATAGATTTCAAAATATTGCTGCTGGTTTATAAAGCACTGAATGGTTTAGGCCCAAAATACATTACTGACCTCCTGCTAAACTATGAACCATCCAGATCTCTCAGGTCTTCAGGGACTGGTCAGCTTTATGTCCCCAGAGTCAGAACTAAACCTGGAGAAGCAGCGTTCAGTTATTATGCTCCAAATATCTGGAACAAACTCCCAGAAACCTGCCGGTCCATTGCAACTCTGAATACTTTTAAATCCAGGCTGAAGACTTTTCTTTTTGTCGCTGCTTTTAATTGAACTATTCATATCTTAAACTGCACTGTAACTTTTATCCATGTACTTTTTCTTGTAATGTTTAATTGAACTATTCATATTTTAGACTGCACTGTAACTTTTATCCATGTATTTTTCCTTAATGTTTATTTTATTAGCTTTTCTTTTTTAATGCTTAATGTCTTTCATTTTTTTTTTTTTTGTAAAGCACTTTGAATTACCCTGCGTCGAAAAGTGCTATATAAATAAACTTGCCTTGCCTTGCCTTGCCTAAATGAATTAAAGCCTGTGAATAAATCTTCCCATTGCATGAGGCACTTAGTGAAATTGAGTTTGACACGACTGGTACATGATCATATATTAAAAAAGAAGATGGGTACCTCTGCTTCTGCGATGTCTTCTTCTCAGCAATAAACACACAACCAGCAGGACGATCAGGATGAAAGTAGAAACCCCCAAAGAGATCCACATCCACAGGTCGAGGAGAGGGAGGCTCTCTGTGGGGGACATGGTGGCTGCAAGAGAAAAACGTTGTTATGATATGTGATCACAATCATGTCAATGTATCTACTGTATCGAAGTAAGTCGATTTACACACACAATGAATCATAGAGCGTTGATGTATTTCTGCCCACAGCTAAGATTTGTTCTCTTTTCTACGCACAAATCTCAGGAAAGTTTTTTTCCCCTCATACTTTAGTCTTAAAACTGGGATTATATTATCCATTTAAATCTCATTATATTTTAGAATAAAAGAGAAAAAAAATAGCTTATAGACTAAATAAAGTATGATGTATCTGCAAACGCTTTAAATGTCAAAGACATGCTCACATATACCGTGTAAAACTATACTTGATGTGGATGATAATTAACAATCACAATGGAAGTGTTTTCACTTCAATAGTAACAAAATATCATTTTTCACGTCATCTAAAATGTTGTACGACTAGATACTTAAAGGTCCCATGTCATGCTTTTCTGGTTATTAACCGTCCCCTTGTGTGTTACAGTATGTCGTTTTTTGTATGCATGTAAAACCAATGTGTGATTGGAGAATTGCACAATATAAATCTATTTTAGTATACCTCAACAATGGAATCATGATCAGTAGAAATGGGACCTTTAAGACCTGAGCAAATGTGGCACTTTTACCTATCATACTCAATATAGTGTTTGGGCAAAAATGGCTTACAAGTCATTCTCACATTGGCCAATGTACAAGAATAAGGCTGAGATAACTTCCTTTAGAGAGAAATCACTTAAAGCATGGAAAGGGATGAGTTTTAAAGTGTGCTGTGAACCACAACATAACACTTGTGAGTGCAGAAGTTCACACATCACGGAATACAGTTGATCTCACTTCAGGTGTCATGACCCACTCGTCAAACTGACACACTCGTCAGTTCAGAGCAATGGGCACAACAACAATAGATGTTTACCAGAATAAAAGCTCAGGCTTCGCAGGGCACAGAAAAAGCTGCATTTTTCTTCATCAGAGCTATAGGTAAATACAGGGTTGGTTAGTAACAGATGACCTGGAAACAAATTAAAAGTGACTATAATCAGCCTGGATTGCATTATTGTTACAATGTCAAGAATCATTTAATTATATTTTAATCTTTGAATTATGGAACATTTGTTTATTTTGCATTGAATTTGCTTTATTTAATGAGGAAAACAATTATATTTGTAGAACTAAGCTGTAGTGGATGCCGCAATTGTTTTAATTAATTTGTAGTCTTTTATTTTGAAGTCGTATAAAATAATTTAGATTAGATAAAATGTATACAAATAATATGTTTACGCAACTACATTTTGTACGTTTTACTCCACTACATGTATTTAACGTCTTTTGTTACTAGCTTCTTTGCAGATTTAGATTATTAATACATAATATAAATTAAATAATCATTATGATTATTATTATATGTTAAGCAACCCAGTATTATATAAATATTATTTGAAATACTTAGTTGTGTTTAGACTTAGTTTTGTATAAAGTGCAGTATTTTTTATGTATTTCTTTTAAAGTTATAAGAAATGTTCCAGATGAGATTCAAACCTTTTTTTATAATTCAATCTAAAGACCGTTACTAATTACAAAAATTGCAAACTTATATTCAGGAACCAACTGTAATTTTACAAAACCCTGCGTACACACACCCATGCACACACACATACATACATATGGACATCATGCATGCACACAAACAAACCTTGTTTACCCGTCAGTTTGGGCAGTGACAGGTATGTTGTGAGTTCCTTGCTCTCCGCTGTCACAGAGAAAAGGAAATTATACTTTTATGTAGTCAAAGCAAGCCAGAACATTTAAAGAAATCCCTTAACTTTAGCTTTATGGCAACACTTTTCTTTATGTACCTCTATTTAGCATTTATAAGCAGCACGTTAAGATGTTATAAATGGTTTATAAGACACTATAATGTCGTTATTTTTAACAACTACTCCTGCTGTGGGCACCAATATAATAATAATACGGCACCTAGTCTGGTGTATGAACCGATAATGAAAAACAGTTCATTTAAAATGGGATGAGAAGATGTTATAATTGCACATTTCCTTATACTGTATGTGTGCAACAATAGTCATTATAGTCTGTTATGAATAATTCATTACATTTTTGTCTACGGTTTATACATGTTAAATAGGCGGACTTAGATTCAGCCCCTAGTTTTGCTGATATAGGCTTAGTTTGTCGGGGGACATCTTACTTCTTCCTTCTCTCTGTCTATACTCGTGTACACTCATGTTCCGATTAACCCAGCTTCCCCAAATGTCTTTCTTTTTGGTGTCTATATACGCTGGGATCCGGAGTCATGGATGATCCTGCGGTCCTGTGTCCTGGATCGTGAGCGCTGGATCTTGAGTCGTGGCTGTGGTCCTGGATCATAGGTCCTGGATGGATATCCTCGTGGATTCATCTTCCTAATATACACACATGCATTTCCAAACATTTGGACTACCTATGTTGCAAATGTATTATCTTTTCAATTTACACACGGCATCTATTGCACGTCTGTCCGTCCTGGGAGAGGGATCCCTCCTCTGTTGCTCTCCCTGAGGTTTCTCCCATTTTTCCCTTTAAACTGGGTTTTCTTTGGAAGTTTTTCCTTGTACGATGTGAGGGTCTAAGGACAGAGGGTGTCGTATTGTCATACTGATATTCTGTACACACTGTGAAGACCACTGAGACAAATGTAACATTTGTGATATTGGGCTATATAAATAAACATTGATTGATTGATTGACTTAAAGTAGAGTGTCACCAGCTTTATCATTAACAAGTTATACTTACTGATAACTAATTCTGTTCCGTTGCTTTCACAATGTTTCAAAACGGGAATCTCAACGATGATAATGCAAAAGTACCATCCGGTGTCATTTGTTGTTGCATTTATCAGAGTATATTTGTTTTTATCAATGTTCTGCTTTGTTTTGTTGGACACCACGGTGGAGGACTTTGAAGAATTGTTAGAGATGTCGTTTGATAATTTGCGTACGCCACCCGATGAAGGTCCAGAGGAATTAAATAACCAGTTCACCCGATATCCATCGAGTTTCCCTATCCTCACATGGCAGAGGGAAGTCACAGGACAGAAGAAAGTCACAGAGGAACCAGCAGGAACTTCCGCTCTCCTTTGTGTTTGAATAATCACATCTTTACCTGATGCCACCAGAGCTGCCACTGTAAAGAAAGATAGATAGATAGATACACCTTTACCAAATGCTACATTGAAGTGATGTACATGTAATTGATCAATAATTATAATACAATATCTCAAATATATCTGGTGCTTAAATGGGCCATTCTGCATAATGAGTACTTTTACTTTTGGTACTTTGGTACTTATCAAGTATATTTTGATGCTAGTACTTTTTTGTTTTACTTAAGTACAATTTTGAATGCACGACTAGACTTGTAACTGAGTATTTTTACATTATTTAAGTAAACAATCTAAGTACTTCTTTCAACTCTGATAGATACATAGATACATGACCAGATCTGAGACATTTTTAAATGTAAATATTTGTAAACTTCATTTAAAGAACATGTATCTCTTTTCCAGTTAGCCAGTTACAAAGAAACTATACAAACAAATGTGTCTAGCTCGGCACACATGACATTTCTGTCTGTTTATTCCTTAATCTCTCAGCCTCATGTTATGTATTCATAGTTATTTGTCTGTGTATTGCCTGTTATCTTGACTCTTACCTGTCAGCAACAGCAGAGTCGTCCGTTTCAGCCACATTTCCATTTCGTTATGTGTGAGGTGGTCTTCCTCTTCAGTCTCATCCTGTCTCTACTGTCTGCCTGTGAGCACATCAGACAGCGCTGAACAAAAAAACCTGTGTGTGGGTGGGAGGAGACGTCTTTACTTTGAGAACAAGTTACTGACTGACGAGGGGACTGTCTGCTGTGGAGGTTAAAGAAACAACAAGAAATGGAAAGTAGTGTAGGCTTTTAAAAAGAAAAGAGTACTGCACTGTTGTTTCATTTGCGTTGAATTCAAGTAGGCTACTTTAAAGTTCTGCTGCTTCCTCATTGTTAAATAAGCACATGCTGCTGAAGGCGCACTTCTGCTGACTGGGAACAGACAGTGAATCTCTCAATGGGATGCATATACAAGTGCTAACTTGTATAATGAAAAGAAAAGCTGGGCACAAATCGATGATACAAGGGGTTTCTGAAACCCTTGTGGGTTTTGGGGCAAGGGTGCTAAACACATTTCCACACATCGGGCTGAAAGTAAAGGAGCGCTTGGCTTCCTGTGACAAGACACAACTGAGAACCAATTACCAACCACAAACTACACGATAAAATGCAGCTGAGACAAAGAAAGATGAGAGAACAATGTGACCTGTATTTTACTGGCGGTTGTGTTGGAGAGAAACTCTTTAGGATTGTAGCCTTTGCAGACCATTTACATGGACAAACACCTACACTACAGGAAAAGGAAAACCCCCCAAAAGCAAAATAAGGCCTCTTTAAAAAACTGTCCTTAGTTGCTCTAACATCTTAAATGTAGCACTGATTTTCTTTCTTTTAGTATACATTTTTGTATGTAGTTTTTTCGACTGTTGCAGTAGTTATTTTCTTATATATTATTTAAAATCTTAAACAGGATAGATTAATAAGCACTTTATTTGGAACAATAAAGTGCCTTTCTATCTATTCTGTCTATTTTCATGCACAAATCCACATTCCCTCTATGTGAAAACTAACTTGACAATAAACCTGATTGTGATTTCTGAATTATGCAACATAAGATATTAAGTGTCTGTGTTTTATCTTTTCATCATGACGGTGAAGTGAAGCCACAAGAACAAACATCTCGAGTGTACAGTGGGGGGGGGAAACTTCTGAAACCTCAACTTCATTTTCACACAGAAAGTAGGTCCTGCCTAAAGACAGATGGAAAGACAGAAACGAGTTCAAATCACTCGTTTAGTGGAACAGCAGCTTAGGGTTGAGTGAGCTCTGTGGCTTGAATATACACCTTTATACATTGAAATTGAAAACAAAATTACCATATTTCCACTATTAAACAATTGGTAAAATAGGACAAAGAGGTTGGTGTAGTCTCTTTGTGTGTTCTTATCTTTTTTGTTGAACTTGTTTTATTTTGGTTGCAAATCATTACAGCTTTGTCTTAAAAGCTAAAATAATAAAAGAATCCTACAAACTGTTATCTTGTTTACTTTTTTGGCAAGTCACCTAGGATTCATTCAATTTACAGCAATAATCTTCAAATCTAGTAAGAAATGCACTTTATATTCAAGAGTTGAATTCATATTGCCATTACAAAATGTAATGGTTAGACAGTTTGCTGCAGACTGACAGAGAGAACGTAGGCATTGTAGTCATGGCCGTACCCACCATTGAGGTCACCGAGGTCCGGACCTCTGTAATTTTAATAAATATAATAAAACTCGTGCAATAACTTCACATAATTAACAGGATTCTTTGTAGTACTTTCATTTACTGGCGGTGGGTGCAATGCACAACTAAGTAGCCTACATTAAAGCAAACAGAAGAAGACAACATCAATGTATCAACAAACAGCCGCAGTCCCGACTTGTACCCATGGATCTATAATAAGGGAGGGTGAAATAAATACTTTACATTAAGTTATTTTCGTGTTGTGATAAGGATGCAATGCTTTTGAAAGGCAAATAATAATAATAATAATAAAAAAAATGTATATATGCTGAGCCCAGAGTAAAATGCTTGTGTGTGCACAAACTACAGGTGAACAGCAAACACCAGTGTGATTTTGGTGGCAGTACGACCACCCTGGACAAAGTTATACTGGGGGTGCCAAATCCGGCAGCACCAACAACACCTGGTCTACCACATGTGGACGCCCCTCTTTAGTTTGTCTCCTGCTGAGCCTGAGTAAAATGCTTTTGTGTGCACAAAAAAATGTGGGTGGTTAACATCAAAGCTTCTTTTAAAGTAATGCACAAGGGTTAATATATTTTTTTGGAATAGTGTTTGCTAAAATAAACGGGTTATGTAAATTGTATTGTATTATTTTATGATATATGATCAAATTAATAAAAACATATACATTTATTAATATATATTTGAATTATTTGATTCATATTTTTATAGACAATTGTTTGGGATTCTCATCAATTGGGAAAATCAATTTAGGGTCTGCATTATTATGTGTCTCATGAGTCATGACAAAATCAACACATGTTTCATTTGTTCTCAGGGTTATACGTAAGTCAGGTTTATAAGTCATTTTCAAAAAAAAATCAGAAAATAACTGTTGTATCAAAGTATATTATATATTATTGAAAGGCTGAATGGTTGATTCATTAATTACTAATATTTTTAATTAGAATAATTTGTGTTAATATGCCTAAAACGTATACAGGACAAAAAAAAACCTCTTTATTGTAAATGATTACTATAATTATTTGTATTTCTTCTTATGTGTAATGCCTTGTTTTTATGCTGCTGAAACGCAAACATTTCCCAATATGGGATCAATAAAGTACATTTTATCTTATCTTATTATCTTAAATTCACCTTTTCTCCGACAGTACTTGAAGGCAGCAGCCGCGCTGCAGAAACACCAGCACCCAGAATCCTCTGCTGACGCATGCGCACTACGCACTCTGGCCCGAAGGCGTTGGTGGTTGGTGTCCGTCCGAGGATGCGTTGCACTCCGGCAGCATCAGTACCAGCTCCGCCGTGCATATAAATCTAAATACCCGGAGGACGGAGCACACATTTGGGCTGTGTTTGCGGCTACAACCGCCCCGGAGCTTCGGAGATGGGGGACCAGAAGGTGAGCCGGATCCGGAGGAACAGGTGTCTCTGATGGGGGAAGCCGATTGAGGCAGGGCGTAGTGTACAAAGGAAGGAGGGGGACAAGCTGCAGGATTTGGGAGTTTGTGGATGCGGTACGGACTCGTATTGCACGGTGGTGTTTTGTATTTGAATCAATGTTGGTGTGGCTGCAGGGGAGGTTTGTCTTGAGCATGCCGAGATGTGTTATCGGTGTATCGGCGTTATAGTCACGGTCGTGGGGGCCTTGGCACATCTCCTCTCGCATCAACAAACATTACACAGCCCTTCAGTATGAATGGGCTTGTTCACTGTGTGCCAGATGAAACATAACCGGAAGTGGTAACATATCAGTTGTGTGATCCGTGTAATATGTTACCCAGTGTATGTCCAGTGCTTTGAAGTGGGCTGTTCAATGGGTTCAGATGCATTATTCCATTATTAATGCGCATCCTTCCGCCCGTGAAGTGTCCTCCCGCCCTGTGACACTATAGATCCCTCTCTGATCCCATCCAGTCTGATCAACACAATGTTAATCATGACTAAAAGGGAGCTCAACGCCTAAACCTCCATGAGTCCTCTTAAACCAAACACTGATTAGCATAACCTCCACCACAGAGGATACACTCAAGTTTGGTTAGATAATAAATTAGTATTCATGCTTAAGCAGTCTTTGAAGATGATAATATTACTGTACAGATTTTCCAGTCTCAAAGGATAACATTTCCTTTTTTTCTCAGAAATAACTAGTGTTGAATGTTATATATAGCTTGCTGCTATCTCCAATCTTTTGCAATGTACTAATGTTAATCTGGCTTCTTTCAACAATAGCACACTAGTCAGTCACTTTTATATTATGTGCAATTCACTCATTTAACATGCAGTTATCTCTTATATGTTCAACTTACCTTTCTAAAATGCTACTTATTTTTGTCCATGGGTGCATACTTATTTGTTTTTATTTAGATTTTTGTGTGCAAGCGTCTATATTTAATATGATCAGTCTACTCTTTTTATTTATGCCCTTTATCTGTACTGCCACCTTTGCTGTAACACTGTACATTTCCCCGCAGTGATTTTGATATTATATATTCAATAACATAAATATATTTTGTCTTCTCTTTAGGAATCTCTGCGTAAGATCACCCACACGCTGGCCATGAAGAACGAGGAGATTTCAAACTTTGTCTGCACCCTCAAACAGAACCTCGAGAACTTGGAGGTAAAATCAAATCACACATAGCTGGACTAGAATTGAATCCTGTCTGCACACAGTTTAGTAGTTAGTTCATTCATTTAGCTACAGAAAAGCTTACTTCCTGTATTCACTGTTTTTTGTTTGCGGCACCAGGGGAACACGAACAGGGTCCAGGAGGATCTGGAGTCTGAGTTCACCGCCCTGAATGCTGTTCTGGTCGAGATGAAGGAAAACATGGTGACTCGCATCAAACAGGAGAGAGCCAGCCGCACATACGAGCTACAGGTAGATGCTGTTTCATTTGCTTTTCCTCAAACATGCACATATTTAATTGCAATTTGTTTTTATTTAATAAGAAAATGAAGGCTTGTGAGAAGCATATTCTGTTGTCGGCATTTATTGTCATGTAAATAAGCAGATAGCAAAAAAGTACATATTTTCAACACCAGATTAATGATGTTACAGATGTACAGAAAATAATCGCAAACTGTTTTGATTGTCGATGACTGTTACGGTAAGTGTTCAGCCCCTCAAATAGGTTGATTTCCTATTCTCTGTTATGTTTAACTTAATATATTTTGGATTTGAAAGACTAAACAAGACATTACCTTGGACTTTGAGTAAATGTGAAGGGTACTACTTACAACACTTTTAAAGACTACGGTACGTTAATGGATAATAAAAGTAATATTTAGTTGTTGCCCTTTTTCAAAATGACTGAAAACACACTTTTAAACAAAGGAAATAAAACACAAGGAAAAGTAAATATATTCTTCAGATAACATAATTAGTTTTTACATCATCTGCAGAAATGTTTTATTATCAAAATAAAACAAATGTAATCAAATTGGCTCATGACCTCAGTGGTTGAGTGAGCTCTGTGGCTTGAATACAGCATCTTTTCCAGCTCACATGCAGTGAAAACAAGGTGTTATTATTAGTCAAAGTGATTATAATGACAAAGTGTTAGGTTACTCTGCAGCCTCAGGACTCAGCCATGACTCTCAAATGATGCAGCGAACACAGAAGTCCCTTTTATACGAAAGACAAACATTTAAGAGTTAAAGGATGTTCTGTGTTTGACCGTGGGTTGGGGATGTTTTCAGAGTCAGCTGAGCGCCTGCTCCAAAGCCCTGGAGAGTTCAGAGGAGCTGCTGGAGCTGGCCAATCAGACGCTCTGCTCCTCCGAGACGGACGGTTTCAATCAGGTAACTGACTCACCGTGATGTCCCATCTGCTCCCTGTTATAACCACATTGCTAATGACTGATGGTGCTAGGGCTGTACCAAATGGCCATTATGTACATTTAAAGCTTTTATGGAAGGTTTCGTATGTCTCTCGTCATATTTTATGATGTCGTCACCCTAAAAAATCATTAAACGTAATCCTCAATTTGAAAAAATCAAGTCCTAAGAGTAAGTGAGTTTTTTTAATCAAATCAAATCTCTTTCATGAATTTTCCTCATTATTGTGTGCCTCCCTTTGTGTGCAAGCAGGAGAACCAACTGTCTTCTACTGCAGGGACAATTATGCTTTTGAAAGGCGAAGTGCCAGCAAATATGTTTTGAAGTAGAATATTTGTTTGGATAAAAAACATGAACTAAGGAAATGTTTACACCTTTTTAAAAAAATACATTCCGACTTCTTAAATTATCGTCCCGATTAGAGAAGTCAGGAACATTCCTACGCATAATTCTACAAATAATATAATACTAATAATATACTATACTATAAGTGTTGCCTAAACTTCATCTGAAACTGTGCAGAAAATACAGGGTTTTTGGCAGAATTTGAACATTTGTATTAAGAATAAAGATTAAAAGCTTTTAACGAAACGGTACAGCTCTCACTGGTGTCCATGTATACTTTTAAATCTGTCTTTTCAGCGGTTTGCCACTAACAGTTATATTAACAAAGCCACCAGAGACTTGTGTTTAATAACAACATGATGAGCTACAACTCAGTTCTCTCTTCGCTCGTATCTCTCTTCTCTTTTTCCTGCCCCTCTCTGCTTCTCCTCTCCAGGCGGCCAAAGACATTAAGGATAGGTATAGTACTCAGTCATATATTTCCCTTTGTCATAGCCTCCTGTAGCCTTCTCATGATGTAGCATGCATGCATTCAGGACATGTAGCCACCACACCCTTTCTGTGGAAGCATAGCAGAAGAGAGCCTTTTGTGTTTGTGTTTCCCACTGTCCTCTCCAGTGTGTACCATCCTGTGTCAGCTCCCCTCCCCTCCCTGGATGATTTCCTTCTCTCGCTTAGTTTTTAAATGTGTATTAGGTTTATTAGCTCAGTGGTAGTACCAGAAGTCTAGCTAGAAGCCTTTCCTTATATTAGAAACACCTGTCCTTTCCCTCTGATCTTGTAAAATAACAGACAACGCTTGTTTCCACTCCTTGTGTTTGTTCGTTTTTGTGTGTCTCTCTTTGTCCGCAGCGTCACAATGGCTCCAGCCTTCCGCCTCTCCCTGAAGGCTAAAGCCAGCGACAACATGAGTCACTTGATGGTGGATTTCAGCCAGGAGAGGGAGGTGTTGCAGGGACTCAAGTTTCTCCCAGGTTTGCTCTGCTTATAATACAAATCAATACAGACGCTGACCACAGCAGTGGTGTAATGTAACTAAGTACTTTCACACAAGTCTGTCCATTTTATGCTGCTTTAAACTTCATCCAATTAATTTCAGAATGAGCTATTATATGTTTTGCTCCACTGCAAGTAGTAAACAACTGTAGCTACTTTACTTATTAGCTTAACAAATAACACAAATCAAGTTATTTGTCTTTATTAAGTCCGACCCCTTATTTTCCCAGAACATGGGAAAAATCCCCCCTTGCAGTATAGACATTTTCCATGCATATACATTTGTTTCAGTTACATTTTCTAAAATCAAGACCCCCTTTTTTACCTTTTGCACAGCGATACACCTCACTTTTTCTCTTTGTTGGACAGGTTTATTTCATTTTCAAACCTTTATTTATCCAGGTGTATCCCATTGACATCATTGATCTCTTTTTCAAGGGAGACCTGCTCAAGTAGGTTCCACATGAAACATAAAAAACATAAACAGAACAACAAAAGGACATCATACAGCATCGAAATAAATTTGAAATAAAAACAACTATTCGTATTGCAATAACATATTATCCCACTTATTTTGATATAATATGGTTTAAAGGAGGGTTAAAGCTATAAATCTCTTTATGTGATTGATACATTTGCTTATCTAAAGATTGAAATGCCCATCAGTAAAGTGGTCTAAGTTAGCAATAGCTCCACCTCGATTATTTGCAATAGTAAAATGCTGTTTTACTGTAATGTATACATTAGTAAAACTAATCTGCACCTATATAAATCACAATAAAATGGCCAATTCTACATTACTTTAACATTATATACACAATGATAATTTTCACATTTGGAGACCTATCAGTAGAAGTAAATCAGTTGCAACCACACAGACCTCTTTGCCTTGGTTAAACCATGCTCTGTAACAGGTCTAATCATAGCAAAACAAAAGCTCTATACAAACAAGCCTTGTGTTGAATTGGTTTCAATGTGCACTGCTCATTATGTTATGACAGTCAAATGGGTTTATTTAATGTGAACGGGGTCGCTTACAGCACTGTAACCACAGAGGGAAGTCGCCTACCTCTGCAGCTGTATGAGAATGCTTAACCTTTTTCTGCTGTGGTTTTTACATCTCACGTATACATTGTAGGGCTTGGTCTCATTGTTAGCAGCTGTTTCGGCAGGGAAAAAGCCGCTAGCTGGTGACGAAAGTTAAACAGGGAACAAGATGACAGCAACGCAGACAAAAAAAGTATAAAGTATAATTAAATTATTTCACACATTAGCTATTTCTGTAGTGAAATACCATTGAAAGTGTAGCTCTAAGTATAACAATTACAAGAAATGAAAATAAGGATCTTTGGTTTTATACCCTATATGAAATATTTGTAATGCAAAGAAAAAGGGTTCTTCTTCATGAAACTTCAGAATATTTAATTTGAGGAACATTTGGAGATATAGGACATTTATATTTTTCCCTAAGACGCCCAATTTTTTTCTTAACATTTTCTTTTTTTCTTATTATCTCCAATGAAAAACACCCCATACTCTAGTTGTGTGTTCTATGACCAAATTGTAAGAAGGATTTAACTTATGATGGCTGTGTGAACTGCTGCATCATAAGTGGATTTTCAATACATCCTGTAAAACACAAACTGTCTCCTCTCTGCAGTTCCTGGCACTCCAGAGATCCAGGTGTCAGAGTGCCAGGTGTGTGACAACACGGTGACGGTAGTTTGGACTCTACCGGAGCCCGACAGCAAGATCGAACACTACATCCTGGAGCACCGGCGCACAAACCACGAAGGGCCGCCGCGCCTCAGAGAGGATTACCCCTGGATGGTGGTGGAGGGGATCCGGGAGATGGAGCACTCACTCATCGGTAGGAGGAGGACTGTGGAGGGGTTTGTTGACTTTGATGACGCTGACTCACTGAGGAAACTTGTGTTTTTGTTTTTCCCAGGTCTGCGCTTTGACACCCGCTACTTGACGTTCAGAGTGAGAGCGTGTAACAAGGCCGTGGCGGGAGAGTTTTCTGAGCTGGTCACACTGGAAACCCACGGTGAGAATTTGTTGATGTTTTATGTTAGGCTAAATCCAAACATAATGTTCTTCCTCAGTCTATCTAGTTTATAATAATATGCAGATTTTTTTTCTTGGCTGTCTTGTCATAACTCATAACTAACACTCAATTTACACTGGATACAGTTTATTTTCAACTGTATTTTCAATTATTTAACCCATGTATTGGTATCTTTCTGGTTAGATATCAATTGAGAGACTCTTGACAGCTTAGAAGTGTTTAAGTTTAAAGTTTGTTTGTTTTATTATCTTTTAGTTATGTTGTTTTTGTTGAAAGTTTTTGTGCCTCTTATTGTAGTTTTGTTGTTGAGGAGCCCTTGAAAACAAAATGGTGCATCTCGTAGGGTTATCCCTGATCCTTTTTCAATTTGCAGCCTTCAACTTCAAACTGGACTCTGGTTCGGCGCACCAGAACCTGAAGGTGGAGGACCTGAGTGTGGAGTGGGACAGCTGTGGAGGAAAGATCCAGGACATCCGCAAGGAAAAGACCCGAACCAACTCCCCGATGCACTCTCCTGCCAGGTGTGTACCAGTGTTCATCTGAAGACTTAACAAAAAGTTACATAATTATATTTTTCTATGACAAAGATCAATTAGCCAACTGAAAATTACTCAAACAGGATGAGGTAGAGAAAACATCAATTAAACTAACAAGGACATTGAACTAAGACTAATAGAAAATGGCAAAAAAATAACACTAGAACACAAGCCTTTAAATCCTAGTTTTTACTGGATCAACAAGCCTAAAAAATAACTGTAATGAAGTTTGATGATGATTATTAAGAGAAATCTGGATCCTTGAGTGTTTGTTGTGTCTGTTCTCAGGTCGGCCCTGAATTCTCCTAAGAGGACGCCGACAGCCCGGCCCGGCAGAGACAGATTCACAGCAGAGTCCTACACAGTGCTGGGTGAGAGTGCGCACTGTTGACAGAAGTGGCTAAAACACACATCACACTGGAGTTTTAGCACTACAGATATTTGAGACCAAGCCGCAGCATAAATTATTTACTGCTTGACCTCAGCTGGTGAAACCAACCATTTGGTGTTTTACTAATTAGTGAAGACCTGCACATTGGCAAAGACTGGAAAATGCATCTAGACCTGCTGAGTTTGTCAGATAGCTTGCCTGTTACATTACCCAGTGACCAAGGCAAGCTAGTTGACCAGCCTGCTTGACTTCTGTAATGAATGTAATGCTTCTGAGTAGGAGAAACAGTTCTTATCATTCATATAGTTTATCCACGTTTAAACCACTCTCTGCCCACTTACAATTACACACTTGATATCCTTGTCAGGGTTGCCACATTTCCTGGAAAACCTAAAAAACAGTTGAACAATTTTACATGAATTGAAGACATGTAAAATGAGAGCGAAGTGATTTTTCTTTGGAAATGTTGTTCATTATAAACACATTTCATGATTTACATTCGATGGTTCTCGAGTGAAACTGCAAACATTTTAGTGTAATGTTCTCTTCCCAAAGTAGATCAACTACTAACACAACATGTAGCCACACCTCTCAGTCAACCCATCAGACTGTGTTTATACTGCATGTCTAAGAATTATCTGGGCTTATTCCTCATGACAGCTGACACCTCCATCGACGCCGGCCAGCACTACTGGGAGGTGCGGTTTGACAAGGAGAGCAAAGCCTTCGCTGTGGGCGTGGCCCTGCGGAGCCTCGGACGCTTCGACCAGCTGGGGAAGAGCAGCGCGTCCTGGTGCATCCACCTGAACAACTGGCTGCAGCAGAGCCTCACCGCCAAGCACAACAACAAGGCCCGCACGCTGGACTGCGCCATCCCCGACCGCATCGGAGTCTACGTCAACTACGACGAAGGTGCGATAAATATTGTTAGAAAAACATCACTCGTCACCGGCTTGAGCTTCAATATCAGGATACATGTATTTATTATCATTGCAAGAATGGAAGTAGTAATCACACAGAGCATATGGTACAACTAGTTCCCCAAACAGTGTCCTTCACTTGCTTATATACAAGAGAGGGAGTTACACAGTCACAAGATGCAGGAATACCGGTTCAAAGCAGTATACAATGTTTTGTTCAGATTAGCTAAGGCCCACGTCAGAAATGATCATGCTTGTCATATGTCTATCTCCATAGAGGCTGAATCATCATGTTAATCGTTGTCACATAGCTATCATATGCCTAAAACAGTCCTGACGCTCTTCTAGGTAATCATACATCCTGTTACGTACACAGCTACGTAGGGCCTTTGTTATCGTGTGCTACTCTGATATTGGAAGAGTACATTCAGTATTTTTACAACAAACACAAAGGGTCAATGTTGACATTTGAACAGATATACATTTACTGTAGGTTGAGAAGTTTTCCCCCACAAATAAATACTCTAATGTTTATCATTAATGAAAAGATTTGTTGCAAACGATAAGATCTACATAGTTTATTTTGAGTGGCAGTAATCAATTAAGTGAGTGTGCAAAATAGGACCTTTTTAAATATTTGTCTTTAGTGCAGAAACATTAGATTTGATTTGTTAATTGACACTAAGCTCATTATTCCGCAAAAATGGTTGAGAAGCCACGGTTTCATCTTTGAAAATGTGAGATTTTTAAAATATTATTAATATTTATTCAAACTTTATTTCACCCGTTAAGTCTCTTTAGGATTAGAAAACCTCTTTTGAATAAAAATAATATATTTTGATGAAGACAACATTAAAATCAGGCAACAGTGTTTTATATTGTTACAAAAATATGTCTTTGGTTTACAACTCTCGATCATTCAAGACATAACGTTTTGACATTTTATTGGCTATTTGACTAATTAATACTATTTGAAATATATGAATCAACAAAAAAGACACGTACATTTTGGCCTGGCTTTTAGAAATATAGTACCATGTTGGATTTACCTTCATTATTCTCTCCAGGTGTTCTGTCGTTCTACAACTCCAAAACTAAACAGCTGATGCACACCTTCAAAACCAAGTTCCCGCAGCCTGTTATACCAGCTTTCATGGTGAGAAACGTTCTTACAAAAGCATTTAAATACATCCTTACTCCTCTATATTGTTCCACCACCTGATTTGTTTTAACCTTCCTCTTGCTGTGGTGCCTGCAGGTGTGGAACGGCACGTTCTCGGTGCTGACGGGCATGCAGGTTCCCAGCCTGGTGCAGAGCGGCCAGCGGAGGAACAGCAACACCAGCAGCTCCAACGCCAGCCTCACCTAGACCCCCCCCCCCCCCCCCCCCCACACTTTATCCTGCTGGACGCTCTGCTTTAACACAGTCACCGCTGCAGAACATCGCCTCTGCCCTGGCTGGGGTCCAAGCCTCATATCATAGAAGAGTTACATCACTGGATGGTTCAACCCGTTCCAGCGTAACAACAAAAATGGTTTTGGCAAGAAGTGAGTCATCTGCCAGTGACAGAGCTCTTCAGGTGTATGACTGCGGCTGGTGTTGTTGCTTGAGACACATTAGCTGTACTAGTTTTTCTTCTCTCTACACATCATTTAGCACTGTCCCACTGCTGCTAGAGCAAAGATTTAGCGCTGGCCGCTGCCCTTCCTTCCTTGCCATCATCAGAAACTGTCAGAGGTACTGTCGATGCAGCTCTCCCTGTGCCTTCCTTCTCATTTCCAAATCGGGTGATGCTTTGATATATTTCAATGCGAGAAATCTCCCTATTTCCAGTTAAAAGAACGTGTTGTGTCAGTGTCATTATAACCTGGTTGTAACGTAGCTTAGTGGTAATCAATCCGCCATCAGCCAACCTATTTAACCCAAATAACCGGCTCCTAGACAATGCTAGTGATATATTGTAGTTTATTTAACCAGGTTTTAATCAAACTCTACTCTGCCACTTACGGATCATCAAGAAATACTTCACTTCCAAATCAATTATTCCCCCCGTGCTACATTGAATTCTTGAAGAAAACATTGTGTTTCTTGCATGCCTCCACAGTGAAATAAGAATCCAAAAACAGGGAGGAGTCTTAATGCATGACTTTATAAAGAGTCTTACACTTGCACAGACTTGCTGCTCTATGTGCAAGTCCTTTATATGTGGAAGAGTTTGAAATACTAATGATTTAAAAGAAGAAAAATCATGTGTAGGGATGTAGTGAGTATACGACTACACAAATCTGACTTTAATTGTGCTGCACTAGTTGTGTTAGAGTTTGTAAACGTATTGCAGCGACAAAATTACAAGGAAATCAAACAGAAAATCTACTCAAAATGTAAACCGCTGTTGAGGTTACCAAACCTTATGCAGGGAAAAGGATCCAAAGGCAGGAACGTCATTTATGCAGTTTATTCCAATCAACAATGATTTTCCTATATTCTTGCCCTGTGCCTTTGCTCTGGCATTCCTTGTCTTACCCTGGTAAAAAACCATTTGCCCTTGCTGGTGTGCTGATCCCACCACCACCTGTATCCAATATATACATAACCAGCATGTGCCAAAATCACCCAGTGCCCCAAACTGCCTTTAAAATAAAGGCATAAACAACGATGTCAATCAAATGATATTACACTAGATAAAAGGTATATTTACCACAAAGAAAAACAGCAAGAAAATAACTGTTTTCCATTGAAATAATGTAAATCAATGGAAGGGCTCCAAAGCATATGTATCTAAATAGTTTTGCTGTTATTGAATTGCAGAAAATATTCAGTTTTTGGATTCTTCGGTGTCTTTGGGGGCATGCGGGTAAATGAAGGATTTGTTGAAGAATTCAAGTGAAAATGGGATGAGTAATTTGGCAGGGCAGTATTCTTTTAGTACAAAACATATTCCAAACTTTATATTTTACCTCTCGCTAATGCATGCAGACTTGACAGCGTTTACTGCATTTGACTTATTTTGGTCAGGTCCCACTCTGTCATTTAGCCTCCTGCTGAGGTTCTGTTTTAATTCAGAGTCGGTGTTTGCTGTGAGCTTAATCTTTCAGCGAGACTGCACAGAAAGTTAAAAGTGAGTTTTAGTCTGTGCACCTCAGATATCCAGGATTTTGGAAACTGTACTGTATTCATCCTATTCACCTCACTGCACACTAATGCTTGTTTGTACAGTATGTTTGTGTCTAAAAACACCACTGTTTGCTGAAAAGGAATCCCATTATGAGTAGTGGACTGCCCTGTAATCCAAATATAACAAATAGCTAGCAAGTAGCCTCAGCTAACAAATTGTATTGAGAGTTAGCCAGGATGAGAAACAAGTGTTTAATTCTGGAAAATGATGTTATGAAGTTCCTATCAGCCCGACCTCTGAGTAGCGTCCACGTCATGTTACAGTCTTGCTTCTCCATGTTGCTCCCGCTGTATGCATCTCCTGAATAACTGTAGCCGGCAATGCTTTAAAGAAAATTGTGTTGACTTTATTTCACTCGCTGACACAATGTCACAGTTTATTGTAAATAGTTTTCCACTATAGTGTGTCAGCCATTGAGGTATTAAAGGAGCAAAAGCACTTTGTTCTTGGATTTATGCTTCAACAAGGAATAAAAGAAAGTAAGAAACGGATGTCTGCTTTATTTAACAAAAGCTGGTTGTTACACGGGAAATATAGCAGATACAGAACATCATAAAACTGATTTCTAACTGTTGCATAGCACATACTCAAAGTTGCTGGTTCATGTATTTAATATGATGCGACAGTTTTACAATTGCCTTCAATAGTCACACTAGCCCCCCAACTCCTCTTCATTCACAGTTGACTGGAAAGAGAGGCAGCAATACATTTGTTTGACTATATTGATACATTAGCCATGTACAAATATACAATACAATTCAAAAGTTGATTACTCTATAAAACAATAATATACAGTCTGATGGGGGAAAACGGACAGTCAGTGTTAAATGTGCAAAATGTACAAGAGAAACGGGGTGTGGATAATGTGACAGGTACACCCCTCGTTACAGCTGATTCATTTGCTAATGAGTGTGTTAGACGGGTGAATCAATAAAGTGTTAATCTTCGGAGAGGCTTTGCTGCCGACAGCCAGCTGACGAGGAGGAGCAGAGCCACGATGAAGAGGAGGAAGGAGCTTGTTTGTGTGGAAGCAGCTGCTCTACACACTCCCATGTGTCGGGGGACAGACTGGTGAGGGGTGTGTTCTGGTTTGAGTCACTGGTGGTGGTGGGTTTCACAGACGCTTTGAGAGGATCCCACCAGGAGAGGTCACTCTTGACCCCTCTTGACCTTTTGTTCCAGCCTTAGTTTCAGCTCAGACATGGCAGCAAAAGGAACTAGTGGGAAATAAAAGATAAGTGTTTTATATTATTGGCAATTAAGTTAAAGGACACATGACAGCAGATCATGACTTTACTCAGATGATATCTTCACACGTTAAGATCTAAAGAAAGCCTTCAGCTTCTTTAGCTTTAACTCAAATGTTTTTAAGGATAGGCATATGCTTGCATTTGAAAACAACTTTTGATAAATGCTTGATTTCCCCCCAAAACTCAGTTTTTTATCTTCATACTAAAACTTGTAAACCAAAACACTAATATACTGAATTTAACAAACACAACAACAAACTGTAATCCTAAATGAAAAAGTAAAAGAGTTGATGTGAGCATTAAACATTTCTAATGAAAATGATCTCCCCGGATAATGTGATATTGTTAATTGTATGCTCTTAGTTGATTGTTGATTGCTGTCATAGCTGTTGCATTCAAACATGTCCACTATTTCATAGATAAATCCTCTGTTGATATCTTGCTTTGGAAATGAGCATCATTAGATAACCTCAAAGTTAAAATGAACAGTTGGTCAAATACTGTAGTGATAAAGTGATGGCATACATTGATTTTGTGGGTATAATCACATTGTATTTGTATTTTGTGTCTACTGTGACATGTTTCCATGCTTTAATGTTCAAAAAGCTCTTTATTTTTCTCATACTGCCTGTGCTGCTGCTCCTCTTGTCACCCTCTGTCTGAAACCAGAGCCCAGTCTGCTCTGATTGGTTGGCTGGCCAGCTCGGCCAACCGCTTAGAGTAGTCCCGCTTCTTAGCCTATCAAGTACAATGTGTTGGAGCGCTAGCCAACAGAAGCGCGAGCGTAACATTAAGTCTTTAAGTTACACACCCTCTGGAACGCTCTCCCTGCGGAGATCCGCAACATCCCCACGCTCGATGCCTTCAAAAGGGCCCTCAAGGCCCATCTGTTCACCAAGGCCTTTGGCCCCTAATCTATTTGTTGTTTTTGTCTGTCTGACTGGTTGTCTGATTGCCTTTTGTTTTGTTATGTTTGTTTTGCCCTGTTCTTCCTTTTAAAGCGACCTTGGGTCCCAATGAAAGGCGCTATATAAATCTAAGCTATTATTATTATTATTATTATTACAGAAGTAAACCGAGGAGTCGAACAATGGATATGTTTCAGGTTGTGGGAGAGAAACTCACTACACTAAAGGGAAAACCCCAAGAATGATAATAGGGCCCCTTTAAGTTTTAAACGTTCTCCTTCCCGATTGGTTCTGGCTCTGGTTCAGGGGTTGGTTTTCTGAGAAGAAGCCATGTAACCCCAATAATGATATTAGGGCCCCTTAAGTTTCTTAGAAAGCACTTGCATGTTACTCCTGATGGCTGTAATACCCAGAGTCTGTACATACTCTGTCCGGTGGGCTCTGTGAGTCTCCTTATCCTCAGATCCCGGCTGTTTGATGAGGAGGGAGAGGAGATCTGTGGGGCGGAAGCACTTGACTTCAGAGTGCTGCTTGTAGAGGAGGAAGAGGAGGTGGAGGATGATGCTGTGCTCAGCATGCGAGGAGCAGGAGTTGGATTTGGAGGCATAATTGCTTTCCTCGTAGCTTTTTTCTCCGGTTCTGAGGAAGACCAAAAACATACAATGATTTACGCTCTTAGGAAAAAAAGAGTCATGAAATGGAAAATTGTATTTGCTTAGTCTTCCCTCTGTCTTCTTTATCAGTTCCACACTAAGGCATACAGACATTTTCACTACATAACTACCCTTAGAAACAAGATTACTATAACACATTTCTTTGTTTTGTCTTGTTTGATTTCATTATTCTGCTTTGTCTATATTGTTGTTTTTGTCTGTTCCTTTGTTTCGTAGAATGTGTGTAACAACCAGTCTATGGTAACAACCCCTGTTTTGTTTACATTGACCCAGAAAAAACGAAAGAGGAAAAAAGCTGTGAGTTTCCGAGATGGAAATACAAGAAGAGGAAACACTTACGTGGGAGTGGAACGGCTGAGGAATCCTCCGACTCCGTTTCTTTCTCCTCCACTGTTTGAACACAGACGTGAGTTAGTGATAGCAATGGAACAAATGAAGTCATACCTGTTTTATGTTTGCACGACAGAAGGGCAAATGCAGGAGGGGTAGAAGCATTGATTGATGTGGCAGAAGAGTTAGGCTCACATTGGTCATTCAGATAAACGTTCTCCTCCTCGATTGGTTCTGGCGTTGGTTTTCTTTGAGACACTGAGAAGGAGACATGTAATTATAATTATTACAGGGGGATTAGGTAAAAAACAAGGCACAACAATAGGTGCCGTCACAGGACACTTGAGAGACAGACAGAGGCTTTATGCTGGTTTAAAAATAGATCATGTACAGCACAGTATGTTCAGTTAGGATATGGATGGCAATGTTGGTCACATCTTATCTTTACAATGACATGAATACCTGTAGTCTATTGGAAGGATTGCCTCTGAATTTGGTATAGACGTTAATTTTCCTCAAAAGATGATTTCCACCAACTTTAGCAGTCCTCTGGGCTTCAAATATGTTGTTTTAAGTGAAATAGTTCAATAACTACTGATTGGTTTTCTATTAACACACTGTAATGGAAACTTCTGGAGCAATGGAGTCGAAACACAGTGAGTTCACTTTATTACGAAGTTACGGCCGGAGAATCGAAAAAGACATGTGCTGCAGCCACGAGTTGACACAATGGTTGCCAAACCAATTCTGAAGATCTCTTCCGTAGTCAGAGGTTTTAACAAAGTGTATAATCAACATTCTTCATTAGCAGGGTTAAACAAACAGGGCACTAAATCTAATTAAAACTGTCGTCCATGGTCCAAGAATGTACGCCAGTTCTACGCACCCGATATGAAGGAATCTAAACAATAAACTATTTCAGGTCAGCTTGTGAACCGGCAACAAGGAGCCAGAACTGCTCCTCCTTAAGGGAGCGAGATAGCAGCAAAACCCCGAGGCCGTGTGCAAGGAGAAAGTGATGGAATGGGTTAAAGGTTTGATACCGAAGCTAAATATTCCCCAACAACTACCAGTGGTGGAAAGAAACTAAGTACATTTACTTAAGTACAACAACAACAACAACAATAAATCCAGTAAAGAAAATGGTCTCCATATTGACAAACAACAACATATTTGCTATTACTTACTAATAGAACAATATAATATTCTTAAATAATATAATACTTTCAAAAGAGCCATTGTGAATAATGGGTACTTTACTTGTTAATTTATTGAACAAACAGAATTAAAAAATATAAACAATAATAAATAAATAGAAGCAAAATAACAAAATACTTAACAAGGTATACAAATAAATACCCAAATAGTTTCCTTCATTTCCATTTACTTTTACTATTATTGGAGTATTTTCAGACCCAAGTATTTCTACTTTTACTTGGGTTAAGGATCTGAGTACTTCATCCACCTCTGTTCACTACTCACAGGATAGGTCCCTGAGTTTGAAGGTAGTGCCATGATCAGGTAAAAAATGTGTAGCTCAAACATTTCCACTTAACAAGGCATTCCTTCCTCTCAACTGCCACTAACATGGTGAAATAAAGGCTAAAAGAAAAGGACTTGTTTACTTTTGCTTGAATTGCTACGTGCTGCACAAAGGCTGTAAAACAAAGAGTATGAGTGATTGGGTTGGCGTGGGTGAGTGGACTCACAAAGCAAATAAACCATTTCTGGAAAACATCAGTGTTATCAGAATCAGAAAGCCTGTATTAGTCCCGCAGCGAGGAAATAACAGCGTTACAGTAAATATTACTTAGCAGATAAGAGGCGAACCATAAGAAAGAGTAAGCTAACATATTACATATAGAGAAAAAGCACTCTTTAGTAATAGAACAAAGACAAATGAGTACATATCCATGGCTAAAAACGTATGGCAGCATTTTAAAATGTAAGTGAATATATAAAAGTTTGGAGACTTTATAAAAATGTCTTACACATACTCGTGATCATGCACAGAAGAATTGCATAAAAGTGTTTATATTGCTAACTGCAGGTTTATTGCACAGGATTGCCACGGATACAAATCACTGTTGCTTTATTCCTACAAGGTACATGTCTATAATATAAAATACAAAATGAAAAAGTGTATTTATTTGTTTTAATTGTTGTTGAAATGGTTGGTATTCTCATATAAGTCTCTACTCAAAGTCATGTTCTGTGTCACTGTAACTCGTTGGAATCAATCCAAGATTATTTGTAGAGTAGGTACAACATACCAGGACTGAAGCAAACAGGTGCAAATATTAAAGTGTGTTGACGTGAAGGTATTTGTGTTTGTGTGTGTTTTTGTTGATGGACACATTACCTGGTTTGGGGGGTACACTCGGTGGGACCAGGTTTGCCGGGGCCTGCCGAACGCTAATCTCTCCATTTTCATTATCAGACTGAATATAGGCTGTAAAACTTAAATTAGTCATGTATACATTTGAGTAAAAGTTCATGCTTTGGGGGGATTTATATTCGCATAGCTTAACAGCTGACCTTAAATATAAAGTGAGTAAAAAAAATGAGAAGAATAAGTAGGGTGAAAGACAAAATGAATACAAAAGTGTCTTGGCTTTTGTACGTACAGATTCTTTGTTCGTAGGCTTCCTCGATGATGAGAGGAATCAAAACGCCGTCCGTTGTTTCCACTAAATAGTTGATCACATCATGAAGTGTGGCACAGGGGATCTGCACAGAGGAACACTTTTATTTAACAAATCTAAGAAGAATAAAATACACACAATAATTAAAGCAGGCTGTGTTTTGCTCGGCTCAACCACAATCACTGCAATAAGAATAATAATATAATTAATTACTGATTATGTCATTAGAAAATCACGATGAACTATGTTAGATGAATGCTGGAACATCTTTCTCACTCACACACACGCACACACACAGGTGACAGGTGAGTCATGCCGCTGGCAGTCAACTTAGAGTCTTATCAAACACTTCTACAGAGCACAGATCAGAAAAATGTGACTGCCATGACAAAATCATCGCCCGTCACTTGTATTGCCGGTAAAATGTCTCACCCTTTCCCTAGAAAGGGTGAGACATTTTACCGGCAATAAAAGTGATGTCATGTTTTCCAGTAAGTCTGAAAACAACTTCCATCTCTTATCTGAACAATAAAACACTTGCGAACAAGTGCCAGGTTTCATGTGAAGTCGTTTCTCAAGTTGCAGACTGGTAAAGCTCATTTGCAAATATACAGAAGAACGTATATGCACAGCAGATTTGTATAAAGCAATATAACGACAATGCCTGTATCATCACCGATAGTCCTATCTGCCTGACACTGCACAGTATAGAACCTTTAACCTTTAAAAAAATGTATACTCACAGGATTGTCAACTTCAATAGTGAAGCCCCCGGCAGCTTTACGATTTATGCGATAGTGTCTGAATACAGAGCTGATGGAGAAAGAGAGGGAGAGGCAATTGTAACGCAGATGAAATCAACAAACATTTTGAATAACCATCCAAGACAACAACCACATGTGTGTAGGATCTGTGATTCAAGATAGTTAAAAGAAAAAGAGGTTGCTACTGATGGAGAGCAATCCTACACACCAAGTCAAAGCTCAGAGATCCTGAAATTAGCATCTCTATGTAATGAATCAATAATTGAAATGAAGTTCTGAGAAACTGAAAGATGTATACACCCTAGTCATTTTTCTTTAGTATTTAAATGATTGAGTAGCCAGCCTTGAGTGATCATACATGATTTGTGTTTTAGCATGTGTAACAACATCTGTGTTTTCAGTTTATATATATGTGTGTGTGTGTGCGTGCGTGTGTGTGTGTGTGTGTGCGTGTGTGTGTGTGTGTGTGTGTGTGTGTGTGTGTGTGTGTGTGTGTGTGTGTGTGTGTGTACCCTTCAAAGTCCTGCCTGGTGGTGACAGCGAAGGAGTTAACAATCCTCCCCGGCCTCAGCAGCAAGTTTCCTCTCTTGGATTCTCTCTCGAGCAGCAGCTCTGCCTCCAGACGGGAAACACCATGGTAACAGCTGCAGGATAGCAGAAAACACAGAAATTAGACAACATCAAACCTTCCAGCTTCACTCAACTAAAACTGATTTTTGTAGGTTAAATAAAAACTGTGCTAGGGTTGAATCCAGACCGTATACAGAGCTTATATATTGGAGAAAGTGTGTATTAACAACCACAAATATCTTGTCAGAGACTCAAGCAGGCAATGACTGAGCTGTCTTTTATTAACCCCTAATCTCGGGGCAATGACTGAGCTGAGCAGATACCACACAGTCAATGCCTTAAAAAAATAAAAACACTGCCTTAAATTAAGCTTCATGATGCTGCATCTTTCAGGTGATGTAATATACTTTTTGGAGACATGTATGTACCCATAAGAAATCATTGAATCATCCAGTATATCAGAAAACCCTGGACAGGGGGGCATTGAAACATTTGGACTAATTGGTAATCTGTTGTGTGCGTGAAACAACACATTTGTAATAACGCAGAACCTCAAATGCAGGTTCCTGATGCCTCTAGGCAAGGAATCAATCAAGAATTCAAATCATTTTCTAAGCTTGAATTAAGATCCTCAACCTTTTCTTCCTACTTACAAGTCTGATGCATACAGTAAGGCCTTTTGTGTCCTGTATGCTGTTCAAACTGTAGCTCGTTACCTATTCTATTTGTAAAAGTGACAGAATTAAGAAGAGCAGGAAAACCAAAGGCAGGTGATATACTATAGCCATTTAATAATGAAGTACTCCTTTTTGAATTAGCTTTAAATTCCTCCTCTCAAATATGAATGTTGGTTATGGGTTTTGTAACATCATCCCTTTTAGTTTTGCCACGTTAGAAATAAAAACAGTATTTCACTTAAACATAAGCATCAATACTTTGGCCTCCTGTTTGTACTCACGCTGGCATCTCTGCCTGCAGGGTGATGTAGGTGCTGGAGTTAATGGCAGCAGCAGGAAGTTTTATTCTTTCCTTTTCCTTTTCTACGGCCTCTTTCAGCATGAGGATCTGGCCCGGAAGCAGGTTGAGGGAGGACGGTACCGACAGCTGCAGGGACATGCACATGAGGAACTGATGTTAACGGGTCATCTTAAACTTGATTCATCAAATATAATCTGTGTTGTTCTTTGTTTCTATAAAGTCAGTTCAACACCACCCACCTCAGCCACAGAGCGGATGAAGCCCTTCCACAGCTCACGGGCCTCAGTATTAGGAGCCTGTAGATCCAACAGAGAAATTGTCAAAATTAGGAATAGCTCAGAAAAAAAGAGGCTTATTTAACTATATTTATATATATGCCCTCACAGTGAATTTGATATTTCTATCCTTCATCTGGAGGTTGAGTCTGGCTGCGTCCAGGTTTCGATCCTGGCTACCGTCGTCTGTTATTGAGATCATCCCACTGAGTTCCACTTTCTCTATGTACTGATGAAACACGCACACAGAGACAAGGTGACACACAAGTCCTGAGTGTTAATCTTTAATTAACATTCATCCAAATATCTGTCATGTATTAACCCCTAATCTCTTAAATGACTTACATCGCTGTCTCTCATCTCGTTGAAGAAGAACAGCGTGTTTCCACACAGGCATGCCCACAGTTTCCGAGAAGTCTGCACAAACACAGAGAGAGAGACTTAATGAGCGACTGAGAGATAGTACACCAAGCAGGGAAAACAACATTTGTTTGAGCAAAAACAAAGGGAAAGAAAAATAAAGCTTGTTTTTGTTATACACAGCAAGTAATTAGACATGATGGCTGCAGTCATTTCATTTCATTTCAAACCTTTATTTAACCAGGTAGGTCCCATTGAGATCATCGATCTCTTTTTCAAGGGAGACGTCCTGCAGTATGTGCAGGTGACATTGTTGAGTGACACTTGAGGAGTCAAGTTTAACCACAACAGACGCCAGCGTGTGTTATAACAGCGTTCAGTGTTTGGATTGGATAGACCAGTGTCGCCTGTTTCAGGTCAACCACCAAATCAAAATAACTTAAACTTAGATTTGACAGGATTTGGAGGCTCTTTCAGACACAATTCAAGGATCCTAATGTTGGATTATAACATTTTTATTTTCAATTAATCTGCAAATGATCCATTCATAATAGTTTGGGCTATAAAATGTCAGAGAATGGTGACAAATGTCCATCCCAGTTTCTCCATGCCCAATGTGATATCTATAAATGTCTCCTTTTGTAAGTCAAAAACCCAAAGATATTCATATGAATATTATATGAAACAGAGAAAAGCAACTGAAAACAGCTTTTACTTTTTGCATGAGAACTTACTTGTTGAATATTAGTTATCAAATTAGGTGATACATTTTTTTTTTAACTAAAATAAAAGTATATAAAACTGTATACTTGATGAACCAACATCCCTACTTCAATCTGCGACTGGGTTAGTTTTAAAGTGTTCTGAATGTAAAGTCTCCCCTCTGATTTAGTATTTAGCTCTCATTGTGATGCATTCACTCTCTTGTCAGGGAGGAGCTTGGCAGGTATTTTCAGAGCCTGCCTAGCCAGTTAGTGTCTTTACAGTTCTTTCAGTTCCCGGGCTTGCTCTATCTTTATGGCACAATGAGCAGAATTGCTGTCAGACCAGTTGAGAGACGCAGATGCTGTCAAAGTCCACACAGTTTACAAGAATCTATATGAGAGGCGGCTCCACCTATGTTACACATTATCTGACATGGTTTGTTGTTAGACCTCTGCACACACAGTCTTTCAAAGGGTTAAGAAAGCATCAAGCATGTCATCACACTGCAGGTTTTTGTTAATAAGCACCAATTAGATAGGTACACCGTCTATAATACTGATGTAAAGTAAAATACAGCTCCTCTGCACAACCACACGGATCAATGTGTTCCTTAAACAAACACAAAATCTAAACAAAAATAAAGACGTATTTGTTATGTTTCGAAAGTCTGAGTCATGCAGCGCTGGAATGACCCAAACGTTGACAGGAATGGCAGATACCTGCACATTGTTGGGATGCCAGTCATTCACATCTTTGTCTCTCTCTAACATTTGTGTAATAAGAGACACACACATATACACACACACACACACACACACACACACACACACACACACACACACACACACACACACACACACACACACACACACACACACACACACACACACACACACACACACACACACACACACACACACACACACACACACACACACACACACACACACACACACACACACACACACACACACACACACACACACACACACTGAGATACACTGAGCTAGATGGACACAGGCATAGGACATACACAGTCTTACATGCGCACCTATTTGAGGACATGTATGTGTCAATAATAATTGATCAATGACAATAAATTCTTTGTTTTAGTTGTTTTGCAAATGTGAGGATTTGTTGTTTTGCTGGATGCTAAATATCTGTTTCATAGCATTGGTCTGATGAAGCAAGACATCTTCAACTTGTGCTTCAGGAATTTGCAGAGGATATTTTTCACAATTTGCTGAATGCTATAACTATTGATAATTTAATTGAAATTATAAATCAACAGATACATCTACAATAAAACAATAAAATAGGGATAAAATACAAACAGTCACTTAAGGGTCTAAAGTCTTAACACCTAATCTTTGGTAAACATCTTAAAGCTGGTTCTGATTACTTCTTTTTTCCTGTGACGCATTATGATAACACAGATTAAAAAGCCTGAAAGCTACAGATAACCAGCGGTGGAATTACATTTTACAAGGTCAAGGTTGTGCAGCTTTATACTTTTACTCCACAATATCTCAACGGTATTTATTTTCTGTACAACATTTGTGTGACGGCTTTGGGTACTATATAGTTTTTAAGTTTGAGATAAACCGAAGGATAAAGTGTTTCCTTTATGTGTTGAGAACATGCTTCTACTTTTTTATTTTGGATCATCTGAAAAATGCATCTTTACAAATCTCACCTCATGTCAAATAAATGTTTCAGGACAAACAAAATGCAGGACGCTACAAGCATATTATGATGATGTATTGCTATATAGATTAAAATACAAAACAGTTCATGAGAATATTAAGGCAACAGTAATACAATATGCAAAATCATCAAATGGGCTATAATAGAAAAACACAAGGAACATTTTACTACAGAATACATTTAGCTGATAATACTAACATCATTGTACTTAAGGATTCCAATGAAGGACTTTCACTTGTAATGGGGTCTTCATATACTCAAAGTGTGGTATTAGTACTTTGGCTGAAATATAGGATTTGAATACTTCCTCCACCAGTGCAGATAACCATCAAAACAAAAAGTAATAATAAAACAAGCAGTCCGTTTCCGTTTCAACCTGTTGCATTCAACAAAGACAACCTTGTCTCGTGGAGTTAGCACAGAAAAACAAAAACAACTGTTACCTTATTTTTGAACGACCTCTTCTCCAGGTATCCCTGAAAGTAACAGGTGGGCAGCTGACTACTCTCTCGCGCGGTTTGCCTCGCCATCATTTTGATGTCTATAAAAAAAACTTATTTACAGTTTTGAAGTGAAGGAGACTTCCACTTTAACATATCAGAAGCTTCTGCCTGCTCGTAGGAAAGCTCTCGTATATTGAAGTCATACCTGCGCGTCAGGAAGACAGGTGGTGGTGTACTCACCGCTGATTGGTCAATATATGGAGCGGGCGGGGCATTTAAGTCTATCCACAGGAGGGGCTGCTTCTAAAAGTAGACCTATTTTTCAAATTTGGAAATAACCTGCCTGCGGGCTTTACATAAACTAAAACATGTATGTATCCTCCTCTTGTATTCACATATTTGAATAATATCCATCTCATGAAATGACTAACTTAGCTAGCTGAGTCAGACTAAATTGGAATTAATTTACTCAAAGACATATTGCGCAAGTGTGTTTTCCCACAACATGTCTGATTCTGGCCTGGTCTCTGTTAAACCAGAGATGTTCAATTGTTTGCATATTATAAATAAGCAATATCTTTTTATTTAACTTGTTATTATTGCTTGTGATTGTTAACTTGTTGTTAACAATCAACTAAGATTGACGTAAATTGTAGCTTATCTAATAAAATGTAAGGTAACAGCAGAGTCATTCGAGGTTGTTATTGCAGTGTTGTTTGTTTGTATGCGAGCAATGCTACTTTTTAAAGTTGCCAGTCTGCCGAGATCTACCAGTCCAAATAGAGAGGCGTAGCCATTACTGACAGTGACAGCCTACTACCAGGTAAATACACACTACTTCTATAAAACTGACCTTTGTACGATTAATACTTCATAAAATACTGCAGATCCTTTATCTTACCTCTTTCTAATCTACACACATACAAGTATTTAACTGAAGCTACACAACAGTGTTGTTGATACAGAGTTGGAGTTTATTCACACGTCACACACTACAGTGGGTAATGTTTTCAAGAAACATTGAACAGTGCTGCCACATATGACACAGGAAAAAAAGAAAAGACACCGAACCCTTTCTTTGCCATTATATAAAAATAGTGTTGCTACAAAAGTATAAATTAGGCTTACTAATAAGACAACTCAGATCTGAAGCTACACAGGAATCTGCTGCCAAAATGCAATAAAAAAGACAAAATTAATAGAATCAAACCCTTTTTTGTTGCATTTTAGTAGAGAATAAAAAGAAATGCCTTTAAAATAGGATGCAAGCAACACTAGCTTCTTAACCTGAATTGATAATAGACTATAATCAATTTAAGTTTGCATTCTTATACCATTTTGTACAATAATTATAATGTATAAGTTCAAACAAACTAAAACTTACAGCTGATTAATAACGGTATCTAACTTTAGTTTTTATTATATCAAAAACCTGTTGAAATGCTACTGTTATTTTTACTGTCCCCCAAAAGCGCGTCGGCAGCCTCCAGGAATGCTTCTTTCACAACTTCGCCGTCTTTGAAAGACTTCATGTGTTTCGCAAGAACGTGACTGACACGCATAGGCGGCGCGTGAGGCTCAGGTTTGGGAAGGCTAAATAACTGTTTGTACCTGACGCTGCCCGCCTCCGGCGTCTATAGAAAAGAGATCAACTCAGTGTGCGGAGTTTAAATCTCTCAAGTCATATTACAGGATAAAGGAAATACAGTTTAAACTGCCGTATGCAGAGAAGACGCCGACGTGTCGCACTTATCATTCATATTAGCCGACATCATCAATCACAAAGCTTTGATGCGTTCAAGTGCATTATTCTGGCACAGGACGATTATGTTATCAGGACATTAACGACAAAACAGAATATTGTTGTTCTATTTTTAGACAGATCTCGCGATCGACTGGGAATCTCCCCGCGGTCGACTGGTTGGGCACCCCTGCGTGATACGTTAAGTACAGGAAGTAATATTCTGAGCTTCATGTACTTTACTCAGTATTTTCCTTTTCTGCCAGTCATCTCAGTGAGGTATATTGCACTATTTTCTGTAATACATGTATCTCACAGCTTTAGTTACTTTGCTGGTTCAGATTAAAATTAATGCTGTCAAAATGATCGCGTTAACGGCGGTAATTAATTTTTGGAATTAATTGCGTTAAAATATTTAACGCATTTAACGCATGTGCAGAATGGCCCGCCCCATACGTGCCACCAGTGGCAGCGCCATGATGGCTGGGGTAGGCTACACCCATACCAAAAAATGGCTTAGCCCCACCATGAAAAATGATGTTAAAGTAAGCAAAATAAAGTCCGCCAACTCGCGCCGAGTAAATTGCACAGACAGCAGTTAGTAAGATTGATTTCAGTAGCCACTTGTCTGGAAATACCAAAGACCAGAAACGGTTTTGAAAACTTTGGTCACGTAGTGATCGTCTTCTCAATAGAACATCTTTGATAATGTCTTCTGGCCAATCAGAATCAAGATAACGGCGTGGTGTTGTCCCGACGGAGAATACTTTTGCTGTAGTAGGTGCACACATAGACATATAACATATCTTTATATGTCTATGAAGACATATAACATATAGACATAGACATATCTTTATATGTATATGGGTGCACATAACTGACCGCAGGTACGCATGTGCGGCAACAATCTGAAATGCTTATCACTTGTGTCACAAAGCGCATTTGCGTACCGACCTATGGTACCGACGTACTTGTGAAGTTTTCCAGAAGGCGGTTAGATCACCCCCCCCCCCCGTGTTGATAGAAATCAACACGTAAGGCAAGGCAAGGCAAGTTTATTTATAGAGCACCTTTCAACACAAGGCAATTCAAGGTGCTTTACAAAAATGAAAGACATTCAGACAAAGGCATTTAAAAACAGTAAAAGATCATAAAAGAAACATTAAAAGAAAAAATACATGAATAAAAAGTACATGAATAAAAAGTTACAGTGCCGTTTAAGATATGAATAGTTCACACAGAAGTTCCACTTTACTGATGAACACAACGGCTCAGTTTCAATTAAAAGCAGCGACAAAAAGATAAGTCTTCAGCCTGGATTTAAAAGTAGTAAGAGTTGTAGCGGACCTGCAGGATTCTGGGAGTTTGTTCCAGATATTTGGAGCATAATAACTGAACGCTGCTTTACCATGTTTAGTTCTGACTCTGGGGACAGAAAGCTGACCAGTCCCTGAAACGTAATGAAATAAGACCCCACGGTTTGATGAGGTGTGTGGGCCGACTTTCATTTTGACACACAGAACAATGTTATAATAAACATACATACATAGGCTACTGTATGTTAAATGGATATATCCGCCTTCTTTAATTTATCTTTCCATTCCCACAACAATATACATAAAGAAATGGCATATTTTGGACATAGTTCGAATGGTGATTAATCATGATTAATTAATTTTTAACTGTGATTAATCTTATTTAAAAATGTAATCGTTTGACAGCCCTAATTAAAATATAAATCAACTAATTATTTATAATGAGGTATAATTATAGTTTAAACTATCCATCAATTTCTGGTGTAATTAAAAGCTCCACCTTTACAAGCTACAACATTAAAGTAAGTGTACTGCATTCATTATTATAATCAAATATAATCTAATGTTATTAGATTACTAAAATGGGCCATTCTGTATTATGAGTATACCTAGAATATAGTTTTATGTTTATGCCATACTTACTTAATTTGAATATAGTCAAAAAGGCCTCTTTCTTGTTGCAAAGTATATATGTCAACAACAGTGTGGTAATAGTACTTTAACATAAGGCAAAGCAAGGCAAGTTTATTTATATAACACATTTCAACACAAGGTAATTCAAAGTGCTTTACAAAAATGAAAGACATTAAATTATAAAATGATATCTAAAAACACTCATTTAAAAGCAATGATATAAAATGACATTTAAAAACACTAATTTAAAAGCAAAGATACATGAATAAAAGTTACATAGTGAGATACACACATCTGATAGGTCTGACTCTCAATCATTGCTAACTTTTTAGCAGAAATTGTTTTCTATCACCTCCCTTTCTTTCTACTTTCTTGTTTAACTTGTCCTTTAGTTATTTAAAGTGTTTCATGCTAAACAAACCCCACTTTGGAAAATTATAATCTGACCCCATGGTACCTTTTAGGTTTCAACCTCTTTCTTATTTTTAAATGCACTAGTTAAGTTTACCTTGTCTTTCCAGGACTTTTTTGGTGTCCTCCGTGAACCAGGGTTTTGAAACCAAAACGGATTCCTGTACCCCATGGTGCCTTTTTAGTTTTCGCCAAAACTATTCCTCTTTTCTTTAAATGCACATTAGTTAAGTTTACCTTGTCTTTCTAGGACTTTTTTTGTGTCCTCCGCGAACCAGGGTCTTGAAACCAAAACGGCACATGTAGGGGACTTTAACCACCTATGAGGGGACTTTAACCCCAATAATGACTTTAACTCATACTCCAAGGCAATTCAAAGTGCTTTACAAAAATGAAAGACATTAAGAAAATGGCATTAAAAAGCAAATATAATAAAAGTACAGTGTTTAAGATATGAATATATCAATTAAAAGCAGCGGCAAAAATAAAAGTCTTCACCCTGGATTTAAAAGTAGTCAGAGTTGCAGTGGACCGGCAGGTTTCTGGGAGTTTGTTCCAGATATTTGGAGCATAATAACTGAACGCTGCTTCTCCATGTTTAGTTCTGACTCTGGGGACAGAAAGCTGACCAGTCCCTGAAGACCTGAGAGATCTGGATGGTTCATAATTTAGCAGTAAGTCAGAAATGTATTTTGGGCCTAAGCCATTCAAAGCTTTATAAACCAGCAGCAGTATTTTGAAATCAATTCAAAAACTACCCTTTCAATGATTTTTGAACATAAGTCAAAGTAAATTCTCATAAGTAAAAGTAAATTCTCTATGCATAAGAAACTATATCCTATTTGACCAGATTCAGTTCACTATTTGAACAAAATATAATCAACAAATAAGTTATGATTTAGGCTAATATTATGAGTTGGTCTAGGACTTTATTAGTTTCCAGGGTGAAGGACTAATAAAGTCCTAGCATTACATACAGATTTGATGCACATATTTCAAAAATAACGTAGGCCTACATGAATCCATCAATAATAATGACGGTAATAATTCAACAATAGTACTCATTATGAAGCCCATTTTAGATGGATATATATTAATATATCCATCTAAAATGGGCTTCATAATGAGTACTTTTGTTACTATTTCTAATGATTACATCTTTAAACTTTTACTTAGGCTAAGTATATTTGAGAATACAGGACATGTACTTGTACCTTACTATTACTATATTTCTGTCAAAGGGAAGAGATGGGGGCTCCCTCTGCTGGAGGAGCTTGTTATTGTTTTATCAACACAGATCAAATAAACTCAGTAATAGTTTACACATAACTAGAATCCGTGCCGTGCAACAGTCCTGTAGTAAATCCTACTTTCATGAAGGCTTGATATTTCAAGTATTTGTTAAAATAGTTTCAGGGAGGGGCTGATTTGACTGTTCACATTTGACACTATATTTTGCTTTGCTTTTTATTTATTTAAAGGGGACATATCATGCTATATTTGAACAATATATTGTAGGGCCATACCTATATAAAGTATATAAATATAGTTTGTTTTTTTCAAAATACCAAACAGATCCTGCATTTTAGCCATGCCTCATTTCGCTCTATTTGCTCTTTCCAGGCTGGGGGCTGATTCTGTGAGCTGCAGCTAACCACGCCCCCCTGCAGGAGAGGGGAGCATGCTTTGAGATCAGCTGCTGGGCTGTCAGAAGAGGGGGAGAAAAAGAGATCTCCGTCCTCCGTGTTTTATTCTTATAGAAGTAAGAAGAGAAGTGATGGGGCAGAAACCCTCCTTTTTACGCAGCGGTCCAGACATAGACATCAAACGGCGACACATATTCAGTGTGCAGTTCCTTTGGCATTAGGGCAGGGATATCTAGATACTTTCCAAGGTTTGACATAATGAATTGTGCTACTTTTAAAGCAAGCAACGATGTTTTCAAATCTGTAATCAAAAAGCTCCTCAAAAACGCTATCGAAGCAGTTCCTGCCGTTGCTACGTTAATTCAAACTCAAACAGTAACAACAGACTACTTTTCTTAGCGGATGCATGTCAATTTAAATCAATACAACTATTTTTTAAATCAATACAATCATTTTCTAAATCCATAAAAGCATTTCAATTAATATTGGGAGTCATATCGTTACTTTGTTGAGAATGTGGCCATGTAATAAGCGGGATAATGTGCACATTGCATAATGTGCCTTCATGCCGATCTAGATCCCTCCGCTTCGCGTCGGGCTCCTGATCAGCCTGTCGGTGTTCTTTTCCCCATAATGACCGCGTCACTGCACATTATCCCTTACATATGATTATATAGAGTCATTATTCATTTGTTTTAAAGCAGGAGGCGCAAACGCTTGCCTTGGGGAGGGAGAAAAAGAGCCACAGCGGAGAATAAACAGAAGGGCAACCATGGCAACCATGCAAGGGAAGTCTTCTTCGCTGCTTTTGTGGCAGACTACAGCGCCACTTACAGGCCTGGCATATGTACTACAGCGTCTCCAGCGTCTCCAGCGCTTTCGAGCGGCAATGGCCGGCCGTGGCCCAACCTCTCATTCCCCTGATAGGTGGAGAATTGACCACTAAGCGGAGCACCCCTTTTGTGACGTAGAAAATAATTCAAATCTGGATCAGTCTGTATCAGATCCGTTACAGCCCCTTTTTTAGAGATTTGGGTATAGAGGAAAAGAGAGAGGATTGTATTTTCTGACACTTGGTGAGTTCCCTGACACACCGGGGACACATATTCATGTATAAAAGACGTAGCTACAAGAGTGCATTTTGCATGATAGGTCCCCTTTAAATATTTCATTAGGCCATACCAATGGGAATAAATACACTTGTAAGGTTTACATTCTCAATGCATGTTCATTTATCTTCTACCTTTTTTAACACTGATCTTTTGTCTCATAAAGGCTTGCTGACTAGTACAGTACATCTAGCTGAGTTTAATTTATGCATCATATTACTTTCAATAGATTATGGAGAACCAGGGGTATTTTTGTTTTGTTTTTTGTATGGAGTCATCAGCACTAAATGTGTGAGAAAAGACAATGAGTAGCACATTTAAGGTGTAACATGAAACACTTAATTGCTTATGTTAGTTAAAACGCTGATACAATCATGTGGAAGCTAATATCTCTATATCTCTGGAGGTTTGTATTGTTAACTTTTCAGACATAAATAACAACTTATTGAAAGGACAACCTTTTATATAATTGATACTTAGAGGTGGAAGAAGAACTCAGATCTTTGAGTAAAAGTAGAAGTACCAGAGTGTAATACTTTGTTACAAGTAAAAGTCCTGCAATCAAAAATATTACTCAAGTAGAAGTACAAAAGTATTAGCATCAAGTACAATGAGTAAGAGTTCTAATTATGCAGATTGGCCCATTTCAGAATAATATATATTATATTTTATATATGCTTGATTATAAATATTGATGCATTCAAGTGTTATCACAGCTGGTAAAGGTGCAGCTAATTGTAATGACTTAGATTGTGAATTTACTCCAGATGTGACTAAAGTCTTTAGATGTTGATTATATTTCACATCATTAAACAAAATCTTCAAAAGTAACTCAAGTAAAAAATAAATGCAGTGCAGGGGTAGAAGTACAAAGTAGCAAAAAATGAAAATACTCAAGTAAAGTACAAGTCCCTAAAAAATGTTTACTTAAGAACTGTATTGAGTAAATCTACCTAGTTACTTTACATCACTTGAAATATTGACTCTTGAACTTATTACAGTACCTGAAGCCACATACCTGTAAGTCACGTGACCGTGTAGCGTTAACGCGGCTCCCTTACGCAGCATTTTCTTCTGTCATCTTGGCTCTGCAGCCTGGTTTCTGTGGTCAGGGAACATTTCTTCTGTCATCACCGTGATCCAATCAAACAATGGGGAACAGAGACGACGAGTATGATTTCTTATTCAAAGGTAAGCGGAACAGAATCCGCTTATTGATCACATATTATTTAGCGAGAAAACGAGCCCTGCTGAGGTTAGCATATGTGCTAGCTATGCTAACGTCAGTGGTCAGTTATAATATCAGCTGATGGTTGGGCAGCTAACTGAAGCTAGCCTAACTGTTTTCCGTTTCCCACTCGTCATGTCTTATTAACCTCTTACTTAATAATTTACTGTAACTAAGATTTGTTACCGCTTTTATTTGGGCAAATGATTGCTGACAGTAATGTCATTTGCTAAATGGATTTCACAGAAAATAGTGCGTATGGTGAATTAGCCCTGTAAGCTATAAGCTAACAGTACTTCAAACGGGTGGCGCTAATACTTAGCGATATTTACATTCTACTTTATTGTCATATAGTGGTCCTCACATATATAACCACACTTGTAAAGCACAAATAGAGGCGTATTTTATTTAGACGGTGTAATGTAATCCGATAGGTTTAATGGAAGAGGAAACAAGAGTTCCCTTTGTGGTGGAAACCTGTCCCCTGAGGGAGGAAACTCACTCTGTATTAGAGCAAAGAAGAGGAAACTCTTATGGGTTTTGTTAACTGCTTCAGGTGTGTAGGTAATTTCCCAGCCACCTATTTTACATCAGGGTGTATTATCATACCAAGCAGTCATAGAACTTACCTGCGTGAGTCAGTAGTCACATGTTTCTTTAACACCCTGGAGTTCAGGTTGCTGATAACATGATGCTGACCTGCTGGTATTTATTCTAATTAGTTGTAAACACTTGTGTTATGCATACATAAAACTACTGACCTTGACAAGAAGTGCTTGAGTATGGATGGGCAATAGCATATGCATTATTACTTTTCTATATTTGTACCACTATTTTATAACAATATTATTGCATTTTTATTAGTTTTAGTTATTATTTATTATACTAAATGTATTTTACAGTTTTGGGTATTTCTTTAGGCACTGGTGTTACTTTTCAATTTATATGTATTACTCTGCTAGATGTTGTAATTTACTTTTATGATTTAAGTGTATTTGTTTTAAAAAATGTACTTTAATTGTTGTCTATATATGTCAGAACTATTTCCCCTTACAGTCAACAATAAGTGTAAACAACATGAAAGAAAAGACAACACAGACACGGCCACACAAATAGGGCATGGCACACAGTCCTCTTAATAAATCGACTTTATGTCCCGCACCTTAGCTTCATACGTCCATTTTCAGTCTGCACAGATGGTGCCTGTACATTCAAATACTGCTGGATCTGGTGCAAAGCAAGTAAAGCCCATCCTACCAGATTATGATAGAGTGGGTCAAAGAAGGACAAAAAGTGGAGCAGGCTAATCTGTAAATGGTATCACCAAAGTCTAACTCATGCAGGAATAGGCGTGGAACCAGACATTTTCTTTTAGATATTATTAAAGTACAGGAGAACAAAAGGCCAGGCCAGTGTGGCAGCTGGAAATGGATTTGATGTACTGATGACTCTTCATAAATACACAGGAACAGAGACCTTGAGGAAGTGTCGAGTCAGATTTCCCAAAGAGCTGTTTTTTTGTGAGCCTCTTCCTGCGTGACTCCGAGCAGGGCAACGTCTGATAAGGTTTTCTCAGAACAGAAAGGAAACACTAACACGTCAGCACTTTTGCCTCGCCCGAAAACTATGGCAAGGATAGGAATGCCATTAAAATGAATATATCTATAAAAGAAAAACTATTGCTCTTGCTCTTCCCTGAAGGGCTGTCAATTGTTATTTTTCGTATTCTAGTTTTATTCTTATTTAATGGCATTGCATTGCCTCCATAGGATGGCCCTGGTCGATAATGAACTGACTATAGTGAAACTTTCAATTAAAGTTATAGCAGTTGCTTGAAATGTTGCATTCTGAAAAACATCAATTTGCATAGCATGACCGCACCCAGGGCTGCTGTTTTAATGTTGTTGTGCATTGTGTTTCTAGTCGTTCTAATCGGAGACTCTGGAGTGGGGAAGAGTAACCTGCTGTCCCGTTTCACAAGAAATGAGTTCAACCTGGAGAGCAAGAGCACCATTGGGGTGGAGTTCGCCACCCGCAGCATCCAGGTGGACGGCAAGACGATAAAGGCTCAGATCTGGGACACCGCTGGACAGGAACGCTACAGAGCTATCACATCAGCGTGAGTACTTGACTTTATTTAACTGCATTATATACCAGTTTTAAATGGTAATAAGCTGTTTGAGCCCATTAGGATGTTCAGTTTGATGCCCAAGAATTTCATGCACACATGTAGGTAACCTATTTTAAATCCAGCCATTTATTGTTAATGTAAAAGCATTATCACAATTGCTTTATGTAGTTTATATATAGCATTTAACATATTGAAGATGTATTTGATCATCTACAAATACATTTTTAAATAACTTTCATGAAGCACTTCATCACATTTTGACTGTTGATTAACAGACGATTTATACTCAGCAGATGTTAGGTAACATTGTGGTTATTCTTTATTCATTAATATATTTCTCTTTGCTCTGCCGTCACCAGATACTACCGGGGTGCAGTCGGAGCTCTCCTGGTTTATGACATCGCCAAGCACCTGACGTACGAGAACATTGAGCGCTGGCTGAAGGAGCTGAGGGACCACGCTGACAACAACATCGTCATCATGCAGGTTGGAAACAAGAGCGACCTCCGCCACCTCAGGGCCGTGCCCACTGATGAAGCTCGAGCCTTTGCAGGTAAACCACCAAGCGCTGTGGTAAATATATAATCTGTAAAATAGTTTCTGTAAAATGTTTAAAATGCATCTGTATTCTCTTCGCACTTTAGAAAAGAACAGTATCTCTTTCATTGAGACATCAGCGTTGGACTCCACTAATGTAGAAGAAGCCTTCAAGAACATTTTAACAGGTAGGAAAAACAAGACTCAGTGCTGCATGTGATTCACTATTACAAACTGTATTATGAGCTCTTTTGACATTTTATTATACTATGACATCTATCAACTGTATTTTAACACGTTGTATTACTTTTACTATGACAAACTATTCTGTAATTGTTTATAGGGCATACACTAAGACAGATACTTTGCCTGTTTTTAATGACTCACACTACTTTGACTTTTTTGCCGACACAATGACCTAAATCTTTTATGATTTTCTTGACTTGCTTATGACATTTTTTACAACATTTGTTATGGCATCTATGACTTTTTTTTAAAACAATTTTTACATCTTTTATTTTACAAGAGAAACTTATACTATTTTTTACATTTACATGACATATACCTATATGGCTTTTTTTTAAGACAAACTATGTTAGTAATGAAATTAATAATAGATTTTTTTTATTGGCATTTACTGTATAGCTTATACAATTTAAGCCTTTTTACTGACATACTACAGGATGACTTTGAATTATTTTTGCGACATATTATAATATAGCTGCTTGTGCTTACCATTTCACATTTTCCCGTTTTGATATGTAGCTACATGGTTTTATATAGGGAGACTCCAGTGCAGCAGCTACATAAACGAAACTTTCAACCATTCATTCAAATCACTGTCTGTGATTTTCCCTCTGCAGAAATCTACCGCATCGTGTCACAGAAGCAGATAGCAGACAGATCTGCACACGACGAGTCTCCGGGCAACAACGTCGTGGACATCAGCGTCCCCCCCACCACTGACGGGCAGAAGGGCAACAAACTGCAGTGCTGCCAGAGCCTGTGACACTAAAGCCCTGAAACTCTTCCTCCACATCACATCACCTGTGCACTTTTTGTTCGCTCTGCTTACGGCCAACGCCCTCTTTACTCTGTCCGCTTCTTTCTACCTGTCATTCTGTTTTATATTCTACTTTTGAACTCACTTGTGCGCTTCCCTTTTGCCATGAATGAAAACTTCCAGAAGCCTTTATGTCCATGTGAAGGAGGCAGTCCTCTCTGCCCTGGTGAAGCCTGTGAAGTTGTTTGAACTGAACCTCTGACGGCGTGGTTGTGAAATACATTTCAATGGTTACCACTAGATGGTGCTGTGTACATAATCTACAGGCAGTTACTCCACCCTGGTGAGAGCAGTATTATGCAGCATGGCTCCTCTAACATCAGATAAGTTATCATGCCAAAAATATCCTCATTATGTATTTATTGAAGAATATTTGGCTTAAGTTGTCATTGTTTTACTTTACATTTAAGAACTGTATACATTTACAATAAAATACTTGACAAAAGTGAACCGTTGAGTGTCTTTGTTCTTACTGAAAATAAGTTGTTTTTTTATAAGTTGTTAGAATTTAAATGCTTTTACTCTTAGTCTGTACCCGATTATAGTTTTGAGGTGCATTTTTACTTCACAATATTTTCGAGGGCATTGGTACTGTACACTCCCATACGTTTATGACAGCTTAAGTTTCTAGTTTTCAGAAAACATTTAAAAAAATGTATAACATTAAGGTAAACAATTTAAACATAAATATTGATTGAAAATGTAGCTGACAATTCTTTGTTAACGCAGCTTTAAAGCAATAACCTTTTTCCTAATGACGTCATTATATCATGTTATCCTGCTACTTTTAATTAAGTAAATTATCAAAGTACTACTTTTACTTTATAAAGTAACTAATAAGAGATCCAGAACGGTTCAGGAAAAAATATTCTCTCTCTTTAGTCCTGATCCTTCTATATAAAAACCTGTCTGAAAATGAGCTGATCAGATTTTGGCCATTTTGTGATGTCACAATGTTTTTTTGGGTAGTGCAACCATTAGCCAATCACCAACCAAGGTAACACCCCCCACCTTATCACCTGGATCTCCTCCTAGAGCACCGTTGTGTTTCTTCAAACCATATATCGCGCAGAGGTGCTTGGGGAGGGGCAGTTAATTTGCATTTAAAGCTACAGACACAGAATCAGCAGTTTTGAAACAGGGCTGAAACAGAGGGGATTATGGGATGCTACAATGCATGATCTGTTTGGTATGTCGAGCCAAACACTTCAGAGACATGTTTTGTATATATCTGAGGCCTATAATAATAGAGGACCTTTAAATAGAATACAAATCATTACATTCTGAATATCAGGGTTCCCATGATCTAACGTATTATTTGAATCACCATTCACACCCACATTCAAACATTTATAGTGTTTTTCCTTCCTGGAGAACGCAGACTGTTCAGCAGCATCTGGAACATTTTGAACGAGTGTTTTTCTAACTAAGCTGCTTATATTCTCCTCAGCGGTGTGGATGTGATGAGGAGATACTGCGAGTCTCCACAGGAGCAACACTTGCCATCACAGCAGTTGTTTTTCATCAGGATTAATGGGCACATACAGCGGTGGTCAAAAACAGAATTATAGTAATGACATCTCATCCTCTCTGGACTAAGAGGACGATCTGTAAACAGCCATATCACTGTACTGTAATGTTGACGCCCGACAACATGCATGTGTTTCCATTCGCAGAAATCAGACCATGATCATAATTTAAAAAGCTTCCTACACCAGAAAACAAATCACCAGTTCACCCGTCATTTATCATCATGTTTTATTTGCTTTGCAAACAATTCTTGGCTGATTGCAGGTACCAGTATTTTGGTGAAGACATCTTACTTTTTTCCACTGCACACATTGTATGATTTAAAAATGTGAATACTGAAGAATTGCAACATTAATTACAAATGATACATATTAACATAACCACCCTCCAGAAAATACATGTCGAAGGACAAACATGTTAGACACGATAACACAACAGAAGTAACATTTACATGTTTTGTAATAAACATCAAAAGAAAACACGTATTTAAAATCCCTTTTTGGATTGTTATTATGGTTTAAGTGTTAAATATAAAACATCTTTGGAGATTTGAGGATCTGCAGGGTGTCAGAGAAGTGTTGCATACTTTGTAGGCAAATTTGCACAAAAACATCCCACAACTATCATAGCGCTCAGATGCATTGACCCGCAGACTCAGCTGTTTGTTGAATAACTGCACCTCAGATCTTTAAATGGCTTCACATCAGATCTTAACACTTGGAGTAATTCCTCTTCATGACAACAGTAAACACAGGGATGATCAGATGACTCATAAGCTTGTGACCCCGGGGGCATCGCAGCACAGCAGGATGTAATCCTTTGTTCTGAGATCAGTTCAACACACAAACAAAGATTAATTGGGCCGATCCACCAGGAGCTGAAGTACCAGCACAGTGTCACGTTGTTGTGCACACACGGACAGGGCGAGGACCCTTTACACCCCCTGGGGAATTTAGTGACAAACAGATACATCGATGGTTGCTCAACACGACACTGGCATGTCAATGTCCCACTGAACGCGCTGCTGGGATGCTTCCTGTTCTCCTTAAGAGCCACTCGTCGTCATGGAGTACAAGTCTACATGGTTTCTCCTTACTGACAGCTAGAATCTGCTGGAAGTAAGTACACATATTGTTTGGCTAGGCCTGATTGTTATAAAGTAAAAACATATGTATTTTAAAAACATGTAAAGTATTAATACCACAATTGTGCATAAAAGAAGAAGTTCGGCCTCTGCACACCACTGCATGTAACTACAATGTGTTACGAAATGCATATTTACTCTCAATCTCTAAGGAGAAGCACATAGGACCAACACATCATGACACGTTTGTTAACTACCATAAATACATATGATGATCAAAAGTAATTGATAATAATACAAATGTCATTCGGTTGAATAGAGAATAACAAACAAATCAAAGGCCAATAATTGTAATCTAGAGTTCAGTCGCAGCATGAATATTAATAAAGCAGTGGAGCTTTAGCCTCTTTTTAGGCTTGACTAAATGCTGACGGTGTTGATGTCATTTCTTTGTTGAATTCCACAGACTTACAAATATAGAAAATAGTAAATACTGCAGAATAATACTGAACGGTAGACTTCCAATCCTGCATCAAACTCCGCCCCCCAAAAAGTGTTGCATTTCTGAAAGCAGTGTGTTTTGTTGGTTTTAACAATTACACATTCCTTCATACGACCAGGTGTTATCATTAATCTTATCTCCCTGTTAAGCAACAACAGTGTGAACTACTGTATTTGAACAACTGGATGATGTTAGGACCATGCCACCTGGAAACCAGGCAGACACTGTGGTTTGTTTTGTCAATAGCTGATAGAAAGTCACTATTAGCGACCTGATTACAAACTGCACGCAACTATATACACAAGAGAAAAAGACATGTTCACAAATCTCCAAACAACCAATACAGACCCACATGAGTCCAGTCAGTAACATGAAAACAAGATGAGGGCAACCATCAAATGGATTTTAAAAAGCACATAAGCATCTGATGAGTTCCTCTAAAGAAAAGTGAAAACAAGCTAGAGTGGGATTCATCTTCAGTGGGGCTTGCATAATGTACCCACCACCAAAGTCATCGTGGGGGTAGAGTTAATGTCAGACTAGCAGAAGCACTAAACACAAGCACTGAAAACATGTTGATGATGATGATAAGAGCTGATAAGTATGTACATGTAGCTTGTAAATATGTTGTATGATATCCTCTATAGTTTTATGTTGTTTTATGTTTAATTTGGAACCTAATGGCTGCAGGTCTCCCTTGAAAAAGACATCTATGATCTCAATGGGACAATCTGGATACATAAAGGTTTGAAATGAAAGAGAGATGGACTTTTTATTAATCCTCGTGGGGAAATTGTTTCTCTGCATTTGAACGGTGCCCGGGGAGCAGTGAGGTGCCTTGCTCAGGGACACCTCGGTAGCACTTGGTCTTGCCGGGACTTGAACTGGTGACCTTCCAGTTGCCAAGCCAAGTCCCTATCGACTTCGCCACCACCGCCCAAAGAGCAGAGCGTGTTTTCCTGGTTCTTGCTCTGATAATGGAAACTACACGCATACTGCAGTGTGTATTGTTTGATCATAGTTTAAACACAACAGAGAAGCTATAATTAGGTACTTAAACAAGCAGTTACTGTATAGTGCTCTGTGCCAGTCCCCAAACAACATTTGGAAATGTTCCTCTAAGAGCTATTTTGACAGAGATTTTAAATTGATCTACGTGCTAAGTGCTGATGGAACAAGAACCTCTATGAGGACACTGTTGATCCAACCTCAGTAGGAGTAGTTCAATAAATGTTTTTGAAACACAAAGAAAAAAAAAATATACTAATCTACAAAAAAAACGAAACAAATGTGAACAGTGCTCGCATGCATAACTGTGCATGTTGGGCGTGGTCTCTTCGTGTGCTGTGAAGACCTCGATGTCCACAGTGTTTTATTGCACAATCTCTGGCTTTACTAATGTTGTACTGTAACACATTCTTAGTTTAGAACAAATAAACTTAAGATAAAAATCAAATAAAAAAACGTTGAGAGAAGTTAGATAGGTTTGTGCTAAAATGCTCATGTAACACAGCACCCTGGCATCTGCATTGTGAATGGATGAATAAACTAAGAGTACAATGGGATCACACATTACGTGGTTTGAATGAGGTCATCAATGGGCAACGTTGTGCAGAGAATGCAAGGCCTTTAAAGGTAAGGGCATGCCCAGGATTTGCATCTAATCTCACTTAGTCATTGCATCACCACAATCATAGGCGCTGCTTTACTCCACAGTAATCTGTAGACGAAGGACGGGCTATTAAAAACCAGGCAGAAGAAGAACTAAAACATCTCACAGTCCACTCAACAAGTTAGTTTGGTCATTTCTGTTTCTGCTGTCACTGTTATTCATGTTATCATCATGTTCCCATGTCTCTGTCAAAGTCTCTGCACTTCCCCATGTGCTGCTCCGTTCCTCAGAGCCTTTGCATAAGCCGGGTCCACACCCAGACTCCATTCAAATGTGTTCATTTCTGCACCCACAGGAGGACAGATGTCGTTTAAAAAAGGGATGTAAAATAAGTACTGATGGGGCATTTGTAAAAACCAACAAGAAAAGCACAAAAAGTGCTTCTTTAAAGGCTAACTGGAAGGCGACAATCAGCCCCCGCACATTAAAGACACCTTCATCACCAACCGTCTCCACTTGGTCTCATACTATACTGTCATTGGCAGACTTCTTCATCAGTTTGGTAGAGAGCAGGGAATGCTGGGAAGAGTTTGACCCCTTGGCCTCAGGAAGGAGAAGGCGTACTTTCTGATTGGTTCTTCTCCACTCAGAGTACAGCTGACAGTGGTAGCGGAAAGACACCTATGAAGTCAGAAAAGACGGCAACAGAAGGTCCATTTTCAGTTTGAGCTTGATATTAGCATTATTAATTGTAATAATAGGTCCTTAATATTACATTTAAGATCTGATCTGTATGTGAATTAATTTCTTACCAGGGTCCACAGCACATATATGGTAAAGAGTGCGATGGTGAGGGCTATGAGGCCGACGGACTGCAGCCAGCTCCCCAGCTGGAGATGGTCCTGAGCGCCCCTCAGACACAGCCAGCCTGAAATGGCTGCTAGGGGCGTGATAAACAGGAAGCACACCATGTCACAGAACAGCGTCCTCTTCTCATTACGGGGGCCGGGGTCTCGCAGCCACTGTGGAATAGGAAGTGGAAAGAAAAATAGAGAAGAGGGAAACAATAGATAAGAGAGAAAGAGAGGGAGAGGTGGATAGATGGGCGGAAGTCAATCATGAATGAAAGAATAACACTACAATAACACTTTTATAACAAGCAAGCAAGCCAAAAGATGAGACAAACAGCAACGTCTCCTTCAGCACATAGAATAAAGAAAAGAAGAAAGATTGATGCAGACGAGGCAAAGAGCATTGACCTTTGTTACCTCTGTGAGAGGCCTGGGCCGGCGCTCGATGGTGAACTCCGTGTGGCAGAGCTCGCAGTAGCTGGTGTTGGACGATGAGAGCCACTTCTCCAGGCAGCTCTTGTGCACCGTGCCCAGAGTGCCTGTGCAGTCGCACGGAGACAGCAGAGGCTCACCGCACGCTCCTTCGTGGCAAATACGGCAGATGGGACCATCACTGAGACTAAAGACAATACATGCAAAGACAATACTATAAGTGTGACACCAGGGACCTGAAACACAGGTATATCTATGATTCCAATCATGATTCCATTATTTTCAAGGTCTGTTAAATAGTGTTCTTTGTTTAGGAAGGTTCCTAACTGAGTGAAATGACCCACGATAAGAGCTGCATTTCAAAATGCTAAGGAAAGGTGCTTCAGTGTGTCCTTTCTGATCCCCTTGAGCACAGGGTACACGGCACCATCCTTACTTTAAAGGGAACATACAAAACACCATCCCACATTCCTTGTTTCTTCCATGATTGTCTTTTCCTAAGCCCTGAAGAACTCTCCATCACATATTTCCTAACATCATGTGGTTTTCCAAGGAGAAGTGGTTCAGAAAAGACATAGGAATTTGTTTTAATATTCAACCACAGCCCTTGTACTGCGCATGCTGGCACACTTCATGAGTTATAACACTAATGGAGCACTTAAAAAGAACAGAGCTAACTAATGGTGTTTGTAGCATCTGTTCTTTCTCTGTGATGTGTTTGCCTTGTCCTGCAGATATCTGTGCATGTAAACACACCAAGCACTTCTTTCCTGATAACATGAGTGTGTGTGAGTCTCACCTTTGTGCGCTCATGGGTTTGAGCACAGAGGACAGCAGCCGCCCATCCATGGCTGTGACCTGGGTGATGTAGAGCGCCTGGCACGCCTCCCCCCCTCCTTCATCCACGTTTTTACACAGGCCGGTGCTGCTCGAACAGTCACACAGAGAGCCAGGCAGGTGGCAACACCCGCCTGTCGTCATGGTTACAGCAGCCAGACACAGGCCGCAGAGTCTGAGGTGAGGGTGTTGAGGATCAGAGGAGAAGGCTGGTTTGGGGATCAGGAAGCACAAACTCTGCTCTCCGCAGGCTGGGAAGGGTTCGTTTCTACAAATTGAGAATAAGAGAGACAGATTGAGAAGAAGGTTTTAATTTAAATGGACTTGAGAAATTTCCTTAAACTTCAAAGTTGTATGTTGTACTTATTTCTATACATTTATTTCATACATTTAGTTACTACATCATAACTATGTAGTATCTTTAGCTCGGGGGAACCAGTCCACTATGACTTTTTGATGACGTTTTTATTTAATATGACATTTCTATATTTGTTATGATGAATAATTTTTGATGACATGATAACCTTTGACTTTTATGGCAAACTACACAAACTATGATATTTAACCATGACTTTTATTTTGTAATGTCTTATTTTCTATGCCATAACACAGTATACTATGACTTTATTATAATTATTTGTATAACATTTTTACAACACTAAGATGTTATAAGACGTTTAATATGTTGTACTTGTTTATGATTTTTATATATAGTAGACATACTTTATTATGGTTTATATAAGGCCATTTCTATTACCTACTGTGCTGTGTCATCCCCTATTACATTAATATGGCATTTTTCCACGTACTTTAATAACTTCCTGCCATGTAAAGATAACGAGGGTCATCCAAGATGAAATTGTGTCATTTCAAGAAAGCTATCAGTTTTGGAGCTGGACCACTTTGCCCAAAGCAGCTGGAAATCTGTTGTAAAGCAAGTGTGTTGGTCAGAGACAGTGAGTGTGATGTGCAGCTCACTGATAAACAGCTGCCTCCCCTCAGATAACCCCTCACCAAAGATATGAAATGTGAAATGTTTCATGTCGAAGCAAAATTGTATATAGTTATAAGATATTACATTAAACAATTTATTCTAAAAAGCAAAACAAATGAATTGTCAAACCGAAAGTTATGTCTGACACGTATGTTGATTTTGCACTTTTGAGATGTCTCATTATATATGAGTTGAGCTTTACTACATATAACAGTTTAACTTGAGCACACACACCCCCATCTTATATAAGACACAAGAAAGTGGACACATGTTGATCCTTCATATCAGACTATTTGGGTGATACTGGGTCACTGTTGTTCCTCGAAAGCTGTACACACATCTCTATTAAACCATAGCATTAAACCCAAACATACATCATACATATATAATCCTATGTACTCAGCACCGGTGTTGTGATGTTCTTAAACTAGAGGTTTAACACAGCAGATGGTGCAGAAATTATTGTTGGGGATTTTGTCTTTATTCTATCTTCTTATAAATAAGAAATACAACAACTTGCACTCTACAATCATTTTAGCTTAACACTGATCTAATTAAATTCACAAAAAAACAACCTGCAATAAGTATTGTACGTGTTTATGGAAAAAAATCAAGCCTAACCCTAAATCATTAATACTTAAAATGTTACAATCAACTAGAATAATCTTATTTCCCCTATGGTAGTGTGTGTGTGTGTGTGTGTGTGTGTGTGTGTGTGTGTGTGTGTTTTTTAAGTCAAATATTCAGCCCTTTAAACTGTATATGTTGCATTTGCTGTATGCAAATATATTATTTAGCTCACACTTGGATACTTAAACCCAAAATGTAAACAGCCAGGAAACAGATGTTTGGTGAAACTAGAATGTCAATGTTCCTCTTTACAAAGCAATGGCAACAATTTCAGTATTACTGCTTTGCGTTATGCGTCAGTCAGTACGCATACTGATACAGCATGGGGGGGAACGATTAAAGGAACAATCCGTGACCCAGAAAAACAGATCGGTGGCCCCCAAAAGTGAGACAACAACAACAAATATTTTAAGGTTTGGAAGTGATGTACTTTATGTAAAAACAGGGATAAAACAGACCAATGTATTTTCAATTAAGAAAAATAATTAATCATGTTAATTGGAAGCCAAACCCTTCAATTACACATTTGAAGTTGACTGTTACAAGACGTACATTTTAAATGACTTGTGGCCATTCATCAATAAAGTAGTGCAGAAACTATATTCTGCCATGATACTATTATTAGAATTGAAGTAGTTGTCACTGTTTCACAACTAGCTAGCACCCAGGCTCCCTCACACAATGGTAATTGTATGAAAAATAAGATCATGAAAATGAAACAAGTCATAGAATAAAAAAGTTGAAATAAGGGATAACCTTACACAAATAAAATCAAGTAATAAAATGGAAATGTAGTAAATGAATGCCTGTGTTGTCAGAAAAAGAATCTGGTGCAAAAGGGCAACATTTGCACACCAAATTAAATATATGTACCCCAAACAACTAAATAAAACCCAAGGGTGAAAGATAACTATATGAATGTGTTTGTCTTTTAAATCCTGAACACTTTTCTGTTTGCCAATGCTTTTTATTAATCTATTTATATCTTACACTGCACTGTAACTTTTGTTCTTGTATTTTATACCTGTATTATTATATATTAGTTTGTTTTATGTTTATTGTATTCTCTTTGCTGCTTTTAAAAAGGGAATTTTATAATGTGTTTCTTTAATGCTTGTCATTTTTGTAAAGCACTTTGAAATGCCTACTGTTAAGTGGCATTGTGTTTGTGTAAATGTCTCAACCATAGGTCTCAACCTGGTCTCAATTATATTATTATTGGTTCTCATTATACATCCATGGTCTCAACATATAAGAAAAAAATAACCATACATTTCCCTGTGAAAACACATTTGATTGTATACCCTGGTTAGCTTATATGCAATATAATTTAAAAAAATGAAATATAGGTATATGGAAAAAGGGGCAACCATTAACATCAAGTCAATACAATAATATATTGACGTGGCGGCATACATTAGCTGTGTATAGCTATTTTGCAGTGACATATTTAACACATAAGCACCAATTATCCAAGTTCTTGCAAAAAATCAATAACAATTTACCCTGCAAACCGTTAACCATTGGTGTCCGTTACAGCTGTGTTGTTAGCTAGCTGCCAGCTGTCAATAGCTACCTACTAGCCGTCAGTATGGTATACAAATAAAAGCTTTAAATGTCTACTCACTCTGTGTCTTCTTCTTAAAAATGTCTTCCGACGGCAGGTATTACCGCCATAATATCCTCGTGTTTCCTTCTCGTTTCATTATTTAGTTTCGAGTGTGAAATAACAGATGAGAACGCTAGCTAATGTTATATGCTATGCTATATTCGGCGTTGTGCTAGCTAGCAGTCGTCCTCAGCTGATAACAAACAGCAGGCCAGGCTTCCGCTTTCCCGGAGCTTTAAATATTCCCCAGCGGCCCGCCTGTGATGCGCTGCAGACGGCCAGACGAGAGCAAAACACAACCAGATCAAGTGGTATTGTGTGAATAACAACAGCTTGACAAAGGGAGGGGCGCTCACAGAAAACATCTCATGCGTGCAGAAGAAATAAACAGAACTGACAGTACAAAGGAACATGAAATATTCAATACATTGAATTTACTATTAAAAGGCACAAGCTAAACAAGAAATTCGTCAAATCAATCACTTTTTAAAATGCATTTTTTCTAAGCTAAACAGGAATTGGGTGAGAATGGGGATTATTTGACACTCAACCGATTCATTTTTACAAATCTGGAAGCCAAGAATATACTATTTTTTTTTGAGAAAATGTTTTTTGTCATCATTTTATTTTAGGCTACTCCATTTTTTGTCCAATTTAACAACTACCCCATGTCCTCCTACCATGTTTAATGAATGATCCTTTTGAGTCATGGCTTTTATTTTATTTACATTGTAATGCCTACACGTTCTGTTTTGAAGTACTTAGTGTTGATTTTTAATAATGGAGATTTTTTAATAGACTTATGAACCCCTTCAGAAAATGCTTTCCAAGTTAGGCTGAACAAGCAAAAATATATTTATCTATTTAGTTTTTACAGCATTCTAAAATACAATTTATTTTATATTAAGTAGTACTATATTGAAATGGTCAACTTGTTTGAATGAGGAAGAATAACTCAAAACCCAACATTTTAGAGAGCCTACCTTGAATGAAGAAAGGGCTTTGATTAGATGCTGTAAACCTACGATTTCATCTTGTGTATAAGAACGGGCGGATTAAAATGGAAGCCTGTTCTATGGACTTGATGCAGCTAGAGCCTGTATCCTCATTGTACAAACATTTCCTCCGTCAGGACAACCACCCTTCAGTTAACACCTACATTGCACAACAACAGGAGTGGACAAAGTATTACGTTACGTGTACACAGAGTGAGTAATGTATCCAAACAAGTCTGTTTCCTATACAGTCATGTGGGTAAGGTTTATTTATACTTCAGTTTATTCAAAAGAAGCATAACAAGTTTATGTTGGCTCCCTTTACATATTTGAAAGAACTGTGAAATATTGCAAGAGATCATCAAATCAATCACACACAAAAGCATTTCTCCAATCGGAGGGAATACATGGTAGTTAGGTTACCTTTGAAACCATTTGCATTTCAGATTTTCAGTTTAACTTTCCAACGAGCTGGAGTGTTACGTGAATAGCATTTCTAATTGGTTAGTTGCCCATTTAAATGTTTTCAGATTTCACACATTTCCTTTTAACAGGTATCACTTTCAAATGAAAGCAAAGGGTGATCACAAATGAGAGAAACATTCAGTTAAATCAACATCGTTTCTTTTACAGCCAACAGGAAATGTTCCTCAACAAAGATTTTAAGTGTATGTTTAAAATTGATGGGACTTTGTTACACTGAAATGATTTGACATAAGTGCAAAAGAGATTCTTTCAGCTCCAAAATTACAACTTTTATATTTTACTCATCCGTCGCCTGCCAACTTCTTACCAACAAATGCATTTTCAGTCAAACCTTATCATTTAATACACTTAGTAGCAGACCTGCGCAAGCGTCGGACTGTAAAGGTCAAAGTATTTGATATACAAATTATACTTTTGGAGGTGGAGTATTCCTTAAAAAAAAAAAGATTGTTCGACCTCAACAAAGGAACACACAGATTCATCCAGGCTGATACTATTATTACACAAATAATAAAATTACACACCACAATTGTTAACATTATTTTTACTGTATAGCATTACACATTGTTTTGCAAATAGCCTGGATTGGTTTGCCAAATACAGCAATGAAATGCAACCTCAGCAGCCTTGAAAACGCTTAGATGAGAAAACCCAAAACTGACAACGATTGCATCAGACTCCTTTGGTATCTTTGTGCACTAAGATTGAAACACACACAGAAATAAAAACCCTTCATTTGTTTCACACTTGCCCATATTAAGCCAGACAGTCACAGCCAGTCTGGTCCCTGGCGCGTGTTAATTTCATGCCACAGTAGGCACAGTGCTTAAAGAGGAACATTAAAAATTAAAGATGCAAATAGAAAATCCAAACAGAGCAGAGAACACATCAATACTCCAGAGGTAGCTTCTTCCCAGCTCTTCCTCTACACCCGTATTGCATGATAGGCAGAATCAGGTCAACCTGACATGAAATTGGGATTCCACTGAAGCGGATCATGACAGCAAATCTATCATTGCAAGCTGAGAAAAGGAGGCAGGTAGAAACCACTTGAAGCACTGAGGGCTACTGATCCCTCACTATTCCTTCAACAAGAACGGGTCAAAGGGACCATAAAGTGTAGTTGGTTAAAAAGAAATTGTAGTTTACTACAGCTTTAAGATCAACCCCAAATGAGCTTTACTTGCTCTCTCTCTCTCTCTCTCTCTCCTCTCCAGGCCATATCATGAGGCTGTGAATTATTGTAGACAGATTCGTCTGTGATCAGAGGAAGAAAAACAAACAAAGAAAAAACAAAGAAATCAGAAAAAAGGAATGTCAAATACAAGAGTCTTGGTGTCGCAGACTTTTGAACCCAAAGGTGGAGCATGATGACAGTAGTATGACAACTGAAGTAAACCAGAAGTGAAGTGAGGAAAGACCGACAGGAAGTCGAACAAGAAAAGAAAATAGGAGTGTCACAGGCTTTGGCAGCAAGCGAGTTTGTTTCCCTTCTGCCCATCTGAGGTTGGGGGGAGACTTATGTCCACTACATTGTTTCCTGGAGATTCGTCATTTCCAGATCTGTCCGATATTTGCTTCTGAGATACAATACGGTAGATTTCTGAGAGAGAAAAACAGTGACCATTCAGTAAAAGTTTGCGTAACACTACCAGGATATTAACAGTGAGCTGGTTGTAATATTATACCCTTAATGACTTTCCTACCTGTGAGAATGTTCTTAAAGGCTTCTTCTACATTAGTGGAGTCCAAGGCGGAGGTTTCAATAAATGAGATGCTGTTCTTTTCTGAACAGAAAAGGAGAGAAAATATTCGTAACACATTGAAAGACATTCAAATGTACAGAAAGCTTGGATAATAACCTGCATACATTTCAAATAACCTGAATATTTGTTTAAAAAAAAAAAAAACACTATGGAATTCTACTTAAAGTAAACTAGTGCAGAATCCAAATGCTTGATCTATGGCATTTCTGCTTGCAATTTTCTCAGAACCGCTTATCCAAACAATTTCACCCTGAACCAAAAGTAATCTGCAGTCGGTGAGCCGAGAATCAATGAGAGTCAATTTACCTGCAAAGGCTCGAGCTTCATCAGTGGGCACGGCCCTGAGGTGACGGAGGTCGCTCTTGTTTCCAACCTGCATGATGACGATGTTGTTGTCAGCGTGGTCCCTCAGCTCCTTCAGCCAGCGCTCAATGTTCTCGTACGTCAGGTGCTTGGCGATGTCATAAACCAGGAGAGCTCCGACTGCACCCCGGTAGTATCTGGTGACAGAATAAACCTGATTATTACCATGTCTATACCATCTATATTCCAGTGCAGTAGTCGCACATATAGACTTTAATTTACACAGAGAAAGTACTCACGCTGATGTGATAGCTCTGTAGCGTTCCTGTCCAGCTGTGTCCCAGATCTGAGCCTTTATCGTCTTGCCGTCCACCTGGATGCTGCGGGTGGCGAACTCCACCCCAATGGTGCTCTTGCTCTCCAGGTTGAACTCATTTCTTGTGAAACGGGACAGCAGGTTACTCTTCCCCACTCCAGAGTCTCCGATTAGAACGACTAGAAACACAATGCACAAAAACATTAAAACAGCAGCCCTGGGTGCGGTCATGCTAGGGGTTAGGATACTTTTTTGCACTAACATAGAGTGCATATTTAGTCATTTAGAAGTCACATTAAAATAGTTTTTAGTTCCCTTCCTATTGTGACCATTATTATGGTTGACTATTATAAATGGCCTTGGATGTCACTTCCTATCCAGCACCTTTATTTCCCTATAGGCGGAAGCGGTCAGAATTTACAACCATCATGGCCCCTGGTAGATCACCACACATACAACAACACGACTATAACACCTCTGTTGTGCAATATATATATATATACATATCTCTTCATAATCATTATATTACTGGCTGCTGACTCCTCGTTATACAATTCAACGACTGTAATCAATCTGTAAGTAACTGTGCAATATATACTTGCACTGTTACTACTGTTACATGACTGCCATCACACTACTAATGTTAAACCTAGTATTATTATTTCTTAAAATGCTGTTACTGGTAGTTTTTGTTTTCCAGCTGGATGTGTATTTTTGTAACTTGTAATTACAAATATGTCTAACTAATATTTCAAGTATGCCTCTTAATGAGTGTTTGGCCATTTACTTTAGCTGTTACAATATACATTTCCCCTCTGTGGGGTGAATAAAGGTATTCTGTATTTCAAGCAACGTTGCTAGCTAGTTAGCTAAGTAGTCTTAGCCTAAACACAAGATGGCTCGTAAAGTGGGAAAATTATAAAAATAAACCTACTTTCTTTGACAACATATGGTGGCTGTAAAATAGCTTGCACTTATTTTAAAACTGAATTTCGTATCATGTGATGGTTTTACTGAGTCCTCGTCGCTAAGTTACCATGTTAGCAATCGAGCTAACATTAGCTTACTTGCTTAAATGTTAGCTTGCTAGGTCTCTGGCGTTAGCTGCCATCACCGGATTCTCTAATTGGTTTTCGAGTTAACGGTCTACATAAATTAAAGACGACGTTTTAGCTTTACACATCGATAGGTTAACTTAACATTGTGATTAAATGGGTTACTAATGTAATCGATTGCCTCTTGGTTACTAGTGAAGCTAACTTTAGCACTGGCTTAGATCACTTCCTCAGTTCGTGCTGCTGTCATCGTACTCACAAAGAAGAGTACCACGCTGTCATTCATTCACCATTAAAGAAGAAATTACCTTTGAACAAGTAGTCGTATTCATCATCGCGGGTTCCCATGTTGTAAAACCAGTTTTTGTACTTTTAAAGTACTTTATTCCCAACAAACAACAACAATCTTCCCAACCGGCAGCTAGTAGGCACCACCTTCAAGGAAGAGCCCAAGCACGTGAGGACAGGAACGTCCTTTTTGACCAATGGAAACTGTTGTCACACTCATCAACCAATCATCACGGAGAGCTGTGAGCAAGGCCTGGCTCGAAACGACTACGCCCTGCGCTTTCCTGTAGATTGAGCAACATCTTCTTTTTATAGGATTGAGGGGTATAAACCGTAAAAACATATTACCCAATTTCAAGAAAAAAGTTCTGGTACGACAAATTATAAGGCCCGAATGAGACGATAGACAACACACTATACATCCATAGGATATCATATAAAAAAGACAGGTTATTAACGAAGTAATGCATTACTGTCCATTTGCTACCACTATCACCTAATTCTTCCTCAGTGGACACAGTAGATTGTCAGGTCTGCTCACTTTTGAGGGTTATAGCCTATAGGGCTCCGACTTAGACTTTTTATTAGGCAATTATTTTTCAGCATTCTTGAAATGACAGGGAAAGCTAGATTTGATATTACTCCAATGGTATGCTGGTTGTCAGTGGAAAAGCAGAGCCTCTACTGGTAGGAATGGACAGTTGGTCTCTGGTTGTGCTAGAGTAGACTAGAGAACAGTAATGTGAATGTTTCAGTGACCACAATTGATCAGGCACAGTGGCGAACCGTCAGGGCCTTCAAGATATCCAGAGAATACCTTGGAACAGTCCGATAAAACAAACAAAATATCGATTTAATTATAGAAATAAAATGTAATAAAATGTATATAAAATGAATAAATGAGAATCGTATCAGTGTTGTTGATCTGTAATATTAGAGTGTTACGTTGATTTGTTTGGGGGGGGGGGGGGGGGGGGGGGGGGGGGGCAGCGGCGGGTGTGTGTGTCTACAGAAGGTCCAGTTGTGATAGACACGGTTCGCCACTGATCAGACATAACCAGGTCTGACAGCCACATTTTGCAGATATGGGTCCCAATAACAGGCCTGGATAGTGCTGTACACTGTCTAGCACTTTGGGGGAGAGCCAATGGTCAGATTCCCATCAAACTAACTATTTGTGACCTTTGATGTAGCCAATATTTTCAGTTTTATTTAACTGTACTTTCTTACATCATAAAGCTACATTTAAGGCTTATTTCTGCTGCTCATTTTGAATAGATCAAATAACTATTCATATCTTACACTGCCCTGTTACTTTTATTCTTGTATTTTATATCTGTTTTATTATATTTTATCTTGTTTTATTTTAACGTTATTCCCTTGGCTTTTTAAAGGTCCCCTATTATAGGCTACTGTGTTTCATTACTTTATTATAGGTCTCAGATATATACAACACATTTATCTGAAGTGCTTGGCTCCAAATACCAAACAGATCATGCATTGTAGCATCCCATAAACCCCTCTGTTTCAGCCCTGTTTCGAAAGTGCTGATTCTCTGTCTTTTAGATGAAAATAAGGAGCCACTCCCCACGCCCCTCTGAGAGATATTTGATTAAAAAGAACACGTGCTCTATATAGGAGGAGATTCAGGTGACCATTGACTAATGGTTACACAAGCCAAAAATCGTTATGACATCATAAAGTTGCCAAAATCTGATCAGCTTATTTTCAGACAGGTTTTTATTTAAATGGATCAGGACAAAAACTGAGCGAACCTTTCCAAATCTCTTTACACAGAGGGGACACATTTATGTATAAAAGACAGAAAAAAGTGGATTTTGCATAAGGTGACCTTTAATGTCTTATTTAAATATATTTGAATGTCATTTTATAATTTGTTTCTGTTGCACTATATCTTATTGATTTGAGTTTTATGTAAAGCACTTTGAAATGCCTTGTGTTGAAATGTACTATACTGTATAAACAAACTTGCCTTGCATATTTTTGTCATACTTACCCGTACAATTGAAAGTACCATGTACTTATATGACCATTATAACTTGGTCATATCTAATTTCAATTTCTGATTTGAGTATTTCTCAACCAAGAATCAATAATAATATCATATGACATTATCTCCATGAACAACAATTCATAGAACTGCTTTATTTTGTATTCATTCTGGTTGATTCAAAACACACACACATACAGCCATCTATTTATCCTCACGTATAAATAGATGAATATACACAGATATACATAAATACACATTTCTGATATGTATATTCATTTTGAAATCATGCTATGTCTCTGTAAAGGACTCTCCCTATTAGATGAGGGCACACAGCGATTTTAAAACACGTACACAACACAGCTGAACAGTTGGAAGAATCCCTATTGATTTGCATGTACAGTAAAACCCACAAATCTCTCAATGTTGGATATCTTACAAAGAAACAGCTGTGGTTTATAGACCATACATATACATCAGCTGAATCTCCATAAACACACTGAAGAATATGGTACAGTAAATTATGTAGATTGCAATAATTTCTTGCCCAGCAGCAAAAATAAAACCAAATAAAAATAATATTCTCCGATTCAAATGGAAAATATATTTGTATATCTTTATATATGTATTTATAATTTTATGTACACATTCGCAGGAGCATAACTATGAGAAATAAAAATAAATACAACAGCACAAGTGAAAAAAATATAAACGAAATGTTGATTTTCTCAATAAGGCAATAAACACGTAAAAGCTAGATTTTCTTTTTTTTACAAAATATTGCTGCTATGGTTTCCATCTGATAAACAACAGCAAACTGATTACAAATGGCCACTGCACGTCATGGGAACAAACTGATTTCTACTTCACAATGTCCGACATTGTGTGGAGTAGGTAATTCTGGAGAAACCAGCTCGAGTGCGCTACAATTTGAAAACATGACCAATGAGGGCACGAGATAAATGTGTGCACAGATGGAAGGCTGACAGGCAGGTAGGCCATCCAGTTATTTTAGCCGGGCCGGCTCAGATGATTGGTCGTGCTTTTTACAGTGCTACGGCTTCCACAGATGATATTTTTTTATGGATTTGTTGTCAAAGCACTTCAGATATTCATTGCTATCGGGATGTTAAGAGCATTCCATGGAATATAACAAAAAGTTTATCTCGAGCCGGTTTCTCAAACTTACCTACCCCACCTTTAATGTGTCCTCCCTCACTAACACACACAGAAACGCACCGACCCACTGAAGATACAGTTTCTGAAGTTAGATAAAAAATCAGTTTGTCGAACTTGAGAGTCCTACGATGTCAGCCACAGAAAGACGACAGTAAACACTAACGCTACAATGACTGTGATTGACTTCACAACACACACACTTGATAATCCTTAAAGAAATGCTGCCACATATCAGCCTGTGTGAGCAGAAAGAAGATAATGTGATGTATGTTTTATTTGGCCTCTTTCACTATTTTATCTTCAGGTCCTCTTGATAAGTGCAAACAACATTCAACCCATTTACAAACTGCTGTGTCTCCCCACGCTGCAGCATACTGTGTTCATTCAAATATACAGATAACAGGTACAATATCAACTGCAAATACTTACAACTGATGCTCTACATCTACAAACATTGGAAATATCCTGTCAATAGATTTTTCTTATTCTGAGGATGTCGACCAGATATAGCATCTGTCACTGATATGCTTTCCCCCCCCCCCCAACCTAAAATAAAATACATGTGTTATTGTTATATGATTTGTGTGCATCTGTCCAACAATAGGGCAACAATGGAAGACATTGCAATGATATGAATGTAACCATAATGACTGACAATGTCTGCTGCCTTAGTGTTGCAATTAATGCCTTTCTATTTCGAAGGCTAAAAGCCCTGTTTCGTTTCTAAACAAGAGCTGTAGTGGAAAAAGTAGTAGCACTGACTGAAATCGACAAACGTGATGTAAAAGCAAAAGCAAAAAAAGCTGCAGGATTGAAATGATCAAAGCAAAAATGAAAAAGTCTTTGGATGCAAAGTAAAACAAAAACATTTAAGCACTTAAAAGTTTAAAATACCAGCAAACAGTAAAAGTTAAAATACAAATACAAACAGAAAAAATAAATAAAGGCTCACAGAAGTAAAAGAAGAAAAGTTACAAAAAACATTTGATATAAATACATTATTATGCTATGAATGAAACACGTTGTCATCACTGTGTATATTGACTAATGAAATGATGCGTTCAATTCTTCCCTCTGTAAAATAAGCTGCATGAAATCCCTACTGGAAATGTGAGGACAGGTCTAGATGTTACGTGATTGGCCGAACAATGGTTATTATTGACACTCCAGTTCTATGCGCACAAGCACAACCCTCCAACAGCACAGGCCTGAACACTCACTCCTCATCAGCACAATGACATCTCCATGTGACCACGTGCAGGAGCAACATTGTGAGTTTAAAGGCCAATCTTAACCCAAAATCATGTCATGAAGTCTAACCTTCTGTGTTTCTTTCGTTTAGTTGTTGAAAGAAACCTTGATGCTAGGTGAGAGTAAAGTCACTCAGTACCAAGGAGGGTTGATGGGCTTATCCTGATAAATCCACAACATTCACAGTTCAGTGTGCTGCCCTGCAGAGTGAGAGCGCAAGCCTGTAAAGCCTGTTAGAGTGCTGTGCTTGGTGGAACTAGAACATACTGTACTATGCCTTTAAAAAGTATTCACATCACTTGGAAGTAATCATGTTTTATTGTTCTTATAACATTGAAGTTTTAATGTGGCCATGAGACCTTCCAAGTGGAGTGAATACTTCTCATAGGCACAGTAAGTTATGGTCTGTCATGTATTTCAAACACTTAAGACTACAGCCGTACACACACTACTGTAAGTCACACATACACATTATTATTAAATCGGTATAATTTTCTTTTTCGTCAAGGGTGAAAGGCAGGGATGGTTGGAAATCAGTGACGTTCCCCACTGTCAGGATTTTTTCCCCCTCTGGTACGCAAGTCACTTTTCCCTCGGTGTGTTCAGTTTCTGTATGTTTTAAATCCTGGTTCAGACAGAGATCCTGCTGCTACCGCTGAGGTCCGGACTTCAGACCGACGATTCCTCTCCACTGAGACGTTCGCTCCTCTCTGCCAGAGAACGGGGTTTACTGTTGGAGACATACAGAGTCAATGCATTAGGCAGAGTGCACACAACAATGCATGAGAAGATTGTTACACCCTGGGGTAATACAATTGTGTATCCTCTCATGCATCAGTTGGACATGATAGTGAAACAGTGAGTCAGGGGGAAATAGGGAACTAGGATAGGTAAGGCAAGCGGTAATCTGAAAAAACAGCACACCGAAAACTGAAAACCAGAAGTGAAGGGATTCGTGCCATTCAATCTGAGCGAGCATTAATTCAACCTCTAACACATATCTGCTGTGGTTTAAGAGGAACAGCTATCATCAAGTAATGCTGCAAAGTAGGAGTTTCCTGAGACTATATGAAATCAGCTGCATAATTAAAATAAAAATAATGGCCTCCTGTTTCTGCAGTATAGAAGTCGTTTTTTAAAAGATAGCCATATGTGCATTTCAGAATTGCTGATCATCATGCTTATGTGAAACAGGGATCAAGTTAAATATGATTTTATGTTCCAAGCACATTTTTTGGATGTCTACCTTAACTGAATGAACTGGATTAATCAGAAATCTCTCCACGGAAGTTACATTCAGAGATCCCTGGTGCAAAGATGTGTCGGAGCAGATGAAAAATAAAATGAGTAGGTCAAAAAATTCAATGGCTGATGACACTTTATTGGAGCATAATTCTGCAACACAAAACAAAGTAGCGGAGCAGCCTGCATAACACAACCTCATAAAACAGTGACCACTTTTTTTTATTTAACTCCACGTTTTTATGTCTTTATACAAATAAAGTTTTACCGAGAGGCAGATGGCTCTATCGGGGGTAGGAACGTTTCAAATATCAACCCTCACACTGAAAATAAGAGAAAAACTCTTTAAATAAACTCAAATGACCAAAAAAGGTCTTGAGTTAATATATATTAGGATAAAATAAATCCACCACATTACCTCAGGTTGATTACAGGATATCTATGAGGTGAGTTTAATGTTCACATTCTTAGTGTGAATGTCTAGCAGCATGGGTGTGGGAGTGTGGTGATGCATGAGTGTGATGGCTTCCTGCAGAGTGATGTGGTTTGCTGTGGGAGGGACACAGGATGGCTGCTCGTGGACTGAATGGTCATGCAAGCTGCAAGTGACCATTTCCACCAACGTGTCAATGAGAAATGAATGCTGTAATGTAGGGGTGGTTTTCTGGCCAGCCTTTCGAACCTGAGCTTTTTTTTTCTACATTTGCTGTAGAAGCTTCTCACGCAGCTCTAACCTGACGTTACACCTGATCCTTTCCATCTTTGTTACCCCAAATGAAACACAACTGATTTTATACCTGGGACTTTCCTGTACTTCATTATTTTAGTCCGATGCTTCTCACTTACTGTCTCTCCTTCCCAATCCCCATCTGGCATGGCCTGAGACTCTGAGCCATAGTGTAGCGGAGAGTACACCCAGGTCCTGTCGTCTTGAGGCTGTTTTTACACACCCACCACAGCAGAGGGGGCCAGAGGGACAGAGGACAGGCCAGAGGCACAGAGACAAGCAGCAGGGGCAGGCAGGAGAAAGACATGGGAGATCACAGGAGAAGAAAAGACAAGACAGGAAATGAAAATTAGGGATGCAAATAGGAGGAAATGTTGCTGAGACTGAGAGACATCGGAAAGTGTGAATTTGACATATCAAGTAGGTGTAAAACTGTTAAAGATTGAAAAAGGATGTTGTAATCCTTTTGGCGGTTAGCACACTTGAACACAGAGATGAAAATTTGGCAGATAACAGGTTGTTTCGGAACAAAGAGTGATTTTAGGAATTGCAATATTACGATGGGTCTGACTGACGTGTTTAAATCATATTTCTTAATGAAAATGAAGTGTGCAGAGCAAGGGAATGAGTCGCGGCATCATCCTCAGGGGGGGATGAGGGCCGGGACGGAAGAATGGGGAGAAAGCCAGGATGCCAGGAAATTCATACAGAGCATCCTCAGTCAAAGCAAAACACAACAACAGCTGTTTGTCTCCTTTTCAACGAGCAAACGAGCACTTTGCATAATGTAAATAAAAGCTTCTGTAGGTTACTTAAGGTACCGGCCCTTTAGGTTTGTTGGTGTAGGTTGATTTCACATGTTTACACACTCAGGCAAAGCTCAGCACGATGAACCTAACACATTCACACAGGTGTAATGGAGGAGGAGGGAGGCTGTCAGTGAGTGAGGAAGCAAATGGAGATTCAAAAAAGATGATAAAAGATAAGAAAAAAAAGACAGACTGCCCAAGTAAACATTTTTTTTTTACCTGCCTCGCACATTTTATTTTCTTCACAATGTGAAGAATAGGTAGTGTTTTTTTGTTTTTAACACAATCACACAAACACATGAGATTAAAGGGCCCTATTATGCTTTTGGGGTTTTTCCCTCACCTGTAATGGTTATCTCGGTTAAGGTGCATGTAAATGGTCTGCAAAGGCTAAAATTCCAAAGTTCCAACACCCCCCGCCCCCCAGCTTGAAACGCCTCTATTGGACTCCGTTGTTTATCTCTGTAACATAGTGACATCACTATGTAACACTCGTTCTTCTTTTGGCTAGCGCTCCAACACATTGTACTTGATAGGCTAAGAGGTGGGACATCTCTAAGCGGACGACCAATCATAACAGATCCCGCCAACTAACCAATCAGAGCAGACTGGGCTCTGGTTTCAGACAGAGGGTGAACAGAGGTGCTGCAGGCAGCACAGGCAGTATGAGAAATAAAGAGCTTTTTGAACATCAAAGCATGGAGACATGTCACAGTAGAGGCACACAAATGAGCAGAATAGGGCCCCGTTAACACATCACACAAGCTGCAGTTTAAACCATATTGTGTCACAAAACAACGGCGATGTACTCGGACTAATCTATTCTAATGCCAGGACAGCAACCGGCTATAATACTAACACCATCTCACTTACGGGCCAACTGAACTGGCATTTCTTCCTCAGTCGGAAAGGAGAGACCACCCAGGTCCTCCCATCGGGAAACTGACAACAATATGTGTGTATGGCACAGAGACAAACAAAAAAGAGATGAAATGTAAGACAGAGGGTGACAGAGGAGGAAAAGTGCAATAACATGATGAGGTGAAAATGGAAAACACTGTTCTGAATGCGCGTGAGATACTGCGGGTAAATCAGCGGAGACAGTTAGATTAACAAGTCTGGCAGCAACTCTGTTTTCCACACGACACAAAAGTATATCACTCATGAGGCCATCACAGGAGAGAGATGAAGCTGAGAGAATGAAGAGAACCGGAGGAGGATGGAAACAGGGTAAGGTGAAAATTGTTTAAGAGTAGGGGTAACATGTGATAACAGCGCAGAGGAGGATGGAGGTGAAGAATTGAAGACGAGGGCTCGCAGACAATACGAATAACAATCAGATGTGGATGACAGAGGTGAAGGGGAGCAGAGCGTGAATCATGAAAAAGTGAATGTGGAGAGTGCTGTGAGAGTGGCTGAATAATGTAGTCACGAGCCACCCTGAGGAACACACACACACACACACACACACACACACACACACACACACACACACACACACACACACACACACACACACACACACACACACACACACACACACACACACACACACCACACACACACACACACACACACACACACACACACACACACACACACACACACACACACACACACACACACACACACACACACACACACACAAAATTCAGACATATTCCCTGTCCCTTCCTTACTGTATGATTCAATGCTTTGAACAACTCTGTCCTCTAAGTCTTAGTGTGTAAGTCTGCAGTTTACATGTGCAATAAACAAATGCCAGCATGAGGGTCTAATTATTTTACTTGTGAAAAGAAATGCAAGTTGCTGGGGGCGAAGAAGGTGATGAGGTAAAATAAAGTAAATTAGCTCAAAAGCACAAAATGTGAGGTAAAGCATTTTACCCTTGAAACTACTCCAAAGCCTGAAGGATATGAGAAGCAATTATAGAGTATGGATACAGGGGCCATAAAAGTGACATTGTTTCGAGGTTCTTGATTTGTCAGTGTGAATGTTGTGCACCACCATGTGAGGTGGAGCAGCCATGCAGAAACGTGATTTGTGTGGGATGTCAGAAGTGATGATGATGATGATGATGATGATGGAGAAAGCAGAAACAGAGCGGGAACACAAAGGATGATCAGATGGTGGATTGAGCACCTCATCAGCAGAACTGACTGAAATTAGTTTTTTTCCAAAGTAGTTCTGTTTTTATTGTCTGATGTCATTGTCCCAACGGAAAACAAACTCAAGTAACCCTTATTTAAAGTTATTACTTCAGTGGAAAACAGCAACAATTATATATTGAAGCAGAAAGTGTCATCAGATTAAATCATGTTGGGAATTTAAAAAATAATAACATATAGCTTATTCTAAAAATGTATGTTGACTTATTTTGAATGATAGTCTTTTGGAGTGCAACACTCTGGATTTATTAGAAATATCCACAGCTGGAATAATTTTACAAATAATATACTACTTATAATATTAGTCTAGCCTAATTTTAATCTGCAACTGTGCACAAATACTATAAATTAAATTAAATAAAAAATGCAAAAATGTTGATTTCTAAGCATTATGAATAAAGCTTAAACAAATTGTTACTGCCCTATAATTTACCGGAACATAATCTATGTACAACATGTGTGAAGTTTGGATCCCCGCAGCACAGCATGTTATCAGCTTCTGAAACAGATGACTTTCCCTCAGTGTTGTCCCCCCCCCCCGCCTGCAGCATGTTTCTGTGTAGTTACACTTCAGGGTGCCACAGTGTCACCTCGAGCAGCGCCACAGACCCCCTGCTGCTGAGTGTCCGGCCTTTGAACTGAGCATCAGACGGAGCCGGTCAGATGAGAGGCCTGTTAAATAACTCAGGGGGCTCTTTGACTAACCTGTCGGCCATTAGTATTCCTCCTGCCACATTAGAGGGTGTTTGATTCCTGATAGGGGACACTCAGCAGGCCTGCAGCCGGGTGGGAAAGTTTCTCTCTGACACTGTGATCACTGGCTCCACTCTCCATCCTCCACCTGACACTCGTACATTAATGCATAGCTGTGCTTTTGGGAACATTTAGACCAACACAACACTATCTGATAACTAGATCATCTGCTAGACTGACACACACACACACACACACACACACACACACACACACACACACACACACACACACACACACACACACACACACACACACACACACACACACACACACACACACACACACACACACACACACACACACACACACACACACACACACACACACACACACACACACACACACACACACACACACACACACACACACACACACACACACACACACACGAGCTGACTGCAAACGCTTGGTTGTTATTCACTCAGAATGAGCTGCTGAGTGTGTCAGTTTATCATATTAAACAGGAACTCCAAAATGGTGTTGACATGCAATATCAATCTGCAAACACTCACCACCAGAGTGCACACTGCAACACACTGTGTTCACAACATAGTGTTAAATAGTTCTACAATTTGGGAATCATGCTTATTGGCTTTCTTGTTGTAAGTTAGATGAGAAGATGGATAGCACTCATGTCTGCACACTTATATGAAGCAACAGCCAGCAGGCTTTTAGCTTAGCATAAAGCCTGGACACAGGGGAAACGGGTACTTTGTGTCTGTCCAAAGGAAAGAGAATCTATCTTCGAGCACCTCAGAAGCCTACTGATTAAAATGTTTGATATGTTGGTTGAACTTGTTAAAAGGCGTGTTGTGCTTATCTTCTCATATAACTCTCTGAAGAAAACTCAAAAGTCTATTTCCCAAATGTCGACTTGTTTCACACACTGCAAGCAATAACTGCACACACTCTTATTCCCATACCAGCCTGAGTCGCTACTTCCTTTCTTTGGTCCTTCGGTCAACGCCTCTGTGGGATATCATATAGCTTTATACTGACTTTATGATCATAAGTACATTGTTAATTACAAATATGGCTCATATCAGTGACGATACACGATGGCCCTGATTAAATATCAAAGATGAGTTGATGGCTAAAATAAGAGGTCAAACTTAAAAAGATGAGAAGTGATGGGAGATGTGTTCATTTAATCTTAACATGGATTTGAAGTAATCTAAAAGTGTGTGTGTGTGTGTGTGTGTGTGTGTGTGTGTGTGTGTGTGTGTGTGTGGAGTGGTTTTGCTTACAAAGTAGATATCTGTGATTGGCACGTCGTCTTCATCGTCGACCGAGGCCTGGCTGGTGCAGCCGGAGCCGGACACCTGGCTGGCCCTGTCTGCCTCCACCACCACCACCATGGGACTGGGGGGGGCTTCACCGGCTGCCCCGGGAGAGAAGGGATCAGCGGGGGCAGTCAAGGAGGAGGCTGCAGCTGCTTCGGGTGCTGATGAAGAGCCGGAGGGAGCTGCTCCAGCACCTTCCTGAACCTCGCTGTGGGAGGGGGAGATGGGATTGTTGAAGAGTTAGTGCTGATCCAAGGCTTTCAAAGTCTAACAGTGCAGGACCCCCCTCGGACAAAATTAAGACCCCCTTACCCGTTCTGTTGTGTTTAGCACACATTCACCTTTCAATTCAACTTTTGCGTTATGTCTAGTGTAGAAATAGAGGTTTAAACAATAATATAGTGCTGTAATTATCAAAGAGGCTGTGTGGTTTAGGAACAAAAGAACAACCTAGTAACACACACACACACACACACACACACACACACACACACACACACACACACACACACACACACACACACACACACACACACACACACACACACACACACACACACACACACACACACACACACACACACACACACACACACACACACACACACACACACACACACACACACACACACACACACACACACACACACACACACACACACACACACTTCAGGGGACATTACATTGACTTACATGCATTTCCTGGAGACTTATCCTAACCTTAACCATAACCAACACATGCCTAACCCTAACCCTTGCCCCTAACCTTACCCTAGCCCTAATCCTAAACCTAACCAAGTCTTCACCCTAAAAGTAATGATTATGGGGACCTCCAATTTGTCCCCATAAGGGAAGCCAGTAAACAGATTTAGGTCCCCACAAGTATAGTAATGCTAGACCACACACACACACACACACACACACACACACACACACACACACACACACACACACACACACACACACACACACACACACACACACACACACACACACACACACACACACACACACACACACACACACACACACACACACACACACACACACACACACACACACACACACACACACACACACACACACACACACACACACACACACACACACACACACACACACACACACACAGAAGTTGCCAACATTGTGAGCCATTTATTGGGTCAGTTGCCATAAGCCACTTTCCTGCAGCAGGGCAGAGGAACAGGACAAAGCTATTAGAGCATACACTGGCTGAAACCCAACAGATGAGTGTGTGTGTGTGTGTGTGTGTGTGTGTGTGTGTGTGAGTGTTCTTGTGGTTTAGCTGCTTAAGCTCAAAGATTTGCCAGCTGGCTGTGCACTGCCACAATCCTGTATTGTTCCTGGCCAGATCATCAACTATTAGAAAGGCTTTAGAAACATCCACATTGCTGTCTCAGCTTCTGTCTGTGAGCTCAAATCCAGCTGAGGAAAAGCCCGGCGTCTGGCCACTGAGGGGGAAACAAAGCTGAGTTTGCATCTCAGAGATTGGCAGAACAAATTAGGGGGGGGGATGTCTGACTTCAACACCATCTCTCATTTCATTTAGATATATCTTTATTAAGATGTATATATATCCTATCCTTGTCTCTCTGCATATCAAAAACGGATAAATCCTTTATTATTTTACAATGTTACATCAGACTCTTTAATGCTTTAATTCCACTTTGCTCCCTTTCCTCTACATTTCTGCTTTTACTAATTTACAAGATGACTATTTTTGTCTTTCTCACCCCTCCAGCACTCTTCACATGAAACATTCTGTTTAATTTTCTCTTTCAATCAGTAAGTCTGCAATGATCCTTTCTCTGCTCCATGTCTCTCGTCCCACACCCACCCAGCTCTCCGTCTGCAGGTGAGTTAGAGCCTGGACTCAGTCAGATGGATAATTCAGTCGCCTGTCCACGTCTCTGCTCTCACATCCTCCCGCCAGCTCCTTCTCCAGACCCCCGGGCCATATGTCTAGCCACTGGCTTCTCAGCATCAGACACAATTATTCACTTGGTTGGCCCTGGCAACCACATCCTGATCCTAGTTGACCTCATCCCGACTCACAGCAACTTTCAGCCCCTCTTCGACCAGCTGTGTATGAATAAAGTTTATTTTATGAGGCTAAAACATTTGTACATGTGGTTTTATGTTTTCGCTCTCTAATAGCTCTCCAGTTTCTTTCTATGATGCAGTTTCAGTTTAAAAAATAAAATACATTAAATATAGGTTAAAATATGCAAAGTGTCAGGTCATCCCGTCTTTATGGGAACCCCCCCAGGCCTCCTGTCCCACTGCCCTACTTTCCCCCGCTGGCCCCCCATGTAGGGGCTCCTTCGGCTCTGTGTCTGCCTCACAGGGTCACCCCAAAAAAGAACACGCACTTCTCACGAACACAACACAGATTTTCATGCATGTGCGCACTCTCTCATAACTTAATTACTTCAGAGTGAATGCCTGAAGCCTTTATCCGTCCATAACAGGGCACTCCAAAGTCCCATAAACAAATCGGCAAAGCGGCTTCAGTGTTTAACTGTGTGTAATATTAAGCATTATGTGTGTGTGTGTGTGTGTGTGTGTGTGTGTGTGTGTGTGACAGTTGAGCTGGCAGCAGGTTATTTATAGTGCGGTGCCAAACGGAGTGATTTTGGTGATTACATTTTCCAGCTTTTCCATCCATTAATGGGGTCACACGAATAATAAGGGCGCATGACGGAGCTGAGTCTTTATGTGTTTCTGTTTGCAGTGGAAAGGACCAAGACATGTGTGTATCATATTATATATTTGAATCAGAATATAAAAAAATGATGTGAGCTGTCGTAAATTCCCAGAATGTCTTACATTAGTTAATGTCTAAAAACAGATTCCCTTTTCAATCTGTTCAGTTAATAAAGTAAAGACTAATTCAAATTAATTGATTAAACTGAGATGTGTGCAATTATGGAAAACATTTGTGTATTTTAATGTATTATTTAATGTGTTATTATTTTAACTTATGAATCAGATCTACAGTAAGTGCATGTAATACTCTTGCGTCTTCTATGTTTCCTGTATAAGACTACATGACAATGACATAGAGTTATACATTTAGAACTTGTTATTAACGAGACATTAACAACATTAACAATCAGGTAAAACAACATTGTGTTTGACCTGGCTTCAGGTGAAGGCTGTGGAACGGAGATGGTGGGCTCACTGTCGTGTCTCTTCAGCTCCACCTCCACCGTGATGGTCTGCTGATCCTCCTCACGCACACGCAGCTCCTCCTGGGTCCTGAACACAAGCAGACACACATGAAACAACACGCACAGAGGAAATGAAACACATGTGGAAAAACAAACACGGTCACTTCTTAGCAACAAGGACAATGGGCCTTCACATAAACACACCAACAGGCTGACCTCACATTTTCTCCTCTACACCCACCACACCCAGACATGTCTAATGCTGGGAAAACATGAAGCTAGCAACCCACACAACTCTGTAAAAACAGCGCTGTTAATCCTGTTCAAAAGGGTTTGTGATGTGAAAGCAGCATTCAGGCTCCAGACTCACCTCCCGTCGTGGCTGAGAGACTGGGTGTGCCTCCTGCAGACAGAGGACAGTGTCAGTTACAGCTGTACATGACAACAGCAGCAGCTAGCTGACTTGGAACATGCTGCTATGGCTGAGGAGACGCTCACAAGAGCAACTACTGACACTATAGTGGTAATTTATTCTCAGTTTAAATGGCATTTTAAGGGTTTTAATCAGGTTGTCGCAGCAAAATAATGATTCACTTGTGGAAGGTAGACCTTTTAACTCAAAATACAGGTAGAACATCTCTGACATTTTTTTATTTACACAGAATAAGGAAAGATAATCATACATTTCAGTTCAGCTATCGAAGACTGTCAATATGATGCTTCAACAATAAAGTAATATCAAAGGCAATGTCAACTGTACTTGCATATATAACGTGTCAGAAAAAGCATTTATCTTATTGTACGGTTTGCTCAGTGTGTGTGTGTGTGTGTGAGCACCTGTATCGGGGGTGCTCGACGGTGTCACAGGGGGATCTCTCGGGGATGGACAGAGAGGTGGTGGAAGAGAGAGTGGTGGCAATAGACGCTGTGGTGGCCTCTTCAAACGAGGGAGGAGTGCATGGAAGATGGTCTGCTCGGCCTGGAGGAGAAGAGAAAGAGAGACACACACATATAGATATGAGTGTATATAACTTCGAGATTATTTATTTCACCTTTTTATTACAGGTATTATGTTGTGTATCATATTTCTTCTTTACCTTTTTTTTAATCTAGTGTTATATTTATGATTAACCGTGAATTTCTTTGTCTATTTTTCAAACTGAAAAGCACCTCATGCTGCATTTAAGGAGGCATGAAGTGCTGTCCTGCCTGTGTTGCCCTATGATTCCAATGACACCAGCTAACAGGCCAGTTGTTTTCCAAAGGTTCGAACGATCAGAAGTTGTGTTGTTTAAAAAGGGGCAGAATATACCTTCCAGAACAACATTTTACTCATCCAAACTCAAACAACTGATGTGTCCTATTTTCTTTATTTGGTTATCCTCCCTGCACTACAACTCCGTATACAGATGTGATGTACCTTCATCCTCCAGCGTGGGGAAGCTGCGAGCTCCTCTCAGGTCATAGATGTTCTCGTCTCTCTCAGACGGCAGCTGGCTGGCTGACCAGGCGGCACCGGGGCCGATACACTTGGGCACCGACAACGACACGCGACCCTTCTTAGATGGAGAGGACTTCAGAGCTGAGGGGCACATTGACACCTTCAATAACTTGGTAAAAGTGGGAAAGCACATTTCACTTTGTTATTTCTGGGCTGGGTGCAAATGGGAAATTCCACACAGATTAAAACAAATCATAGCACCGGACTCTTTACATATATCAATGTGCTGTTTCAGCAGATGTATTTGACCTGTTAATCAATAGCAATGTGTTGAGGCTGCAGTACCATCAAAAAGTTTAAATTGTCAGTTGAAGTAAAAACGCAAAGAATTAAAAATGAAAATATCACATCTGCCCTCGGCCTCCACAACAAATAATTATTTGTGTGTTCGTTAATCTTTGGAAGGAGATGAAAACGAACTGCACAAGGATCAAATGGACGTTTGACTCTCACATGACACGAGGCAGCACCTAATAAGGCAGGTGGGCAACTGTGTCTGATTTCCTGTCAAGGCTCGGCTGTAAAAGAGACAAAAGCCTGGCATCTGACATTTGCGTCTGAGCTCTTCTCACCCAGCCCTCGTCTGATTATGTAAGGCAGTGAGTGGATGTAAATTGAACTCACAGGAGCTCTTCTTGAAAACGTTGCTGCTCATGAACTTGAAGAACCTGTCGGCGTAGAAGCCTGGCCGGTGGACAGACACGGTGTCCTGAGGGAGAGACAGAGACATTATGGACATTAGTGCACAGATAAAATGAGCCAACCATTGCTAATTGGAGATTAAACTGTCTATTAGTCCCTTTAGTTTTCCACACCAGGAATTATTTTGTATCAGTTAAAACGACCAGGCAGAGCAAACCGTTGAAAAAGTCAGAAAATATTTAGACTAGTTCTGTCAGGATAACTATGGTATACAGTCCGAACATGATTTTGATGATTTAATCCGACCTTTTGATTACATACATTCATTTTAACATAAGAATGTCACCAACATGTACCCTACCAGAATAAGACTTGCTCATTCTTAAAAGCAGACCCTGTGAGTCCATTTTATTTATTGTTTTTTTTAATTATCTTTCTTAATCATTTTGTTTTTATTTAGAATAGAATTTAGGATATTTTATATTCTTAGGAAATAAAACGTAATTGATCTTTGCTTTTTAATGCTTTTATATTGTCATGATATCAGTGGTATAGAATGGTATTGAAAGACAATATATAGTCCAACAAAAGTCGTTTTTGTGACAGGTTGCAGTCAGATCAGAGTCCAGACACGTCTCTTCATTATTCATGTTGCCGCGGAGTGAGATCACACTGCAGACTGACAGATGACACTTGGTGTTTGGTTTAGACTGACAGAAGGAAGGAGGGATGGAGGAGAGTGAGAAAGTGAAGGCTTGGTCGTTATTAGCATTTTTTTATCTGCATTACCAGACTCCACCATGAGTAACATCTGAACGCATTCACCTCACGGAGGCAACCACAGAGAGCAGCGAACCTCAGCAGTGACGCGCAGGAGGCTGAGCAGGGCTTCTGCTCGCTCCACATATATCTTGTTTTAGCGTATCATTGTGTTTCAGAGTGGGAGACAGGAGTGAGTAAGGAGAGAGCGCCGAGAGATTGACGACTTGATCCATCACCTCTTATAAATACCAAGGGGTTTTCTGAAATGCTTTGCAAGCTTCAGTTACATTTATGCAACCAATACTATGACACATATTATAAAATGTTCTGGTATGAGTGGCCAATCCTTCTGGATGACGTATTTTTTGTTTGTGAATTGTTTCTGATTTGTTGATAATAAACTACTTGTGTGATGTTAAATGTGTTGCATGCACAATCACATACAATTCAAAATGGAAAGAGGGATTTAAAAAAAACAACCACATACAGTCATTCATATAACTATGCGTACACACTTTTAATTAAAGTGGACCTATCATGCTAAATGCACTTTTGTACGTCTTTTATACATGAATATGTGTCCCCGGTGTGTCAGGGAACTCACCAAGTGTCAGAAAACACAACCCTCTCTCTTTTCCTCCATACCCAAATCTCTAAAAACGGGGCTGCAACGGAGCTGATACAGACGTTAATTTTTCTGACGTCAGAAAAGGGGTGCTCTACCTATATGGGCAACTCTCCACCTATCAGGGGAATGGGGGGTTGGGCCACGGCCATTGCCGCTCGAAAGCGCTGGAGACGCTGTTGTACATATGCTAGGCCTGTAAGTGGCGCTGTAGTCTGCCACAAAAGCAGCGAAGAAGACTTCCCTTGCATGGTTGCCATGGTTGCCCTTCTGTTTATTCTCCGCTGTGGCTCCTTTTCTCCCTCCTCGAGGCAAGCGTTTGCTCCCGCTGCTGTAAGTCAATGCAAATCCCTCCCGAGGTAAGCACTGTAATTCTCTCCGGTTTTCCACCAGCAGATGACAAACACCCACCTCTCCGCCTCTTCCAAGGAACGAGGGGACCGTGCGGCAGAGTTTCAGTTCGATTCTTTTTCGCCGGTCAACATGTCCGTTAAAGTTTAAATCTTCCGGACAAAATTAGAAAAGTGCCGGTCAAAGGTCTTCTTTGTTATTTATTGAGCTTTAAAACAAATGAATAATGACTCTATATAATCATATAAGAATAAAACACGTTGGACGGAGATCTCTTTTTCTCCCCCTCTTCTGAGAGCCCAGCAGCTGATCTCCCTCTCCTGCAGGGGGGCGTGGTCAGCTGCAGCTCATTTGCATTAAAGCTACTTCACAGAATCAGCCCTTGCAAAAACAGGGCTGGAAAAGAGCAAATAGAGTGAAATGAGGCATGGCTCAAATGCATGATCTGTTTGGTATTTTGAAAAAATACTTCACAGACATGTTTTATATAGGTATGGCCCTACAAGATATTTGTCAAATATAGCATGATAGGTCCACTTAAAAAATTGTTCAAATGTATGCATGTCATCAAGAAAGTGAGCTACATTCTGTGTGTGTCTCTCTCTACGTTTCTTAAATAAAGTCTGACTGCTCATAAATGATTCAAATTAAAAAAGGAAATGTAATTTAACACTAGAACCGCCAGAGGTCGCTGTATACCTAAAACCGCCAACGGGTCAAATTTACCCGCTATTGATTTGCAAGGTACAATGTTCTTTTATTTACTTATACCAATAGAATCTGTGGACTCTCAGCTTTTCATATGATATAGTTTGTGCAGATAGCATGAAGTATATAATATCGCTACAGTGCTGATTTAAACGCTTGGTGTTAGACTTGTGTTTTGTTTAGGTACAAATCTCTCTATATCTATAACTATCTATCAATCTATCTATAACTATCTATCTGTCGATCCCTCTATGGCAATTTTTTGGGCGATCTGACTTCATATTGACAATTTCTAACAACAGAGGGTGCTACATAACACACTTTCAGGAAAAGTCACAGACTGGGAGACTTTAATATTTTATTGAAAAAAAGTTACATACAATCAAAAAACAGCTGCGGGTAAAATTGACCCGTTGGCGGTTCTAGTGTTAAAACAAGGAACAACTCAAGTCATCTTTATGACAATAACAGAAAGATAATGAGAATGAGCGTATATTGAGTGCAAAATTATAGTTAAATACAAACTCAATAAAAGGCAACTGTGTCTTTTGATAGGCGTTTAATTCCCATTTAAGTAACCTATAGCTCTGGTTAGAGCTGACGTCTAATCAGATTTAATACACCTACTACTGGGCCCGCAGGATATTAATGAGTTTAGTCTTGCAAGTTAAAAGAAAGTTCACACATAGGGGAGGAGACAAGCTGCCAGAGATACACAGAAAAAGATTTAAAAAAAGGAAGAGGCCGTTGTCTGATGCCTCGCTAAATGTAACCTGTTGATATTGTTGTGTAATCTCCTAAAGGAGGGCCCGAATGTGTGTAAACAAAACGATCCACACAGTATGCGGTAGGATGAAAAGAGTCAAGATCAAAAATAATAACCATTTTGTTAACTGGAGAGTCAGTGTCTTTCACTGAAATATGGATGAGTATGATTTAATGTATTAGTGTGTTTACGAAACGTACCCCATCATGAACCAAAGCCTTCCACGTGTGCTCCAGTTTCTTGATTAGCCTGCAGAAAGAGAGAGGAGGGAAACAAAGTTTAACGCAGTAATGTTATAAATGTCATATAGTCTATAGGCAGTGTGAGAAGTTTTTAGAGAGTACTTGTCCATGGACAAGTGAGTTTGGAAATGTACTTGTCCGAATAAATGTTTCACTTGTCCAGAATGGACAAAAATTGGGGCCACTGGAATCTTCTTCTTCGTCATCGTATTTTACATTTTCCGACGGTTTTTACGACACCACTAACGTAAGTGAGCGGTAAGATTTTACTGCATCACACATAGGGTTGGGTATCGTTTGGATTTTAACGATTCCGGTTCTGCTTTTCGATTCCGGTTATTTTCGGTTCTCGATTCCGGTTCTTTGAGAGGGTAGAAATAAGTCAAACTGGGAGAAAAATATATTTATGAAAACATTAAGTCAAATCTGTATTCCTATTTACAAATCACTTCATACTGTTTAATTTCTTACGGTTATTGAATACAATTATATAAAAATAATCTCTGCATTGTTTAGTTAGTTCTAAGTGGTGCAGTTTGAGAATGTACAATTGGCCCAGTCTCCTCTGATGTTACACGGCAACCTGCCTGTGAGACAGAGTCCAACCACACATGTCCAACACATAGGACATAACCTAATAATAATAATACATTATATTTATAGCCTATAGGCCTAGCGCTTTTCTACAACTCAAAGACGCTTGCATGCTTACACATGTCCTGCAATACACATGCTGCAGCTGCCCAGCTGCTCACTGTTTGTAAAAGTAAATAAATAGTATTTTCATTTCAATAATGTACTTTCTATACCCTGCTTCATAAACAATACTGACATCCCTGTGCTCCTCCGAGTCTGGGGGTCCGGCGATGTGAGGACAGCGCGAGGACAAAGACAGGGAGGCTGCTTCACTTCATAAAGGAAATGGTGGTCAATATTAACAACACAGGAGCTAAAACGCTTAATAATCTTCATTACGTGTTAGAGAAAGAACATAAGAAAGTTTGACAAAGATGAGGCTGTTAAACGGGCAGCGGATCCGCTGTGTGTAGAAAGAGAGAGAGACGCTGAGCTGCACCGTGCAGCGATCAGCTGATACGGAGCATAGAGAGAGAGAGCTGCAGTCCGCGGGGCTCGGCCTCGCCTCCTGTCCTCACAACTCTTATTAATCCCGGTACCGGACAATTGTTATTTGTTCCTACTCGGAACCGAGTTTTGCTTCCCAACCCGGCCACTGTGCTACACTTCCCGCCCCGCCCCCGTCTAACTGTACAGAAAGCGGCGAGATGCATTCCCTTAAGCCCCCGTCACACTGTCCCGAAATTGACACCCGATGGACACACGAATATGGAATTGTGAATTTCGCACGAAGATGGCCCCGAACCACACACGAAGGCAACATTTACATTACATTTAAGACATACAACTGCAATGAAAGTACCAAAAACAATTATGTTACAGTAGATACTGTACTGATATCTTCAGACTTTGTTCTTTACTTTCTCCGTCTTTATATGTAGAAAATATTACGTTTTCTCCGTAATGTTGTTTCCATAACAACAACAACTTCCTGTCAACTGTCCTTCAAAATAATACATGATATCCTTTTTAGTTTCACAGAACACAAATTGGGTTATTTACATAATATGTTTACATGATTTTGTTGTGCAATAAAAAACCCGATGGACACACGATAAAGGAAATGTTCAAATTCGGCTGTGATCGTAGCAACATCGGGCCGTTCGTAAGGGCATCTTAAGCCATCGTATGATCGCTGGTGGAGTTTCTCAGGCTCCGGCAGCAACTTCGTGAGCGGTGGCAAAATCTTTGACATGCCAACAAATTTCAGAAGGTTCATTTTCGTGTTGAATTTGTGTGTTAATTTTGCCCTTTGTAAGGCCATCGTGAGGGCATCTTGTTATCATCGGTGCCATCGGGCATTCGCCCCGATCAGAGTGAGGGAGAATGCACCGATGATAACACGAAGATGACACGACTTGACAAGATGCCCTCACGAGTGCCTTACGAAGTTGCCGCTCACGAAGTTGCTGCCGGAGCCTGAGAAACTCCACCAGCGGTCATACGATGGCTTAGATGCCCTCACGAATGGCCCGATGTTGCTACGATCACAGCCGAATTTGAACATTTCCTTTATCGTGTGTCCATCGGGTGTCAATTTCGGGACAGTGTGACAGGGGCTTTAGGAATCGACAAGCAGAACCGAAACTAACATTTCTAAACGAACAATGGAGGACATGTACAATTTGCGAATGAGTTCTGCCTTTTGTAAACTGAATGACTCAATAATTTGTCAATAAACGCCACTTGTCCGCCGGACAATCTACTTGTCCGATATTGTAAATAACACGTCCCGGACGGTGGGACGTGTACTTTTTCGTACACTGCTATAGGCCAAGAACATTAAATGTGTTGTCTGAAGTGATGGAGTTTATTTGGAGCATGGCTGCTACAGAAGACAGGCACAGTGTGAACATATAGTTCTCTGAGGAGAATCTCCAGCCTGTCGCACTGGAAGATGTGCAGCTGATGACCTGTGGTGATGACGTTTAATCTCATGACTACTGTGATGCTCACCTGTAGGACTGCAGGATGTCGATGATTCCAACGTAGAGAAGAAGTCTCTCTCCTTTTCCATTCCAAGCTGGGATACCGCCCATCCTGCAATGAGAATGAATAAGTAAAGCTGTAAACCTGCTACAGTGTCACATTTCTATCCTACGAGAAGAGGAAAGATTTCAGCACAAGCTAAACTAAAATCTTAGTGTTAACACTGTACACATGCTAAAAATAAAAATATTCATTGTTTCGTTCTAAAATATTGCTCGGGGGTTTACTATTCAAAACTCTAAGCAACTTAATAGTCATATAAAGCAATGAAAGTGCATTGGGAAGTGTAAACAATGGAAGTAAATCAAACAGTTTAACGAGAAGAGTTTGAAAAAGCTTTTCTAGAAAAGTTAAAGTGGTGAGGAATGAGAGCACTGAGTTTGATGAAAAAGAGCAACGGATAAAGTTTATTATCTTACTACATGTATTCAACATTATTTATTCTTAGTGCTATGGCATGAAAGTGCAAGTCTAGTAGGGGTGTTGAAATGAATCGTTTCTACGATGCATGGCGATGCGGACGTGGATGATTCTGCATCGATGCAGTGACAGAACATAATCGATTATAGCGTAGTAACGTTGCTTCCTGATTTTCCGGCCACGGCTTTACAATAAAGTTTTTTTTCTCTCACTTGAATATCAAATCGGTCGGTGACGCAGAGATCAGGGAACAGACGGGACAGCGGCAAAGCGACACCAAACACGGAGCAGTCTGCTTCATCCGCCAACACAATCACCAGTCCAGAACCAACAGCAGAAGGACCCGCTCTGAATCACTCCGTGTCGCTGCGGCTCAGACACACAGGGATTTATGTTTAAAATCTGGCGTTATATGTCAGGTTTTTGGTGGATTTAGATAAGTCTTGGATTGCAGGGTATGAATGTCCTCTTGCTATTTTCAGACGATATATACGTGTGTAAAGCATAGGTGTAAAGTTTGTGAAGGCAGGAGGAAAAAAGGTTCCGCGATCACCGTCTCCTCTGTTCCTCCAAACCCCGCCCTGAAAAGAATGAGTGACAGGCTGATAGTAACCTGATAGAAACTATTATTCACTTAATCACTGATTGTGATATGATGAAGCTAACTTAATCTGATTTATGTAACAGTAAGACAGAGAATGTAAGTGTGCACCCATATGCAGTATTTTTGTTTTGATATGCTGTTGTAAATACTCCTGTTGTCTGCTGTGTTCAGACTCAAGTCCTGTGTGTGATGCCACATGCAGGACATTCAGTGTCCTTTTTTGAGCAGAAGACCGTAGCTAGAAGCTGCAGCTCGACTGCAGAAGCATTAGTTTTTTGTTTTTGAGGACGGAACAATTTCACAACCAGATATAGGGAGGCTAGACTTAATTCATTTATTTTGGTTTATAAATTAATGTCAAGACATTTATGTAATTGATTTCTGAAGCACTTTCTAAATAACGTACATAATAATGTATTTACTGCATGAATTCATTGATGAAAAAGAAGCCATGTGCAGTAATATAGAAAATTGAGGATGCAACTTATTTGTGTGAATCGTGATGCATCGGGAAATCGAATCGGGGACAGGATAATCGTAATCGAATCGAATCGTGAGACCAGTGAAGATGCACAGCCCTAAAGTCTAGTAGATGCACTCCCCCCTTTTATTCAGTGTCACATTTATCACTCGGCTCTCTTGCCACAGCCTCTTTGACTCACGTGTCGTCTGTGTCGATGTTCCCCCCGCAGGCCGCCCCCCCCTGGATGGACTCCATGGCGGTGGAGTATAGGGCCTTCTGCTGGGCCACGGGCCTCTTCTCATCGCTCTCGCCCTGGGAGCCCTCCATCTGCCTCTCCCTCTCCGCCTGGTCCATGTTGTGAACCCCGAGCAGCAGACTGTAGTCCATGATCTTAAAGCTCTCCAGCACCTGAGCAGGGGACAGGAAGTGAGCGGTGACTGACGGACCCGTGACGTATAAATCTGTCTCAAAGCTTTTATCCAGAGTGCATAACAGTGTCAGCACCAGGGGGAATGAGGACAGGAGTCATGGAGCTATACAGAGTGATGCACACACTAATTAACTATGCATAAGATAGCCAGTGTGAGCATATACTCCAAACAAGAACGTGCACTGAGAAGGTTATTACGAGGTGGTGATTTAAGAGACAAGGGCAGGCCGGCCACCACTGCAGACCCCTTATTAAACACAGTGCTGTAACAAAGCTCTAATTTATAGCGAGGGATCCTGGGAATGCCAAACACTCTCGTAAATAGCTTTTGTTTCTTTCACTGCCTTCTTCCATCCAATCTCCCTCCCTCCTCCTCTTTTATTAAAAGGTAATAAAGCTAACACTTTACATTTATAATTATCGCTTTGAATTGCCAAGGAGTGAAAGGATTATAACGTAACTCAAACTTGTTACCTTCCTTCGACTTTCTTGGTTGCCTAGAACAGCCTGTGGATTGATTTCTATGTAAAGACCTTGGGAAGCTTTCATCACAAATAACTGCTATTAGTTTGACTCATATTGCTAATTACAGTATGATTTGTGATATTAAAGACTTTAATAGAGGATGATCATTCAGCGTTATTGAGATATATGAATACTTTTCACGTTATTACTAAAAATCATCAAATAATATGATAATCTGTACCAAACAAAGATTTTGTATTAAGTCTGTAAAACATTACTTTATACTCACTTATTTTGCCTTTACCAAAATTGGGTTAACTGTGAATACTGCACTAGCCAATATTGTGGATTTCATACCAATTTCGATTAAATGTGTAGCGACTGAGGTTCCCTTAAAGGCGCTAGTACCAAAGATTTCCTAAAACTTCTAAATAGTATCTTTAAACAAGGCCCCATAATATCCTTCCAGCACGTTTCCATTTCTTTTTTGTTGAATTTCTACCCTATGTTTGTTTCTTTCCCTTTGAGACTTAGCCTTAGGGTATAACTTTATCCTTCCTTCAAACATGCTTATAATTTTCCGCTAAACCTGACTGCCTAGGATCTCCCTCCCTCTCACTGAAGGATCTCTCTCTCCTAGGCTCCTTCTCCCTCCTTCGTCCATGTCTCTTGCCTTTCTATCTGAGCTTAGACAAAATAGAAGTGGCTCCCGTGAAGAGCCTGAACACAGCAGCTGTTTGTGTCTCCGTCCCCCCTCTAACTCACCAGGCAGTCTCTCTGTAAGGTCTTCACCAGCGCATTGTAAGTGTCCTGGTCCAGCATCAGACCCTCCAGCAGGTTTTGCATGAAGTCCAGGTCTTTGAAAGTGGGCCTGGCTTTCTCTCTTTCTTTCTTGGATGCTCGCCTCTTGTAGGTGGAGCCCTTCAGGTCGTATTTGAGGTGCATGCGAACTACGCGGGGAAGGACGTTGTTCATCACCACCACGCGGATGTTCTTCCCGCCCGACTGGACACAATAGAGGCCGAAGAACTTGGGCAGCAAAGTGCGAGGGTTCTGATTCAAGTTCTGGAGAAGAGTGAAGGAGAAGAAGAGAAATCATAAGGTCTTTAAAGGTTCATAAATGTTTTTTTTGCTGCTGACAGGATTTAGAAGCAGGACATTTGAGGGAATTGTTTGAAGGAATTCAATTGTGCGAAGAAGCGGTCAGGGTCACCACAAATTGTAAGTTTTACAGAATTACCTTTTTACAAACACCCAAGGCCAAGATGTGCATTTTTTTAGACTTTGCACAAGTAGAACATGTTGGCACTGTAATGTAAAATATCTGAAAGATGTTATTTTTTGGCGAACAAAGACAGAAAGGAAAATATAACAGAACCAGGATCCCGACATCATTTTTTCATGGGACCTTTAAGGGGAGGCGTGTGGCGCAGTGGGTTGTGTGTAGGTTAGGGCTGCTCGGTTATGGCAAAAATCATAATCTCGATTATTTGGGTCAATAATTGTAATTGCGATTATTAAAAGGTCCCATGTCATGGCCATTTCCACTGATCATAATTCCATTGTTGAGGTCTACTAGAATAGATTTATACTGTGCAATTTTCCAAACTCACATTGGTTTCGCATACAGCATCTCTGTAGAGTATGTGTATTCAGCAGTATTCACTCTCTCCACTAAACGGCTCGTTGCAGCTCTTGCCCCCCCCTCCCAGTCGGGACGTTGTGAATCGCGCTGAACTCCGTGGAGGTGTGATTTCCTTGTTTAGCGATACACAGGGAAACACAGCCAAACTCACCCTGAGCACACACAAAGTCACAGCCGAAGTAAAAACAATAAGTGTGGCTTGATATTGAGTAAGAAAAAGGTTGGTAAACGCTGTGAGAATGGGTCTGCATGCACTGCAGAGAGAATTTCGCCGCGATCCCAACTGTCTGTTATCAGCCTGCAGCCAGGGAGGAGAAATCAGCAGAGCTGCCTGCACCGAGTGTGTGAGGAAGTCCGTGGATTGGTCAATTTGGACCAATCAGCGGGGGCATAACGTAACGGCTCCGCGGACGTAACGGCTCCACGGATTGGTCCATTTAGTTCCGGGGACTACATGATATCATGATGTACCCGGAAGAATCAAATGGACAGTGACGTATCTCCAACGAGGCGTTTTGGGGAGGTATTTTCTGTGTTAGAGTTTTACTCGCTACATGGTGTACTTTGAGGGTTTTGACTCTGCACACCGTTTACATGCATAAAAACCTTCATAACACACAAGGGGACGGGTAATAACCGGAAAAGCATGACATGTGACCTTTAAATGCGATTATTCATTGACTTTGAAAACATCCATTTATTGTACTTTAAAACAAATACAAATAATAATTTGAACTTTTTAAGTTCAGGGTAATCAACTGAAAAACCAATACAAAATAAAATAAATTATACATTCATGTCTACATTTAAATAAATAATATCAAAATAATAAATACCAATAAACAAGATCAACAAACATGTTGCAGTGCACTGTCACAACCTGAAAACTCCTTAACATATAGCCAACATTTTGGTAAAACATATTCAACATATTCCACTCACTCCACTGGGTCAATAATTGATATCACGATTATTAAAAACGATTATCCATTTACTTTGAAAACATCAATTTATTGGAGAAAAAACATTTGAACAGTATGTTTTTAACAGTTGATTACCCTGAACTTTAAATATAATTCAACTGAAAAAAAAAGTAATAATAAAAGAATAATCGTTTTATTTCGATTACGTTGTTTTCGTAATCGTTGCAAGCCATAATCGTAATCGCGATTAAAATACGATTAAAATACGATTAATTGAGCAGCCCTAGTGTAGGTGTTCTGATCAGGGTGTCACAGGTTCAAACCCCACTGTAGTCAGCATGACACTTCACCCCAAATTGCTCCTGTGGGGATTGTCCAGAGTATTGAGTACAGAGGTCGCGTTAACCGAATATTTTCCGTCTATGACGGATTTTTTTTAACAATGACGGACAAATCTGAAAGCAGTCCATCATTTTGACACATTAGAACAAACTCGGAACAGCGCCAAAGTTTCCCCGCAGCGAGGCTCCGGTGTTATGCCGTGTTATGCATGCCCTCCCAAAAGGAAATCATACCGTTTCCAAACCTAACTGTGCCGTACAAATCATTGAAATGTCTGTGAGTTTTGGCTTTACGCTGTGCACGCTCCCGCGAGGTGCAGCAGCCATGCATAACACGGCGCATGTAAACTGTCCCCCCCCCCCCCCCCCACCCGTTGACAGTTCACGAGCATGCTCCCCCCCCCCTCCCTCCCCTCATCAGAGTTGTGTAAAGGCCGACGGGTTATTCTGGATTTTGACGGAAGTTTTACGATCCTGTCCGTCAAAATGACGGGCAGCGAAAAAGTCTGGCGCAACCTATGATTGAGTATGTAAGTCGCTTTGGATAAAAGCGTCTATCAAGTAACATGTAATGTAATGTTAAAAAACACATGAGCAAAAGGAAAGGTGATACATGTTCTGCAAATAGTTTATTTATAAACACTACTTAATGCTCAGAGTACACAAACTGTCTACCCAGTTATTCATATGATTGCCCCAGGAAGTTTACATAACGGACAACAAACATGAGTCAAGATCTCACTTTCAAATAAAGAAGTGGTGATGCTTAAACTGTAATTTCATTTTCACTGGTATCAACTGTTTGGGATTTAGGAAGGCATTAAGCTTGCAAAAATCAAGTAACACAATTATCCTATATTTGTAAAAAAAAATGATTCTGCATTTTTACACTACAAGAATCCCCCATCGATCACCAATCCATGCTGAATAAACCAATCTCAACTAAGAGGTTACACTGTCTGGGGGCTCAGTTAAAAACCTGCTTTGACCTTGGGACTTGGGCCAGCTCGTTCCCATTAGAGAAATGAGGGGGGAGATGAAGAGAGAGTGGTCCACAAAGCCATTACGGAAAGCATTTAGGAGCAGATATGAGGAGAAAAAAAGAGGAATTGGCAGAGGAGAGATGAAGGATGAATGTGGACGTATGGCTAAAAGGCTCAGCACTTGTGTAAGTGACCTTCAGATTAGAGGAACAAAAAAGGAAAAAGAGAGATTGCAGAAAGACAGACAGAGACAGAGAGAGAGAGAGAGAGAGAGAGAGAGAGAGAGAGAGAGAGAAAGAGCATCCTCTGCCCTCAGCCACACATGACCCTTCTGTCAATGTTAAGAGGGCAGAGCAGTGACGAACCAAGACACGTGAGGGAGATAAGCAAATATGAGCATGAAAGGCTGGAGAAGGAGTGGATTAAAACACGACGCAGAGACAATAAGAGAAATAAATTCAAACGTGGGAGGAGATGGAAAGCCTTGGCACATAATAGAAGGGCTAATACACCGACGGAGAGCGGTGGAGTCTGTTACATCACTGCGATCTGTATGCTGCCCAGAGCTACACTCCTCAGCCAGTCAGCTGGGGAAGACATGAGCCGCTCCACCAATGGCTGCTGCGCGTTGTGTTTGCTACGAATACAGATGAGCCAGTTCCAATGAAACGTTTTGCTGTGACATGTGCAGTTCTGTACATCCTGGTTGATGTTTATGTAAGAATTGTATCCATGGACATAATGTTTTAATGGTTTTCTACCGTGTTTATCTTGGCGTGGGTTTGATTTGTCCATCTGTGTTATCTGCCTCTTTTCCCATAATCCACCTGCTCTGGCCTCGGGCTACAGCCATCTTGCGTGAGCCTGAATATCTCTGTTTTCATTAAACCTCTTTCTCAGACCAATCATTCGTGCAAATGTTCTTCAGAGCATTTCAGGCCACCGGAAAAGGTCACAGTGAAAGCGCTGAGCCTTTATTGCCCTAAATGATGAGACAAATTCCTGCACTGGTCTTTGGCCACGGCTGTTGGCACGGGAATATACACAAGGCTGATGGCTGTGGACCTCAAAAGGCTGGGATAGTAGCATGGACATACATGGAGCTGTTGTTGGTTGAGTTCATTCAGAATGAGCCAGCGGACTATATTGTAGGGGGGGGTACTGTTGGCGCAAGTCAGGCTCTGTTAGTCTTATGTGAAACACACCGGCCAGTCTCTTATGAAACCGCATGGCCCCAGGCTTCAGTCGGATATGATAGAGTTGTTATGTCTGCTGTATTTGAAAAGGATGTCATGCTCGGAGGAGAGATTTGCAGGGTCTTACATAAACCTCTAAAAATAAAAGTCAAAAAGAGAACATCAGAGCTGGAGGTCAGCAATTTAATGAGAAAGTAAAGGGTGCGTGTGTGCAGCGGCCTCTTTGGCCCGAAATACACGAACGCTGCTCGGCTTCTCCACCTTTGGTGCAGTGTGACTTCATGTGCCTAGATAACTCGCTGCGATACAGTTTATTTGATTTCCTTTTCTTTTCACCAACCTTTTACATAACATGACATTGAACATGTGCTTTTTTCCACATACACACACTTTGCTTACCATGTAGTATCCAGGCAACAGTTTCTGTAAGAATTCAGCCTCCTTGTGCATCACAGTCTTGATGATGAACTCGTCGTCCCTGGTGAGATAGAAGACCGAGCCACTCGCCCCGGGATTGGACAACTCGATCAGAGGCTCATTACACAGGGAGTACTGCAGACACACAAGAGGAGGGAAATGCTGGTTCAATCTTTGAACATCTTATAAAATGACAGCACTTATACGGAAGACAGTATTAACCAAATCATTTTAAAATGACTTTTCCTCGTGGACAAGACTTTTGAATCACCTAACCCAAATTGATCGATGGCTTATGAGGAAGAGAGAAAAAGATTGAAGGTGGAACTACACTTTAGTTGTAGTCTGTGACGTCATTGGGCCCAAATGAACTATTTCCCCATTGTCTTACACTGGGAGCGACATCTGTTAGCCAGAGGACATGTTTCCCTTTTTTAGCTAAATCAACTCCCCAGTACGAACAATTTTATAGCCCTTATTTGAATATTTAGGGTCTAAAAGTTGTAAAATGCTGTATCCAGTTCTCTTTCAGGGTCAGAACAGAGGTAATGAACAGTCTGACAAATATTTTCCCTCACTCTTATTTTCACCTCACAGATGAAGCCAAATGCTCCCAGTGTGTCGACACGGGCTGCAGCACTAGCAGTTTTCAATGGAGAACACAAGGTAGAGAACAGCAGTGAAAACAAGGGCTTTCTTTTTGCAGAAACTCATAACATGTAGGACAACATGCCTGTTTCTCAACCTTTTCCTTCACATATGCAGTAATACAAATGTTGCTTTCAGCGCTGACAATGAGCTCCTTTTAAAAACACCTGTGATCAAAGACAAATAGCAAATGAAGCTTTCAGCACTCGCACAACACTTTTAATGATGCACAGCAGCAGAAGGAAACAGACGTGTTACAGCCCCAAGCTTTCCTCAGCGCTTTGCAGATATTTGTGGGATTTATGGATCAAACACAAACTGCAAGTTGAAACAAATATGCACTAATAAATTAAAGCCCAAGATCAAAACAATTATAATGTGTCACACACTCGCACACTTATCATGTGGAGATGTGCAGAAGCACTTACAGTTAAACATTATGGCAGAATTATGAAAATAACTGATGGTGGAAAGTGGATTCACAGTGCATGCTGAAGTAGAAAAGAGTTAGCTAATATATATTAGACACATTAAGATGTCAAGTAATGACTGCTTTTTAGTTTTCGCTCCTTTAATACACACATCAAACTCCCGCTTAAATGACGGATAGCTCGGCTAATTATCTTGTTCTCTTCCCTCGGCTGCTTAAAAGCAAGTAATGACAGACATCAGTTTTCAAAAAAGCGAAGCCGCCGCTGCCTCTGTTTTGCTAATGGCAGACTTTCAGGAAAAAAAACCTCTCTGTGTCGCCTCATTTAATTTCAATATTTTTTCAATGCTGTGTTTGAATTTGTAACATCAAACACAACTGAACAGGGATAGAGAAAAGGTGTGGAAGCGAGATGGCTGAATGGAAATGGGAAAATGCACTCACAGAGGCAGGCAAACGGATGTAACCATTTTTTTTTTTTAATTAGGATGGATAATTTAACAGACAGGAAAGTCTGTATGTCATTAAACAGTAATGATAACGTAAGGTTGTAAAATGTAAGGGAAAACATATTCACAATGTTATCTTGTGATATCTTGTGATAGCCAATAAACATTGGCGACAGAAGAAGAAATAGATGATATAAATAATGCATTGTTAAACAACTGTTTGCTCCCTAAACACTAAATCATGACTACTTGTGCAAATATGATGTAAATCACTAAATCCCACGAGTGGCCGTTAGTCAAATAATTGATTGGCATTCGAAAACGATTTAATCATATTTGTCATTTTTAGCAAAATGATCACTGGTTCCAGCGCCCCCAATGTGATTTAATGATTTATTTGGTTTATATGATGCTTAACTAAATATCTTTGGGTTTAAAACTGTTGGTTCAATAAAACAATTCACAGTATTACATCACCCTGGGCTGTGGGATATTAAAATAAATGCACATTAATAAAGATAAAGACAGATAAAGACAGATTTGCAGATTCATCGATAATTTACAAAAAACATTAAAAAAAGACCTTGAGATGAGGCTGATTATAAAGATGTTTTATACATTAGGTAAATGCAAACATAGTTCCAGTATGTCTCTATGTGTATTGCTTTGGTGCCGTTTATGCGAGAGCTCTTACAGGGCAATAATTCAGTCTCGTTATTCTGCATGTTTAGCAGTCATTTCCTACACACACCCTGGTTACACCCAAAGCAGCGTTTATGCCAAACATATTCCACACAAGTGTATAAATGAGAACATAGTCCCCGAATGCTCCACCCAAACACCTCCTGAGGACTTCCATGGGAAACCCCTTTAAAAGTTACACTAATGTGTTGGTTAGAGGTGTGTAAATAATACCTTAAAGTTAGCTACACTACGCGTGTAAAGTAAGATTGGGATGAAATTCTTAAATGATGTGCCACAACAAGGGGTCTCTAAATCAGGGAGCGAGGTAAAACCGTGGATCTTAGTTTTTACCTGAGTTAAAACGGCAGCGAACCTCTAAATAAGGCGTTGTTTACACGAGAACGAAATGGTTGTATCTGCTACTTTTCTCTCGCGTATAGGCCGTTCGTTCACACAAGGCCGTAACGGAACCGCGGAAACGGACCCGCAAACGATAACGGGTCCCAAGGTGGATAAATCTGCAAACGGAACGCTCTGGGAGGCCAAACGGCTCAGTGTGTACGCCCTATTGCCTACGATCATTTCCTGATAACGATGAAGCCATAGATAGCCCCACCTCTGCTGCTCACTGCTGTAGCATGCTACAGATGTTAGTGCAAAATCTACAGCTCCTCTACCGCAACCATCAGCAACAAGTGGACATGGAGAATGACATGAACTACATGTTGCTATATCTACCGCGGGGCATAAACAGAAGGGCAACCATGGCAACCATGCTCAGGGGTCTTCTTCGCTGCTTTTGGTGTATTTTGTGGCAGAAGTACAGCGCCACTTACAGGCCTGGCATATGTACTACAGCGGCTCCAGCGCTTACGAGCGGTCTTGTGCGGAAGTACAGCGCCACTTACAGGCCCGGCATATGTACTACAGCGTTTCCAGTGGTCTCGTGTGAACGGGCACGTTAAATGAGCCGAATGCGTGTGAACGGAAGAGTTTTTTGATAACGAATTCGGTCCGTTTGCGCTCCCGTGTAAATGGGGTCTAAGGATTCTCTCCATCATTTAGGCCAATTAGAACCCCCTCTCCCCCCTAAGGTAAGGCATTACTAATGTCTTTTTTTAAACACTTAATAAGCAAGTACGTCAACATGGACTAACAAGGATAAACAAAGAGATTCTGTTTTGTCATACCTACAGCAAAACGTCAGTGTAACCAGACTTAAACTCTTAAAAAATGAGTCTGGTAGCAAGATGAAAGTAACATGCAAATCCCCAGATGGCTGGAGCTGATATATGTTGATGAGTGACCACAGACTGACCGAGAGGGATGTCAGGCAGGATGTGGTGTTTCAACGTGGCTGACCAACCGATGCATTAAAGATATGTGCACATGAGAGACCCAGAAACACTGACTGAGCAATGTATGTATATTGTGGTAGACTGCTGAAGGCCCAGCAGTGAATCATGCAGCCTCCAGGTCCTGCACACTGATGAGGGGAGACAAGCTGCAGACCTCTTCTCTCCCTCCCTCCTCCCCTCTGCTCTCTTTAAGCTGCTTCAAGGCGTCTTGCTCTCATTGTTCCCCTTTTAGCTCTCTAAACCGTATCTGCAGTTCTCATCTTTATGAATACCGTCCTTATTTAATTTGTATTTCATTGTCTTTCCCTTGGCTTGGCTGCCTTTCCTTTCTCCCTACATTCCTCTTTATTGCGCTCTCTTTCTCCCTGTTCAATTATAATCCTCTGATTGGAGGAGCTCCTACTGATGTTAGCAGTTCAATTAACAACATAACAATCATTGTGCATTTCTTTTTTCATCTTGTACCATATATTTTAAAGAATGTCTAGCATCCAAGAGGTAAGAATCCTCTTTAATTCATTCAGCAACACAGTAAAAGTAAAATCTCACCAGGTAGTCATCCGGCCTGATGCCGAACAATTCTCTGAAGTAGCGAAAGGCCACAGGAGCGTAGGTTTTAAAGCGGAAGTCTGGGAAGTGGTGAGCTGGAGTGAGGTTGCTGCCTTCACTGAAGTACAAAATAAGACAAGAAGACATAACTTACATTCATGTTTTAAGTGAACATCAAGGAAGGTTAAGAACATATCAGCAGCATACTTAATATTGTATAATACATATGTGCATTGGAAACATGCTGCATGTATTCCGTTTTTTAAGTGTTTGGCTGCTTTAGAAACCTGGGGAAAAAGATGCTCTCCACCACGTAGAAGTCCTGCATCAACACATCCCTCTCAGGCTTGGAGCTCAGGTTGCCCACTGTGTAACCGATGCCCAGCTGGATCGCTCCTTTCAAGGCTGAGGATGTGGTCTGTGGAGCGAGGGAGGCAGAGGTGAGTGAAATACTTACCCCTTCTTTAAGGCTGGTTTCGTTAAAAAAAACATGATACCAGTATCAACACCAGTAACCCTAAAGTGATACGAATACGAATAAAGTGGTTCATTCAATACTTTTTTTCCACTTCATTGGTAACCATCATGTGAAGGGAAGCATTCGGTATCTCCCCATTCAAAATATTTAACTGTTTTGAATCAAATTAAATAGTTCCTGGCATCCTCAGCAGACTGAATGACCAACATGAAATACACAGACATTGATTTCACCAAAGCACAGACTGTATGGGTTGAAACTTTAATTAAATAACTCCCAAGGTGATTGTAGTAATTTATTTCTAGATCTGGTACATAAAGGATCAAATGAGTGGAAAATACCACTTGGTTATTTTGGTCGATACTTTTTGGTGTAGATCATTTTTAGAGAGCAAAATGAGCTCTCTGCTTTACCTTCTTGTAAGTGGTTTCCCCTGATGCATCGACTCCTCTGTGGCCAATCTTCTTCCCCTGACCAGGCTGGCCTGAGGACGAGGGCATCTGGGGGGACAAATACAGAGGGACTTGTGTTACACAGGTTGATTTGCATCTGGTTATTAACATATATATTTCTGCAGAGTGACACAGAAGAGCTCATTAAAAAGACAATCTCCAAATTATCTTATTAACTGATTTTCAGAGTAGACCAGGTGCTCAGTTTGAAGCAAAATGCTAACTTGGTTTCTCTGTTCTCAGGATCTTTACTTAGTGTATAACCTTGCCTATTTCATCATTCTAACTCAAATGAGATGCGATAACATGTGTAAAGTATGAAGGCCTGATAGCACCGTTTGTAAGCTTATCTAAATTAAATTAATAAATAAATTAAAATTAAAGTTGTAATGGTAGAAGCTGTTCATTGAGCTTTTTGGTTTGAAACAAACTGTGCCATACATCAAAAGGATGCTTTCAAGTACAGCTGAAGCGCTTGATGGATGGGATTTATTAAATTAGCACGATTAAGGATTAGCAAAGACCGAAAAAACTAAAGCAATATTTAAATACTCTCTTGCAATTCTTGTAGACTGTTATAAATGTTGTGAGCCTTTGAGCACTAATCGAGGGTAATTATTTACAGTTAATATGTATTGACCCAAATATAACTTGCATCAGATCCTCAGATCAAACCTTCGAGGGCGAGTGGTTTCATAAGTGTCTGGGTAAAACCAAAGCACTACTTGTTATTGATGTGGAGATAAAAAAGGAACTAAAAAGAGAAGCGTTACGATCACAGGGACAGATGGCCGCTCACCTCGGTGATGAAGGCTTTTCTAGCAACAGCATCTGAGAGAGAGACAGGAAGAAGGAGAGAGACAGGGATGATTGTGTTAGTCGCTCGAAGACAGAAAGGCTCCATTACTCAACATCATTAGTGCTCTATATACCACAGGGTGGACGCAGCGGTGCAACATTATGTAATAACAGTGTCAAACACAAGTAGGGCCCTGTCAGCGAGAGGAAGCACAGCACACAGTAACACCAGCTACAAGGGCAAGTCCTCAGGAAGCCCTCTGTACACTGTACCAGTGAGAACATATACTTCAGGGCCAAGCTAGCTGCACGGCTGTAGAGATTGCAATGTTTGTGTGTGGGTCATTTGGTCTACAACTTGGAATTACATGGAAAGAGGTACAAATACAATGCCCTACTGCAGTGACCATCAACTGGCGGCCCGCGGGCCACATCCGGCCCGCCAGACATTCTCATCCGGTCCACACGACGGGGGTGACTGTGGCGTTAGCGGAGTGGTTAGTGCGTTCGCCCCCCACTCTTTTTTTTTTTAACAACGTCTCGTGAGTAATGTGCAGTACCAGAGTCCAACAGAGAGGCAGCAGCTGCGGGACAGTAGACTGCGTACTGCGTAGCCTTCCCCGCCTTGAAGAAGAAGTGATCCTTCGTTGTGAAGAGATGCTTTATGCGCTCCACAGCAGTAGCCCCGCTGCGACAGAGTCCAACAGAGAGGCAGGAGCTGCGGGACAGTAGCCTAGAAGTGATCCTTCGTTAGCGTGAAGAGTCTGCTAAGCTTTATGTGCTCCACAGTACCTGAGCGTGCTCCATTAAATTCTGGGCTATATATAAAAATCGCTGGCCCGCGAAAGTGTCTATTGGATAAATGTTGGCCCTTCGACAAATGTAGTTGGTGATCCCTGCCCTACTGGAACAGGACTAATGTAACAAGGGGAGAAGTCTGCATACATCTGCTTATATCGTAAATATTATACTAAATGACTTTTAATGTTCAATATTATAAGCGTATTTGTTTTTTTATGTTTGTATAATGTTCACCACAGTGAAAACCTTAAAAAACAAAACACCCCTATGCTTTTGCCAATCGCACAGGACTAATATTATCGCTTGATAAAATATGGTAGATAATTACAAATTACTCGGATAAAACCAGTGCTGTTCGAATAGGGCCTAATTTACATAATCATGCAAATATTTTGTTTGAAAAATGCTCAGACACCGTTTTATTCAAGTTTGTCCCAAGACTGTTAGTTTTACATTTGAACATCGAATAAATAACTCTGTAAAAAGCGCTGAAATGTGTTTCACAGAGAATAACAAATGCAAACATCACACATTTTAAATGGTAATCATTGCAGTGTTTTGATCATTTTCAGTCTAATAACAGGATGTAGGCAAAAGCGAGAGGCAATAAAAGGACTGTTTTCCCCAGGAAGGCCTGAAATAGATGCATAATTATAGAGATGTAACACTCAGCATAATACTTGAGGCATGGCTCAGGAAAGAGAAACCACTAAATGGGCAAATTCATTAAAAAGATACAGATATGTTTACAACAGTCTCAATTTAGCATATACATGAATGAGTGAGATTAAATAAGCCTTGGGGAGACATCTTCGAGAAGACATGCGTTTTATTTCAGTTTTTCTTTCACTTATTAATAACAGATATATTGTTAAATTATGACACTGTAGTATTTTGGATTAAAGGATTCACTTTAATATGTCACATGTTTATACATACATGTATAAACAGAGCATCCCATGGTTTAATTGTTGAACAGGGAGGGAGGGATGCACTTGTTTTGAACAGCCAGGTTACATCACGCTCCACAACTCACATATTTCCGTGCTTTTGCATCCAGTGTGAACCTGGCGAGCTGCAAACGATATCTGAATCGATGTCAGGTCTCTGTAGCGGCTGTTCTGCCTGCCTGCCTCTCGTGGACGTCCATGTGACCGAGCACAGAATAGCCTGTTTGTCACCCCTCCTCCTGCTCTATGTCTCTATCTCTCTCCCTCCGTCACACATGCTCACATTTGCACCAAGATGAGCAAGCCACAGCATGCCAATACGAACCAGGCAACGTTCCCAAGCTCGAACAACCAGGGGATACAAAACACGGCTGGTGAAGGAATGTTTGCAATGCAGATAATTAAAGAGGAGCCTCCTCTGCTTTTACCATCCCATCCTATTTACAGTATTCGTGTCTGCCGGTCCAAGTGTGTGGATGCATGTCATTTGCTTGGTGACTGGTTATGTGTTTTTTTATCATTTCCAAATGTCTGTTCCCTATGTGTGCGAGTGTCATGTATCTCACTGCAACCGCCACACTTCTTTGCATGTAAAGACTGCTCTCAGAGTGTGTGTTGCTAGCTGAGACAACAGGTTCAAAGGCATAGTGCGTGTGTGTGTGTGTGTGTGTGTGTGTGTGTGCGTGGGGAATGAGGCTATGCATGTTCAAGCATGTGCTCCATCTCTCCCTGCTCGACAAAGTTAGATGGCTGATTCTCTGTTCAATTATCTCATCTCTTATCTCAAGCTACAAAGCCACGTTCTTCCTATACACTAGCCTTAAACATCATGATAATGCTGTATTTATAATTTCTCCTAACATTTCCAAAACATTGAGCTGTCTTTGAAATAAAGAGCAGATAGCAGTACTTATTTTTAATGCGAAACCCATATACACTGAACAAAAATATAAATGCAACACACTTTTGTTTTTGCTCCCATTTTTCATGATGAACTCAAAGATCTAAAACATTTTCTATATACACAAAATAACCATTTCTCTCAAATATTGTTCACAAATCTGTGATAGTGAGCACTTCTCCTTTGCCGAGATAATCCATCTCACCTCACAGGTGTGGCATATCAAGATGCTGATTAGACAGCATGATTATTGCACAGGTGTGCCTTAGGCTGGCCACAATAAAAGGCCACTCTAAAATGTTCAGTTTTATCACACAGCACAATGCCACAGATGTCGCAAGTTTTGAGGGAGCGTGCAATTGGCATGATGACAGCAGGAATGTCCACCAGAGCTGTTGCCCGTGAATTGAATGTTCATTTCTCTACCATAAGCCGTCTCCAAAGGCGTTTCAGAGAATTCGGCAGTACATCCAACCGGCCTCACAACCGCAGACCACGTGTAACCACACCAGCCCAGGACCTCCACATCCAGCATGTTCACCTCCAAGATCGTCTGAGACCAGCCACTCGGACAGCTGCTGCAACAATCGGTTTGCATAACCAAAGAATTTCTGCACAAACTGTCAGAAACCGTCTTAGGGAAGCTCATCTGCATGCTCGTCGCCCTCATCGGGGTCTCGACCTGACTCCGGTTCGTCGTGGCAACCAACTTGAGTGGGCAAATGCTCACATTGGATGGCGTCTGGCACGTTGGAGAGGTGTTCTCTTCACGGATGAATCCAGGTTTTCACTGTTCAGGGCAGGTGGCAGACAGCGTGTGTGGCGTCGTGTGGGTGAGCGGTTTTCTGATGTCAATGTTGTGAATCGAGTGGCCCATGGTGGTGGTCTGGTTATGGTATGGGCAGGCGTATGTTATGGACGACGAACACAGGTGCATTTTATTGATGGCATTGTGAATGCACAGAGATACCGTGACGAGTTCCTGAGGCCCATTGTTGTGCCATTCATCCACGACCATCACCTCATGTTGCAGCATGATAATGCACGGCCCCATGTTGCAAGGATCTGTACACAATTCCTGGAGGCTGAACACATCCCAGTTCTTGCATGGCCAGCATACTCACCGGACATGTCACCCATTGAGCATGTTTGGGATGCTCTGGATCGGCGTATACCACAGCGTGTTCCAGTTCCTGCCAATATCCAGCAACTTGGCACAGCCATTGAAGAGGAGTGGACCAACATTCCACAGACCACAATCAACAACCTGATCAACTCTATGCGAAGGAGATGTGTTGCACTGCGTAAGGCAAATGGTGGTCACACCAGATACTGACTGGTTTTCGGACCCCCCCAATAAAGCAAAAATGCACGTTTCAGAGTGGCCTTTTATTGTGGCCAGCCTAAGGCACACCTGTGCAATAATCATGCTGTCTAATCAGCATCTTGATATGCCACACCTGTGAGGTGGGATGGATTATCTCGGCAAAGGAGAAGTGCTCAATATCACAGATTTTTTCAGATTTGTGAACAATATTTGAGAGAAATGGTTATTTTGTGTATATAGAAAATGTTTTAGGTCTTTGAGTTCATCTCGTGAAAAATGGGAGCAAAAACAAAAGTGTTGCATTTATATTTTTGTTCAGTGTACTGTTGGTCTGGCAAACTGATTCCAGCATAACAAAACAATATATATGTGCTAAGACTTCATCCTCCGGTCATTGTTTACCATCTGATTGGCACCTTTAGATGCAAGAATGGAGTTGGAGTTTAATGACAATGTCACGGGAAACACAGATAATTGTGTGTGGATGCATTTTTTCCCAAAAGATACAAAAATGCTCAAAACTAAAATAGCCGATGGGTTCTCAGTGTGCGTTTCAGCCAAAGTGTCCTGCCTCTTCTGACAGTTTGACTGAATTCAACCAAAGCTGGCTCAAACACTCTACTCAGACTAAAGCGAGCTTTCGATACCAAAATCGTTTCTTTTTGCCAACAGATTCATATTAAATTTGATATCTGTCTATAGAAATTATTCTTTATATTGATTTACTTTGTGGTTTCACATAATATATTAGAATGCTCATTTCATTTTGTCCCGAGCAGCATGAAGTAAAACACAAACACCATTACTATGAATTCGGTTATGGGAGGACAGCCTAAAATGTAATTATATTATGATAACAGGCAAGCAAATGTGACTACAAGTGTCAAAGCCCTGCTGAAACATAAAGGTGATGATTATTTATAGTCTATTACAGCGTACAGTGGACAAGCAGAGGAGAAAGTTATGATTGGATACAACAATGGGGGTCTTCATACGTGTCCTTCCAATCATATTTCATGATTGCTTTCCTGCAAAATGTGTGAAAATCGTCTTGAGAAATGCCTCTACCCAGCAACACAGGACTCTGATGTGATGACACGTTATAAGTGCTACCTTCCCTCCATTAGGCTTCAACAAGAACCCAGGTGATTTCATCCTTGACACTGTAAAGAGGCTTTAGAACGAGAGCATGAGGAAAAATAGGTCCTCCTCCACCGTCACGCTGCAGCAGCAGTCTGCACAGTTCTTCAGGGGATGGAACAACAAATAGACCCATACAAATAAATAGCTTCTGGCTGGAACTGTTGCCTAGTTGGACCGCTATGTGCAGGTTTAAGGGCCCACTCTTACACCCTTAAGAGAGCGGTCCATTACCAGCTGGTGGCAGCCATGGAAGGTGAAGCAAAATACAGTATTTCTAGGATTTTCACACCCTCTTTGACCCCACTGTAGATTATGGCCGTCACCATGTCTCCAGTTTGGAGATACGACTTCCAACTAGATTCAATTTCAAAATCCACCAGATTCCTTTGAGAAAAACAGCTATTTTAATTCACATAAATCATTTGAATGCTGGTGTATTGTGCCGTGATTGTTTCGTCTGTGTGTGTGTGTGTGTGTGACTTAGTGAATGCCAACTCACTCTTAAAAACACTAAAATCACACAAAAACAAACAAACTGCAAAAGACCAGTAGACCTCTGTTTAAAATCAGTGCATCCCAAGGTCACTCAAAGCACACAGCTGATCAGCACTAAGAACACATTCTTGTCCCAACTTGCTTTACGATGTAAAGATGGTATGGAAGAAACAATAGAGAGATATCAATCTAACTCAGGGTTCTGCTTTCCTTTCTTGATGTCGGTGTTTTGAACGATATAGAGTGGACTTTTCAGTATTCATGGCACATTTTCATTGTAATCTAAAGTCCCTTTAGTGTGCCACCGATCTATTCTAATAACCTGCTTTACATTCTGTGTGCTGGACTTGGGCATTACAATATATAGATATATAAAACGTTGTCTGGCCTTATGTTTATAATTCTCAAACTCTTGCACTTTTCCTGTACTTATTTCTATCATGCCCCGATTATAGTCACAGTCAGATAACAGACGGATGCTGCCCTAAACATGTCCTTACCTGCTGCAGTTAAAGGAGGCTTTAGCTACATGCAAAAAGAGTATACAACATACACACTTCTAAAATGATTGACCCACTCATTGCTATCAACTACTTCTTTTAAAGAACACACAAACAACAGATCTCTATGATGTCTTGGTGCATCTCAGCAACACAATGGATGCAAAACACATAATGACTTGGGTGTGTCAATGAATTGTTAACCTCACAGTGCATGCAGCATTGATGTGACTCTGATCAATACTGGGAATCCCTGAGGATGGGCTAAGTAAGAGGCAGTCTTTAAAATGATTGTTTGTTATCTGGGTTGAGGCTAAGTGAGGTTCCCTCTATCGATTGGGTGTTCATTTTGAATGCCACAACAAAGCAGCGCTTGCTTATTGTGTCAAAGAGCGTCAGCCCTGACCTACAGAAAGCAGAAATCCATAACTTGTCAAAAAGAGAAGGAAGATGAACAAGGCAGCCTCCTTTAATACAAAGTGGGGTAAAATACAGTCAGTGTGTTACCTTGTGTTGTGAGCAATGCTGCGTGATTGCAATGTTATCTCTAACATTAATGTGAGTATAGGTCGAGTGTTAGAGGAGGGTCCTTTTTCTCTTCTCTGCTGGAAGTTCAGATAGAAAGAGCCGCCTGGAGGACCTCCTTTTTTAAGAAAATATTAATTTATGGTTAACCTCAGCCTAGTTCACTTTGACACTGGAGAGTTATGCAACACTGATGGCGAGTGTTTAGACAGAGGGAAGGAAAACTGATCATCAGTCAGTGTCATCAGGTCCTTCCACCCTGAGCCCTTGATCTCAGTAGCCGGCACACTGTGTGAGAACACCAATCAGCCAGTGTGTTCCTCATCCTCCCCCATCCAAAGTAGGCTTGGGACAATAGCAACATTATGTCACCCTGCAACCAAAAGACTTGATTAAGAAACTAAAAAGGTGTTACTGAACCAAACGCTCACATGATACCCCAACTGACTTCAAATGTGATACTGTTCACCTTTTCATATAACACTCAACAAGGAAAACAATGAGCGTGTTGTCAAACTAGTCTTCCGAATTCACATCTTGTTTTCTTTTTCTACCTCTAATGTTATTCCAGTCAAAGGCACACCTGTGCAAATGGCAGTCCGTGATAATAAAACATGGATATGGTGTTTACAAGCCACAGTATCCTAGTTTCTGTCAGAGTAATCCAGCATAACACCGAGCTTCTCCGTGTTTCTGTAACTAGGACATGCTGTTTGCACAGGATACTCTGAAGGACCTGAGGCCTGTACTACGAAGCCGGATATTTGCTTAGCGAGCTAAATTCAGGGAAAACTCTGGGTTTCCGGTCCTACGACGCTGGTTCTCTTACCGGGGTATATCTCCATGGTAACTTGTGCTGAACGGCTAACCTGCTCCGGAGCAGGTTTGGTTGCAGGCTAAGAGCTCAACTCAGTGAAAGCACCGCCTGCTGACCAATCAGAGCTCCGTGTGCAGAGTTTAAAGCGATCAAGTCATATTACAGGAGAAAGGAAATACAGAAAAGCTGCTGTTGCAGGAAAGACGGCCGGCAAAAATCAACTGACTGTGTGAACGTGAACATTAATAGAATATCACCTCCATCTTCAGAGCAATCTGACTATTATAACATTAGCGTTAAGAAAGCTTACTTAAATATCTGCCACAACATAAGTAACCGGTTCAAAGTAACATTACGTACAGTCCGCGGCACAGTGAGTGCAGACGTCGATGTGTCCCATTATCATTCATATCACATCATAATGTATCATATATTTCCTTATCTGAGTCAGCTGAGCCGTATCTGGCCGTGCAACACTCACAGTGTCACATACTGTATGCAGAAGTATTATTTTAAGCAACACATTAAGTTGACGAAACACTCGAGACAAATGTAATGAAAGTCAGATCGTGTCTTAGACGGCAGTGATATCATAAACCTGTTAATGTACGCATTCAAACACTTTTTCTTTTACCAGCTGTATTCACCTTGCAGGTGCAGCTATGTGGCTTTTCTCCTGGATAAAGTGTTAAGTCATGGATGTTTAAAGTTTAACGTCTTCATATTTATCTAATATTATAGTTCACTTTTCATCCAGGAAGTATGAAGCTGCACTGTCAGTAAGCTTCTCCATGTTTGTGATTGGTCAAATGTTGCTAGCCCCGCCCCTTTCATGTGAACGCACACATAACTAGATAGGGCACACCGGGCTTGAGTTACCGAGTTGATAACCAGCGTCGTAAGACCGCTTAGCGAGAGCGCGTTTGTTTTGGACTAGGTAAGCCGGGTAACTCAAACATATCCAGGGTATGTTGAACTGGATTCGTAGTACAGGCCTCTGATCTAATGCGCATGTAAACAAACATGGGGACTCTTTCTGCTGCTGTGTAGATATATGTGTGTGATTCTAAGCATATCAATGATACCTCTGTACTGACCATTCCTCCTTGATGAGTAGTTAGATGGCAACGCTTATAATTAAGGAGTCATCAAACACTTTATGCTAAGCTTTTCAAAGAGGCTTTAAACCTTCATCGCAATTATAGCAGAATAATAATCTTGTCCTTACTGTTTCTGTATGTAAAGACACACGGTAACTGACACGCAGTAACTGACACAATGCAACGCCAGCTACTTAAAGACGACAGTAGAAAGTATGGCTGAACTCTGTCTAGAAACGTACGTCAACACGTCTTAAACTGGCGTTGTGGTGATGGCAGACATCCACAGCCTTCTCTCTGAAATACATTTCCTCTCAGCAGTCCTGACTTACTGAACAAAGCGGTGTGCACAGAAGGGGGAAAGCTGCTCTGTCCTTTGCTGTCAGTGCATATCATCCACTGTATAATACAGGGAGTGTGTGGAGGAAGCAGGGGCTGGAGAGGACAGCTTTTCCCTATGCCAAGTCATCCGTTACAATCAATGGCATCAAGCAACAGCAAGCAGGCTTAATAAAAAGCTTGCTTTGTAGCAACGAATAACAGTCTGCATACAAGCTATCTGGTGCTGAGTCCCAATATAAGAACCTTTTACAAGGGAAGCCTTTAAGAAATACAACCGGTCTGCAAGTAATTCATTACTTTAGTTTATAGATATCTGTTTATCGTTTTTTTAAGTTGTTTATAGTCAGGAAGCGTTGAAAAATCACCAACAATCTCCATTGTGTTGATATGTCTTCAAATTTAGCAGCAAAAGCAGCCAAAGATAGATAAAAAGCAGCAAGCCGTTATAACTGAGTAAGCATGACTCAGGAACTTTTGCTAAACATTAATACATTTCTTGATATTCTAGCTACTACTTATTCCAAAACTGTGTGTGATGATTAGCAGTAATAGTGTCTAAAAGTTGCTTTTCATTTGATGAATTAGTCTATCAACAATTAGGACATAGAAAGCTTTAAATGATCATTTATAATATTTGCTACAGCTTCTGCAATGCAAACATTTCCTTTCCTCATTTTAATTCTGTGCCATTGTAACCATGAGGTCGGTTTTTATGCTGTTGTTTACACAAACATGTGATTACTTTTGGGCATTTACGTTGCATGATTCATTTGTACCCAAACAATTTAGAAAACTAAAGACATGAATAAGCAACATACTTCAAATGAGCTGTAAAACAACACAACCATTTCAAAACAGACATAACACCATCATTTTCAGCAAAGACCCCTTACACCAGGCGTGTCAAACTAAATGTCATCACGGGCCACATTCGCATAATGGTTGCACTCAAAGGGCCGGTTGTAACTTTAAGACTATATAAAAATACATATATAAATATATTTAATATATAAAATAATGTATTATATTACATCATTGCCTCTGCATTGGATTACTATCGGATAGGGTAATAACTTCATAATTAACTCGGTATGAAAGCAGAAGTCTAGGGCAAATAATTGCAAGTCTCTTCAATGAGAATGTCACAAAATGATTTTAAAAGAAATGTTTCCAAAAAATAACATTTTTCAAAAAAAGTCAATTCTGAGAAAAGGGCAAATTCTGAGAAAAGGGCAAATTCTGAGAAAAAAAGGCATATTTAGAAGAAAAAAGGTCAAATCTGAGATGCTTGTGCTCCATGTATGGGCAACGTGCTTCTGTAAATCGCCATGTAACCGTATAACAAACATATTATATTCTTTGCAAGCTCTTGTGGGGCCACATAAAATGAAGTCGCAGGCCGGATTTGGCCCCCGGGCCTTGAGTTTGACACCCCTGCCTTACACCTTTTCAGGGCTGGAAAACGCCTCACACAGACACACTCGCTCCAAAGACTACAGTTGGCCAGGCTTAACTGAGGTTCTCCCAGACAAACCAGCAGACAGACGCTCAGATGCAAATCCAGCTAAATCACGGTCACTATTACTTTACTAACTAATCCCAATCCCATTCTCTCCAGGCTACTAGACTAATTGTCTGGATTATCAGGATAAAATAGCACCATCGCAAGGACAGGTGGGAGTCAAGAGACAGTCTGTCTGCTTATCTGCCTGCTCTGCTTCAGCATCAGAAAGAAGTGCTACTGTTTTACATTAAAATGATGACTAATTGCAGAGAATGACTGTTTTTGAATTATATAAACAGGCAGATTTACCATATTTCTCTGCTGGTTGTCAAAAATCCTCGAATAAAAATTCTAACTTCATTCAAATGTCACACCTGCAAACACTCTGCCTTAGCCATCCTAAATCCATCTATTTACAAATTAAACTGACAATATGCAGAGGATAAAATGACTGGCTTAGCAGCTACTGAAAGCAGCTAATAAACTCCAGCCTATATCTTACTGCCGTTCGGGAGAGGCTGCGACAGTAACATCTTCATTTCACACTGTGGATCGCACTAATGGAACAGGTGGGTATGAAAGTGGAATTTTTCCTTGGAGAGGCCTGAAAGCTCAGTGGAATATGAAATTGAAATTCAAAGCGAGGAGAAGCCAAGATGGGTGTTCTAATAAAGAGGAGTCTAGCTGCTGGGACAAGTCCACGCCTGACAGAATATTAATGAGTAGCTGTTTTTTATGCACACTGCAGAGACACTTATGGCGCGTTTCCACTGCAGGCCTCGCTCGGCCTTATTAGGCCCGGCTCACTTTAATGCCCGTCCACACAGCGGCGTGCGTTGAAGCTTCCAACGCTTCTGCCCATTCACTTTGAATGGGGTGACATCACTTTTAGCCGAACTGCATCGTGGGAAGCGACGCGGAGCGTTGCTGGCATGGCTCGCTGCAAAAGTTGAGCAATGTTCAACTTTTGACGCCTCGGCAGAAGCGTCAGCCAATCGAATCATATGCCAGTACAAGCTCTAGCCAATCAAACCGCTGCTTGTGTGTCAGGGGCAGGAGATTCATGTGATTGGTTGTTGGTCGATTGTCAGACACGCCCGCCGGCAAGCGGAACAGTTTAGGAACTGGGGTAGTTACTATAGTAACGCAGTGTAGGCGGAGCCGTGACGTCATCTTCAATGAGCGCCCCAGAAAAACAACACAGCCGTTAGCTGTTAGCACTCAGAGCTCACAGCTCTTTATATCTGTTCAGAAACTAGACAAAAGTTAAACAAGTACAAACCACAGACTGCCTGTGTCATGGCGAATACAGTCGCTGGTTTATTTATGTCTGTATAGGCCGTTGTTGTGAGTGTGGACGGTCGGAGCATATATAACGTTAGCTTAGCCAAGCTCCATTTAGAAAACACGCATTTTTGAAAGGGTTTTTCGCCTGCCGTCTGTCTGCAGACTTGTCAAAGCATTAATTCATGGTTTTTACTAACCGGTTTCAGTGTGTTGTTACTTCGGCATCATTTTGAAACGTGTATTACAATTAAATCACGGTCAAATATGTTCATCTTGTTGTAGTTGTAGCCCCCTTGCCAGCGATTCTCTCTCTAGTTTAGCATACTCAGCCCGACTCAGCCTGGTTGTTCCTGGCCCTAGAACCTCGATTTAGTCGGGCCAGAAAAAAGGTGAAAAAATAGCCCCGGGCCAAAACTAGGCCAAGTGGAAACGCAACCAAAAACGGGCCCCGTACGGCTCGGCACGCTTAAAGCGAGCTACCCGCTGCAGTGGAAACGCGCCATTACATGGCATACACCTCCGTAGGTCAATACATAGTCAGTGTTGGTGGCCATGTGATGTCTGCCCACAGTGTCAATATGAAGTCTGAGTTATTACAAACACATCAGGAGAAGACTTGAGGCAATATTTACAGTTAATTAGTCAGTTTACATTTCCTGCTGGATACGCGTCTAGTTGGGATGTAGTATTAATGTATCTATGTAGATTATAGTTGTCAAAAGTGTCCGGGAGGCTGGGAGGTTTTGCTGCTCCTAAAAAGACTTGCAGGGTAGCAGTTCCCTGATCTCTGGGCAAAGCTAAAAACAGCTCAGTCCTCCCAGCAAAGTCGCACACAAGGGCTCAAACCTCTTGTGCAATTTCAGTATGTTTTTCATTACTGGGCTCCTAGATCTGAACTGAGCTTATCCTCACTGATCCTGAAAAATGCAGTCAAGGCAGAGAATAAAGGTCCTTTTACGGAGAGGAGAGGAACTGTGTGGAGTCATGGAAGTGGATCGAGTAAATAAACATGCTGGTGATCAGCCTGGCTTCTGTTTGCTGCAGTAATTGCTGAGGACAGCATCTTCTGCCACTGGTGACTCAGTTGGAGGGTAATCTGCTCCAAACTACAGAAGAAGCAGAGTTGCACAACAGTGTGATTGGATGCTGCAGTACAATATCTAAAAAAACACTTGCCGATTTAGTCCGACACACATCAAGTTGTCTCTCCTGTATATCTATGTCATGTTTTATGCTATCATGAAGATGTGGAGCTAATAACTGACTGGTTTTCAGTTCCCTAATGGCATTTCAATTCACCAAACACTGCATAAATGTTGACTTACATGTATTCAAGTTGACCTTGCACCTCAGTCTTAAGGGGGATAACAGTATGTCATCACCCGAATGCTGCGAGTCGTTGCATTTTTCCCAGCATGATGCCCCTCAGACATGCTAAACATAGACAAGCTACACCACACAGGCCTCCTCTGCATGCTGACATCTGAATGAACACATACTAAACCGAGGATGATGTCTCACTGTTGGTGTGTAGCACCCTCAGGTAAAATACAGTTGGTTACTCGGCAAGGTGTACTCCATCATTTACCATCCTACCTTCAGAAAGCCGCCTCTATCTCTTCTGAACAGTGTGAGGCTGCACTGCCTGTGGTTTCAAGGAGAAAATCCTTTCCACGGCCCCTAATGGGCCCAGATAAATACCCACAGGAAAACTGATAGCAGCCTTGGCTTTTTGAAACATACAATGCAGCAAATAACACCGCTGGATCAGCTCAAACTGCATAGAAAATAAAGCTTATTTTCTGCCCTCAGAACTTCAGAAGATGGAAGAAAACAAACATATATCTGTCTGTGCAGAGAACCTGGAGAGAAGTGAGGAAGGTTTTATTTCCCAACAGTGTAAGGAAAGCAATAATCACACACTGATAGGATTTTGCACAACAACATGTAACAATTTGGGGCGAAACACAAACTTGTTATTTTATTATCATTATTTCATCTAATCACACAATGTTTAAAATTGATTGATTATTGGTTAATCATTTTAATACATTTTCAAAAAAGCTTAACTGGGGCTTATCTCAGGAGCACACACTGGGCAAAGAGCAGGGTACACACTGTGCAGGTCACCTGACACCCAAACCCATTAACTACAGGCAATTTAGAGTTTCCACTCGACCTGACTTGCTTGTTTTTGGACTGTGGAGGGAGGCGTGGAGAAAATGAACAAAGACACAAGGTAAACATGCAAACAGAGGAAGGCTCCAGGATGCTAGATTAGCTTTCGAATGCAGGCTGCTCTTACTGCAGTGAACATTTCTCCTCAATTGCACTATACCAAAATTGGTCCAATTACCGTAGCAGGCCCCACTCCAATTCTAGCTCCATGTGGTATGTTTAAGATGAGTTTGACAGCTTCATGCTCCTGCCCCTGATTATGAAATAATAATAGCCCACACAGTGGGCACAGTAACGCTCTTAATTGAAAACAGCAGGCTTTATTTCCCCTTTGAGGGAAGCCAGAGCATTATGACACTGCAGTCATGTAAGTGCAAAACTGAGCCAGGGCCTCCTGTGGCACATGTAACCTTTTACAGCTGCAAAGTCACCACAACAAAAGAAAAATACAGCCTAGAATGTTTTACATCTCTCCTCTTTACATGTGTCTCCATATCTGTATTTACCCTCATCCCCCTGACTCATCCTCCCAGCAGCTATTGCTTAGAAAATGAAAAACCCTGGACAAGCCCAAGGACAAACGCTGTGGAGTCTGTTTAGAAAAGCTACATTAGCACACAAGCCCCACTTCCAGATAAAAAAAACCCCAGCTGCACGGAAGATGCGACTGAAATGCGTCATCATCTACGTAAAGAAATATGACATTAATGACCGGGAGAAGGATGAACACGCTATATAAGCCTTGGCCACCTGCTTACAATCTGTTACTGGCAGACATAGCCACAGAAAGAGAAATAGAGAGACCTTGCAGAGTGAATAAGGAGCAAGCACATAGATGGTAAGTTACACCGAAGGCAACCACCCTTCGTGCCTCCGTCAGCAAATCTGACAGGCCTTGCCTTAAGCAGAGTATAGAAAAAAACATACAGGGGGGAGGACTGATGGATGGTGACAAATGAGTGGCTGAGCCAAGGGAATCACTCAGGGAGAACGAGGAGAGGAGAGGAGAGGAGAGGAGAGGAGAAAAAGGAGAGGAAAGGTTCAAGGTAAAAGAAGTACGAGTGTGGGGAAAAGATAAGTGACATTAATGATGCCATGCTGGACAGGACACTATAGGGACAAATTATGCAGCTTAAGGATGAGAAGCTTTGAATAGGAACGAATGCTCTGACAGATATTTAACAGCAAGCAGTGACACCCACACAAAGCATAGTTTTCACACATTCAGAGCAGACAAGCAAACAGTGAAGCCTGCACTTACACCGGACACAAACCGAGCTCTCAGGTTGACATGTTTCATCACTTGGACATCTACCATCTCTGGGGCCCAATGAGAATCAAGCAAAACCTCTTCAGGGGACATTTCCATTAATTTCTGGTGACCAGTGCTATGTTGTTATTGTACACTGTCGTAGAAAGGAGCACAGTCCCTGGGTTTAACATATATTAGCTGAAAAGCCTTTAATGGCCTTTAGGACCATTCACTAACAGATGTTGCATGGGAGTCACAGTGTGATGCACGCCTACCTCTCCCTGCTGCAGGGCTTATCAGACAAACTAGCTTAACCTACAACATCTTTGCATTAAAGGAGCAGACACTGACAGATATACTGTGTATATTAGTAACAAAGGAATAAAATCGATCCAACCCACAGTATTTGTCATTTCAGCTCCAGAGTTAAATGGGATAACATGGTATCGATGTTGGTGTTGTTGGTGTGTTAAAACAAGAAGCTTTAACAGTCAGCAGTGTTGTGGAGTCCACATTACACTGCAAATTGCACCATACTTGTCGTCTGTGGTTTTATTCAACATATATTTTGCTGTTCTCCGTCATCGTGAAGTCACTCAAAAGACAGTACAGATTGGGGATGCCAACTGTCCATCAACCTGAACTTGGCAGGTTAGAGGGGTACTCAATAATGCATCTGTTTAAAAAGCATGTGGACCTCTCTGTATTGTCTGTCGTTTTTCCTAATATGAAATATAAAAAAGAAGTACATGTACTGTATGTATGAAAAAATGAAACACTGATAGAATATGGCTACATTTTACAATCACTAGTCCAATTGCCAAATGCCTCAGCCTGTCACAGCTTGCTGTGGGGGCTGCGGTCTGTTCCTCAGCCTCCTCCATGCAGAAATGTGGATTTTCTGGCATCAGTAATATGCAAAGATGGTGGCAAATAGTAAATCCAAATTGAGGGTTTAATGATTTCTTCAGAAACGTAATGAATGTTTTCCTACAGCTTGTATTTCTGACAGGTGGTGATTATTGTGTTGTATAGTAACTAAGTAGATTTACTCAAGTACTGTACTTAAGTATTTTGAGGGAATTGTATTTTACTTGAGTATTTACATGTTTTGCTACGTTGTACTTCTACCCCACAACAATTCACAGGTACATTGTGTAGTTTTGCTCCACTACATTTATTTAGAACCTTTAGTTACTTGCAGATTTTGAGTAACGATTTGAATAACATTGAACAGATAAATTAAGACTTTAGTTACACCTGGAGTAAGATAAAAGTAATTACAATTAGCTGTAACTTTATCAGATGTGATAACACTCTTACATAGTGACTAGTGAGTACTTTTACTTTTGGTACTTTAAGTACATTTTGATGCCAATACTTTTGTACTGTTTTCCTACAGCTTGTATTTGTCACAGGTAGTGATTATTGTTGGTGCCTGGAGGCGTTTCCTAGGGAGAAGGTGGTCATGCATCCTGCAGCCCTGGCTCTTTCTATATGTCAACCCAGGTAATTAAAGATATTTACAGTAATACTACTGTACATATCATATTGCCCGTTCATATATCGATTCAAGGTTTGTTGTCCACACATATTTATACCTGCGTGTATTTACTACACAACGTATACAGCCACGCATAGCCTATAGGTAATAAAAACGTTACTATCCAACTTTACCTGCTTCCCACATACATTAAGCTAACGGTAAATGAGCTACTAGCTTAACGTTAGCTTACCGATTCCCTGCTAGCAAAGATGAGTCGGGACTTTCTGCTTACAGTAGAGGAAAATGGATGTCAGGTTGGTGAAATAATTACTAAAGACAGACAGATACGGTTACATTTGAAAGTACCCATGTCTCCGGCGTCCATGCCGTAGCTAACTCCGACGACCGTGTCCCCATCATTGGATGCTGCGTCTCCGGACAGCGGGCTCCCGTCCCCGGCCTCCGACAGCCCGACCGCTCCCTCTGCTTCCATTCAGCCTCCCGGAGGAAAAACAGGCAAGCCCTCCGATTGAAAGACCCACAGCGACGGTGCGAGAGCAAAGAGGGGATGTGTTATTGGATAAGTAGCTGTAATCAACTTTAGGAATATGTGATAGTAATCCGCGACGGTCCCTTCATGTGTGCGGTGTTTTCCTCACGAACAGCGTCCGCTCCTCTCCGCTCACCGCACTTGCTGCTGATGGTGCTGTGACTGTGATGGTGCTGCTGCCTGGTTCCATGCTGCCGGACACTGTGGCTCCCTCTGCAGAAAGTTATGGAGAACTGCAGCCAGGAGCTTCATAGTATTGTTCAGAGGTCAGCTTTAAAGGTCCCCTATTTACGGTGGCCCTGAGGTGCAAGTCAAAACAACATTTCACAAAACACTACATAATTTTCAAAAACACTACAGCATTTCACATTTTACGGCATTTCACATTTTACGGAAAGGGTATTCCTTTAGGGAGAACACTTCTTGTTTGTGATTGGACAGAGCCAGCCAGAGAAGCACTGCTGTGATTGGTTGTTTTTGCTACCAATCAAGAAATTACGCTTCGTGCTTGGTCAGCACCCGGCTGACAGCACCACGTATTTCCTGTTTGGTACTGTTCAGCTGTTTCTTCACACATTTTAAACTGAGTTGGAAAGAATAGAAGAAGAGATGGAAATCTTAAGGGAATATTTTAACGAAGGATATACATACGATGTTATCCTCGACATGCTCGACATACATCACGACATCAACATGTCCCTAGAATCAGCGAGTAGTGAGATTCAGGTGATAAGGTGGGCAGGGGTTACCTTGGTTGGTTGTTGGCTAATAGTTACACAAGCCAAAAAGACGTTATGACATCATAAAGTGGCCAAAAACTGATCAGCTAATTTTCAGACAGGTTTTTATATAAATGGATCAGGACAAAAAGAGAGTGAATCTTTTTTTCTGACACTTTCAGAATCTCTTAACGCAGAGGGGACACATATTGACATATAAAAGACATGAAAAAGTGGATTTTGCATAATAGGTGACCTTTAACGGACAGGGTGGTTGCATGGGGAAACACCTGGATGATTGACATAGTTTTGGAGATACAATTTACTTTATATGTAAAGAGCTAGTCACAGAATGTTTTTAATTAGAGACTCAAGGGGTTTGGGGTGAATCAAAATCTTACTTTGGTTAACTAAACTAAGCCGTTATTGTTAACACAACAGGAAAGATAGTAGGTTGCCAACAAAGACAATAGAGGACATCTTCATCACAGCTGTACACATTAAAGCCCTGTCAAATTTGAGCTATAACACATATTCCTTCTTCCCTGGATTGTAGTATTCCCCTCAGGCCAATGCAACACGTTAGACTACCTAACCTCATCCTTGGTGTAATATGTGTATAATACGAACAGGCAGATTTCTTAAGTCTTCTTCAACCACTATTGTAAATGCACAAACTGTAATGAATCATTACTGTGCCTGTAATCTAAGGTAATGATTTGTCAGTGAACAAGACGGTGACATTATTCATTTTTCAACCCAGAAAAAAAGAAATCTCAGTTTAATTTTAAGCTCCAGTGCTCAACTTTTTCAGTATGACAATAATTGATTTTCTGTCCTTTTTTCACCATTTCCATTACACAGAATAAAAAACGATTTCTCAGAATAAAAAAAAAACATCTATTCTACAAGCAAGCAAATCTCATATGATATAACATAACTTGACAAATGCCAATGTTTTCCTGACAGACAAAAATGATGGACAAAGATGTCATTAGGGCAACATTTTGTGCAATTTATTATGAAAACAATGCCACATATGAAACTGTCCTTTCCCCTTCTCTCTCTAGAACCAAATGAAAGCAAGTCTGGTTTTCTTCCAAGCAGGTTTGCACGCCATTTTCATCAGGTCTGCTCTGTCCGCCATGCGGGTTTATGAACAGGCCGTCACTGGTCTGGGGGGAAACCCAAACTTTATCCACTGGTGCCAGGGAGAGCCAGAGAAAGGAGCTTATATGATAGAGTTTCAGTAAGTGAGGTATCAATCATCTATTTACAAGTATTGAGGAAGATCCTTCTCCACCACCTGGAAAAAAGAAGAAGAGAAGAAGTTCAAATCTACTGTCCTAATGAATGAAGAAGAAGCACACATTGTATATACAGGGTTCATACACTTTTTCACCAATGATTTTCAATGACTTTTCCATGACCTTTACCTCATTTTCCATGACCAAAAAAAAATTCCCACTGAAAATGGTTTATTTGAACATGGAACAGGAAAATAACATCTGCATATGAAACATGTCTATGCCTATCTAAAACAAATCAAATAGTAGGCTTACTAGCTTCTACACGCTAAAGCAACTGTAGTCAGGGAGGCAAAGTAATCAGGTATGAAAAAGGTGGCAAGGACCCGACCCCTGACCCCCTGAAAGCAGCAGTGTCAATAATAACAGAAACGCCAAAGAGTCACATATAATAGAAATATATAAAAGCATTTATTTTAATTGTGTAGCAGTCAGTTTATAATTCTGGCAGCACTGTTGAGCATTTAGAAAATGTATTGTCATGCCTCTGTGCAAGGCTTAGTCTTTCTATCTTTATAGCCACTGGTGTAACTAAGTTCATAAACTCAACAAGTACTATACGGGGGTACAGTTTTGAGATACTTGTACTTTATTAAGTATTTCAATGTTTTGCTACTTTGTACTTCTACTCCTCTACAATTCAGAGGTACATGGTGTACTTCTACTCCACTACAGTTCAGAGGTACATGGTGTACTTCTACTCCTCTACAGTTCAGAGGTACATGGTGTACTTCTACTCCACTACAGTTCAGAGGTACATGGTGTACTTCTACTCACTACAGTTCAGAGGTACATGGTGTACTTCTACTCCACTACAGTTCAGAGGTACTTCTACTCACTACAGTTCAGAGGTACATGGTGTACTTTTCCTCCACTACATGTATTTAATACCTTTAGTTACTCTACAGATGTGGATGAATGATGTGAAATATAATCAAGTGTTAAATTAGACTTTAGTTCCACATGGAGTAAATTCACCAGCTACCCTGCAGAATACAAAGTCATTCAAACTAGCTGCACCTTTACCAGCTTTGAGAACACTTTGATGATCAATCATTATAAAACATATCATATATATTATTCTGAAATGGACCAATCTGCACAACGACTACTTTTACTGTCGCTACTTTCACTATATTTTGATGATAATACTTTTGTACTTTTATTTGAGTAACATTTTGAATGCAGGACTTTTACTGTAACAGAGTATTCCTACACTCTGGTACTTCTACTTTTACTCATAATATACTATTTAAAGAAACGGCTATTTTAACATACACAGACACACATAGTTTATATGAAAGGTAAATTAATGTTAAATGCAAAATTATGTCTACACTCCCTCTTGCCCTTTTTATACATTTAAAATCCTAGTTTTAACTTATTTATATTTTTTGCGACAAAATTTCAGAACTGTAAACAATGTCTAGATTGTTTCACATATTACCAGATAAGCTCTTTCCTGTGTCACTAGGCCCATAAAAGGCAAATAATTACGCAGCCGTATTTAAAAGATTAAATCTAAAATAATATATGAAGGGTGCTACAGTCAGGCTATATACACCATACTATCTGTGGCAAATTAAGACCGGTGTACTTACACTTGGATCATTGAGGGGTCCATATCTCTTCATCACGTGACCCTCTCTGTTGATCAAGAACTAAAGAGAAAGAGACAAAAAATACAACTCAAAGACATATATTTATAGAGACTTAAAATATGAAATACAATCATTATCTGTTTTACATTTAACAGTTCACAGAGTTCTTCTGTTACGTATTATCTACCCTATATAGTTAGGGCACCTTTTTAACGTTGATGTACATTACAGGAATATAGGATTAAATGTCAGCTATAACAACCATTGTATCATCTATATAAAATGACTGATATTTACCTTGGTGAAATTCCACTTGATACTGCTGCAAGAATGAAAACAAATCACATGTAAACAAAATAGACTATGATGATCAATAGTTGATTAATATGATCTGGTTTTAATTCAATCAGTTTGTAGATAAGTGTATCATGTCATCATCAATACTGTATACATGTTGTAAAATCACTACTTACTTTCCCAGGAAGCCTTTCCCATTGGGCTGACTTTTCAGCCACTTCCACAGAGGATGAGCAGTGTCCCCGTTCACATCGATCTTGCTGAACATGTCAAACTGAGCGTTGTAGGAACTGGCGAACTGCTTAATCTGAGTTTCATTTCCAGGCTCCTTCAAAGTAAAACAAGATGAGAGAAATAGACGTGTCAGCAAGAGTCAAAAGCCACGCAGGTTAAAGTGCCCTACTAAACCAATGAAGAAAAAGCAAATGGTTTAGTGTACTACAACGTGATGTCCCCTTCTGTTGAATAGGCCTTTTGCAAATATTAGGGCTGGATTCCATCTTTTGCAATGTGACCTGTCTGTTCCCACTTATGTGACATTTTCAGATCTCCAGCTTGTGTAATGCCTTTTCTAGCTTTGCATGTTAATAAAACTCTGATGTGTTTCGTACCTGGTTTCCAAACTGGTTGGAAGGGAAGGCGAGGATGCGTAAACCTCTCTCAGCGTACTGGACGTGCATTTCCGCAAACTGAGAGTAGTTTACTGGGGTTTTACCTCATTTAGAGGCAAAGTTGGTGATGATGACAACATCCCCCCTGAAAACACAAAGAAACAGATTCATAAGGATTTAGTGATGGTATGTTTATGGTATGCTTTAGTACATTTAGGGAAAATAAAAAGACATACCTGTATTTCTCTAGGGAAACCAGATTCCCATCAATATCTGTTGCTGAGAAGTCATAAATAGACGTGGCCCTCTGCCAGTCCTCTGCCGGAACAGCCTGTGAGGAGGAAAACAAGTTGAGTTAAAGGAGCTCATTTCAAAATGCACTTTTATGCTGCTTAAGGAATATCAAATAACAAGAAATATGACTCAGCAAATATATCAGCGACATACGCATTTCCCCTTAAAATGTATTTGTGAAGACAGCAAAGAGAGACGAATCTCTTTTGTATGCAAATATTTAAATACTAATATCTTAAATAATAGAACATCCTACACAACATAAAAAAAGATTAAAAGAACACTTTCAATTATCAATTTAGTTGGAAAAAATGTGCCATCTTCCAAAAGCAACATAATCCAGAGTTTCAGTCCTACTTTTTTCTTACCATAGCCTGCAGCAGGACAGAGAAAAGGACAGTGGACCCTAACAGGTGCATGACTGCCCTTCAGTACTCCCCTCTGAAGGCAGAAAGCGATACAATCTGTAAAACGCCCGAGTAATGTTCTCTACACCCTCACAGTCAGACCACAATCCGACCACTGAGGATGAGGACGCGATGCAGTGTCCTCAAGACAAGGGAGCGGGTGATCATTAACCAAACTGATAAGCTCTGGTTCTCCAATAGGTCCCTCTCTGCTGTTGGCTAAAACCTCTACGTCATACAGACACATGTACTGCGGTCCACAGTCCACAACATTTGGTAACTTCATAATGAAAGTTCTCAAAGTCTTCAGACTCATTAAAAGAGCCATGTGTGGTTGAGCCTCTTGTGGCCAGCGTTAAGAGCAACAGTCTGAACATTACATAAACTACTTATGAGATTAACATTGGAATGAAAAACAGCTTTTTGCAGCAGTGAATAAGCACACATAACCCCTTAAATCTCATAAAAGTCACAAGGCTGCGCCCAAAACACGTACTCTACCAATCTATCATAGCAAAACAAGAGATTTTGTGTTTCAAAATAATCTGTTTTTTTGTACCTGCCCATGGAGTTTTCCAGAATATTTTTCCTGCAAAAACCAATCCATAATAACCAGAAGAATGACCAGGCAAAACCTTACACACCAGGCTGAGTGGTTGAGCAATACACTTATCTGATTTTTTCATAATTTTCTAGGTAGAAATCCAGCTGGTTACACAATATAAGCCCTATTCCATACAAATCTTTATGGATAATTTACTGTATGATTCAAAATATACAACTAAAGAGCCAAAACTATAGGCTATATCAATGAACATTAAATACATAGATAGGCTTTGAAAGATAAAGGAATTTGTATTTTAAACATCCTATTGTGAATTGGAATACACGAAAAGAGAGAATAGAGATATTACACATTTTATGTGTATGATAAGATTAAGCAGTAACAGCCAGGAGCCCCCTTCTACTATTGGCATTGTTAACAAGTATTTATTGTAAACTTATTTGCAAGATTGAACTGTATGAAGTACATTTACTCAAGTAGGCAACTGTCTTTAAATGTAACCTTGACATACTTGTACTTCACTTAAATACCTTCATTTTTAAACTACTTTATTCTTCTACTCCACTTTTTATCACTTATTTTTCAGATAGTTCCCTTCTTTGATTAATATTTTGTGGGACTTATTGTTTTAATGATGCTGGTAAAGTCAATTTGATTGTACTCATATACTAACATAACATTTCAGCTGTACCGAGCATCGACCTTTTGTTATGAAACCTTCCAATGACTGGTCATGTTGCTGCACTACAGACTGATAGCCTATCAGCTGACCCCAGCTGCAGCCAGATGATGGGTGGTGCTGCTGCCGAACAGCGAGTTACACTCAGTCATATGAACTGTTGAACTATTATTCTCACACTAAAAACCTTAATGAAGTAATATGTATGTTGCACTATGTAAAATCACGTTAATGAACTTAAAGGCTATGTTATGCAAAGCAACGAGGAGCTCAGATTATTGACGTTTTGGCTACAGGCAGTAACTTTACCAGATATATCACTCGTTATATTGATTATATATAATTTGAATAAGGAGGACAGCGGTTGTTTCATGTGTCGATAATAGCCTGGCATCACTGTTACGCAGATAGGAAATCAGAGCAGCACGCGCACCATATGCTACATACCAACAACCATTAAGGTTTACGTTACCGTTGTAGATAAAACAAAGTAAAATACCATCGCCAGTAGTATTCCACTGCTCGCCACCGCTCCGAATGTCAAAATAATAAATAATGGCCTCATCTTGGTTATCAGAGAGGCCACATGTATCTCAAAAGCTGCTTTCGTTATTGATCCCCCCGCAGTTGGTTATGAGACTGCACCGGAAACAGAAGACTGAAAACAAAACTACTGACAATTAATTTGTTTTATTATGATGACATTTTGTGTCGTTAAAATGATTATTATAGTATATTTATTATTGTACAAATAATACAAATAACAAGTTTAATTTAGAAACGTAGTCTTTATGCTAAACTCCACCCACATACTGCTACTCAGTTTTCTCGTCATCAGTTTGCGTCGGTTAGACTGTAACGTGCATAGCGCGTCGCATGTACACAGGAGCTAAAGGGATAAATTAACAAATATAAACAATTGTTTTTGATAAAATATCAAACAAGTTAAACCTTTGAGATACTATGGATGATGAAGAGGAAACATACAGGCTATGGAAGATCCGTAAAACCATCATGCAGGTGGGTTAGATTTCAATGTGTTTTTAGCTTCATGATTTAGCATGTAGCTTAGCTGCGGTGCTCTGTGATGTTAGAAACAACCGAGTTTTATTTGAATTTAGATATTTAGATCAGTGTCACTTCTCTAAATTCCTGAATAAGTTTGATTTGCTTTGCACATTTAGTTAGAATTGTGTTTCAAGAAGCACAATTCTGTCTGCCAAAGTGCCTTTAATCCGGTCAACAAATCTTAACTTTGTTTTAAGTAATAGTAAGTGTAAGTAGCTGGCCCACATATGTAATATGTTGTAGTTGCAGATGATTATGGTTACTTCACAACAGAGTTCCCTCGCTAAACCAACAAACGACGCTGCATGCAAATACAATGGAAATACAGACGGTAGTAGAAGTATAGGAATATGACAGGAAATACATAAATATCACATTTTACGAATAAAACAACCATCCATTGATTCAGAGTTGCTGAAAGAAAACAAGGCTTTCCAGAGTGTCTGGAATTAGTCAGATTTATTATTGGGATCCTAAGTCTATTTATATGAAGAAGGAAAAGCCCATATCCATGATTTATATTAGCCAATCATGGGGTGATTTGAGCAGACCACTGAAGCAAGATAAACTTGAATTTGCTAGAAATGAAATAATCTGGTGTCCGTATTAGAAAGAAAGTTTAGTTTTAAATGTAAAATGATGAACCCTTTTCACAACATGTCTGTATGTGATCACATGACCAGAACAAGTGGATGAATGTACTTTTGTGTGTTTTACACTTATAACAGGTTTGAGCTATTGGAAACATTTCAAATGTTGTCCATGTAGGAAACATTAGAACATTTTAAATCTCAATGTAATCCGGAGAACTACATGGACTAGAAATATTTTGATTTGTACCATACACTCAATGAATTGATGGTTTCATCTATCCCCCCCTCAGCTGTGCCATGACAGAGGCTACCTGGTGACTCAGGACGAGTTGGACCAGACGCTGGACGAGTTCAAGAGTCAGTTTGGAGACAAACCCAGCGAGGGTCGGCCCCGGCGCACAGACCTCACCGTGCTGGTGGCGCACAACGATGACCCCACCGACCAGATGTTCATTTTCTTTCCAGGTAGGTTAAGAGTTATTATTAAATACTAGAGGGATAGAAGCCCTCTGTATAAAAATACGAGACTAGTGTATAATCTAGAATGGATGGTTGTTCCTTTGAAACATTCAGCGTTGTGATATTATTAAGTCGTATTTTTCTTTACATTGTAGAGGAGCCAAAGGTTGGAATCAAGACGATTAAGATGTACTGTCAGAGGATGCAGGAGGAAAACATTACACGCGCCATCATTGTTGTTCAGATAGGCATGACACCATCAGCCAAACAGGTAAACACACACATTATATATTATTATATTAAACAACTGATGCAAAAATGTATTTGAAAAACAGAGATTGCAGAACCTCTCTCGTATTAATTATGTGACTTTCTTCTCGACCTTTGACTTTTTTTATTTTGCTGTTAACATGTTGATTGAAATGTCTCCCTTCAGTCTCTAGTTGACATGGCCCCCAAGTACATTTTGGAACAGTTCCTTCAACAGGAGCTGCTCATTAACATCACAGAGCACGAGGTAAACAACAGACTGATGAATCCACTGTATTGCAATCCCTTTGACACCATATTTAAAACTCTAACAGACTATGCCTCTGATGTAGAATAACATTTTACTTTCTGTATTCTTTTCTGTTTTTCAGCTTGTTCCAGAGCACATCGTTATGCTAAAAGAGGAAGTGGTTGAACTTCTGCTAAGATAGTATCCTTTCACCCACTGCACTGTTGAGATTTGCCGGCAGAAAATGCAATTTGACTTTGAAGTACTTACTATTCATAAAAATGGTAGTTAATTGACCTAAAGAAAGATACTTTGTTTGGTTTGTTTTACTTCCTTAACGTTTTGTCTCAGTAAACTAAAGGAAAGTCAGTTGCCGAGGATCCAGGCTGGAGACCCCGTGGCTCGCTACTTTGGCTTGAAGAGAGGACAGGTAACTCATCCAGAGGCCCTTTTACTATGCATAACATTATCAGTATTATGTGACTGCATGCCATGGTGCTTTATATTTGATCTTGGTAAAATGATTTTCAGTAAAGGAGAGTGATAACACAAATAGATTTGTATAACCACTACTTGTTACTAGACATGTTGTGTGAAAGACATTTAAATGATCAGTTCGTTTTTCTACGATGTTGGTCCTATTATACATTTCCTCCAGCATTGTTGCTTGTTTCCAAATCGCATCATTTACCTATGCAAATAGATTTTGCAATACTACTGATAATGGTGGCCGAAACTATAGACTGGCACCATGACAATAATTCTGCTCCAGGCTAACATTCTGCTTTTCTTTCTACGACTTTTCCAGGTAGTAAAGATCATCAGACCCAGTGAAACAGCTGGGAGGTACATCACATACAGACTGGTGCAGTGACAGACAGGTGAGTGTTATGGATAAATATGTAGCTTGTTGAAAGGTCGAGACAGCCACACTGACAAAATCCTTTTGATACACAGCGCATATATACTCATGCAGAGGCTGCATTTTTGAGTTGTACTTTATTCCACACATACGTAATTTGTTTTTATAGTATTTACTTTGATGGGAGTTAAGGGATGTCACCTCACTGAGGTATCATACCAGCTCAGACACACAAAAAAAGTCAGCCGGACAAGGTCTGTTCATGCTCACTCTAACAGTAGTCTTTCATGATGCACGAGGAAGTAGCGGCTTTGAATAAAATGTAAAGTACTCTACATGTTTTATTTTTCAGATATTCTCCTGTATAAACATTGGAGGACCAGTGAAGGAAACCTGCGATGTTACATCTTTCATTACTCATCCGTGGACGATCCTTCTACTTTTGAATTGTTTTCTTATATTTTCTGACTTTGTAAAATAAAGTATTCCAAAAATGAAAATGTTATAGTTGACATCAATCTGTACACCTAAAAGTTATTAACTTAACACACCTATTCCATCTACTTTATGCTGTAATGATTTGAGACGCCTACCTTCTTTTTACTTTTGAAAGCCATGCAGTAGCCGCTGTATCCTGAAGCTTTTAGAACAGTCTTTGTGCCTCACATGCTGCACTTTAAACTTCCACCCACTGTAATAAAGTCCTCACACTACCAGGGAAGTGAACACAGCTGAATGAGAACAGTCAGAGGCAGTCTGCCGTCATTCAGTTCCTGCTCACTGTTATTTACCGGTTCCCTATTTGTCTAAACACAAGCAAGGTTCTAAATGAAAAGACAAAACCAGAGTAAAATTAAACGTTTATTAAAATAGACCAAAACATTAAAAACAAGGCAATACAGGCGACATTTATAAAAATACTTCTATATTTATTTTTAAAATGTTAGTGCTGAAATAAAACCAGCAGCACTTTTAAGATCATTTGCTTTGAATTCCTGCACATTGTGATGTTACTTACGACCTGCCTTTCCTCAAGCACGCAAGAGCAAAATGCTTTAAAAATACAAACTGCTGCAAAAATAGTTTCAGATCAACACACACGTAAAGACTTTAACGAATAGAAACCCAATCACTCCTGTAAAGACTTCACATACACACACGAGGACTTTAGTAAAGATATCAGACAAACTCGGGCTCGCTGTCCCTGTTCCTGGTCAGGGGTAATTTCGTTCCAGACAACCGTGACAGTGGATGCCCCGACAAGCTAAGAACGGGGGAGCAGGGGTAGTTGTTGTTGTTGGACTGGTTCACGTTGAGCTCGGCCAGAGAGACGTTCAGCTCCTCCTCTGTCGCTGTGTCTTCATCTGGGGGTCCGCTGACTGGCAGGGCAGGAGGCTCCACTTTGTCGGGGGTTTCTTCCTGGTCTGGTTCTGGTTCCGGGTCGGTCAGGGTTGCAGACTGGCTCGACAGGTCCAGGCTGTCCCTGTAGCTCAGCGGCTCGTCGTCCATGCTCACCTCGCTCTCCTGCTTCACCAGGCTGCGGGGGGGCGCGGCCCTCTGACCGCTGTCTTCCTGCTCTGAGTCGGAGTCAGGGAGCTGCTCACTGGACCCCAGAGACCCTAAAGAACTTCCTGAATGGAGAAAGAGGCCGGTGGTACGACAGGGGTAAAAAAAAGAAATGAAACGGATCATAAATAAACAATGCAGAAACTTACATATGTATTCCGCACATTTAAATGACAATGAAGATGCAAGAACATGACTTTTGATGTATACTCATTCAGGGGAATTCTGTTCATTTACAACGTAATATGAAATGATGCTTGTATGGCGTTTTACAATACGTACCACATCCCTCCTCCAACTTCTCAGATTCTGGTTTATTCGGCTCCTCTCCATCAGCGGCGCTCTCAATCTTTTCATCTGCAGCACCGACCTAAAGCAGAGGTTGTTATCAAGTCAGTCAACCTGAAGTGTTATTTGTTTCTATAATGGACCATAAATCAAACAACCAAAGCAGGAGGGTGAGTTGGTTTAAATTATTTGCAGCTGTAGGTCATAACTCTGGATGAGCTGATATTTTACTGCTTCTGTAATTTGCCTTTCCACAGAAAGCGGGTTGGACCAGCTTTAGGTCATGCCCAGACATTATTAGCAGCCTCTCTTTTAAGACAACCTTTTGATATTTTCACTGCGTGCCAATTTACATTTGCCTAGTGACCACAGAGGGTCTAATATATGGACGCACCAAAACTTCTCTTCCAAAGTAATACATCTTAGTATACAAAGTTATGTTAAATAGCAAAGTCACACACTATAAATATATTTAAATAAGTGATTTTAAGTTTTCAATTCTAAATATATTAAGAGTAATTAGTCATGCTAGCTGCTGTAGGAGGCTATTCTTTTTCTTCAGGTGGAAGCCCTCACATATCAGACTGAGAAATAATGTATTAATCCCCGGGAGGAACTTGGATTTTGTAACAGTAGCTCCATTGGATGAAACAAATATGTATATAAACATACACAAGTTAAATCAGTAAATATTTTTATTTATATTACAGTAAAATAGTGTTATAAAATACATTTTTTATAAATGCTGAAAACCAGATAATTGCTTTAAATGTAGTGTCATACAGTAATAGTACTTTGTACAGTTGAATAAATATAATTACAGCAACCTGGTTTGGATTAACTGAATGATAAGTTGTTGCCCGTGGCGTCATAAATCTACAGCACCATGAAACAGGAAGTCACACTCGGTACCTTATCAGAGGGATGAATATCCTCCTGTCCCACCTGCTGGGCAGAGGAGGAATCTGAGCGGATGTTTTTGTGTGTCTGAGAGGATTTGGACTGGAAGATGGATGAATAGAAGACGATGAGACACTCAATGATGCGAGCCTGGTGGGGGTAATCGACCAGAGAGGAGAGGGAGATGGTGGCCCCGGTGGGACGGGGGCGCATCAGGGAGGGGCCGAACACAATACCCAGGTTACTGGGACTCATCTTGTTGTCCTCCTCCAGCTCTGCAATCCTGGAGGGAGGACGATAGAAGAATGATCAAGAGAAACTATAGAGAGTTTGGAGCCGTTTTGTAAGGATTGCCCCTTAAAGTTAATACAAGTTCGGGATACAGTTTAAAGTCATTCATAAAGCATTTAGCTATTAAAAGAACTCCTAAGGTGATGAACTGAAGGGAGCAAGACTTGAAGAGTCTTAACAGTTTCTTAAGCAGAGAAGAAAACGGCAAAAAAACTGATATTTCTCAATGTTGAATGACGGCGAGGTAATAAACACCACAGATGATATTTAAGCTACATGCCAGCAACCACTGCTATCTACAGACTGAAAGGCAATCACAGATATTGTTAAAAGCTAGTACTTAAATCTATATAAAATAGATTAAGTACTTAAATGGCAAATAAATGTTACGAGATAACTTTAGAGTATTTTTCAAAATGTTTGTAAATGGTGTCCCAATTGTGTTCATGTCGTTTAGTTTTTTTAAAAGACTGACCTCCGGAGGTGGCGAATGATGTAGCGCAGCGTAGCGACGTTAGCTTTGGGCGGCTCCTTCAGAAGCTCCTTCAGCTTGTCCACCAGGACCAGGACCTCGGGGTCGCTGTTGGGGCCCAGGTCCACCAGCTCGGGCCCTTTGCCCACCGCCGGGTTGATGCTGTTCGACTCCACCTCCTCTCCCTCCGCTGTGTCAGCCTCTCCCTGCAGACTCTCCTTCGCCAAACCCATCAGACTGTTGTACAGGCGGAACAGCATGATGGGCTCTGGCAGCTGGGGGTGACGGATACAGGAGACATTTTAGAGAGACTGAAAACACAACCTTTAATATATGTGATTGTATTGGTCTGTTGACAGTGCTTTATTATACTAAAACCCTGCCACTATGAAAGCTGCCATGGTTCCACATCTCACTATAGGCTCTTGTGTTCACTCCTGCATGTTTACCTGTCGGAGGTAAAGCTTGAGGACATTGCTGATGTCATGCGGTGAACACTGGGACAGCTCCACCAGCTCCTTGCCGTTCTCAAAGGCCTGACACAGCTTCTCCACCCGAGTCTTCACCCCGTTCACCCTGTAGATGCCCTGCAAGGAGGAAGAAGACAGTTTAAAACACGTCAGTGGCAAAGACTTCCAGCGCTCTGTTTAATACAAACATTTTCACTGCCTCACCTTCATCTTGAGCGCCCGTCTCTCTATCTCAGAGATGCACTTGGTGATGATGAAGGGGATGCCGTCGCTGGCACAGCTGGCTACCTGAGAGAAGTCCCTGCCGAACAGCTGCAGACGGCCCTGCAGCTTCTTGTGACCGCACTGGATGGCCAGAGTCTCCAGACAGCGCTTGTGACACGCCAGGAAACACTGAAGACAGAGAAGAACCCGGTGTGATTATCATTGGGAGTCTCTCTCTGCAGGTCTGATGTTAGCAGATGATTACACTATTAAATAAAGGACTCACCTCCTCACACTCGGCCCCCTGGAAGTAAACGTAGCTGTCACACTCGCGGCACTTTGACGGAGTGCGTAGCTTCCTCAGCCGGTGGGTATGTGCTGCTTTAGAGAGGCCGACGTTACGGAAAGGTCTGGTGGACACCATCACGTCAGGGTCCATGCCGTTCATGTCTGAAGAGAAGGACGCACATCATACACACTCCGGAAGACTCATACAAGATTCACAGCAAAGCCATTTGAAGAGTAATATTGGGACTGCATGTTATCACGGAAGCTGGGAGAGGCAAGTGAGAAAGAGAACTGGAGATCCTTTGAAAGAAGGTTGGTTTTTCCTTTTCAATGCTCCTTAAGTATATAACATTTTTCAGCAAGTTATATAACATATTGTGGCTAGAAATGTGTTTAAAATGGTCGCATATCTGACATTAAGGAGAACACGATTTATTTTAGTCGTATGAATATTACACCAACCAACACTATTTTAATTGTCTTTTTAGACAGATTAAACTGGCTAAATCACCTTGTATGTGGAAATAGACTTGCCTCTCAGGGTTTATTGTAATGTCACATCAACAGTGATTATAATCTGTAAATCTTACTTGGAGATTCAAATGATGTCATATTCCCGTCTTTCTCATCTGCGTCCTCATTGGACGACATTGTCCCAGTGGATGATGTCCGAGCAATTTTACTGACGTCACCTAAAATGAATAAACACCTTAAGTACCATCACACACACACACACACACACACACACACACACACACACACACACACACACACACACACACACACACACACACACACACACACACACACACACACACACACACACACACACACACACACACACACACACACACACACACACACACACACACACACACACACACACACACACACACACACACACACACACACACACACACACACACACACACACACACACACACACACACACACACACACACACACACACACACACACACACACACACACACACACACACACACACACACACACACACACACACACACACACACACACACACACTGTGTGTGTTTTCCTTTAAGTGGAAAAATGCAATCTCTTATGGTTTATCACAGAGAGATATCCTGGTGTTACTGTGAACATGTTTCAACACAGTTCTCACTCACTGGAGCTGGCAGTAGGCGACTCTAGACCCGCCTCTCCTCCAACACTGTCGTCGCTCACTGTTGAACCCCAAGACTTATGTCCCTGCCCTGGGGATGACAAAAGGACAAAAATATGTGAATAGTCGGCATCAGAATAATGGATCTTAGATCGGTTGAAAGCACTTTGGTAACACTGTGTGCTCTTGTTACTGTTGTTCACTCTTGAACAATGAAATGAGTAAATGAACCACAGGCTGGATGTCTCAATAGTAGTCCTCTTTATAAAACTACAGCTGTCTATCATCTGCAGCAGTCGTCACTCACTCTTGCGCTGAGCCTCGGCGTCTCTGCCGTCTCCTGCTGCTGCGTCCACACTGGTGGAAGGACTGTCCGTGTTGAAACTGTCATTCCTTGGTCTGTGGCCATGGCTGCAATGCAGGAATATGAAACAAAAAAAACACTCTTAATACCACTCATGATTGCAGGGTGACTATGAAGCTACAGCAAGCAGATTAGATTAGTTTTGCACAGATGCTGGTCTCATAATAGCGAGCTAGCTAGTTAGGAGACAAGTGTTATACAAAAAATAATAATAATATTTGGGTTATGTGCTGAACTATTTATTGGTGCTTTGACTTCCTTGGTCCTTTCCTGTGTATTTTGTTATATTTGGACGGAGCTAGCCTAGCCACTTCCCTTTGTTTCCAGTTGTTTTGCTAAGCCAAGTGGCCAAAGCTTCATATTTACTGTACAGATGTGATACTGGTATCAATCTTCTCATCCGAGTCTTGGCATAAAAGCAAATCTGAACTATTTCCTTAAGGTTTTAATTGAAACTGCATATTGGTGGATCCGACTGATGCTCTTACTGTGACGATGAGCTGGAGGGACAGTAGTTCTCAAACGTATAGTGAACGTTGGGCTGCTCGGGCAGCTGCAGGTCTCGAACGTGAGCAGCGTACTGCTGGCCCGGATCGTACAGCTTACTGCTCTCACACAGAGTCTGGTAGTGGACCGGCAAGGCCACGGTCTGCATGTGCATGAGCTGGTAGTACGAGATGGTCGCCTGGTGGAGGGAAGAGTGACAACACAAGGATCAGGGGAGAGTTTCCATCACTGCTCAAATCTGGAGGATAGAATACAGAGCACGATAGGCACATTAAGAACAGGTAAGAAGCCGATAACATTTGGTAACAGTGAGGTTTGTTCTGACCGAGCGCAGGGTCTGGTCGCTCTGTTTGATGACGTCCTGCAGTTGTCTCAGCACTGTGACCTTTGTGTGCTCCAGCTCCTGCTGCTGGGTGGTGGCGTCTGCTATACATGTCCGGTAGGTGGCCTCCGCCTCGTCTGACTGCACACAACATTTGAATTTGTTTTATTTACCCTACACCAAGTATTATTGTTTGGAGTACACACCTAAAACACAACAGCAGTATAAAGGTACACAGGAGTAGATCTTCAGCACAAAGTCATTTTAAACAGAGACCAAACATTACTCGGATAAATCAAGGATGTAAACGTGGTTGTTTTCTATCTGCAATAATGATACCAGTATATCCAATAGAGGAATACTTTATGAAATATCTTGCAGGCACTCCTTTCTTTTCTAAACAATGCATTGCAACATGGTATTCCCATACATTAAATACAAAATAGTTTTTCCTTTCAAGACCTTTTGAATATTCCTGTTATTGTTCTGCTATTAAGGCACAAAGATGATCAATGTGATAATGTAGCAACCAGATCATAATCAGTTACATTCACCACGCAACTCTGGTAACATCTAGCTCTTGAAATATTTTAACATGCAAATCAATAATTGTTTCATTCCTGAAACCACAGATAAAGCCATGAAATGGAAGTGGTTGACAGTAACCTTGTTGCGCGCCTCCTCCTCCACTCGTTTCTTCTTCTCTACAGACTTTGCTGTAGACCCTCCTCCTTCCTCCTCAGCGCGGCAGGCTGCCGTTTTGGCCTTCTCGTACTCCTCACAGCGGACCATAAAGGCTTGCTTAGCTTTACGCAGGTTCGCCTCACACTCCATCTAAACAAAGACCAACAATTGGTGGTCCGTATGTTATTGTAATTTAGAGATGAATACAACGGTATATTACTACATGTGCGCACATAAATACAAGGTAAGTACCAGTTTTCTCTTAGCTCGAATCCAGTGTTCCTTGATCTCCTTCCGTCTCTTCTCATGCTCCTGTTTTCGCTGCATCAGAGGCTGCAGAGCAACACAATGTGAACACAGTCAAACACTCTAGTATAAACGGACATGAGTGATTCATGTAGCAACACACATCAGTAGAGCTTACCTGGATGAAGGTCTGTGTGTGCAGGGTGGTGTTGGCCTGCTGCAGCCCCACACTCTGCTCCTGGTCCTGCTCCAGAGCCAGAGAGTAGATGGAGAAGAGTGGCATCTGGGGCTGGAGGGAGCCAACGCAAACATTAAGGAGGTTTGATATACAACACAGAAAATGAGTAAAAGCTGTACTGCTTTATCGTTTCAGAGAGAACACTCGAGATGTATTCAGAAATGAAATGGTCAAACAAAAAAGGACTTTTACATGCGTTATGCTGTGTTTGCAGGAATGGTACAATCTCTGGAGGCCTTTGGAGAACTCCATCTCTGTTAAAAAAAATAAATGACAAAAAGGGTTCGCAATGTTTTGCTTCAAGTACAGCTAAAACTACTTTCCCTATATCTGTATATACATTTGAAATAAATGAACTCAAAATGTCCCGAACTTGTGTTATGTTTATATTTTCTCACATAACCCATTACATTTTTTATTTAAACATGTTATGATTTTGGCCATAGCTTGAACATGTACCCCAACGAGACAAACATACACCACAATAATATACATCTATTGTAAACATCAACACATTTCCTGTTAATCAATAATTCGATTTTTCTAAAAATAATCCGAACACTGAGGCACCCCCGCTCACCCAGGGAAGTTCTCTTCTCCACGTAGCTGATCAGGTCCTTCATGTATTTGGAGATGGTTTTGGCGTAGAGCAGAGCGGAGTCCACGCCTCCCTCGCTCTGCTGCAGGATCACATCCACCTCCTCAGCTCTGCCTGCACCACAGCACACAAACAAAGTGTGACGTGATGATCTCCAACATCCTGTGTTACATTTTTGTGCTGACTGTTTGTTTGCGATAAAGAGTTTCTGCAGCTGGCACTTAATTGTACTACAGTACTTACGTCAGCAGGGGGAGACCTATTAGTTATTGAGCATATCAAAATATAAACGGATGAAAGTGTACAAAAACTAGGGTGCCAAACTCTTTTCACCAGCCAAATGGGCAATGCATGTTCAAATTTGACACGCCATAGAGCAGTGCTTCTCAAAGTGTGGTCCGCGGACCACTGGAGGTCCGTGAGTATATTGGTAAAATTTCACATTTGAAATAAATAAATACATTTAAGTTTTCCGCACTCTTGCGGGAATATCTCCGCAATGGAGCGAGCTTAAGTTTCACTTTCGATTGCATGATATAGCCCAGCACAACACCTTCATCACACATGTGGCCACTTGTTTGTACCATTTTCAGGCGATTTGTAAAGAACGATGTGTTTTTGGATATTTGGAGTTAGTTGGTCCGCGAGTATTTTTTGTATTGGTTAAGTGGTCCTTGGTATGAAAAAGTTTGAGAAACACTGCCATAGAGTGATCTACTTAACACTTATTTTGACACACAATAATATGAACATTTCTTAAAAAGTTGCATTTCGAAAGGACTAAATGGAAAGACAGAGGTGCACGCAGAAGCTTCACAAACTTCAGCCATGATGGACTTAAGTGAGTCCTCTAAATCGGTAGTGTGTGTATAGGAGCATCTGGTCGCCGTACCCATGTAATGCAGGTCGTTCCTGAAGTGTCCGCTGTCTGCCCCATGGCCTGTCGAAGCGTACAAGTTCTCCAGCGACTACACCGCAGCACAAAGAAGATTATCACTGTCTCGCACACATTAATGCTCAACATTGACTAAAGAATGCCTCCATTTCATCCCAGAAACAGTTTTGAGAGGAAATCTCCTTCTGTACAGTAATATTTAATGGTATTTGGTTAAAAAGTTGACTTAGTTCATTAGACAACAATCCATTTGTAATAAATGAGCAGATTGTGATGAACTCACCCTGCTCCTCTCAGTGGGCAGCTGGGAGAGCAGCGTGCTGCTGTCCACCTCTCCGATCAGCAGCTCAGACACACTGAGGAGAAACAACAAAGAAACCTTAACATCGACCATTATGAAATAAATAAACGTTTTGTAAATATGATATGGTTGGGATGTCGCAGATGGTCATAAAAAACATTTTAGTTTTGTTAAAAATGGTAATAATATGTCATAAGGGACTTTATAAAGGCTTTTTGGCTCAGTGAAAATAATCAGCATAATGAATGAAGCAGTAACAATTATCTGGGTCTAAAAATTACCAAAAAAGGCAGATTTTCCAAAAATGAAAGCAGAAAGAAGAATCTTTGTAGGAAGGCTTGAGAGGTATAATTAACCAGAGACAGGAAGTGATAACATGTATTGATTTGCATTACTGTTCTACCTTTTATGATCATACTCTCCAACATGTATACTGTATGACAGAGTATTCATTCCATTTTCTAACAGATCCCTCATCAAATCAAGAAAATTCCTTTTTTTGACGTCCTACATTTTGGTTTATCGAGTTGAGGTGCTTGCCGAAACAAAGGGTGAGGAAAAATAAAAACAGCATCTCGATCTTGTTGTTTTTCTCTTCATGACAGACAATTAGTCAAACAGAGGAAGAGCGGAGGAGAGAATGAGGAAACGGACACGTCAGGCAGATTTCAACTGTCTGCCAGCTCACTTCCTCCTGAGCTCTGTGACAGATGTCTAAACCCTGAAGTGGCAGAGACACAGAGCATGTGATGAACGCTCCGTGAAATGTACGCCGATTACACATTGAACTGAGACGTCCCTCTACTGTGGGTTTACTTTCATTTATCATAATGTATCTTTTTAAAGATTGAAGATATATAGTTAAAAAATATAAATCCCAGAAAAACATTTAATGTCATATTTAATTATACGTCTGATTTAAAATCCTTTCCAGAGCCTGAAATAAAGAGACCGTGTTTGTGATTTCTCATCTTCTCCGTCTGTAAGCAATCTGTTCACAGAGAAGTCAACAGCAATTTCAGATTTTGGTTGTGTGTAACACGGTAGAAAAAAAACCCACTTCCTGTTTTCAACTCTGCCTGATGCAAATGTGTCACCATTGCTTCACTTCACTCTACAATTCCCAAAAACAGAATACTATTACGCATTGACCCGCACGCACTACCTTTGTCTGTAAAAGAGGTAATACCAGGGGCGGCGGGTACTGTAGGCTAGGGAAGGCTAAGCCTTCCCAAATATTTTTTTCACTGCATCCTGGTAAAATAAAAATATAATGTTTGTGTCTTTGACATTAGCGCTGCTATGCAGCTACCAGTAAACTGTACTACGAAGCCAGTTCAACATACCCTGGATATGTTTGAGTTATCTTAACTAACCCTAACAAACGAGATCTCGCTAAGCGGTCCGACAACGCTGGTTATCAACTCTGTAAATCAAGCAGTGTTGTAGTCAAGTCACCAATTCACGAGTCCAAGTCACCCTCGAGTCACCACTCTTCGAGTCCGAGTCCAAGTCCGAGTCACCAAGGGAGAGTCATAGTCGAGTCCGAGTCCAAGTCCGAGTCACCCAAGGAGTGTCCAAGTCGAGTCCGAGTCATCATTACCTGTGTTCGAGTCCAAGTCAAGTCCGAGTCACAAGTCTTCATGTATTAATATTCGTGGATATATGTTTTGAAATGTAGCTGCTCCTCTACATTGCTGTTATCCTGTCTATTGAACTGCTGTGAAGCGAGTTTGGCTACAATTCTTGTAATAGGTGCTATACAAATATAAAGCTTATTTCTAATATTAATATTATTATTATTATATATAAATAAACTATATTTAAAATGAGTTACCTTTTAGAGAAGTGATTATATTTGTATGCCAATATTTTCCTATGGTAAAGTTTTCGTTTTGCACTTTTATTTTGATAGTAATAAGATCGGGACTCTTATTTTGAAGGAACTTTTACGGGTTAAATCAGTTTACGATAAAGATTTATCCCCAGAAAGCACATGGCTACTTAGCATGCAAAATGAAGTCATTCTGCATGTTAAGTAGCCATGTGCTTTCGTTCGGCTGAATCTTTATTTATTTATTAGATCACGTTACTCTGATGATAGTGTTCAAGACAGCCTATATGTCTGAACTCGATCCTTAGAGTAATGTGTTACGGAGCCTTCTCTTCTATATTGTTTCCACATAACGAGCATTTTGCGCTGCTCTTTTCCAATGTGGAAGCAGAATGTGTGAAAGCATACAGCATGATGCGGGGTGTGTCTGTAGACATCTCTAGACTGGAACAGCGGGGCCCAGTACATGAACTCGCCATACAGGATAGAGGACATCAGACTCCAGAGAAAATGTGCTCGAGTCCGAGTCCAAGTCGGAGCGTCAATGTACGAGTCGAGTCCGAGTCATCGTGGGGGGGGGGGGAATTCACGAGTCCGAGTCCGAGTCCAAGTCATCCTGTGCGAGAATTCACGAGTCCAAGTCCGAGTCGCGTCAATCAGTGCGCGAGTCCGAGTCGAGTCACGAGTCCCGAAAATCGGCACTCAAGTCCGACTCGAGTCCGACTCGAGTCCGAGTGCAGGACTCGAGTACTCCATCTCTGAAATCAAGCAAGGGTTTCTTTCTCCAGCTGAGAGCGCATTCACGTGAAAGGGGCGGGGTTAGCTACATTTGACCAATCACAAACAGGGACAAGTGTACTGACAGCGCAGCGTCATACTTCAGTAATGAAAAGTAAACTAATATTAGACAAATATGAGCTTTAACCATCCATGACTTAAACATATAATTCAGGATACAAGCCACATAGTTGCACCTGCAAGGTGAATATAGAACAACTGGTTAAAAAATAAATAAACTACCGAGTGTTTGAAAGCGTACAACAGTTTTATGATATCACTGCCCCATCTAAGACACGAGTGGATCTGACTTTAAATTACATTTGAGTTGAGTGTTTCGTCAAGCTAATGTGTTGCTTAAAATAATACTTCTGCATACAGTCTGTGACACCGAGTGTTGCACGGCCAGATACGGCTCAGCTGACTCAGATAAGGAAATACATGATATATTATGATCGATGATCTGATTGATGATGTGATATGAATGATAAGTGCGACACGTCGGCGTCTTATCTGCATACGGCAGTTTAAACTGTATTTACTTTATCCTGTAATATGACATGATAGATTTAAACTCCGCACACTGAGCTCTGATTGGTCAGCAGGCGGTGCTTTCACTGAGTTGATCTCTTTTCTATACATGCCAGAGCCGGGCAGCGTCAGGTAAAAAAAGTTGTTTAGCCTTCCCAAACCTGAGCCTCACGCGCCGCCTATGGGTAATACCTGGTTTTATACACGGAAACCTGTGTCCACATCAATCTCTGTAGCAAGGACAATAACTCCCAGTAAGTCACTACAGAGAAGACAGAGAACTGTAAATGATCCAGCAATGGTGACAATTTAATCTTTACCAGGATTTTTGACAAAAGAGATTAAAACAAGTTTTAAAAAGTTACGATTGTATCGATTCATTATTAATGGTAGAGAAAGTAATAGCGTAGCAAAAAAAAAATTTCCCGGTTTTTTTTCTTCCAAAGATGTGATATTGATGGACAGAGCTTTCTATATTTATGTTTTGTAATTAAATGGGCTGTATTGTTATAATTAATTTAGATCTCTATGATGTGAAATTATGTATAACTTTCTGTTTTACTCTAGTTTAGTTTGTGTGAAATAATGAGTCTTGTATGCATCTCAGATGTTTTTGTATGATGCGTTTTGTTTCATTTTTTGTCACTGAAATATTGTTAATAAATTACACAAACCCCACAAGGAGTATATTGTTTTTGTTGACGCCATTATTAATTGAAGCCAATCTAAATAAACAAAAATACTGGTGTTACTTTAGGATACAAAATAAATCATGTTTCGAAGATGCATCAGATACTCACTTGCTGCTAAAAGCGACTGCGATGGTTTCAATGGCCTTCTCAAAGTCATTTTTATCTGCCTCGTTACAAGCCTCATAGTGGAAACCTGAAAAATCACAACCAAAGCATGTATTCAGGTTTCAGTTGTGGTTGGAAATTAAAAAACGCTGAACAAATGAATTCACACACATCTGCAAATCAAACTCTTTATACATGAAATACAGTATCACCAAAGGATGTTAAAACAGTGGAAGGAACCTTTAACAACTGACTGACCTTTGACCTTGGATATGAGCTTGCCAGCGGCGGTGAGGATCTCCACGGTGTTAAGCAGAGGGTACGTGTTGATGACCTGACGCAGCACTCTGAGGACCTCCCCCAAACACTCGTGAGCCACGGGACGCTGACTGTCCTTACCTGGACGAGAGGGAGGAGATAGATGGGGGGGGGGGGGGGGGCAGTTAGATGTGCAACAAGAGGAGATAATAGAAGACTACATATTTTTTTCATTCCATAAGTTGCGAGGAAAAACAAAGAATTTACGCTTTAAATGGATGCAATCTGTTTACTATTGGACTCCTGGAAGCCATAGTTTACTATATTTCAGCAGTTTATAAACATTGATGTCAGAGACTTGTATCTTGTTTTAGATCCATCACATCAAAGTGAAATGAAATGATCATTATAAATACTAATAAATAAATAAAAAGTTAACTAGGTGATACACTTTTAAAACTTATTGAGAGCTAAAACTAGTCTTTGCCTCAAAGAGGAGAAGGGGGGAGAGGAGGGAGACAGGAGAAGCTGATTCAGGAGCACAGACACACTCACAACTATAAATGAACCAAAAATAAATATTTCATATTGGAAATGGGATGTTATTGGTTATGGCCATGATTTTATGATTATTGAAATATATACAGTTCTGTTTCATATAGGTGTTTCCATAGATCTAGTCTCTTTATTTTCCCCTCAAAGTGCACCAGATTGATGCATTTAACTCCAACATTTAAAAAAAATAATCTTACTGGGAGAGCATGCCCCCGGACCCCCCATAGAGGATTTGAGGTCCACCCACACTTAAAATCACATGGATCGATTCCTAAATACATTTACCATTTTCTTTTAAAATAGTAACCCATGTCCATATGTATATTTGTGGGTAGTAGATTTAAACTATAGGGCTATCACTATGGGCCCTGCCTGTACCTGTTCGCTCTGCCATCGCGTGAAGGGTCTGCTAACAAACGACCAACAGAAAGGTTGTTGCACGTCACCTCAACCCAATGTTTCTATATAGTGGAAACCACAGGGAGACGGACAGTCTGAGCAGACGGTCAGGTCAGTGATAACGGGCAAACCAGTTCAAAATGTCAGACAGTGTCAACTCCTCTGCTTTGATGTCACTGGTGACCCATCTGCAGCCCGCATCCTCCTTTCCTCTACACTTACACACAGGGATTGGCTGGCTAGCTTCTTTCCGTCTAATGTCGCAACCTCACACTCCTCTGTACACCCTTTCTCTAAATGGAGGCAGCTCGGGGAGGAGGCCAGAGGGCAGCCGACCCACCCCTCCCTCAGTCTGTCTGAAAATGTGTGTCAGAGTGTCTGAGCAGCAGGGTGACCTGAACACTGTGCCAGAGAGGAAGTTATCTTCTCTATTGTTTTGCAAGATTAGAAACTAAGTCTGGTGCAGCGGTACATCTGCTTTCTGCGGCTCATGAAAAGAATCAACTCACTTTCGAGTCGAACGGTTTGATGAGGAAACAACGGTGAGCTACAGATTAAAGGTGCTGCATTGTATACAAGGTTAAAACTTGAGACGATGTTGGAACTCTGATTGTGCTGCAGATTAACAAAAGACGTGACGTCGCAGTGATGCAGCCAGCCTATCAGAGGAGGAAGTGTAGGACGAGGCCCTTCTTTCAGAGGCTATCCATCATGGCTTCCTGTTTTAGAAAGCTGGGTGGAGACAGAACAGAGCCAGATAATGGCCGACAGAAGACACACACAAACAAAGATCTTTATTTCATCTGGCCCACAAAACTCTGCTCTAAAAAAAGCTTCTCAACACTTGGAAACCTTCAAACAGGGAAATATTTCAGTTGGTGAGCAGGTGGAGTCTACACTCCATGAAGAAAAGGTATAGGTGTTTTTCTATTTTAAGCCACACTGGAGGGGAAGAGTGTGTGTGTACGAGACTGCAGTAAACAAGAAGCCGACTTCCTGCTGGAGACAAGAGTGCGGTCGGAAACGCAGCCTTCACTTGGAGAGAAGACGCTCACAGCCACTTGTTAGCTTGTGCAAGGTGGCTCCACCCTCACTTTTCCTCCTCCCCTCCCCCACTCGCCACGCACACGTGTTGGTAAAGAGAACCGTGTACGATCTACGAAAACCTTTTTTGGACACATTATGTCCTCTCATGTAAGCCCATTGTTATCGACTCGAGCATTTAACCACGAAGGGAAGCTAAAAGGCCAAACAATGTTTTTTGGTCTGCAAACTCTTACAGATTCATATCTACATAACACAAGAAGAAACTGACATACCGTTGTATTAACCATAATTACATTTTTAAAAAGTATAACTACTCACACAAAGAGAATATATTTTATCTCCACAGTAGTGAAAACAAGCCTTTTTCATGACTGTAGGTCTGTGATCCCAGCACTGACAGTGCAGTTCAAACACAAATCACCACAAACTCTTTTCAGTGCCTTGTAATTTGCCAAAAAGGCAGCATTTGACAAGACAGACAGGAGCCCAACAGTAAATCTGTGGGGCCTACAGAATCATACTCAATGTTAATGTTTCTATTGGATTATTTATGTCTGGTGTAAGTTTGATGCCATAGCTTTTAAAAACGTAAGGCTTTGGTGGATAACACTGAAGAATCTACATTTGTAGAAGTTAACCAACCAAAGAACCCAGCCCAATGCCCCCTACTCTAGTCATGAAATAGAATGAAAGTAGCTAGGGACATTCCAAAAAAACAACAAAAATCTAGCAGGAAAGTGACACATTTCTTAACACTCATAGACTATCCCTTCAGGCCTCTTTAGTGTTAATATGTCACTGTGCTCACCTTCAGTCAGCACCACATCCTTCAGTTTCTCCACAGCCTCTGCGAAGCGGGCCACGTCCCTCAGCAGGGCGGGGATGTCCTCCACCTCAATGGCCGTGCTCTCTGGACCATCAGACGGAGTGGTGGGGGCGGAGGCCGTCCTCCCCTGGCCTTTAGAGAACACCCAGGACTGGAGAGGGAAACCTGAGGAGAACAAATGCATTGTTTAAGTCATTTATCTATAAAAACTTGTTTTCTGTTCTCTAAGGTGTATCTATTTTTTTTTTAAGAAAGAGATTTCAATACCTATCATGTATTGGCTTATAAAGAATACCACCTTCTCACCAAATCTTGTACATACAACAAAATCCCCCTACCACCACCTATACAATCTTACTAATTAACTTGTTAGGTAATTTTTGCTTAATTCATAGAACATCCAAAGTGTAAATGCAATATTTTGCAGTTTTATGTATGTAAAAAACAGTGCTGGTTTGCTGATCTTGTTACCTTTAGCTTGAATGTACTACTTTTCACTTTTGTTTAATCTGTTAATTATTTTCTAGATTAATAATTTAGTAGTTTTGTCAGAAAATAGTGAAAGATTATCTATCCCAGATTCTCAAAGTGGAACATTTTGAGCACTGCTATTGCGTCTTCTTTCTCCAGATGTGGCTTTCCGTTTCAGCTCAGGTGTAGATGTGGTGCACAGGAGACATCACCAAGTCTATAAAATGAATATATGGATGTGTTAACAGACCTGCAGCACTGGCGTGTCGGCTCAGTGCAGTCGGCCTCTTCAGGGTGGACACAGGAGAGCCCACGCCCTGCATGGCCGCCAGCTTGCTGTGGTGGATGCTGGGGGTCCCGGGACAGGAGACGGCGGAGTCCTGAAGACCGGCAGAGGTCGGGGTGAGAGTTGAAGCGGAGGATAAGGGTGAGGAGGAGAGGGTGATGTCAGCTGCATCTTTCCGAGGCTGCTCCTGCAGGATGGAGAGCTGAGAGAGGGACAGGAAGAGAGAAAAGGTCACAACGATCACATGATTGAACCTTTCCCAGATCAGCATGAGGGCACCAACAGGACCCCTTTCTGCTTATGTGGCCTTAAACACAGAAGCGCTGCTGTTGGTAAACACACATGTGAAGGCTTTCACAAGATCCTGTGCTGCGTTGTGCAACACTTCCTGACTCCAAGCTGTCGTCGGGTGTGGCGAACAGAGCGGAGTGTAGAAATGTCATTTACTGTTTGGAATACAAACTGATATTTTTATGAGAAATGACACTCCTCTGCCAACAAAACACAAACTAGGAGGCACCGAATTGTTGTTTTTTTGGCCTGGTTGATGCATCTCATTTCCAACTTTTGGTAGACTTATAGCTCAGGGACTTGGCTTGGGACACTGCCATATGCTCTTTAGCAAGGCACATAACACCTAACAGCTCAGGGCACTATGCTGCAACATCACTCCACATTGATACACTTGTTGAAATTAACAACAGAATGAAAAAACATATGTTCCCCAAGAGGATACATTAAGTATATTTTCATTATTAGTGCCTGCCTAACTCACGGCTACAAAGAGTACAAAAATAAGAAATAGAAAAGCATCCCATATATATCTATATGATAACATGCATAAGCTCAGACATACCTGCTTAAGCCACACGTTTTGCTTGCTGGGCAGTATGTCCAGTCTGTCCTTGCTCTTTGCCTCAGCTTTCTTAACTCTCTGACTGGTAGAGTAAGGGTTGTAGCTGCCCTTACCGACCCGTCTCAGCATGCTCCTTCTTCCCCCTACAGCTCTGTCCCCATTCTAACTAAAAGCACCAGCAACTTCTTAAAACTGATCTCACCAGAGCATTCACACACTGCAACCCTCCACAGCTTCAGAGGTAAACCCCAACATCAGAAGTTACACTTCCTTTGAGTCAGATGAGTCAACGTGCAGTCAGGCTCACATCAAAATGGAAGTCAAGACTAAAGTAGTCAAACAGCAATAATGCCCAGAACAAACACTTGACAAAACAAAAAGTATGTGTGCAACTAGGCAAACATAATAATGATTTGACTAGGCTTTTTAAGACATTTTACCCAGTCAGACTACATCACAGTCAAAAAGAATTAATGATCATACTAAAACTTGACTAAACAACACTTATATTTGGTGGTGTGCAGTCAGGCACACATCAAAATGGATGTCAAGACTAAAGCAGGCCAAAAGCATTAATGCTCACACAGAAACTTGACTAAACAAACTTATATTAGGTAGTGTGAGTGAGGCACACATCATAATAATTTGACTGGGGTTTTGAAGTAGTTTCACCCAGTCAGACTACAGTTGAAAGGCATTAATGCACAAACAGAAATGGACTTAACACAACTTATATCTGCTGTTAACGACTGCACATTCACACACCATCACCACTTGTCTTGAGCCTGTCCCTCCAGCTGAAGGTCATCCACACACCCACCCACACACACGCGCACACACACACACACGCACACACACGAAGTGATGCGCTACTCACGGCCGGGGCGCTGCTCTGCGGCCCGGGGCTTCCTGCTCGGCTCTTCTTCGAGATGGATGGCGTTTTGATCAGTTCCCGTTTCTTCCTGTGGAACATCTTCAGCGTGCCTTTGCCGTCCATCCCGACTTCTTTGAGTTTCACGTACAAACCCCCCACCCACCCCCCGACTCGCCACTTGGGTGCCGTGTGTCTCAGCGGGATCTCGGTGCCATCCCTGGAGAGTTTGATCCACGGTCGCTGTCTGTCTGTCTTCCTGCTGTTGCTGCTGTCGCACATCGAGGCGCGCAGACTCACTGACGGAGAGACAGGCAGGTCACCGGCATCCGCTCTGCAGGAGGAGGAGGGACACGCGGGTAAAACTCGACTTTTCACTAACTTTTGGGAAGATTAACTGCGTTTGAATTACGGACACGGAACTTTAACCTCAACCTTTGTCATTAACTTAAACTTACTTTAAAGAGAAATGACTGAAGCGCACTAACGCAGACACAAACAAACAACTGTTGCTTTGTCCAATTTCACAGTAATCAGCTCGTCCTGATACACGTGTGTTTGAACATGTGACCTTTTTATTAATGGTAACCCTCCGCCTCCGCGTGCACCTGCTCCAAAGTGTAGACCCATGCTAAAAGCATCAAATTAAAAATGATATGATTAAACAAAAGATCATAAGACACCACACATTTTCTTCAATGTATGTTTTTAATTGGCCTATTATGGATGCAAAACAAATGTGGGTGTTTTAGACTGGGATCTCCTTTCCAATCAGTGTGTGTGCAGTGATAAATGTATAAATTCTTAATGCATGAAATTAAAGAATACATGTTTAATGTGTCAGCAGAGGAAGTAGAGGGGCTTGATAAACCCTGGGGTCCTACAACCCCCCTCTTCCCATGTGATCATTTATTTGTGTACATTTTTTAAGAATATGCTCCTCATGAGGTGGTCCTTAGTGCCATGTCAATGTTCGAATTCATTTATGTTAAGCTCAACCACCGGAATTTGTTATGATAGTCAAGAAAACTCTCCTGGTGAACTGTATTCAAATTCCAACAACATTTACCCCTCCCTCATCGACAGGTGGATGAGGGAGGGGTAAATGTCGTCAGATTGAGGAAAAAAATCACCAGGAGAGTTTTCTTGACTAATAGAATGAATTCTGGGGGTTTGAGCTTAGACTTTCCGACTTTCAATTTTAAGGACCACCCTAATGAGGCTGATATACTAAATAAATGTTTGAAACAATGTTTGACAAAGGGCTTTTGTACAAGAATAGGTCAAATGCAGAAGCCACATTTCATCTCTATATATCAAGTTAGTGGCATCTGTTAAACAAAATGAATAATCAATCAGATCGATGGATTCCAGAGAAGAGGAAACTTTGAAGGCCTTTTTCTCAAAATGATGACTCTGTGACAGTCATATAATGTGACATATTTTGCTTAATATTTGGAGTACAACAACAATCCTGATATTAGAAAGCTAGGAATCTCCTCTTTCCAACAGTGTATACAACTAAAAATGTGTCTTCGGGTCAATGCGTGAATTCGATAAGAGCAGGTCACAAATACACAATTCAGTATATAAACCAGAAAATAACTGTTACAAAAAGAACCTGCTGTCTTTGTGACATTTGTGTTTCCCAGTTGGTCATCCAAACTGGAAGGAGAGAATAATATCAAAACTCTGTCACAGTTGCTTTAAAGTTTACTTGATCAATCATTGTTTGTCCACAAAAAAGTAAATTCCACATATGTAGTTAATATCAGAGATCGAGGTTGTATTTTATGTAAATCATGGCAAAGACATTTATAGCATTTAGTCAAATTAAACAAACCCACTTTTGAAATCAGGAAAACAGTTTAATGTAGAAAAAGTGTCATCACAACATTTAATAAACGTTCCATCATATTTATTTGAAAAGACTCATTCATTATGACTTCTAATAAAACTAGAATTTGTTTACATGTTACATGCAGTAGCCTTGACAAATGGCATGATGATTTGTTTGACATTTAAATAAAAAAATATGAAAAGAAATCAAGCACGTCTGTGAGAACCTTTCTTCAAAAGTTAAAATGTTTAGTAATCTGTTAAAGGTTGTAAGATATCTTTAACATCCCACACCTGTACAAGTTTGCTGGGGGAGTGAAAGCGTTTTAATGTTCTTGTTAGATCAGTAAACTCCAGCTGTAATCCTTGATGTATCCTCTAGAGTTCTGTTGCAGGACCCCATTCAATGTCCTCCACCCCTTCCTCCTCCTCTTCAGAGCTGTCGCTGCCTCGGATCTGTGTGCGTCTGAACTGCACTGCCTGATGATGGTGTGCTAGCCTGTCAACAAGAAGGAGCAAGGGGTTAACATTTTGCACATAATCCTCATTTTGGCTCTACTGTGAATACCAAGGAGAGCTAAAGAAGACTTACACAATGAACTGAGGGCCCTTCTTCGCCTCCGCCACCGCCTGCGGCTCTGCAGAGCGCGCCTGGAAGAGAGGAGAGAAACGTAACATCATTTTAGTTTTCTATAGAATAAAAAAATGGGCCTAAAAAGATACATGTAATAAATCAGCATTATACTGTTTTTTCATGGATGATTAAGTGACATTTCTTCTTCTTTTACATTACTGACGAGCATTTTCAAAACCAGTTCTCGTCATAATTATTACTTTTCAGGTAAGAAAAGTCAATTTAAAGACTTAAGACTATAACCTTTACATCTGGGTTAAAATGGTTGAAATGCAGCTTTAAATGTTTCTGTCTTACACTGCTCGAGCATTCATTTGTTTGAGGGAAAATCAGTCATATTTAAAAACTGTTAAACATGAAAGAAAAAATATAGATAATGTAGTAAAAAATAAATACATTACCGAGGTACACTGAGGCTGCAACTAATGATTATCTCATCCTCAAGTAATATGCAAATAATTAATTACATACTTGATTACTTGTTAGGTTTGCAAAAATATTAGTAAAAACATTTAATCTCAGTTTTTCCTAAGTGCAAGTTGCCTGTTATGTCCAAACAACAATTCAAACCCAAATATATTGACATTGTTTTCATTGACTAATAAACCATCAAATATTTACATCTGAGAAGCTAAAACCAGGCGATGTTTAGCACTGAAAATTATGCATTTTGTTAATTTTATGACCAAACTTTAATAAACGTATTGTTCCAGTGCATTTGGTTTAAAGTTACTGGCCTTATATGCATAAAACACGCAAAAAAAGACCAACATTTAGTTTACCCGTTGTAGTTTCTCCTCGATGACAGACAGGCTGGCAGGGGGCGGGCTCTCCGGCTGGGCCTCAGCATAAGATGGCTCGTTCACAGAGTGGCGAACAAACGGGTCAGGGGCTATAAAGTCTGGGGGTCCTTCTGATGGAGTGGTGGGTGCAACTACCTCATGTGCACTGAAATCCGAGTCTGAGAAGCTGCGGTGGGAGGGGTCCTCCTCCTCTGCAGCGCTGTGGGGGGGGCTGTAGCTCTCTCTGCGGGACATCCTGAGCTCGGGCACGTGCATCAAAGGCGGGATATCCCGACTCGGGTCTTCTTGAGGCTCGGGGTCCTCGATGGGGCTGAGGCGCTCGGAGGCGGGCTCAGACGATCGGGCTAAAGCAGATCCAATAGCCCGGGACCCTCTGGGGGCAGCGGGGGCACTCTGCCCGGGGTACGCCTCCTCCAGGTCCTCGTTGTCCGTGTAGGCCTCTCCGTCAGTGAAGGCCTCTCCGTCAGTGTCCTCCAGGTCACTAGCAGCACTCAGGTAGTCAGACTGCGTCTGATCCAGAGCATCCAGGTCCTGCTCCGCTCCGGTCTCCAGCTGCAGAGGAGAAGACAACACATTTAATTAGTTTTACAGGCAGGAAGAGACATCCAATGAACTGTCAGTTAGATAACAGATCAGGTTAATAAAAAAGAAGTCTCAGAATATAAGAAAACCAATGCACAAGAATCTAACTTTTTCTTAATCAATCTTATTTTTTTATTTGTGTATTTACCATTTTTTTTTACTTGAACTTTGTTTATTTACTGCACTGTATCACCAAGTCAAATCCCTGTGTTTCCTCCTCTTGGGCAAATGTTTTTATGAACATTTGAACAAAAATAATTTCCAAAACTAATCATACACTTAAAAGATTAAAAACAGAAAGGCATCGGTAAATGCAATGTTGTAAATAATGTTCATTAGACTGCAGCACTATGCTTCACTTAAAAACAAAGAGAAAAGTGCTTACATGTGAAATAATCAGTGAGTGTTTCTTACCGTCACTTCAGACACCCAGACAGGCTTTGACTGTTGGTGGCGGATCTTATCCTTCAGAGTCTCGTACCAGATATGAGAGTTTGGCTGCAGGTCAATACGTGCTGTAAAGGTCAATAGAAAAACATTAAACTAAAAGTTTGTACATTGTACAATTTTACTAAACAACTACACAATTAGAGAATAAGGAAACTAACTTTATAGTATTCTCAATGATGATATATGACAGAGACAGACTTTGCTCCTGTGTGATTACCTGAGAAAAGGTGGCTGCAGTGTTTCCTGAGCTTCAGGGCCTGTGTGTAAAGGCGTCTGGAGCTCTTGTTGGAGTTGGGGCTGTACCTCTGCCTCATGGCCTTCACGTCTTTCCTGCTGTGAGGGTCCAGGAACAGCACCATCGGGTGGTACTGGATGTAGTTCAGCCTCTCCACTGCAGTGGGCGTGATGTCCAGGAGGGGGTGTTTGTCCTAAGAAAAGAGGTAATGAAAAATAAGATGCAAGGGGTAAGCAAGTACACAAACTAAATAAGATTCATGTTGTTTTTCAAAGTGACCAAATATAAAAGTTGAGGTTTATTGGCTCACCTTCTCTGCTATTCTCCTCACAGTGTCCAGTTTGATAACTGTGGAGGCGCCGTCTCCTCCTCCACTGCGAGGAACCATGTCTACGCAAAACAGGAGGCAGAAAAACAATGTTTACAAAGTGAACACACAACAGAATTACTGAAACAGAAAATGAAGGAAATATTTTCCTTATTGAAAAGAAGCCCCACAAACCTGCTGCTTCATAATCATCAGGCATCTCTCTAGCCAGTTTATCCATGGCAATATCATTAAGAGGACCCAGAATAACAATGGGTCTTTTGAAATTAGCTGGAAACAAAGAAATTCAGGGTTAAAATTAAACATGCTCCAGTCGAGTAAAGATATTAAATCAAATGTGTATGTGAGGTTAAAAAAACCTTCTCTGAGCAGAACCCTCTCATAGGCTGGAAATTTGCCCTGGATGGTGAGCTGCAGCAGGTCTTCACGAGTCTGCCGGACGTTCTTTTCATTCTTTTTGTTGCCTTTGAGACCCCGTAGTTTCCAGAACTCGGCTCTTGATCCGGTCACCTGCCTGTCTGCAGTCAGCCGCTGCGCCTGCTCGATGCTGGCCAATGTCTCCGCCCTGCAGGAGATAATAACAGGATGTAACACTCAAACATGGTTGTTCCTAAAGGATCAGATTTTCTGAAGTGGTGTTGTGTTGCGTGTGGTACTGATCTGTATACAGTGTATATATCTACAAGCAGTATACTGCTGTCGGTGGGGCAGCAGCAACATGTCTTACAACTACATTAAAAAACAACTGTCGCAATATTTGTAATATTTCAACACTTTAGGCCAGGAAACTGAGGGTGTTATCTATGCTCATTTAAAAGCCACCAGAATCCATAGATTCCGATTTAAATATTTAAAACACCATAGTCACTCAATACCAACAACAAATTCATAAATTAAAGCAGTGGTAGGACGGCAAATCTCATGTGAGGTAAATTTAGAATTTATTTTAATGGAGTCTGGTGGCTTTGAAGTGAGCAAAGATACCAGCTAGAGTTCACCATTGTGAAGAGTTGCTGACGACAAGATAAAGCAACGGAAATATTGTAAATAAAGCGTTCACTTAAACCGGTTTTAATATTAGATGGTAGTCCTTTTTTTTAAGAAGGCTTGAATATGTTTTTCTGCTGCTCCTGTCTACAGCAAATATGCTGCCACTACATTCTAATGCAGGTAATAAACTGACCAAAAGTAAATGATACAACCCCACTTGTACACAAAAACAACGGTCACTTTAAAATAGAAATGTGAACCTCTATCACCCATCCCTTCCGTACCTGGCCTGGTTGGGGATGGTGCCTTTGTCCATCTCGTGCAGGTCGTTCCCCATGCGGCTGGCCAGCCAGTTTCCCAGCTTCCCGCGGTGCATGGTGTCCACGACCCTGAACACCTCTCCTCTGGTGAAGCTCAGGCCGATGGGCCCCTCTGCCTCGTGGTCGAAGTGGGAACGGATGTAGAAGTTGTCCGCCAGGTTAGACTTGATGATCTTCTTATAAACTGAGGAGAATGAAAATGATTGATACATTCAGTCACTGATTGAGAGTAGTGTTACCCATAATAATCATCATTAGGGATAAACCTACTGTCCATCTTGTGCTGAGTGCAGATTGCAACCTGCTCTCCTTTCTTGATGTCCAGGAGGAAGTTGGCCGCTTCTTCTCGTGTGAAATGACCAAAATCCACGTTATTTACCTGAATGAATGAGAGATAATTGTAAGGAAAAAAGTTATTTATTTTAAAAGCCACTGACAAAATAGTGAAGATTTAAAAAACATAACATCTGACTTTTAGAGTCACAGTCAACTGCATTTTTATCTTAAACTTAACAATTAAATTGTGATTTGTTGAGACTCTTTACTTTAATTGTATTTAAATTCTTTAGCTCTTAAGCTCAAATGGCAAGGAAGATTTTATGTGAAACCCCTTGCTTAACAAAATACAATGTGCTGACTCATGGTGACCTGTTGTCTCCTTGTCAGAGCGTTGATCTGGAGTTTTCTTTTTTTAAATCAGCCAACATGTTAAAATATGGGCTAAACCCTTAAAAAGGTTATTAATGAACTACTGCTAGGTGTAGAGTGTCAGTGTCTCACCTTCATGATCTGGTCTCCCTCTTTCATCCCCTCCTCGTACGCGGGGCTGTTCGGCTGAACTCCCCCCACAAATATGCCGACATCGTTGCCCCCGACCAGCCTCAGACCCACGCTGCCCTCCTTCACAAACGACACTGTGTGGAGGTCTGAGCTGTACCTGAGAGTGGAATTATGTGAATTAGAAATGAGCACATTTCTGCTAAAACGAATTTACTAGGTCAAAGATAAAGATGAAGGAACCAATGAGCATCACTCACCCTGGATTAGCTGTGGGGTACGAGTCTGGAGGCAGGGAGTAGATGGGCTCCTCTACAGGCTTTGCTGGAAGAGATACGGACATGGTGAGACTCCCTGCTGCTGCTACTAATGCAGTGGTCGTCAAACTTTTTCTGTCAGGCCCCCCCTTTGGAGAAAAGAATAAGTCGGGGCCCCCCCAACACAAATAGTCAGGCTCAGTGGCGGCGCCAGTTATTTATTTTGGGGTGCTGTGGGGTAGCTTGACGTTTCATAGAGGGTGCTCAAACATTTAGGGTTTCCCATTAATGTCCCGGGCGCTACAGTGGAATGTTCTACTGCATATACACAGTGTGACAGTTACAATGAAGGCTCGCGGCATATAGGTGTAAGCAGGGGTAAAGTGCTATTTTATAGGTGGTGTGTGGACCTCACATAGGGGGGTCTGGGGGCAAGCTCCCCCGGGAAGATTTATTTTTAAATATTGAAGTTGAAAGCATCAATCTGATGCACTTTGAGAGCAAAATGAAGAGATCTATGGATACCTCTCTCAACACCCATTTGAAACAGAACTGGAAACAGATTTACTATTTCTTTATGGATATTTTACAAATCACCCTTTTAAACTTTATTCTTATTTTACTGTCATATAGTATTTCATACCTGTTTTTCATTTATTCTCTTATTTTATTATAACTATAATGATCATATAAACGTGTGCCTCGGAAATAATTGTTTACATTAATGGTGATCAAAACGTTTGAGACCCACTGAGATAACACTGAGAGTCCTTTAGCTCACTGAGTCTCTCAGTCTGACAGGAGAGGACTCTTCTCCACTTTGTTGTTGAAAAAACTCCTTATATCCTTTAGCGTAGCTCGCTAGCACCAGAAGCTAGCTAACGATCTCCGGTACGCTATCTCTCTCTCGCTCGCGCACACACACACAGAGCCGAGCTTTAATGAAACACAGAGACCAAGACGTAATAGTACTGCATCATATTATTTTCGAATCAATAATTTTTCAATTTATGATTTTTTTTTTTTAATCTTTTTTCTTTTTATAACCATTTTTCCTTCTGGTCTCTTGCGCCCCCCTGGCATGCCTCTGCGCCCCCCACTTTGAGAACCACTGTACTAATGTATGTTTCTTTGTTGTCAGTGAAACTCACCATGTAGTCCATACTTTTTTTTAAAATACACTAAGACCACAATTTATAAAAGCTCAACATATTTGTTTTGACAACACGTATGTGAAACTTGAAAACAATTATTTAGTAGTCAGTCTAAATTGTACTTTGCTGTTATGAGGTTATTGCAGTAGTTTAGAGTTGAGCCTTACAGTAGGCGGTTGGGTTGTTCTTCACTGAAATCCCAGACCGGACCGTACCATTAGCAGCACGAGGAGCTCTGAGAGGAGGAGAACAAAAATCAGTTGAGATATTTATGTCATAGCAAATATACACTTAAAACTATTTATCTAAAAAGTTCCTAAAGATGTTAACACGTACATGTAACCGTGGCCCTTTTTAATTTCTACAAATAATGTTGGCTGTGCTGATGCATTTCGCATAACATTTTGATTAGGGAGTGAGTTTTATTTTATTTTTCTATTTTGCAAGTTCAACCTGAGTTCCTATACGTTTTTAATAAACTGCATAGAGAAAATACAGACACTGCTGCATTTATAGCATTACATTATGCATTATACAATTGCTTTGAATACAAAGCACTGGCTTCAAAATTGTAGTTATTACTATTATATGTTATATTATATTTTCTCATGTTTACCCCTATAATACAAACACAAAAATATAAATGAATCAAAATCAATAATGTAAAACTATGGAATTATGTAAAAGAAAATGTTTTAACATCAGGACTCATTATCTCTGTGAAAGTGGAAAACAAAACAGAAACAGATATATTTTTCCTCTAAGGACATCAGAGCCTCTTTTTATAAGTTAAGCACACGGAATACAGACTTGATTTTGATAAAGTGTGTGTAAGTTCTCAGGCGTACCTGCGGTGGCTGTCTCCTCGCTCAGAGCTGCCCGACCTCCTGAGGTGTGACAGCTTGTCTGACTCTGAGGAATCTGAAGGAGAACAGACAACAGGGATGGTGGTCAAGACTAACTTTGACCTTTCTGATCGGATGATGACAGTACAGAGGAGGAGAGGAGGAGTGTGTGAAGCAGAGGAGTGAACTGACCGTCAGGAGGAGGTTCGGAGGGGGACACGATGCGACGAGGAGGCTCCTGCTTCACCGCGACTGAAACAGGTTTTATTTCAGGCTGGACTCTGAAGGTAAGACAAATATATTTGATCAACTACAATATATAATGTAACCTTTCTTGTCATCTTGAGATACAGTATGTAACAAGAACAGTGCATTATAACTGTAACAAATCTAGCTTGTTATTTAAAATATCTCGTCAAAATATAGATATTTTTTGCATTCGACTTTCAAGATCTTTGGGTATCACTTTATTCTTATAAGATTACTAGAGACTCTGTACAATGACAAATTATCAGTTGTAAACAAACATTTACCAAACTGGAAGCATCTTGTGTTTTCTGATTCTGACTAACTATAAAACGCCTGCTGGTTTACTGTCAACAGTGTTGGTTGAGATCTACTTCAGGTCATTGGAAGTACTTGTTAAATTCAGAGTTTCTGCTTCATCCCACAGATTGTGTTTATGAAAAAGGTATTGCATCATGACTTATTTATTTATTATGAAGTGTTTTATAGAACTTGAGACTCGACTATTAGGGGGTTAAATACTTGTAACATGTCTGTTGAGAAAAGTATTGCCAACATCCACCTGACTACTGACAAAACATCTCTATGTTTCTCACCTGTATCTGTCGGTGGCTAGGTTGGAGTTTGTGCTGTTGGTAGACGCCCTGCGAGGCACGGAGGCATAACTGGCCTCTGATTCAGTCTCTGAAGGAGCTGTGAAGATAAAGAAATAATAGCTGCCATCAGGAAACAATCATCATTTTTCATTTTAGTAGCTAAAAGACAGTAGATGTCCTTTTTTTAAAGAAAATATTTATACTAAATCAACCATTTTTACATCAGAGTACGATGTGCTATATTTAAGCCACTAATACAGCACAAAACACTTTAAATTCAAACCATAACACACAGATGCCTCTCCTTGACAGAGAGAGACGCATACACTTCTCTTAATGCTGGAAATATTCAATCAACTGTTATTCATAAACCCCAATCTCACAAATTACACATTCACCCCCTCTGTCCTCTCAGTGCACAAGGAGAAGCTCCCAATAGAAACCCCACAATTAACAGGGGAGAAAGGAACAATGGATGTATTGTTCTCCACACACACACACACACACACACACACACACACACACACACACACACACACACACACACACACACACACACACACACACACACACACACACACACACACACACACACACACACACACACACACACACACACACACACACACACACACACACACACACACACACACACACACACACACACACACACACACACACCTTTCTGTGGTGGGTTGCTGGCGGTGACGCTGGGGGCGCTCCATCGCGGCGGCTCGACCTGCGGCAGCTCGACCTGCGGCAGCTCGACCTGCGGCGACAGGGAGACGTCGGGTAGAACTCTGCAACAGAACAGAGGGATGCGGGAGTGAGGGAGGAGGAAGACAACAGATCTCAGTTACGTTTGGAGCAGGGGGACCCGTGGCTAATATGATGATGATTGATGATGAGACTTAAATGTTGAATATTCACCTTAATGTCTCTTGAGGGAAGCTCTCTCAATCATGGTTAACTGCTTTGTAACTGATCAAAATTAACCATTCATAAGCAGAATAATTCTATTTAGAAATATGTTATGATCTTGTTTGCTATCAACTGTTTGAATACATGCTGAATAAAACATGCAGATTTTCAATTGAGGAACTATTGTACAGGTGTTTGATTGGAATAGTGTTCTTCAGGAATAATTGTCCTCAGTTTAATCAACATTTAGCCACATACAGGAGAGGCTCTGGTTCAGTGGAAGTCACTTTTATTTAGTAATAACAAAATATCATCACAAAACATAAAACACTTAGTACACAGCCAAACAAAAACAAATCAAGCAAAATCAGAAAGGCTTCAAAACGAGACTTAAGGTACACAATGAGCAAATCAAGCAAAATGGCAGAGACACAAAGGGGTGAATTAAGAAGAAAAAAAAGGTAAATAAAAACATGTGATTAGCTAATGGTAAAACGGGGAGGCGTCTGCTCAGTGTCCCGGTCCGCGAGATGGTGTTGGGTTTCGGGGAGGGGGTGGGGGGGTTGGGCAGACCTTCATCTGTACCTGTATCTGCTGAGTGATTCCTGGCTGTACGTGGTGCTCTGCCTCTGAGGAGGAGCCAGGCTGGTCTCAGACTCGGAGTCAGAGTCTGAGGAAGAAGAGAACAAGAGGTATAACATCAGGTTTTGTTGTTGAGCTTTTAGCTGGTAGATAAACGACACACACCTTTTGTAGTCAAAGATATAAGTTATTTGTTTCTCACAACTTCTACAATTATTCATTGGTTTTAGTCGCAAAATATGTTTATTGCGCTTTCTCATTTAAATAAAACAGAGCACTATTTCACTTGTGTTATAATCCCGCTAATGTACGAATTAGGGCTGCACCACATTCGAAAAAACTGAGATTGCTGTTTTACACAATATGAAAAAAGCTATATTTAAAGTTTAGTTTAAAAGGTAAATATAATACAAATATAAATCTGTTGCACTTTGAGAAACATTGCTGGCTGGTGGCTGGCTATTGGTTCCCTTATATGAGCGGAGCACATATTTTAAGACGTCAATATTGCAGGTGATCATGTGTATTTAAGTATGGGAAGCCAAAATCATGATGCGACTAAAATTCGATTAACTTTGAAGCCCTTGCTCACAGGCACAACACCAGGTCCAGACTTAAACCAGTCACCTTTAAAAGGAAAAACAGACATGGTAGCTTTTAATGTTTTTTTTGTTAACACCTTTGTTTTCCTTGATCTCAGGAAGGCTTTTGACACTGTTGACCACCAAGTGCTCCTTACAAAGCTGACGTATTTCAATTTTTCGGCAGATTCAATACAGTGGGTTAAATCTTACTTATCAAACAGAAAACAGTATGTTTTGGTCAACGGTACCAAATCCCCCTACCTTGTCAACCCTGTTGGGGTTCCACAAGGTTCCATTCTTGGACCATTACTGTTTTCTCTGTACATTAATGACTTGCCTAATGTATGTCCTGATTTGAATGTACAAATGTATGCCGATGATGCGGTCATCTTTGTACAGGGGAAAAATACTGAAATAATCACATCCTGTCTCTCAAATGCATTGGACAAGGTTCAACACTGGCTGGACAACATTTGCTTACAGTTAAATGTAAAAAAAACAGTAAAACGACCAGTAAAAATCGAAGGATCCAATGTCATAAATGTTGTGTGTGACGGGACTACGGATGGAAATTAGCTCAAAGCTAAAATCCGGCTCATTTACATTTCAAAGCATTATTTTGTTTAAAATGTTCATTAATGTGCATTGTCCCGGTTCAAATAAACAGTTAAACGCAGAGCCTTTTTTATTGTTCATCTGTCTTTAGCTCTATTTGACTGCAGACACCTGCTCAGCAGCAAATATTCAAAGCAAATATTGTCAAAGAGGTGTTCGACAAAGTCCAGGATGTGTACCATCAAAAATGTATGTGTGTGTGTGTGTGTGTGTGTGTGTGTGTGTGTGTGTGCTGACCTGGGGGCGGGACTCTGAAAGGAGAGCTGACCCTCCTTGGTGGCTCCTGGCGAACGTTGATGGGGGAGGATCTCAGTGCTACGTGAGCAAGATCAGGAAGCACTCTGAGGGGGAGAGGGGGGAGGAAGAGGCGGTTAGGAATCGCTGGTGGACAATTAAGTTTGTATTACTCATGGTATAACTCGTTTTTCTTTTAATGAAGCTTAGTCCTTACTTGTATCTGATGTCGGGGCGGGGGCCCTCTCTGCGCGGCGGGGGGGAGGTGCTGCGGTCAGAGTCTGACGCGGACACCGGCCGGCGGGGCAGGGAGGCGGAGGACGGGGCGCGGGAGGTGTTCCAGTTGGGGACCAGAGGAGAGGACCGGGGGTTTGGGATGCTGGACATGCCAGACAGAGTCCTGGAGAAAGAGCAAATCAGTAGATCATGAGTTCCTTCTTCTTCTAACTAATCGTAAATTATTTAGATGAAAGTCAGAATGCAACTGAAACCAACATGTCTAAAAAGTCTGTATGTTTCCAAAGCTGAATAGATTATCAATCGTATGGCCAAAAACTGTGTATGATTATTTTCATAAATAAAAACAAATCATCCAAGAAATGTTACTGACTTGTATTTGCTGGAGTTGTCCCTCAGGTCCGGGCTGGTTTTCCTGACAGGAGGAGGAGAGGCACTGCGGTCCGACTCAGACTCTGATGGAGCTGAAGAAACAATAAACAACAACCAACATTAATGTATTTCTATTGTCCAACTTCTATTAATATTTATATAAAGTTACCCCGATCACTGTAAGTCTCGGATTGTGATCACCAACAGTGATAGGGGTACATTTAAAATAGCTATAGTTTAGTGATACTCAGCGGGACTGACCTCTGCGGGGAGTGTAGGTTCTCACAGGAGGCCGGGTAAAGGTGGAGCGCTGCGGTGATGGATCCCGAGACTTTGGGAGAGGAGCTTCAGCTCTCGTTCTGGGGTAGAAATAAATATTAAAAAAGTTAGAGAAACAATCTTGTGCCTTTTTTTCTCCACTTTGTTTTAACATTATAAGCAAAAGGTAATAAAGTTCTTGATAGACGTCTCCCTTTTTCTCAAAATACACTTCAAATCTACCATAGACGTTTTCCAATGCATATTTGGAATTCCACAATCTGAAGCCTAAACAAATCATGTATTAAATTGTATTTTACTGTATTGTCTTTGATTTGTATTATATAACGGTTACTGTGTTCACCACCTGTTTGCTCGTTCTAATCACATGAAAAAGTCACACATTCAGTGATGTCAACAGTTTTGCATTTTCACAGACAGACCGAGATAAACTGCCACAAGAGAAATAACACTGTCAGGAAAGACATTTTAAACCACTTAAAAATGACAACTAGTACATCTACAATTATTTCTGTTATGACTGGTGAGGTGGGTGCCGTGTACCTGCGTGTCCGTTTCTCTCGGGTGGGATGACGGGACGTCCTGTGAGAAGGGATGTCTTCATCAAGGTCTGAAATGTCTGATAGGAAACAGAAAGATTAGCTTAGATAGCTGGAGATAAACTTCAATAAGCGAGGCCAAGAATTCTGCAACAACTCACTCAAAGCAAATCCTTTCTCAATGATCATCTTCTTTTTTACACATTTTATTTCAGTCTAGCTTTAATTCAGCACACCAAGCTAACATTGAATACCGCACCTCCCCTCCCCTCATCCTCACCTTCCAGCTCAGAGCTGCTGTCTCGGTGGCGGTCCTCCCCACTGTTAGGGGCGCTGTCCGCCACCTCCGGGATGCTGACCAGGAACTTGCGGTCGTCTCTCAGCACCGTCATGGTCAGTTTCCCCCGGCTCTTCTCCACCAGGTGCTTTGTCTCCAGCAGGGACAGATTCTCCGTCGTCATGCCATTTATCTGGACAAGGAGAACAATCAAAAAATATAATAAGTGAGGAAGTACTAGACTCCTGGTACTAGGATGGGTTAAATGCAGAGGCCACATTTCACTGTGTGTGTTGTGTGCTCTGCATGTGTGACCATTAAAGAGGGTTTCATCCCTCCCAATTATATTATATTCTTCTTCTATTCTATAAGTCCCACACCAGGAAAAACAAGAGTTTGACGTGTCGGAAACAATGCGACTCAATAGAGGGCGTTTTGTTTTTGATGAAGAGGGGTACAAAGCTGCTGTAGGCCTATATGGCGGGAAATACAAAATCCATCATGGATTCATTCCATTGTCTTAATCCAGTTTCAACAACATTGCAAGATTGTCATGAAATAATATATTTAATATTTAAAATGGTCCAAAAACATTCTATTACATGTGCATTTAATGATCAAATGTGTAACCCCAATGCTTTTCTGGATGAGACAAGTAGAAATGATGGTTCTAATGTATAGAGATACATTTTTGGAAAAGTGTGGGATGGGAATATGTAGGAAAGCTTAACAGGAAAATGCTAACAGAATAAAGTAGAAGTACGTAGGTATGTACTGTATACATAAGGGTATGCGGGTGCAATTAGATGTGATGGAAAGAATAGGAAGAGTACGGATATTCACTTCTGGAAGTAAAGATAGAGGACTCAAAGTCTTCCTGGGTTATGGCCATCATGCACTGTAGCTTTTGAATACCTCTTTCAGTGCTTCTGCATATATATATGTATAAAAAGGGTTTTATCGAAATATATTGAAAGACCAAGCCCCATTTTAGATTATCCAAATCTTATGTATCACCTTGAGGATGAGGTCTCCCTCCTGCAGCGTTCCTTCTGTGGCAGCCAGGCCCGTCTGTGTCATGTGTTTGATGAAGATCTGACTCCCCAGCTTCAGTCCGTACTCTGCAGAAAGAGGACGACAAGAAGAGTTCAGTCAGACATCTGCACTCTCCCCATGTCAGTGCAAACCAACCCGGTGAAGTCTTACCATCTGTGATTTTCTTTTTAATCAGTGTGGTTCTGAGTGGTTTCTCTGGGACGTCCTGATGCGGCAGCCTCTTGTATCCCGAGGACATCAGTGGTAACGTGTTGCCGTGCCCGTTGCGCTCGGGTGAAGTGCTGCGGGCGCGGCCTCCGTAGCGTTTGGAGTCTCTGTTGTCGCTGCCGTCGGAGAAGCGTCGTGTTCGTCTCGGGGGGTCCGGGTCCAGCAGGTTGGAGTGGGAGGCGGCCCGAGAAGGTCTGGTTGTGGCCGGGATCTGGATCTTTCGAGGGCGTTTCACTGTCTGAGAGAAAGATGGAGAGGACAAGGGTTTAGAGACAGTAGGCAGCAGTGCTTTGCAGATTAAAAAGTCCTTAAGGTGTTCCAGTTGTTGTGATCTCCATACTTACAACATTTGCAGTCTTGCCACATGACTTGAGGGTCTGAATGGTGAAGTTAGAGTGGACGTTTTCCATAGACACTGCATTGACCATCACAATTTGGTCTTTGTTGCTGCACAATGAAAGCAATTATGGAATAAATTAGTCCAGGCTAAAAACCCTTTTAAGGAAGTGTACATTCAGACAGGACATCATCTGTGTTTTGATGAAAGAGTCAAGTTCATTTCAGATAGTCATGTCAGACTCATGTAAGGCTGTACTGAACAGTTTTAAGCCATCTATACATTCTGTTTCAATCCGGTACATCTGCATCTGTGCAGGTTCAAATGACATTCTTTACAAACCTAGATTATAGTGCAGAGCTTTTTATTAAAACAAATAATATATGTAATTATATATAATATTCACAACGTAGCTTATCTATGGTTCAATCCATACTTGTATTACTAAAAATAAGACTTATTTGTTCATAGTACACGGTACATAGTAGTCAACTCACAACAGTCGTCCCATGGCTGGTCCGTTTGGCAGCACATCGGACACCACCACCGCCGTGTCCCCGTTGTCCGGGTGAGGCTTCTCCTTGCCTCCTGAAATGGCAAAGCCAAACCCATACTTGGGATCCTGTCATTATGAGAGAACGAGATTTAAAAAAAAAAAAGTCAATTGGAAATGACAGCAAGTAGAAGACAAAGTTATATAACTGAAGATAAAGAAGGTAAATGTGCAGAGAGGCAGAGGGAGGACGAGCACATTCCAGCGGCGCTCAGTGGGTGGACAGTGAAGTCGGCCGGGGTGCAGCAGCAGGGTGTGTCACTCTGAATTCCTGTGTGCTGTGAAACTGACACTGCTCAGGTCCAGCTCATCCCTAACGAGCACTTTTACGATACCCGCAAACACAACACTGACTGTGTGTCGTCAAGGAGCTTCGACTTTCACTTCTGTATTTGTGTAGCGATTAAACACCGACCGACTTCCACTGATGCACCAAAGATAAGTGGTCTGTGGTTCAACTTTACTTTGGTTTGTTGTAAATGTAATGTATTTATATGACACAAAGTAGGATTATACATGAATGCCCATAAACCAACACCTTATTGTCTGAAATGCATATCATTTCAATACCCTTATATTATACAACGTAACAAACAACCACCTACTTTGAGCAGTGTTATTGTATGTTGCTCCCATATCGTTAGCTCCTCCATTCCTGGTTTCTGGAACCAAAGAAAAAACACAACAAGGATTTTAATAAATGTATTCTTTAGAAAAAATATAAATGACTATTTCACAATATTAATATCAAAATAATTCATATCAATAGATAATCCAGGATCTTACAGGGAGGACAGTTGAGACTGAGCCAAGCAGGAAGAGTGTGTACGACTCAACCTGATCTCGGCATGCTCTCACCTGTCCCAATCCTGCCCGACCGGTATGGGGGAGGGGCTACCTGTGTGTGTGTGTGTGTGTGTGTGTGTGTGTGTGTGTGTGTGTGTGTGTGAACAACACGTTCAGTTTGTGTAAAATATTGTTTAGAGGCAAGTCGGATGGCAACTAACATGTATTTTCTATTTTTTTATTATTGGATGATCATGTGTATCATTTTGTCTATACAATGTAGATACATCATAAACGTCTTTTTCAGTGATATATGTATGACAAAGAAAAGCAACATATTCTGACATAAGATAACAAATTTGCCATACAATCTTTTGATTGTACATTTTTTGAGAGCTCTACTGAATCTAGTTTTATTTGCATTTAATTATTGTCATGCGATTTTAGAAATTTCAGACGTCACTAAAATCAAAAACTAATCAAAAAGAAACATATTTTCAATTGTAATAAAGTGAGCACATCTTCACCTGTGCATAAATACAAGCTTAAAACAGCAGTGCAACGGTCAAATGTTGATTGCTCCAGCTCTCGACTAAATATGTGCTCTTAAAGTGACAGACACATGGTGGCTGTTCTTCAAACACATCCCTGTAAACGGTCACAGTCAAATCGCTTGGCCCTGGAGGCTGAAACTGTAGAGCGTTTGTAGATACTCAAGTGTCCAGTCACCTGTTTGTTTGTAGGAGATTGTGAATATTCTCTTAAGCAGTCTCTTTATCTCGATGAAGACACTTTCAGCGTTTTGGTTACTGAAAGCTGTATTTCGAAGCAATCATTTAAACGTGCCGTTTAATCTCAGAGGTTTGAATCATTGTGGGTTGTTCTTGCTTTCATCTCACATGGGAGTCGTTACCGTCATCCGAGAGTCACAAACAAAGGTGCACATTGTTATGAAACCACCTGAGACACCATCATTATAACCCCTCCCTCTGTTACATAAACGCTCATCTTCTCTTTGTCTTCTTTTTTGAGCAAATCTCCAGTTTCTGTACAAAAAAACATTCCGTTTTGACGACATACAAATAATTTACTTACAAACCAAACCACAGATTTTCACTCCGTGCACCAACATACCTCTCGTGTTTATCATTTTTCACATACCAGCACTTTTCAAAGGCAAACTAAAACAAAGTGCGGGGTGGCCTTTGGACAATAATTCAATCATGGCCGGGTTACAGTAAGAGAACGAGTAGAGCCAGCTCCTCTAGTCAGAGCCAGAGAGATACTGTCGGCGGTGAAGAGTTTGGAGCTTGTTCAAAATGCAGGTCAAACACCAAGTACAAGACACAACAAGGGTCAACTGTCCTGATCGACTTGAACACATCACCTTAAAGTACAACATTCATTTATTGATCCTGCAAAGATATTGTCAGTATAATGAAGTCAACCTTCCTTTGTCAAAGTAAATAAAGATGACAGACTTTGATCACAGCTGTAACATGAGACAGTGATAAAGGCTGAATCCCCTCGAGGGTTAGAAATAAAGACAAAGGTGAAAAGGATCCTTAACTAGAGCATCTCGTGAAAGAAAATGAACATGTTAATGGCACATGTTGACCCAGGTTGTTCTCACAAAGTAATGAATACAAATAAAATAATACTATACAGATGAAAAGGGGAGGAATGTCAAGTATGTTCACCACAACAATCTCAAACTGCCAGTGGGTGTCACACAGGTGTTCAGTGAGTGACCTGTGAACAGTGGGGCGTTTGTTTGCACAAGTTAATCATAAACCTGAAAGTAAAAACCAGGGCAACTGGCTGACATAACTGCCTGTGCATTTTGTCAACCAGACCCGACACTAAAACGGTTTGATAATGTTGTTTCACAGCAGTTACAGCTACAACATGCAGTCCATTGTTAGCAAAGCAATGGATGAACCAATGAGAAACTTTCCTTTTAGAAATACAAGTCGGTAAAAGATCAAAAAAAGTCAGCTGATTCACACCGAGCCGTTGAACCTGGGAACAGCAGGTCGTCCAGAGTAAACACGCCAAACCATAAAGCAGAGCTAAATTCATCAAATGTGGAACAAAAAGAAAACATGTCGGTTTAACCACTTCATGCAGTCCCACTGGAGAGGAACTCTTTGCCATGATACGGATATATTGATCACAGCTAAAGGTAAAGAGAGAAAATGTGCAAATTCAATCAAGCTCTCAGTCCTAACTGGAGGTAATTCCCTTAAAATAGGTTGAGATCGTTAAAAAATTGTTTGGCTTTTGAACAAAGAGCAATGTCTGTCTGCACTGAAAATCATTTACAAGCGGGCGTTTCGATGAATCAGACAGTCAAACTAATTCCTCCGACGACATAGGTATATTGCAAAAGCCCCTAAAAATCAGAAGTTTACCAAAATAATTTAACAAAAAAAGTAAGAAAGGCCATTCAGGAAAGTAATGTACTGTCTGCTAAGGGAGCCAGGTTAGAGGCCACAACCTCCTGCATCTTCAACATGTCTGTAATAATGGATGTCCTTTGTTAATGTCTAACAGCTAGGTTTGAGGTACTTCCAGGCAGTGATACACTGTTAGACATGCTTTGTGTTCTTCCCTCTCCACTTACCACATGATCCTTGAACCTCACTTCCATTTCCCACTGTGTCTTCTAAGCTGAACGAAACACCTGCAGCCTCCGGTGCTCAATGAACAGCCAGCTCTTGATATTCCATATGGCAAAAGCAAAACAATCCCAGATCCCACAGTTCTCCACCTCCACGTTCCTCCTCCTCCTCCTCCTCCTCCTCCTCCTCCTCCTCCTCCTCCTCCTCCTCAGATCAGCTCTGTGAGGATGGTGGCTGCCGTCCAGAAGAAAACCTGACCTCCTCCTGCTGAAGTTATTTGTAATTCGAGTGGCTGTGGTGTTTCTCTCTCAGCGGGCAGAAAAGAAAGAGACCTGGAGGAGAAACCTCACCTGGAGCGCTCCTCCCCCACCCAACCTTTGCCCACTCTCAGTCACTCTCCAGCGCCCTTCAATAAACGTGGATTCAGGGTGGAGCTGCACTGCAGGCAACCCCCCCCCAACACACAAAGCAGACCAGCAGAGTATCTCAAATGTGACCGGTACTCACAGGGAGGAGAGGAATAAGATCATACACAACTTCAAAGAAATACCAGCAAGAGGCACGTTTGATCAATTATTGACCAACTTAACTGCAAACTCTAAATTGGCTGTTTTCAAACAAATGTTATATTGAATTCTTTATAATAAGCGACTTTCACTTTCACAATCCAGCGCCCAATTTTGCAATGCAAAACTCATCATGTCCCATGCTAATCTTGCCATGTTTGTAGAGCTGCGAGGTGTATTGATTTCCAAGCATTCAATATAATGAATGATGCCAATCATTATTTGGGGATTTCACAGTCTGATAAACAAACCCCTAACCCGAGGAGGCCCAGCTGACACATGGGTGGGCCAGTTTAGTGCAGATTGCTTTTCCATCCATTACCTCTCTTTATGGTCACAGACAGGCTTTAATCCCACTGGATAAATAAATGGTTTAGTTTTTATAAATTCTATGTATATTTTTGTAATTATACATTTATATCATCTTTAGATTCTTAGAAATCATTGAAAATCACGTTAAAATCTTAGCATTTCTGAAGCTGTTACAAGCAGAGATGTGTATTACAACTAAACGACTGACCTTTAACATTACATCCGAGTAAACAATTTGTCTCAGGAGGACATGAATCAAAATAATTGGATTCGAGCTCAAATGTATAATAAAGATATATGGGCTTGACTAAAGCTTGGCCAACAAACATTCATTGTGACCAACTTTTATAATATAATATATGAAAGAATGATATCACTGCGCCGCTAACTATACGCAGCAATCCGATCAAGTGCGGTACATTGAATTAGGATACACAACCATGCAAACATAATGGCAAAGACATTAAGAAAGCCTTTGCTCCAGTACTATAAATCCACTTACAGGCACCACCAGCAGAGGAGGTGGAGGCCCCGGGGGCAGAGAGCCAAAGTGCTTCAGTAGTTTCATTCGCTGCGTCAGATTCATGATGATAACACTATCTTCTTTCGAAAAATACACTAAGGTCTAACCATGGTCCTTGTCTTTAAAGTCTCCAAAAACAAAAACAATCAAGAGAAAAAGGCAAAAAAAACAAAAACCGGGCACTTTAAGTATTCAACTTTAGAAAAAAGCAAATAAAAAAAAAAGCTTCCAACAGATACTTTGTGTATCCAATGATCTGTGTCCTCAGTTATTCCCTTTCGGCCGGGTTCATAAAGTCACGCAGGTCCACTTGCTCCCACAGTCAGAGGTGTGTGTGTTTCTTGGGTAACTGGCAGTGTTTCCCACAGGGCAGCGGCAGGCTGTTGGCTGTGTTTCAGTCCGCTGGGTGCTATGGTTACGTTGGGGAATGAGAGCGCTGGGCTGTTAATAATTGAAGCGGTGTTTGCTGCACTCCACGTCTGCTTGCCCTGAGTAAAGTTTCATGGGTTCCTGCACAGGCCCTGCACTGTTTCAGGAGGAGGACATGACAACAGAGGGCTTCAGAGGGCTCTCTCATCCATGGGTCAAATCATGGGAGTGCTGCAATCTTCTTTTTGTGATAATCAGTGCCCCTGCCTAGGGAAGAGTCACAGTGACTTTTACCTAACAGGAGCAGGAATAAAATGGGAGGAGAAGTTACCTGAAGGGTGTTCGGAAAGTGATATCAAACAGCTTATCAAATCTTAAACCAAAGAATGTCTGACGCAGATTGGTTTCTTAACGATGTTACAGTTTCTTTATTTATTTATTTTTTATATATTTCTAGTTATTGTGCTTTTTATTATGTTTTTAATTATTGTTTTTATTATCGTACTCCCATTGGGTTATTCACTATTGTAGTTACTGCCTGCCCTGTACAGCACTTTGGTCAGCCGAAGGTTGTTTTAAATGTGCTATATAAATAAATAAAGATTGAGATTGAGATTAAAAACAAGTGGGAGAATAACAAAACAGATGCCAGATCCTCGGCTAGAGTTCATCCAAGTGGAACAAATTATTCATAAGTCTGAAGAAAACAGAGCATGACAAGCAACCACTACTGTTACTAAAACAAGCACTTATCAAAGGTGTGCCCCCCCCCCAGTAGGTAAACACTCACTCATTCCTGTGTCACAGGCTCCACTGTGTTCATGTCATTTTAAGGCCACTCCTGTTGGCCTCGCAACATGCAAAGAAATCTACTTGTGTACCTTGTTCCACCAATACCAAATCCAGAATCGCTTTTACGATGATACATAACTGGAATTCTTCAACAGTGCAACAAGCGGCTCTGACAGATAATATTGATGAGAGAGACAGACTTAAAGCCTTCAACATAAAGGGGTTAGCGGTCAATGAGCAATACCAAAGCTCCCTCTTGTGTGCAGTGATTGAAGGACAAATACTCCAGAGGTTTGCAGAGCCCACAGACTGGCTGTAATTACACAGTGGGGCTTTGTAGCTCCCACTCACAGTGGACTTACTCATGGCATGTACTGTCAACAGTGTTTAAGTACTGCAAACACCATATAGCTACCTGGAGTCACACACAGTCCTCACTTGGGTTATGGAGAAATACACCCAAACACACCAAGGAAAAGTAACTCAAATGCATCTATAACAATCAATCAATGCAAAACAAATGCCTCAAGGAATACACTTGAAAAACAGTACAAAGAATGAATGCAAATCGTTATTTAGAGCTAGGTCCTGTGATCAATTGTAATGTGAAATGTAGTGCAAACCAACTGTGTGACAAAAAGGTACCTGAGGGTAAGTAAGTAAGTGAGCACGTTGTTTACTAATGTTATGCTAAATAAACATAAATAAAGTAGATAAATAGTCCTTTTTTTATTATAACAGAGTAATATGTACTATGAGGCTATTACATTTAGTTAAATGTTGTTATTTCCTGGATAAATTGATTCATTGTTTGGCCTAGAAAATGTCAGAAATATTGACAGACGTCCATCCTAGTTTCTCAAAGTCCAAGGTGAGTTTTTAAAAGTCTAGTTGTGTCAGTGCAAAACCCAAATACATTCAGTGTATCATTATATTAAACCGAAAGCAGAAAACCTCCATATATGAAAGGCTAAAAACACAATTTATACTTGGACATCAGTGCCTCTGTATCAATGAGAAGGTCTACTTTATAGCATTATTATATATATTTTAAGTTCATTTGATTTAATAGGGACATATTCTATATAATGTACACACTGAAAACAGCCATTAGATACAAGTATCACTGTGGGAAGAGCAGATGCTCATTTGCATATCCATCCCTAGAAGGGCTCTTATTTAAATGGCATACATGTGATGAAGACATCTACTTAGATTCGCTTGATCAGCCAAAAGCAGGCGTTTTAATCCATTTACAGATTTTGAATTGATAGAATATGTTTTCCTTGTCACCCACAAAAACACAGGAAATGAAACTAGGGCCTAAAACAGTGGCAAGCCGTACCAGTCTAAATGCTTTGGGTTAATGTTTAATCAGTGCATCAGTAAATTCACTCATTACATGAAGACGCAGATGTTTGGGAATGCAAAGACGAAACTATTGTGAAACTCTGTGACAGACAGGTAGAAACTTGCATGTGTGGCAGAACCAGTAAAGTGAGGATGAGGAAAGTGGGGCTTGCAGCGGACAGTCACCAACACACACACAATAGGACATGTTTCGAAATATCCTGTAATGGGTACATATGATATTCATACTAATATAAGTTGAAAGGCAGTACTCCGTCTTTCACTGAACTCACTATAATCACTACTACCTTGTTTGTTTATGCTTTTTGTTTGTTTACTTGATTGTGTCTCGTTTTTTTGTGTTGCTTGGTCCATTTCTTATTTCAATCCCCTTTCTTATGTCTTGATTTTAAGTAGAATTGTACTTCTATTGTTTATTGTTTGTGTATGTTTGAGGTTATAGCATCATCTCACCATTGTTTTAATTGAATTATGGCCTTCCTCTTTGTATTTTATTTCCCCTATGCTTCAGAAAAAGGAAACACCCAGTGAATAAGGTAAACCAAGGAAAACTCTCACACCGTGATAAACCAGGTGACACTCAGGCTTGTCTATAACCAACAATAATTAGGAAGCCATTATTAATTTAGTCCTGTAAATATCAAGTCGCAGGCCTGTAACTGCTCAAAGCTAGTCCTGTAGCTAACAGCTACATCGTAAGAGGTGAGATTAAAGCTTGCAAATGTACACAAAATATAATGTTTTCTTTCTTAAATTTGGTTTAGTAAAGCGTTTCTGTTTTTAAGATGTTTCTCTTACACTTCTCCTTCCCCTCGTCAGGCTGCTAACATGTCTGACAGCCACGCTTTTTATGTGTTTGTACAAGGAACATTTGACAGCAGTGAAGCAATCTCACCTGTACACTTCCGCTCTGAAGGTTAACACTGTGTTTGTCCGTCCCTCACACCACTCGTCGTGAAGTTTAAAAAAATAAAATCCTCTTAAAAGTTGACTTGCCTCAGCGACTGCTCGGCAGTTTGAAACTTTGTCCTAAATCTTCCTGAAGACAGGTGAGCAGGAGTGGCGTCCATGGCAGGTGAGTTTCACGACGTCATCACGCAAGTGTAGCGTCACCGACCGGAAGTTGGTCCTCCTCATAAACAAATCCTCCACCCAGTTTTGGTTGAGATAAGCACAGATGGAAGAAGTGTTTACAACTTTTACTAGTAAAAAGTTGCATTTTTGCTCTATAAAAATACTGTTACAAGTAAAAGTGATGTCATCAAAACTGTTCTTAAGTCAAATGTTTTTATGTAGTTTAAACTATAATAACACATACCAATGTGTCTGTTGAGGTAACTGAAACTGTTAAATAATTGTAGCGGGGTAAAAGTAGCCTACTTTATTTCCCTCCAAGGATGAAGTAGCATAACATGAAAATACTCAAGAACAGTTAAGTAGTATGGCAAACTTGTACTTGAGGAAAGTACTTAAATCAATGTGTATACATGTTTGTAACTACAATATTTATAATAGGTGTGTAGCAAGTGTATTGCATGCTCAGATTTTAAGATAATAGCCCCCTATTTCAGTAGTAGAATGAACTATATTTACAACTTAGTCAAATGAAGATAGTTGAGTGTTTTCTGGGGAAACTTCTGCTACCCAGCAGTATAGAACTTATAAATTAGCACCACCAATACCAGATTCAACATTAACGTTATGGACACATTACTACATAAATATTTATAATCCAAGATATATAATTATGCAATAGGCCATTCACTATGAGTTACACTACTATTGGTCGTTTGTGGTTGTCTGCTGAGTCCAGAGGATTGTTGATGGAGTTCTTCACTTTTTTATTTCTGCCCAATTTAATTTAGGTGGTCCAATTCTTTATTTTGATTAAAGCATTCAAATTTTTTCACTTTTTTTTACAATTCATAAATATTTTTTAAATGGTCTGTAACTATATCCATTAATTTCTTTAAATGGAAACAACTATATGAATTAGTCTTGATATAACCAATTGTGGACGGTCAGGTACTACACTTAAAAACTGAAAAAAACTAATATTATATTCTGTATTGTTATAGGATAAAAACTGTATAGATCCCATGGTAAAATGCACGAATACCCAAGCAGTATATATATATATTTAAAAAAATACACTCAGCTGCAACATTATAGTGATGAACACATCAGTAAATCATTAATTATAATTAAATCATGTAACTAATTATTCTAAGGAGGGCCATAGTGCAGAATGAGTGCTTTCACTTTATGTACATTTGTAGGCAAACACCTTAAATATTAATCATTTAAATAACTTTGAAAATAGGACTTTTAGTTGTACTCTTACTTGTTACAGAGTATTTCTACACTGGTTTAATTAATTTGACCGAATTAAAAAAACGTAAGTTCTTTGTCCACCACTGGATGTCCCCCATGTCTCCTCTCCCTAAAAGCGCCCACAGTAAACCTCTTGGACCGAGGACAGAGGATTTATAGTCGGTAGGGAAGAATGGGACAACCCCGATGAACAAAAGACTCCCGAGTTTCAGCAATCTTCAAGTTTTTATTTGTTTACAAAGTTAAGATTGCAATTTCATATAGTCCTTCCTTTAATGAGTAGAAAACCTTTTTAAAGAATTAGTCGAAAGGCACAAATTTTACAATATATACATTTGGATCTAAATTATAAATATATAGAAAACAAAAGCACAACCCAGAATAAAAGTGCTGAACACAGTTTCTTTTTTTACAGAAAAAATAGGCTTTGTTTAAAAATACATACAATCAGTAGCATGTTTTTTGTTTCATTTTTTGTTAGCAATAAATTATTTTGAGAGTGATAAGATGATGTAATATGCAAACGGTAGAGAAACAAGAACAGATGGTTACAGTATACACAGAGCTATCCATCAAAGATCAGGAAAACAACAAGCTTGCAACGCTCAATCATAACCCACAAGAGAACAGTAACTTGATTATGCCATTCTTAGTGCAAAATGATAATAAAACCATAAAAAGGCCTAAAAACACTAATAAACTTGAATAAAAACAACGCTTTTTCTTCCTAAAAACGCGGTCCAAATCCCTCAAATGCATAAAGCTTTATTTTTGTGACTATAAAAACTAAATTGAAGGCAAGTCTTTTGCAGACCGATGTCCGGGAATGTGCCTGATGAGGAATATTAAAAGCTAAATTGTTGCAATGTTGCAAATCAAAAGAAATGAAGCGTTATCAAGAATCGGAGAAACTGGGAGACTGAACCTAGAAATCTGTTTTACGCTGAGGCTTGGACAGATCAATTGCACGTATATAACCAAGATACGAATCGACTCTAAAACCCGTCAGCTTTAACATGAATTAAATGTCCAGCACAGATAAAACTGTTCCTTAAAAAGAAACAGCCGTTGATCTTTGCCCTAAGAAGGCATAAACATTTATAATCACTGACATGTTCACAAGGACAAACAACAAACCCATCACATTAATTCTAAAACATAAATACAGCAAGAGTCACAGCACAGTTAAGAACAGAATAGCACATGAACTGGTTAGTTTCACCGCTGTTAAAAGGGGATATGATATATTTCTGCCAACGCCCGCCGTTACACCTCTTGGTTTCTTCCTGAGATTGATAAAGGTCTGATATCTTAGAGCCAGTAACTTTTCGGGGGAATACTTTGGTATCTCTCTGCAAATTGGAGGCCTGACAAAAGGTCTACGAGTTGGAGAAACAATGATTTTTGAGTGAAAGCAAAACTGAAATGAGCAGAAATAAATCCAGACACTGTACAGCAGTACAGAACAGTGCAATCTTATTTGGTGGCAGGTTATAATATAATTTGTTTTATAGTAATCTTGAAAACTAGAAACTTCCCTGACCAAAAACATTTCCATGATTATTCTAATAAGCAGGATAACATATCTAAAATCTAAATATCCCTTAAATATAAATAACAATAACTTTTCATAATAACGAGGACTAAAACATCATCCCGTGAAAACTTACTATACAAAGGTGGTATGCATTTCAGAATCTGTTTAACTAAAAGACTATGAAGCACAACAGAAATAAAAGATTCATACCATGCAAAGGGAACCACAAAGCTTTGCCTGTTGAGCGTAAACAGTACTTAGGCATCTCTGTTTCACAATAAAATGTAGAATATGGTTTTATTGCTTTTTGATCACTTGAACTTATCCCGGCATTTTGTCATGAACCAACTACAGTGCATCGTTTTCACACAAACATGGCCAGATCTCACAGGTACTACCATACACAGAGAACATCACAAGTCTGCACGGTTCAAATGTTTTTATGGTCTTGCTGGCTGAAATGGAAACAGATTTGAATGAGAAATGGATCTCAGAATTTGCTAAAAACAACATGATTTTCATTTTCAGACATCAAGACAATAAAAACTTGAAATTCTTTGTCACTGTACTTAAAAACTAAAATATTTGTTGGTAAAAATGACACAACAACAACAACAACAAAGACTTTCCTGAGAAATTCAAAATCAGATCAAACCAGGAGTCACATCACTAAATGTTATTGTCAGATTTAAAAAAAATGGGGGTGATAACATTTTTGGACATTTTTGCTTTATCCATGTTGCTCAATAATAATCCGTGCCGTACTGACCACACTGTCGCTCGCATCAACAGGGACAGAAGGACACAGAGAAGAAGATAAGTCTGCCGCTCTATTATTTTAGGAGCAGCTACATACGAGCACACACAGAGTAATGGCGGCTTCTTCCTGAAACCCACCACCAGCATAGTGTAACACAAACATCGACTGACGGCCTCAGGGGGGCTAAAAGATAAATACAAATACACCACGTTTAAATTAAAAAAATGAAAAACCAACGCTCAAGAGTACAAATCTATACATTAGGCTACATGGATTTTTAAAGACTGCATTTATAGATTTATCCAAAGGCACTGTTTGCAACAGCAGACTGCTCTTCCTCTCTCCTTTTCCTCACACTAGTGTTCATACAAGCAGGGAGGGAAACAAGAGGGAGCATGTAGGAGGAAAAAAAAGGAAAACTGAGGCATTTCATGGCTTATCAGCTAAAAGATTCCATCTGTTTGCTTTCCCCCCCATCTTCCAGTTCAATGTATCTTTTGTTTCACTCAAACCAAGCCTTGCATACAGCCTTGTTTTAGTCAAGACAAAACGGCCATGAAGCGAAGTAACAGTAAAGCAAAGTCTAAAGATGTGGTTAAAGCCGGTGAAAAGCATTGAGAGCTTCCAGCAACTTCACCAATCATACCTCGTCAAATCAGCAGCGGGAGGTTTATTAAAGATTTCTACACCTCTATGAATGAGCTTTTGTTTGGACAGCTCGTACGATCAATAAAATACAGTTACTACTTTTCACTTCTTTTATACAGCTGCCTTTCACTTTGGTGCAGAAATCTGATATTGATGGAGCCCGCTATGGCCTAAAGCAGGTGAACGCTACAGGTGGGTAAAGGGAAGGGTGAGCCGAGCGCAGGGCAGGCAGTGACGTGACTATAGGCCCTGAGGGGAGGGGAGGGGAGGGGAGGAGGGGGTAGGTCCGAGGAGGCGTTCATAGACAGCAGCAAACAAGACACAATCTGCTTTAAAAGACAACAAAAGAAGAAGCAAAGTCCAGGCGAGCTGTAGCTGTTCGAGCTCTCACTCTGGTGGGCGGTACTTAATGACGGACTTGCGATCTGCCGCCTCTTGCAGCATGATGTTCAGAGCCTCGCGGGCGTCCAGGGTGCCGGGGTGTCCGTTGGGCAATGAAAGCGAGTCCGACTGAGGGAGGAGATAGTTTGACGAGAAGCGAGGCGACGAGTTGGAAAACAGAGAGGAGGACGGGGACGGGCTGGAGAAGAGAGAAGACGGGGAGGGGGTGGGGACGAGGCTGGAGGCGGGGGGGAGGCCTGCCGAGGCGAGAGGAACCAGGTTGTTGGAGGTGGAGGACGCCGAGGAAGAGCAGGAGGAGGTAGAGGAGGAAGGGCTGGCTTTCTGTGTGGGCATCTGGGGAGACAGGGGCAAGTCAAATAAATCTAACAAGTCTTGGTGGTTGTTGGCCAGCAGGTTCTGGCTCCTCTGCTGTAGATGATGATGCTGCTGCTGCTGCTGACGCTGCTGCTGCTGCTGCTGCTGCTGCTGCTGCTGCTGCTGCTGCTGCTGCTGCTGCTGCTGCTGCTGCTGCTGCTGCTGCTGTTGCTGCTGCTGCTGCTGCTGCAGCAACAGCAGCGGCTGCTGGATCTGTGCAGCCTGCTGCTGAGCATTCGATGCCGTCTGAGAGATCAGAGACTCCAGGTTAAAGTCGTCTGTGAATGCAGCGTGGCCTGCCAGACTTTCCAGATTTAGCCCGCCGTCCGTGGTGTCCGGGGAGGGGGAGCCCATGGTCAGATCCAAGATGTCATCCAGGGGATTCTTGGAGGACAAGCTGGGCGACAGCGTGGTCTGTTGGAGTGAAGCGTTTTTCCTCTGTTGAAAAGGCGGTGCGAAGGACTGGGAGAAAAACTGGGAGCGGATGCTGGCCATGTTGGAGGCCTTGTTGGTGGAGGCGGAGGTGTTGAGCCAGCTGTTGTGGGTCCTCTGCTGGGATTGGCCGGGGTTTCTCTGTAAGGACAGCAGGGGGACGTTCTTGGAGGGCTGCTGTAAAGCCGACTTGGCTTGGGCTTGCAGTCTCTGAAGCTGAGAGCCGCTCAAGCTCTGCCTTCGCTGAGCGTTTTCGCTCGGTTTCTGTTTGAGGAGCTGGCTCTGGGCGAGAGTCTGAGCGAGGGACTGGTTGAGCATCGGCTTCTGGTTGAACAGATTGGCCAGGAGGTGTTTGTTGTCCTGCTCCATCTTACGATTGCGGTCTTGAGCCTGCCGCTGCTCCACGGCCTGCTGCTCCCGCTCCTTCCGCCTCCTCTTCACCTCGTCGTCCATCTGCAGCAGCTCCTCTCGCACGCGCGCCACACAGTTCTCCGGGATCTTGATACCTGCGTCAGATGAGAGGACAGTCAGGTCACAGCTTTCAGGGAGGGAAATGCTAAAGTAGTGTATTTATAGATTAATGCAAGTTAGATTTAAGACTTTAATAATGCCACTAGGAATTTTCTACTTTTCAATAACGAAATGTCTATTGTAACATAAAATAGACCCCTTTTTTGTTGCTAGCTATAAGACTCAGCAGCAAAACATAAGCTATCCTGATCCGCAATCAGATGTTTGGTAAAATTATTTAAATAATAGATAATTTGAGAATAATAGAATCATTTTAAATGTCAGTCAGAAAAAATACAAACCGAAAATATTGCATATTTAGGACTTTTGAAAGATTGATTTAAGAAACGATCAAACCAATGACGGCCATATTTTTTGATTCATTAATACATTAATATAATTACTTTTGAAGGATCCATGAGAACCCTGTTAAAGACTCAATTTATTATTTTATAGATAAACACGGCTGTTTGTATGTATCACAGCACATGTATTAAATGCAACAGTAAACAGACTGGTACGCTTAGCACTGATTATGACATGATATGTGCTCCAGTTTATGATTCTTAAAATAAATATTTACAATGTTTTTTTCTCCTATTAAACCAATATAAACTCCTATGTATAATATCTGTGTATAATGCACAGAGAAAACAGATCCAACACTGATTCTCTGGTGAGCGTCAACATGCTGTTGGGATTTCATGGATGTTCAATTGCGACATTTTCTGTCTGTCTGGCCTAATGATTTCATAACAGTCATCTTACGTCAATTTAGTGCAACCAGGAGTCCATAGGAGACAAATATGTGAGTGAGCGACAATTTCATGTCCTCAATGTGTCATAAAGAAGCGTCAGCACTTTGACAGCATCAAAACAACTCACTGTTCAAATCCACATTTAAAACTGTTTCTTCTATTGTGTTCTTCTAATGTTTACAGAATATCCCTGCTTATATAAAAGGTGGGACCTATTCTAAACACCTCGTGGCAATGTGTGAAATATGATTTTTTATAAAGGGGGGTTGTACTGACCGACTTGCTTGTTATGATGTTTGGTTTTTAGACGGACAATCTGCAGGATGCTGGAGCTGGTGAGGTCTGACACCACGTCAGACACACGCTTCCACACACGCAGCAGAGCTCCACACAGCATGTGGTACTGACGAAGCCGCATGCCCTGCAGACACTCTTGACCTTCCTCGATCTTCTTACACTTCCCATTCCTAGGGACAGGACAGGAAAGAAAAAGAATATTATTTTTAAGAAGCACTCACCTTTCTACCATACCACGGTCTCAAGAAAACTGTATGGCAGGATTAGAGACGAGGGTTTAACCCTTAGATGCATGAGTGACTGGACCCTACAGTCTTCCATAAGTGGGTCAAAAAGGACCCGTACATTGGGTTTTCATGCCATTTTTGTCATTTTGGTTAAGAGAAATCCCTTGTATAATATTAGTATTATATTTTGGTTCACACTAGAAATATTTTATATTTAATTTTTCACTATTTATCATTTTAGATTTTCATTCATTTTTGACCCACTTATGGAAGCTTGGGGTAGTAATACAAAAACTACAATTTCTTAAAATGTATTAAATGTAAAATGTGAATGGCATGATATCCAAAACATGTTTTTTGAGGAATAGCTGGAATATGAAATGATAAAAAAAATGTAATTACAAAGATACTTCAAGAAAACCACCTCACCGGGTCAAAAAAGACCCACTTATGCATCTAAGGGTTAGAGGTCATTGTTCATCCGGTGACGCGGGCACATGTGTGGGTTATTTCTTCATGACTAGTTCTCAGGTGATCTGCAAATCCTCAGGAATGGCATCTGACCTGTAAGCCACCCTGACTGCATTAGTAGTAGCAACCTGATTGGATGGATTGAGCCATTAATCCCACGGGACAATGGGGATTGCTGCTTACCAGTTGGCATGGCTGCACTTCTTGAAGGAGAAGTTGAACTGGTTCTCCCAGCTGTCCCTCGCTTCCTCTGAAGTCACCTGGGAGAGAACATTTACAACATTTAAAATCAGCAAAAAAACTCAATTACCCAGCTTTAAAAAATATATCTTAGCCTAAGTGGAAACTTAAGTAAAAAAAGAGGCTTCTTTAACTTCAGACTAAAAGTCATATTGTAGTTTTACCTTGTTTTTGATTATTGTCAAGATGAAAATAACTATTGTGTTTTTGGTTTAGGGGTAAAGAACATTAATAATAACTTTCTTTTAATGTATGGAAGAGAAACAGTTACAATTTAAATAAACAACATTGGCATGAACTTCATCCTCTTCATGTATATGTATTTCTAATTGTTACGCCAATCATGTTATTGTTTAGGAGTTTGTGTTACATTCACATATTGTTCTGCTCCAGAGTGCCTTGAATATTTCACAGTTCAGTACTCCTCCGTGGCCACCAGGGGGCATCGGACTCCATATTTAAATTACATTTACTCCAAATAGCAAAGGGAACACTTCAAGCTTTTGTTATGTAAATCCTTCCCTATAATCAAATATTTTTACAAATGTTTTTATTGTTATCTTAAAGAAACTCTGAAGAAAACACAACAAGCTCAAATATGACATTTTGGAGACATTTTACAGTACATAAACCTCCATATAGAGACAAAACTATAATCCTGACAGATTAAAAAATCCACAATTTAGTTTATTACCTTTCTGTAGCGCAGCTGCAGGTTGTCCAGGCTCTCGGGGTGCGTCTGCTTGCCGATGTTGGGCTTGTAGACGATGAGGTTCTTGCCTCTTCCCTGCTCAGCTAGCAGCACACATGGGTGGTTCCCTCGCAGCTGTGGAGAGAGCAGAGGTTAAATATTTACTCTATTTAAGGGACTAATAGCGTTTTCAGTGGACAACCATTGAGTCATCACATGCTAATCTGAGAGGTCTGTATTCAAATAGAGATATAATGCCTTTTATAGTAATCCTCAGGTTCAGTTTGCTTATTATAACATGGACTCACCTTCAGCGACAGGTAGAATCCGTCATCGGGCCCGCTGAGCTTCAGGGACCTGTTGAGGGCCTCGTCCCAGGGCATGCCTCGGTCCACGCTGATCTGCAGGGACACAAGGAATCAGAGATGTAAGCATGTGCTGGGAAAAAGAAAGATGGGGGACCAAGCAGCTGCAAAACCACACACTGAAGGTGAGACAGACTCTTGAATGGAAACTCCAGAGCATGTCCTCCAGAAAATATACTCAGTCGTGGGATGATTATGAGACAATGGGCCCGTAGGCACAGACATTTAAACCCCACCACCTGGCTTATATTGGAGCACGACACGGTCTTTATAGTTGTTGAGTGTCTTTTTATTGTTGTGTGGTGTCCCTGTGTGGTCATTGGGCGTTTCTTTGTAGTCATTTTGCTTCTTATATGGTCGTTTTGTTTCGCTTTGTGGTCATTCTGTGTCCCTTTGTGGTTGTTTAGTGTCTTTTATGGTTCTTTTGTGTCTCTGTGTGGTAAATGCTTCTCAGTGTTTTGTGTTCAGACTTTTTGTAGCCATTTGGTGTCTCTTTGTATTTACGTTGGCGATAACTGACTTCAGTTGCAGGTGAAGGCCAGAGGAGCCGTGACACTCTTGGCATCTGTGCCTGCAGGCCTGTTCTGTAACTCAGCCATGCCAACAGACACTATTCCTCTATACTCGCATAACAGGTCCTAGTTGTGCAGCGTTCTGCCTGGCTCCAACTTTGAAATGTCAAAGGCAAGTCAGCCTGCAGCCGAAAGCAGAAGATTTATCGTAATTATCCTGTTCTCATCTGCCACTCGCGTCTACATAGGCCTCCTTTAGCCATGGGCTAATCCCGCACGATAACAGCCTTATTTCTGGTAAAGTGACATCAATCGTCATTTAGCCTAGAGGTATCTTCTTGAGTTACCTCTTGGTCTGCAGGTAATGTGGAACACACTCTTTACCAACTGTCTTTGTGTGCAAATCATTTGTGCACTGTAGCAAAAATGGTCAGGAACTCCTGAATAAATGTATCCACATTCATTGGATGTTCCTACACGATCAGTGGATATTGCTTTGTTGGCATTTCACGTGAACTTTCATAGTTTTGGTCTGTTGGGAGCCTTCAAGCCCCGCTGGGTTTATTATAAAAGGAGAGAGGAGAAGATTTGCATATATTTGGGGTCATGTTTATTCATAGAATTAACCTTTTTGTTTGGGATGTGTGATGCCTCAAGATCAGCCTGTTAATGTGCCTCTGCTCCTCACACTGTCTGAAGGGATTGAACCAGTCTCTCAAAGCTTCTCTTCAAAATCTAATTTGTTACTATTTACTAAATGTAAGAATTTCTGTTGATTGTAGCTGTTTATTTGACCAGTTTTACATGATTTGACCATACTTTGCTCCACTCCAATACAGGATTATTTAAGAGACAAGACACTAGATCATGTTGAACATAAAGCAGATTTCAAGGAGTATCTCAAGAGACAATTATGATATTTTGAATATTGTTTCACAAGAGCTATCTAACAATGTAGTCGACATGAGATGATGAGGTGCTTACCTTATAGAGAACAACCTGGCCATCCTGAGGGTTTCCAACCGTCATGAACGTTTCCTGCTTCTCCTCATAGATCTCATCGTTACCTGGAGCAAGGTCTGCCAGAGAGAAAAGAGGCGATTACTAACATTAAAAGATCAGGAACACAATCGCAGACAATTGAAGAAAGGAACAGACACTATTTCCAGATTTAACAACCATACCATTTATAAAAATACCGATGTTAGGATCCACACTGATGGAGGTTAATGTTCTGTAAACAGTGGCACCATGCAAGTGCTTAAACTCCACATTTGACCTCCATACCTAGGATTCCCATGTCATATTTGCCCTCCTTCTTATCCTTCTCGATCAGGTAGTCAAAGTTGTCGGTGAAGTACTGGAAGAGATGGTTCTGCTTGTGGACCTCCAGGCCCAGGATGCGGTTTAAGAACTTTGTGATGCTGCAGTCTGGGATAAAAGCACAACGCAGAACAATTAGTGGGGCTCATTGTTTTCATCACAAATAAACAAATAACAGAGCTATGGAATTGTGTCGGCATGCATCGTGGACACTCTACCTTTCTCAGTATTGATCCCAAAGCGTGGCTCCCTACAAAAGATGCCGACATCCATCATCCCGATCTTCATCTCTGAAAAAAGAACAAACTAGTTTTAGTGGCCAATCACAGTGAACATGCTTGGGAGTTGGTTCTCTGTTTACAGATGCTGACAGTAAACAACACCTCAATTAACTCACCTCTGAAGAACATGGCTTCACCCCCAGGGTATCCTTTGGGAGGGGGCACCTTGTTCTCTATATGGCCAAGGATTGCTTTGGTGATTTTATCTAGAGCCTTGGTGCCATACTGCAAGAAATAGGGGCATGTAATCAGTATAGGAACATCTGAGAACAATCACTCAGGAATTTAGCAACACGAATGAACAGCGAGAAAAACAAGTCCTCTTTAAAGCTTAAAATAAATGTTTTCACACTTTAAAAAGTTACATTTTCTTACCTTGTTCTCGAAATTGTACTTGCTCAGGTCTCTGGATTCTGTGGCTCTTCTGTCTCCGTGGGTTAATGCACCCTGCAAAGTGGATTAGCACAGGTGGTATTATTAGTATTAGGTTTACAGCCTTCAGAGCTTCGTCACATTAATACAGATGGACAAAGTGACGTCAGATAAATCTGCGTTTGCCGTTCATCAATAGAACACAACCCGACTTCACTGCTTAGCGTTGGTATGAGAGGATGAGCATTACCTACACGAATGGATAATGTGCAGCCGTTATAGGATTACTTTGATTACAATGGCTAAGAGCGTGGACTTGTTGCCCTCTCGTTCATAGATCCTGCTCTTTTAATGATAAGAGAAACAGTATTTAACATAATTGAGGAGTGAGGATATTGAAGTCAATATTCACAAGTTGGCAAAGTACAGAAATTCCTTCAAAATAATTTAACTATGATTAGCAAATATGCCTAATATGTCTGATACAGCTGTTGTTTCCTAGTACCGTACTTTTCGGACTATAAGCCGCGACTTTTTTCCCCATTCTTTTGTACAGCTAACGGCCACTAGGGAACCTCCTAAATCTATGGATTTTACAGGTAAAATTAACCACCACTAACACTATGGGCTCTATGACCGGTCCGCGCCCGCCACCTTTAAGCGGCGGGCTCCAGCAGGAAAAGCTGGAGGCTGGAAAAGAGTGAGACAGGTAGCGCGCCAAAGTAAAAGTGGAACCGAGAGACAGAACGAGAGCAAGACAGACGGACAATTTAGCTGCTGCGGCTTATATGCAGGTGCGCTTTATAGTCCGAAAAGTACGGTAATATGCATGTAAAGCAAAGTTAAATTCCAGTCAGAGATCCAGCGATTGAACCTGTAGTAGTCTCACTTTGAAAAAGGTCACATTGTTATTGCAGGTACATTGACTCTGCATCAAACAGCAGCATTGTGATATAGTGGAGAAACATCATTCAAACACAAGTTTATTTTTATGATGGGTATAATTAAAAGCCCAGCCTGCCTTTGTATTATCTTCCATACTCGTAAGATTTTAAGTGAACTGGAAAGGGAGCGGTGAGGGGAAACTTGAAGAAGAAGCAAAGTCAACAGAAGAACAGCAAGCTGCTGGCTCTGCCGACTCTGAAAGATGTCTTGAGATACCAAAACAAAGAATATCCGAGCCAAATATGACTTCACTGCTGATCTGGAGTCTGCCCGTTTCTAGGGACCGTCAACAATCCAAGTATAAGCGACTGCGTGTGTGCGTGTGTGTGTTGTATCGGGTTCAGGCATGCAGAGGACATGTGACCTATGTTTGATGCTGATTTACCGAACAAAGCTGGCAACCGCATGAACGACTTTCTGGAACCCTTCTTGCTGTTTTCCCAAAAGAAGTGTCATGCTGTGTCACTATGGAAATAAATGACTGCTTGCACTGAAATGCATTGATAATTATGGAAAGTAACCCCGAGAGTTATAAATTATTCAGACGAACATTTTTGCTTTTTCTGCTTATTCAGTTTTCCGTTATTGAGCCGGAGAAGGGGAAGACCCAGAATCCCTTGAGGTTTGTGGAGAAAAGTTGATGTGACTTCAAGTGAACCGCCAATAAAAGAGACTCCATGGAGGAGCCTGGGAATACCCCGTGCCACAGGAAGGGCAAGGAGTGAGGCTGAGAGGGCAACGTGTTGGCAACCTATAACAATCAATACATACTAACTGTCTCCATTTACAAAAGAAACACTCTTCTCACAATCCAAAGGACAACAAGATGAAAATGATTGTTTTCCCATGAGACAGGTTTCACTCAGTTAACAGGAAAATTACACATAAAAGTACAAATTGTTCAAAATAAAAGGAGATGCAACACACCAACACCCACACATTCATAAAAGCTCTATTTACCAGGCTCTCTAGTCTCTTCGCCACAATGGAGGCAAAACGTCTCTCCCCAGCCAACTCTGAAATGAGGAAGATGTACTCTGGAGCCGTGACCTGATTGGACCGATGGGTGCGACCTGCAGAGACGAGACAAAAACAATGATAACACATTATTGATAACATTTGAAAAGTTCAAGTCACTGTGACTGCAACATTTTTCAACAGACAGTATCAAAATCCAGACGGGCAAAAACAAGTTACAGATTTGATGAGGACTTGTTTCTTCTTAAGAAAAGAGGAGTAAGAAAGGGGATCTTTATGATGACAACATCAGATGAGATCTGTTCTTAAATCGACCGTTTCACACCATGTTTCAGACCCTGAACAGGGCCTTATTCATTACCAACAAGAAACTGGACGCTGAGAAGAATTCCTTAGAACCTCTATGAGGAAATGAATATAACTGTGTGTGTGTGTGTGTGTGTGTGTGTGTGTGTGTGTGCCAACCTGCCAAACAAGAATTAAGATAAGAGTCTGACACTAAGAAAGAAGGCTGCTTACAAACAAATTATTACCAAGCAGTATTATAATTACGTCAAACTATTTATTTATTCCGTCCTATACGATGGTGTGTGAGTGTGCTTGAGTGAGTACAGAATTTTTTTTTAAACAACAAATGCTGAGATGCTACTGGACTAGATGATTGCCTTTGCCTGGCAGCAAACTCACACTTAACCATGTAGACTAACAGAAAGAAAACCGCACATTACGAGGAGTGATTCAGTGAGACAAGACAGCATTTGTCCTAATTTGGTAATCCCTGTTCTACACATGAGATAAGCCCAGGCAGGGCCGCACAGAGAGACCGTCCTGACACATTTCTCTTTTAACGTTCCTGATAGCCTTTGACCCTGAAACAGCTGCTTGTTTCGGGCTTATACACAGCCCATCTTTCAACATGTTACATCTTAACGTGCAGCGGCAAAGAACGTCCGGCTCATTGATAAAAAAGTAGTAGTGGTAGTAGAGATATATTCAGACCTTAAAAAAAAAAGAAATGTGAAAAAAGGAAAAAAAGAATAGATGATTTTTATTCTGACGGAGCATATTTTTATTGGTAACCTTTTCACAATTTCCTACATAGTAACTTTAATGTATTCCTGTTTACTACCTTATTTAAAAAATGTGCAGACTGAACTAGACACTATAACAACAATTGAAAAAATGAAACTATCTTAAATTGACATTCTTCGCTATACTAAGTCATGCATATGGGCAGCAAATATTAATTCACATTTAACAAGCAGCAAACACGAGAAACACAGTTAGGCTAGCGCTAGCTTAAGATACCCAAGATTCAGACCACAAAAAGGACCCTGGCTAGTCTAAGTGGGAAAGAAGGAATGTGTTTTTGTTGTCTTTTATTGCGTTCCATGTTTTCCTGTTCACTTTTGAAAGACTCATTGTTTGATTTCCTGACTCACCGAATTGCTGAATGGCCCTGTCTGCACTCCAAGGCAGCTCTAAGGTCATGTGGACCCTGCGCCGCTGGTTCTTCACTCGCTTGTCCGCCTGCAGGGAAATCCCAGAGCTGGCCGCCTCAGAGATGATGGCCACGTACTGAAGGAAAAGTTAGGATAGTTAGTAAAAAAAATCTTATTGCACAATGTTCATAAAGCAGTACCTTCCTTTAAAGGTCTCCTATTGTACTGTTTTTCATCAATATATTATAGGTCTCAGATATATACAAAACATGTCTTTGAAGTGTTTGGCTCCAAACACCAAACAGATCATGCATTGCAGCATCCCATAATCCCCTCTGTTTCAAAAGTGCTGATTCTCTGTCTGTTACTTTAGATGAAAATAAGGAATCAACTCCCCACGCCCCTCTGAGAGATATTTGGTTAAAAAGAACACAATGGTGCTCTAGGAGGAGATTCAGCTGATGAGGTGGGGGGGTGACCTTGGTTGGTGATTGGCTAATGGTTACACAAGCCAAACAATCGTTATGACATCATAAAGTGGCCAAAATCTGATCAGCTCATTTTCAGACCGGTTTTTAATGGATCAGGACAAAAGGTAAGCGAATCTTTTTTCCTGAAACTTTCAGAATCTCTTCACACAGAGGAGACACATGTTGATGTATAAAAGACATGCAAAAGTGGATTTTGCATAATAGGTGTCCTTTAAGATACAGAAAGTTAGCAACAAAGTCATGCAGGACCTATTTCTCCCTGATTGATTGGGGTTTCTGACCTTCTCTGCACTCATGAAGCGATCTTTCTCCTTGATGTTGATGTGGTCGATGGTCAGACCCTGCTCAGCCCGAGACTCGTAGCGGACGCTGCCATCAGGACGCCGCACCACACGACCCTTGCGACCAGTCATCTGCGGGAAAAAAAATACATCACAATGTCAAGTAAATAAATAATACATTGATTTAAGTGGAGACGGTGACACCATTTAGGCTCATTAGAAACACATAGCGCGGCCGTTTATCGTTCTTTGCTTTGGCTCTTACCTCTGAGACTTGATCTGGTCCTCCAAACTTATCGATGAGCTCGTCCAAGGTGTTGAGAGGTAGTTCTTTTCCCAGCACGGATATTTTACTGAGGAGCCCCTGCTTCATCTCCTCTATCCTGGCTGTGAACAGGAAGCAAAGAGGAAATGAACCATGTAACCCTGACGTCCAAAGGTTGTTATTGTGGTTATATTACATGTCACTTGTTAGACACTTTTATCCAAAGCGACTTATATAAATTCAATACTGTGGGCAATTTGGGGTATAGTGTCTTTCCCAGGGATACAATGACATGCTGACTCCTTATATACATTTCATTCATGGTTTTACTAAGTTACTACACTGTAAACAAAGCTGCGTCCCTCCCGCTGTGTGCAGCTAGAAGGACAGCAACACGTTGTCTGGCTCGAGTGAGAAGGCTGATGTGAATGGGAAACAATCGACTTAAAAGAAAAAAGACTTGTGGACTTGGCAACGTTTTAGAGTTATTTAAAATCTTATTCTACAAATAGTATAATACTCCTGATATTACTGTAGCCTAACCTTTATCCACAAATGTGTGTGTTTTTTACACAATGAACAAACAAGCAAAAATAAAAACTTTAAGCTAGATTAAGAATCTGAAGGTAAGAACTATTTGACTATAGAAGGTCGTTTCTCTGTCTAGACATGCAAGTATTTGATCAACACTGGACACACCTACTTAGGCTGAAATATCTTCCAGAGAAAATGACATCTCCCTACCTGTCTGGTGGCTCGTGTGGTTAACAAAAATGACATCATCATTGTCTAGCAGGGAGTCTGGTGAGGAGTTGGAGTCGGTGTCCATGCCGTCGGAGTCACTGCTGCTGTCGTCGCTGATGTTGATCACACCCCCGCTGTCCACCGTGTGCTTGGGCACCTTGGGATGGCGACCCCTTGGGGGCTTCCCTGATTGGAGGACACATCATGTTATTAAATGATAACATTAGTATTACAGCTTAAGATATTTGACTTTTTGTATTCACACTCAATGAGAGGCCTAGAAATAAAAGCATAATGCAAGAAAATTGTGTTTCACAGACAATCAAAGCTGGCAGATGGTAATCAAACAGCCAGAAACACATAAATACATGTATATACAAACAAACAACACTCTGTTAACTGGTCAATTAGACTGCAGGGCAAATGCCTGACATGTCTGCTGAGTTCTGGCTATTCACAAGGTTAAAAAACATATTTTTTCTAATACTATGTAGAGTACACATGCTGGCACTTACGTTTTCTCTTTGGGCCCGGGGCTTTCTCTCTCCTCTGTTTCTCTGACGGGAAATGTTTTGTTACAAGCGACTGGAATACTCCCCTAAAGGAAAGAGGAAAAGAGAAACACATTTAATCGGACAGCAAAGCGGACGACACAGGACAGTTTTGACAGTTCGACACCGCATACATTTCTGATCTGGCCTAATTATACTGTCAGTTGTTGACAGGGTGACGAACATGTTGTGTGTGTGATCTAATATCCTCAAACCTTCAGGCATGTCTGCTTTGAGAGGTTCAGGGTCAAACCAGTTCAGAGCGCTCATCACATGTACCCTCCCTCACTTGTTATTCTTGACTGGCGTTGTTCGATAATTAAATAGCTGCTCAAATGTTCAGAGATTGTTTGGTTTTATTGAGGATAAATGGTGATGATCTGATGTGCCACCTAAAGGCAACCTTTCTAAAGCCTGAAACTGACTAGTTCTTAAATAAAATGTATGTATTGAGGGTGTATTCGCCTCAATATTGGCAAATCACTTTGATGAAGCAACAAAATGAAATGTAAGAAACCGCCAGTTAGCTATCGCTTCACAGACACACAAACACGCTTTTTCTAATAAACAACACTCTTTCAAACAACTTTATAACAACATTAATATTATAGAAACACACAAACATGCAGAGGAAATATTCCTTTTCACTCACTCTGCTGCAGACACAAATCTGTCGAGCTGGCCGTCGTTCTCATCCAGGACTTCTCTGGTGCGAGACTCTCCGGTCGACTGCAGCCCGATAACGATGCACTGTGGTTGAGGTGACACAAATACACATCAATAAACGGGTCTGCTGTGTCACTTGAAGTATTGAGGACTCGTTCCTGGCATTAGATGGGACATATTCTAACATCCTTAAATGCATTCGACTCATGCATGTGTAAAAGGAAGTGTAAAATATGGTTAACAATACTTTAAAACAACTCTTATTTACTAGAAAGAAAACAATATTATTTCTATGCAGTTCTCCCTTCTTTAGCAACATTTACAGACATGCGTTTCCTGCTTGGACTTTCGATTGAAGAGTCCTCTAGATCAGTGGTTCCCAACCTGGGGGGCGCGCCAAAGATCGCAGGGGGGGCGCCAGGCCTCAGATGATTTGAGGCCAAATATCATATTTAGACTTTTTTTTAATTTTTTTTACATATAATTGTAAAGCAATACATGATTGTCACTAAAAGCCTCTTCTCTACATTACAATCAAATATAAAAAGTAATTGATTAATTAATTTGAATAACAATTCAAGTTAGTAGCTATTAAAGGCATAAAAAGACAGAAATGTATAATTCTTTCTTTAATAGAGATGTTTCTTCTGCCCGTAAAGTGTCCAAACCGGGCTTTTCTGGATAAGCGGGAATCCCAATGAATTAATCCTGAGTCCAATAACCATCAAAGTCACTCCAATAGTGCTCCTTAATTACGCTTTCATCCTCCTTTAACAAAATACTTCACATTCATCTAGTTTGTGACAGTAGTCTATGGACAGAGGGTGTCGTTTTTCTCATACTGATATTCTGAACAATCTGTGTTGTTGTATTTGCTGTAAAGTGTCTCTACTGTAGGCTATTTTTATTATATGTACAGCACTTTGGCTCGACCAAAAATCGTTTATAAATGTGCTATATAAATAAAACTTGATTTTATTTGAGTAGTTGTAGCATTTTTGAGACTTTTAAACTTTAATTACCGCTGTTGCGGGGGGGCGCAACTTCCAACAGGAGTCATTTGGGGGGGCTCTTGGGACAAAAGGTTGGGAACCACTGCTCTAGATTATATATACTGTATGACTCAGTGTGTGACAGTGTGTTGTGCTGACCTTTCCGGCCAGCAGCTCTTTCTTGGCCAGCTCCACCAGGCAGCGCACCTTGGCTGCAATACAGAGGTATTTGAAGAAGCGCTGGTGAGACGCCCAGAACTGCCCCCACAGAGACTTCCTGCTGACCAGGCCCAGCTCATCCGCTGCACGCATGAACACCTGCAGCGCCTCTGCCCACTGCACACAGATGTGAACCGTCACAATGTTATTGTTTCATCCAGCAGAAAATACCAAAAGGCTACAGATATGGAAGAGACTCAGGCATGATGCTCACCAGTCGGGCAGCTTTGTTATAGATCACTTTGAAGTCACTATCCAGTCCGATCTCTTCAATGCGGAAAGACACCCCTGAGAAGCTCAGCTGTCTGGCAATGTACATCCCGCTCACTTTCATGTCCATGGCAACGATCTCCATGGCACCGACACCTCTGTTTATGAACAGCATATAAATGATTCAACACAACACAATCACGGATCAACCAGCTATAACCACAAACTGATTGCAAGAGATTTGCCAGTTGGCACAGCAATTTGAAGATATATGTCAACATGATTGAAAGGCAGGCATAAGGCAAGGCAAGGCAAGGCAAGTTTATTTATATAGCACTTTTCAACACAAGGCAATTCAAAGTGCATAACACATAACTAGGGATCGACCGATATGGCTTTTTCAAGGCCGATACCGATACCGATTATTAGTAATCAAGGAGACCGATAACCGATATTTGGAACCGATATACATTTGCAGTAAAATCAGAAAATCTTGGTGTCAAAATGTAGAATAACACAAACTCCAACACAACTTCTTTGAAATGCATTTAAGCATATATTATGTTTCATTAACTTTTAAACATCTTACAACTGGTTTCCTCTCTGTGCCCTTTTCTTTAGTGCAGTCAACTGCAATGAGATAGAGACAAGAAGTGGGGCTGCAGGCTGACATGCTTAACTAACAATAATGCTTAATTTATTATATCTGTCTATCTAGCATACAATCCCAATAAGCTGCTAGCAACTGATAGTCTGATGTTGCTGCTAGCAGCTGATAGTCCCACCCATCAGATAGCGCTGTGGGCGGGACATTGCTCGTGTACACATAGTGGTGACTGCAGCCAGAGAAACGGCCGCATCAGAGCCAAAGTTGTATCGGCAATTTGATAAAAAAAAGGCCGATACCGATAATCGGTCAAATGCGGAATATCGGCCCCCTACACATAACACTTTCTGCAACATGTCGCCCTACAAACCTTTTCTCGATGGCATGCAGGAAGTCTTCAAATGCTCTGAAGGGCGTGCCCTCACCCCAGATTCCCAGGCGGCTCATATAGATCATGTTCTTTGGCTCAGAGGCACCTGGGACAGAGATTTAAAAAATATGTATTCTTAAATGCTTGTTCATATTGCATTACACATGCACACGTAGGATTGTGTGATTATTTATGCGTCTGCCTACCTGTGGCACTGGCATACACCACTCTGGCCCGCGGCAGCTTGTTTTGCAGGTCAAGCACGGCCTTGCCCATCTTTGTAGATGTGGCATTCTTGGCTTTGTGACATTCATCAAAAATGATCTGTAATGGGGAAATGTCAAGGGCATAACAACAAAGACGTAGAATATCGTTTCGTGTTTGAAAACTGTCGGATGTCAGTGAGGTCTTTTGAATGAAAGGATACAACTCCGTCGAAGTCTGGCTTGCACCAGTCCAGGATCTGTTTGATTCTCGTCCGGTGCTGCCCTCCTGCCTGGCTCTCTCCGATCAGCGCAGAGTAAGTTGCAAATAGGACTCCTTCTGAGGTAGCTGTGTCTCCGTACTTAATCTAAAATAACAAATCAAATAGTCAAAAGAGGATAGCATTTGTGAAATACAGAGCTAATTTACCCTGTTTCCAAATACAGCTTGTTTCATTTGCTTGGATGCACGCATCATTTAAACAGTTGCCTAAAACAGATGTCATTCTTTTAACTCATCACACTCACCTTGTTTAAGGCATGCACAGGAAGAAATGATGCATTTATGTCTTTGAGATCTCTCTCTGCATCAAATTTCAGGTCATTGGATATGCTGAACCTGAGGGCAGGAGCAGGAAAGTCATTAATTCAGTCGGGATCTGCTCCATTTGCCCACTCTGGGGTCAATCAGAGTTGTAATTCTCTCTTACCATAGTGCTTTCTTCCTTCCCTTATTGTAGTTCTCCAGGATGATTCCTGCCACAGTGCGTCCCTTTCCAACCCCCGCCCCATCTCCGATCAGGAAGCCCGCCCTCTGGTTGTTCTGCAGGATAACTTCGTGTTGCTGAGGGTGCACAAAGAGCAAATATATAAACAAAGATGCATGGGCAATACAATGTTAGCCATCATCACAGTTACAGAATGAATAATTGCTACATGCACGGTGTGTATACCTGGCAGGCGTAGATAATAGCCTCTAGCTGCAGAGCGGACAGCAGGCCCCCGCTGACAGTTGGCTCAGGGATAGACAGAGTGTATGTGATGTCAGGAGGAGGGACACTGGACAGAGTGCTGGTCTCCACCACTATGTCAGGATGAGAAATTCCTATAGTGGCTAGAAAAAGGAAAACAGCAGTTTAAATAGGGGGACAGTTTACAGACACGAATGATACATCCATAATGTGAAAAGTGTCCTGTTGTTTAAGGGACCCTATCATGCTTATTTTCAGGTTCATATTAGAATGTTGTGCCTTTACTGGGACATGTCTCCATGCTTTAATGTTCAAAAAGCTCTTTATTGTTCTCATACTGCCTGTGCTGCAGCACCTCTTTCCACCCTCCGTCTGAACGAGTCTGCTCTGATTGGTTATTATCTGGCTGGCTGTGTTGTGATTGGTGAACCGCCTAGAGAAGTGTCGGAAATGTACGGCCCCTAGCAAATCAAACCAATGTGTTGGATTGCTAGCCAATAAAAGCAGGAGTATTACACAGTGATGTCACTGTGCTACGGAAGTAAATAAAGGAGTCCAATGGAGACGTTCCCGGCAGTGGGGGAGTGTCTGGGAGAGATGAAACTTTAGGATTTTAGCCTTTGCACACCTCTTTCATTACCTTTATAACAAACTACAGGACACTCTACAAGTGAACAAAAGCATAATAGGGCCTCTTTAAGCAGAACACTGTAGATAAATAAAAAATTAACTTCATGTTGTAATTCAGTCTAGTAACCTACATTTGGAGGGTTTGTACTCAGCATATGTGTCTACATGTCCCAGTTCATCAGTCTCTTCTTCCTCAGCATCCTCTTCCTCCTCTGGGGGCGGCTGTGTTCTCTGAGGCTGGGCAAACAAATACAAAAGGTGAGTATGTATTTCACGTTAATGAAAACCACACATGGGAGTTATGCTTCTCGTTTCAGCGAGTAAGGAAAGACACCGTAGCTGAAAGATAGAGGCAGGTCAGCTGTTAGTAGAGAGGTTAGCGCAGCACATTTAAAACCCCTCATCAGGGCATGGTAACCAGGGCAACAGTGAAATAAAAGATAAAGCTGAAAGGTGCAGAATGAATGAGAGCTTTGAAACATGTTTGTAGCTGCAGATAAAAGACTGTTTTACATATTCAGGCAACATCCAGTAATGTTATCTGAGAAGCAGGAAATGCAAAAGGGTCCCATTTTGACAGGTTAATATTACACTGTCTCTTTGTATTGTCACAAACTATTCAAAAAGACAATGCAGTATATGGAATAATCCATTCTCTAGGTGCATTGGCAGAACTATGCAATATGCAGCAATGCTTTCATCCTCTGTGGTAATACACTATAACTCTTAACATGCTAGTAGCTTTATATACTGTCAAAATGGGACCCTCAGCGTTAGACTAGTGGCTTTTTATGTTGATATGAAAAACAATCTAAGCCTTAAACCCAGGTTAATAACAGATCAGATTAGAGGGGTTGGTGTGGCTACCTGGAATCCTCCTAAGGGTGGGGTGCTGATAATAGCATGTATATCATCCAAACTGGCCAAGCCATGAAACCTGCTGGTGCCATTCTGCTGTCAACAATGAAATGAAATGAAGAAACACAAATGAAAACAGTGCACAATGCAATAGAAAAGAGTAACACAAAAACATGAATAATCCTTGAATACGGAGTGTGTGTGTATATGAATGTGCATAAGTGTATGTGGGCGCTTCATAGATGTCTGATGGAGCAGCACTCAAGAAAATGCAATTTGTTGTCAGGCGGTGAAAAGCCAACGACATCAACAACAAAAGGCAGATAAAGCCGTGTGTGTCTGGGAAACATAATGGATGAAATTAGGGCAGAATGAAAAGGAAAATATAAAAGGCTTTCTGAAGGCAGGAGGAATGAATGAGCTCTGATTCATATCAAAAAGATATCCCTGAAGCCTCTGAGTCAAAGAGGGCTCAACAGCAACCAAGCAGGGATAGAGAAATAACACTCAACAAAGTCGCTTTCCTCAAATCACTGACTCTAAGATCATGGTATAGTACACTGAGGGACAATCAATCCAAAACAAAGATGGCTATCATTTCAAGTCTCATACGAGCCTCTGTAGCGGGGGCTAATCTGGTGAACGGCTTTAAAATGTCTGTATGGTGTTTTTGTGATCATGCCTGAAATCTCAATATAGCTTGGTACAAATGGTAACATTCCTTCAATATAGTATAGTATTTACTTTTTGAGAATACTGGATGACTCAAACGTGTGTGTGCAATAACTGATCAAGGTAATACCTATTTACAGTCTAGTGACCTAATTCCAAGTCTCGTTGTTGTCTATTGATCTGTTTGTGTGTGCAGAATTGTATTGATGCAGTAAGAATACTATTTTCCTTCTTCTTGTGTCCCATTTGCTGTGGAAAAGTCCAAATAGAAGTGTCGCACTAACATCAAAGCTAAATAAGGCTGCATTGGTTTAGTAGTGTCTTTTTCGTGTGGTCTAATGGCTAAATAGGTTATTTGAGGATGCAGAGCATTAGCCATGGTTAAAACATACATTAACTGATTGTGGCAATTCATTACTTCCCAAGTAGATAATTGATACAAATTGGTTGAAATCCATTCGGCAACTAATGTCGATAACAAGCAGAACATCTGTTGTTCAGCGATGGTACCACGTGACGGCTGTGTGATAAAAATATGTATTAAAGCAAACTGTTTTCTATGAAAAGACTGCACTGGTGCCGGGGTTTTGTGATGTGACTGGTGTTGGCCTATTTAGTTTTTTTCAAAAGAATGAACATGAACCCAGCTACACCATGAAAGTCCCACATGAGAGTGAAAGGTTGCAGAGAGCCAGAACAGCACGAATGTTTACAGAGAAGAGGGACAAGAGGGTGTTCTGGGTGATGTGTGAGTGGGTGCTGGCTACTGACCTCTAGCTGGCTCTGTGCTGGTGTGGTGGTGGTACTAGTGTTGACGTCCCAGAGGGTGGGCACTGTGTTCAGGTTGTCTGGGCTGATGAAGGGCTGTGCATCAGCATACTCCGACAGCGAGTCAGCCGGAGAGGAGAACAGGGAGTTTGTAGAGAGGTCATCAATGCAGGACAGGTCCTGAAGGCAGAGAGGAAGAGAGAGGATGTTATGTTCAACTTCTAAAGAAAGGGCAACATCTGTGGCAGAGCAGCGAGACATACCGATTTCCTTCCAGCTGTGAAGGAGTTGAATATTGTGAAATGACATGTGGATTGCCAAAACAAAACCATAGCCAGAAATATTTCCAAGTTTCATGGAGAGAAAAAAAGTGAATAAACCCTAACTATATTTCCTAAAGCAGACACAAAACACAGGTTGTGCAGCAGAGGACTATTCACTGCATACCTCAGAAGGGAAAAGTTGGGAGTGAACCACAGACAATAAAGGTGGCCCATTCATTCTGGAGTTCAGCCAACACAGCAATATTTTAGGAGTAACACGAGAAGCCTAAACAAAATCTAATCACACACAGATGTGTGAGGTTGAGCACATAAAATAGAAAGCAAGTGGCGGCCATAATGAAAGTGCTTGTGTCTTCGTCTGTATGTGTGTGTCATTTCAGCTATGGCTGCCTTCCAGACGCCCCTCTATTCATATCCTTTTCCAAACCATTAGCATGCCATGTTCTTTAACTAGCCGCTCACAGGCACCCCTCGGCCCCCTGAGACTTGTAAACATGGATGAGGGGAGATAGGGATTTGGAGGTGAGGAGGGGGGAGAGAATATGGAAGACACAACAGGCTGAACAGAGGAGAGAAATGTTTTGGGAAATGGGAACATGGGTCTACATTGTTGTGTATGTGTATTCCTGTGTGTAGTCCTCAGTTTGTGTGCATGTATATTTATACTACATGGGCCATGTGTGACAGTTCCCACACCCCCCTTTCCAACTACATCCTACAAAAGGACCATGAGGCAGCATGAATACTTCCAGAATATAATACTACAGTTTAACTCACTTTTAAGGGACAGTTCCACATTTGAGAAAACTAGCCAACATAAAGAAGAAAAGTGTCATCTTGATTGACAGGTCTGTGTTGCATGTATGGGTTTACTACAGGTTAAGTTAGCTTAGTATAAACAGTTGACAGTTAACCAGCAGAGACTCCACGAAAGTAGTGCCAAAGAAGAGGCATGCAAAACAGAAAATTGTCTTTGATTTGCAAACGTAAGTCTGCTTCAGTGCCTCCATTTTCAGGGACATATATTGGAGACATCTGAGTTGTATTAACATGTTCCTTTCAGTACTGGCAAGAGAGCAGGCAAGCCTATTTCTCAAAATGTTGAACTGTTCCTTTAAGGCCTGATTGTCTGCGCTACAAACTACTGTGTTATATAATATTCAAAAATGGAAAATGTGTATTAGATATCTCTGTAACCGTCCTGCACTTAAACATGGTTAAATGGTTTTTCTTACAGAGTAATACTTTCTCACCTAAGAATACTGTACAGCAACAAGCAGTGATAATAAGTGGGTTTGACGCACAACATGGTGTTATGACTGGAGATGACTATTAAACAAAGGGAAAATACATGCCGTGCGAAGCCAAAGTAAAACTGTTAGGCAACAGAAATGCACGACACTTTGTGTTGCTGCCACCTCGACAATATGCTGCTTCTGATTAATGAGAGAATCCGTGCTCACTTGTCATAGCTGCCTGCTAGCTGTTGCTCACAGTTCAGCTGAAAATGTTTCACAGGCATGAGAAGACAAGAAGCAGAGCGCTTATGTTAACATGAGTGAATCATGTGGGAATGGGGCCCAGTGAAGGTGGTAAACAGCAGGAAGACGACCAACAGAGGCTCACAGATATATGTGTATATTTGTGCCCTCTGACGTTAGAGAAACAACTTGCTGACCGAAACGCGGGGATATTTGTGTGTTGGAAAGAGCTCTTCCAAGGGTACAGCCTGAGCTTATCAGTGTTTACTGGAAGCCTCTTTTTAACTCCGTCTCTCTCTTTCTATTTCTCCCTCTGTGTGTGTGTGTGTGTGTGTGTGTGTGTGTGTGTGTGTGTGTGTGTGTGTGTGTGTGTGTGTGTGTGTGTGTGTGTTTCCTGAGGGCAAGATCAGACATGAGCACAGAAAGCAGGCTCTCAGAAATGGTTCTGCACTGTCGACAGCTGAGTGGAACAACTGCCTTTTCTAGGGTGTCAGATGGGTGTGTTTAGAGAGGGTTCCTGTAAACTATCACTCCCAAACACATAAGCTTACTTTCTACCATACTTCCTTCCTCCATATTCTTTGTTTATTCTATCAGCTGTGTGTCTTTCTATCCCAGGAAAACTGTGTGTTGTCTTTCCAGCAGCAGAATAAATCATAAACAATTGATAAATACATTTAGAACGATAACTAAAAACTCAGATTTGATATGAAATACAGCTAAATTAAATGTATGGGCTATCATATATAGCTTCGCTTGTAAATAACGTGTAATTAAATGAATGACTAATTATAAGCATCCCTCTGGATTCATTCAAGCTCAAGTTGAAACGTGTCCTAAATCCATTTGTTTTCAAATATTGAATTTGTATTGAGACATGTAGGTCATCGCTCTGTGTTACGTTTGGATGTAACTTCTGGCTTTCCCACATAATGTGCATTTATGTAACAGGGCATACTGTGCTGCTGAGGCAGTGTTGTTATTAGAGTCCTGATATGAAAGCATAGCAGAGAACTGCAGCGGGTTGGTTTATGCTAACCAAGTTGGACCGACCTGAACACCATGCTAATCGAGTTGTTAAGCAGAGCATAACAGAGGCAGCAGTGTTTGTCCCCTGGCGCTCCGTACCGAGGGCCAGCTCATCTTCTGTTCCTGAGAGAGGGTCCTGCCGAGCAGAGATAAGGCTTGAATTCCAACTGCTCTGATGCTAATGTGGCTCCCTCCGCAGCACACAGCCATATCACTACTTATCCTGACTGTGAATCCAAAATCTGAATGTGTGTATGTTGATTCTTTTTAGGGAATAATATCTGCTTGAATTCTCTACTGCAATTTCTGAGAATAGGTAGGGGAAAAAGGAAATCACAGTCTGGGTCTATCTGTACATGTTCAGAGGAGAACATGTGAAAGCCCATGTGAGTGTTATTTGTTCACTCTGCTGTTTGCCTTGCACGTGTTCCTCCTCTCCACTTCCATTTTCTTCTCTGCTATAAATGCTAAACCCAGCAGCATAATCTTCCCCTACGACCATCACAGTAAAGTAGAAACTACGCATCCTTCTGACCACTGGTGTATAACATGGTGACATTTTAACAACCTTGTATGCCAATTGAAGCGCTGTATAGAAGCATAACACGCATATGCATGTACTGTATGTCACATCATAAACCCAAAGAGGCAGTAAATTGTATTTGAGTGCCTCGATAATGAAAGTTGTCGACTTGGGGATGATTAATAGAGGCACAAAGCAATGAAAAACAGGATCACATTTTCTCTGTAGAGCGGAGCTGCATAGCGTGATGGCGGTGGTTGAAGGTGGGGGTTATTAACTCTCAGAATCAGAACTGGAAAAATACATTTTTCACACTAACCACCCACAGACAGCTGGGCTTCATCATCCGTTATGGTTGATGTATTTACAGTGCGATGAGTAATCTGTCACACAATAACCCCCTCCTTTAAAAGTAACATACAGTGAATCTGTTATCATGAGGTAAGTGCTAAAAATTCAGTCAAACATCCGTATTAGCAATTACAAGAAAACAGTGAAAGGGCATTTATCTTTAGCTTCAACAGATGCTTTGGTTGAAATGAATAACAGCAACGTGTACAATGACACTGGTTGTGACACCGGTGATAAGCTCTGGCGCTACCATACAAGGAAGTCTGACAGCATTATCTTTTAGTGAGCTTTATAAAACAATACATTTATTGTATTTGTCTCTAAATGTTACCATTAAAGGAAAAACAATCAAGTCTCCAATCATAAAACCTTCATCTAGTTTAAAATATATGTTTGGTTTATTAGGTAATAGCCTTTCTTAATCAGAGGACTGTAAAACAATACATCCAGCAGCGTGTGTCCTGATAAGCTCCACTGTTACAATCATAGCCTCTCAAATCAATTTAGGAAAAGTTGATTAGACAAATGTTCTTTTTATTTATTTTAATTCTGTGTGCGAAACTCTTCTGCATTGTAGGTTCAGTCACTGCTTACTCAACGGGAATATATGGACAGCACATGCCCCACATGGTGCTGCCAGCTGCTCCTTCTCACCAGAAGTTGTCTGGCATGCTTAGAATGTCGACAACAGTTGACATGTCAACATGACGCTGGTTAAACAACAGGGACTAATTCCTTACCAACTTCCCACCTGTATACACACACTAATTATTTGTGATGCACTTCATGACCAAGATAAAGACTGGAGATGTATTGAACCATTATGAGAAATAAATCATGTTGTATGCCTTTAGTTTCCTCACTGAGACATATCGCAGATTATATTTCCCCCTGCTATCAAAAAGCAAATATTAGGTAAAAAGTACTATATCTAGTCCTAGGCCACATCCTGTTAAACTCAATAACCTGCGTTAGGGCAGGGCCAGGCCACGGCCCCAGGCAGGCCAGGCCCTGGGCTTTCCCCTCCTACAAACTGCCAGCCTTTCCAAGGCCAGGAAACAATTCACCCTGTCCTCCCACATACCCCACACACCCACATAGACAAACACACACCTCAAATAACCTCATGATATGTTTCCGTCATCTCTTTCTTATTTCCATAGTGTTTTAAACTCCATCCCCCTTGTTTCCCATCCCTCTCTGTCCCCTTTCTCCCTGTACGTTCAGCCTCTCCTTGTGTGTTTATTGTAGTTTTGTTTTCCCACAGTATTCTGCAAGACCAGGAAGAGGATCTCTTTAACCCAACGCTTATCTGTATCAACATCCTTTTGGGTAGATATGGTCAGTCACATAGATCAATCAGGACAAAAATGGCCTTATGCTAAAAGCACCATTGTGCCACTAAGGATGAAGAGAAATGTAAATGTAAATATGTGCCTTTTGTACAATGCAGTGTGTACTGATATAGGCAAACTACAATCTAAAAGCAAAAATGTTAGAAGTCCAGTGGCGTCTTAGAGCAGCAACTGCTTTCCCAATTGGCCTTTTTATGTCAATGTGCCCTTGCTCTTGACTATAATGTAGGTAGTCAAAATGACAGTGTATCCTAGTGTAACACAGCGAAATAAAGAAATAGAGTCGTATTAAACCACCCACCCCACACTTGATCAGCTGGCTAAAACAACCCCCACCCCAGACCCTCCATTCTGGGGTCAGCTGTTAACCTTGTCCATGCAGTCAACAGAACCTGATTGATGGCCGTGTGTGTGTGTGTGTGTGTGTGTGTGTGTGTGTGTGTGTGTGTGTGTGTGTGTGTGTGTGTGTGTGTTTTATGTCAGGCATTAAGTCAGGCGTCAACATAAAGGCCTCCACTGGTATCTCTCTGTCTGGGGTATGATAGGCTATACTGTATGCATGTCCTTCAACTCTGATATATCTATTAGGCTGTGACTTTAATAGCACTGCTCTAAGCTTTCCTGTTTTCTGGTAGCAATTGCACTTCTTTCAAATTAGGCATTCAATCCATCTGCAATGGTGTTTTGTGAAAAGTAGAAAACCTCTTTGTATCCCCACTCTAGAAGACATGCAGACATAAATCAGGATCAAGAGTCCAATTTGTCCAAAAGCCATTGTGTTTTTATGAGTACACTTGGAATGATTTAAATCTTGTTTTTGACCCTTTAGTCACATAGCCTGCAGCCAAAAGATACATTTGAACACTTTTTAAAGTCCATCACAGATAATTACAAGTCTCAGGTCTAGAGAACGGTCGTCACAGCTCCAGTTGTTTCACTAAGCACAAAGAGCTCTACTCAGGACCCCGCCAAGCCAAAGATGATTTTAAAAGGCCTCTGACAATATTATTTAATACCCAGGTTGACTTTTCTTGACATCTGTGCTGAAATGTTGGTCTAAGAAATAAAAGAGATTAACAATGTTCAATGTATTTACACTTTAATGGTGATAGGGTCAAAAGTAAAAGATCATGCCATGTTTGTCTAGCCCACAGGTCTCGCCTATCCCTGACCGACTATTCAATGCTAATCGAGGCAGCATTGCCCGTCCAGCAACCTCATGACAGGCAAGTCTTCATGTCCTGCCAAGTCTGAGTAAAGTGAGCCATGAACTGTTGCTGCTTACAAACGCTTGGAACTTTCCAGTGTTTTCATATGTTCTGGAAAATAAAAGGATGTCATGTCTATGTTCCCAGCTAGCAGCCGAATGACGGTGCTGGTTCAAAGAACTGTTATTTGTTCATGTGGAAGAGCTTTAAACTTCCACTGAGCCTACTACTAGAAACAAGGCAAACAGGCTCCAATATCCACAATGTGCCGCCAGCAAATAAAACTAAATAAAAGTCTGGCAAATTCAGTTTCTTGTTCAAGTACAAAAAGTAGCACACGATGGTAAATAACAAGAGAACAGAGGAAAGAGAGAGAGAGAAGCAGTGAGAGAGATTTCATGGGGTGGGTGCAAAGAGGAAGTCAACCACAGAAGGGTGCCATGATGAAAAGCCAATAGACCAATAAGAATGAACAAATATGGTGGGTTTTGGAGAAGAATTGCAATCGTCAAAAAAAGGGCACAAACGTACACACTCAATCTACGTGCGTGTATGTGTGACGACCTGCATGAGCTTGCGTCTTCAGTGCAGAGGAAAGTAGGTGTGAGGGGAGTCTTGACGCAAGGTGACGTCTGAGTTATGAAGAAATGTCAACATACCACACAACCCTTGCAACAGGGGCTGTCATTTCCTACAGGCACATGGGACACATCCCTAAAGAATAACTGAGAATGTTGATACATTCTGAGCGAGGTAATGACATTTTTGATCATTTCTCTAGAGAAATTGTATTATCTCTAGAGGACAAAAACATCTACCTATTAGGAGTTTTATTCCTCTAAACCAAGCCCTTTTAATGTCTTGAGTTCATTATCTGATGTTGATATGTGTGTTAATTAGTAGCATACAACCTGAACTGAAGATTCTCTTTGATGTCTGAAATGACATTTGACTATATCCTATTGTTATGCTCTAGTGGGAAAACCAATACTAGAAGGTTCAGAATTGTCTGAACGTCTCTAAAGTGTATATTCACAGCTTCTCGTATCACCCCAAATAACCTTGCTCACTTTTGTCTCGTGTGTATGACACACACCCAGGCTTTCCCACACCTTCGGCCAGTGAACTACTATCACGCTGTGACTCATGACGGTGGGCTTGTTGCCCGTAAGTTGCTGGTTTGGTTGTTAACCAAACATCTAACTTCTAGCAGGGGATTGTATTTACTTTCATAACCCTGGACTCATTGGCTGGGACTATTACATCAAGTTCAACTTATCTTCACATTATGACGACTGCATGGTGGCTAGTAGGCAAACACGCTTATATTATACAACAGTTAAAACCAATATTTGTTTGTATTGAGAACATTGGAAAGAGACACCCTGAACCAAAATGTAAATGACACCCAACAGTATAGGGACAGAACAAGGGTGGAGAGAGTAGTTTGACGCACAACATAACACCATTCAGCTACAGGTTAGTAGTTTGTTGGTGACACATATTAATACAAACTAGAATGAATTCAATTCTATCTCAAATCAAAGTTAAAAAAAAGGAAAACAAAAGGCATAAAGGGCTGTTAAGTGAAATGCTACCGTTTTGCCAAGACTACTCACTGGTGCAAAGAAACTGCAATTATTCATTACCAGTAAAACTAGATGATCCGTGAACCTGAAATGTAATATTCGTATCCTACTGCAGCTGCTGCTCAGCTTTCTGAATACATTCAGACCCGACAGATTTACTGCACCTTGTTTCCTGCATGAACTGTTTTAACAGTCGGGAATAATTATCCAGAATACCACCCTGTATTTTCACCTAGCACCCCCACGAATTATTCCACTGTTGCAATTACACATGGCAGATAAGCAAGACGGCAACATTTAATCTCTATTTTGAGCGTAGCAACCTGCATTACTGGCATCCACTCATCATCACACCATCCCCCATGCTCTCACCCATCCTCACAATCATTTATTCACATCTCATAAACTGCACGCCTAGGTCATGCTTTAAGCTTAACGTATTATAAATAAGTTCCGACCAAGAGGCTTCCGAGCGGCACCCCTCGTTTTTCCAGCCAAAATTCACAAATGTTCAAGTTTGTCTTAAAACAGTGCTCAGGAAATGTGCCCTAAAAAGACTGTAGATCTGGAACAAACCATCTAACTCAGACGGCTGAAGACTCATATAAGCTTCTGATCAACTTTGGAATAAATTGCCACCCCATCTGTTGGTATCGCTTCGGAAAAGTATCTCGAAATTATTGGTATTAACATGAGAAATAAAACATCTTTCAATGTTCATATCTGCCTTTTTATGTACAAACGGTGAGAAGAGACGGGATAAAGGCAACGCAGTCTGCGCAAATGGAAGAAACAATACAAAACTGTCCATCTTCAGGTTGCTGTGTACTAGACAAAACACATCGTTCAGGGGAAAACCGACTCGACGCCCCCGATTGTGTAATTTCACTGATTTCTGTGAGGATTATAAATGCTGACGTTGTGGGATTAGCCAAACAATTTAATCAGAGATTCAGTGGAAATGTGCAAGACTCACACCAATGAGCACATTGACTGACTAACATGATGTAGTCTAATCTAGGACAAATGGAAAAAAACTGTGCAGTGCTCCTTACAGTGCAATGCAACCGTGGCCATATTTAATAGCCATCAAGTAAACAGACAAAAGTGCTATTTAGCCTGACATGATATCAGGTTCTCACACTTACTGGAAGCCAGCAAGGAAGGGGTGAGACGGACAATCATTTATCACAGTTCCTGGCTGGGAAGGAGAGCATCAAAGACGTAATGTGTGACTGACTGGCAACTCTGGTGTGCCAGCATGGAAATGTACTGCCTGACTTGATGATGGACAAAAGCAAACTTGGAATAGAGAGCACAAATCCCACCCATTGATTAGCTTTTTTAGCATACCTCTTGTTCACAAACAGCAGACAAGTAAGTGAAGTTTGCAGAAAAGGAAATGAGGAGAGTATATTTTGTTTCCTGTGATAAGAATTAAGTCTTATTCTTCCGTAAAAATACATCTAAATGTAGATTTCTATTGAGCAGTTTTCTTAGTCTATGACGTGGCTCAGTCTTTGGCCAGGAAACACGCCTTTGTAAGCACTGCCGGGAAACAAATTCAAAACCTTTTTTGAAATAGATTTTCATATTGTTTACTGAAGGTGTGTAATCTGCTCCTTACAATTGAATCACGTGTGTATCCTCCGTTTTGTCAGACAAATTAAAATGACAAAACATAAATAAATAACTTGCCTGCCTTTCTACCATAAGTATTATGATAATAAGGAAGTATATTATATAACAAAAATCCTTCAAGGAAGTTAGAATAAAATAAGATAAGTGGGTAGTGAACATTTTACTGGCCAAGACAATAACACTCTTCACACAAGCAAGTTTCGGTTTGCTTCTCAGAAAGTTATTAATGATTATAAAAAATTGTTTTCAATAAAATAACAGCAACAACAGACTTGATTCAGCGTAATAAAGATAAAAAATAAGCAAACAATACCTTGGGAAGTGGTCGTCCCAGTTGTGAATACAATTTAGTCCAAAGCTGCATGAGAGACATGGGTCCAAATGCTGCAGTATGGTGGGGGTAAACACACGCACGCGCACACACACACACACACACACACACACACACACACACACACACACACACACACACACACACACACACACACTCCTGCTTCACCTAGAGTCCCTGAAAGCGATAGCCTCTTCCATGTGTTGGTCAAAGTGTTGTTTTCACCTTACAACTGGTGCACTCCCACCATGCAGTTCACTCTCACCCTTTCAGTTCCTCTCTGGTTCAACACACACATTCCCTCTACAGCAGGTACACTCACACACACACACACACACACACACAAACCCTGCTCCGCTCACAGACAGGGGGAAAGTCTAACACATGCTTCCTGCTTCAGCGGGACAGTCGGGTATTTGCATAGCGGGCTTACTCATAGTGATTGTGGACTAGTTCCTCAGAGCTCTGAAGGTGGTTGGAGAGCGAGCGAGAGAGCAGCGGAGGGGAGGGGAGAGGTGGGGAGGAGAGGGAGGGAGGAGGGAGGAGCTTTCAGGAAATGATGCTTTTGTTGGTAAGTGACTAGAGTTACTGGCAGTCGGGCCCATTTTACTGTACATGGTGTAACTCAACCGCATTTGTAGTGTAAACAGTATTGCACTGTGGACCTGGCCGTTCCTCACACCCCGCTGCTTACCGCTATGTTTAATGGGCCTGAGCCGCTATTTAATGATTATTATATTTAGAGACAGACTCCCTGCCAGGCTGCCTTTCTTACCTCATACTCTGCTTTCTGTCTGTCTTTTGTCTGAGCTGGCTCTATTTCATTGTTGCTTTTTTTAGTAATGATAAATGATTGATATTATGAGCTAGGGTGTAGCAATATACCGGGATTGACGATAACACTCATATTTGAATGATGATAATTAAATGTAAATAATTCAGTGCCTCTTGTATCATTTCCTTTTCTATGCATTTTCACTTTGTCTCCCTTCCCAAACGGCTCAGACACTGATTAGTCGAAATCGTTTTTGAGACAAAATGATAAATAAACAATGTTAAAGGATTACATTTTTTATTTTCTATAGATAATGTGATGAATACTGTTATCGTTAATTAGCAGGTGTAGTTCCCAGGACACTTTTATTGAAAGTTAGCCGGTCAAAACATGCCTCTGTTCTGTTCTTTGAAAGACATTTGGCAACAACATACATAGTTCCCCGTATTCTAAAAAACACTTAAGTAAAAAGAAAGCAGCTCAAGTGTTCAACAATGTATTAAAAAGGTCAAGAGCAAGCTACAAATTTGCCTTTTCAAAAAGGTCTTTAAGGAGTCAGCCACCACTTCCCTCTGTGCACACATACATCCTCATAAATGATAATTCCCGTTTACTGGAACGAGGGATGAATTGTTGAAAAAAGAACATTCTGGGAATCTGATGGCAAATGGGTTATTTTGAAAATCCAAGATACTGATCAAAGACAGTGTTGCAACACTTATTTTTCTGATTGAACCCCAACATTAACTGTTTAAGGGGCATAAATCAGGAAATTGTGGCATTTAAAAACAGAAATAATGTGATTTATCTCCTTCATGGATGGCATGGAGGGGTCAATTTGCACAGCCAGCTTCCAGGAATATGTGATATCAAGCCAGCGTGGTAAGGTACTGTAATGTGCGACTGCAGGACTGCAGGGGAGCCAGACTCTCAGAGACTGAGTGGCGCCTGTCCGTGGTGTCATCATGCTATGAGTGGGAATCCTCTGAATAATAGGGGGGTGTGTGTGTGTGTGTGTGTGTGTGTGTGTGTGTGTGTGTGTGTGTGTGTGTGTACACACGGATAGGGATGAATTATTTATGAGCTTCTTTTGAAGACTTTAAAAACACCTCATTGCATCCCAGCCTAAAGAAGGCTGAATGCATGCATGTTTATTAAAGACAAAACAGTTTGCGTACAGACCATTAAACATGCACCCTCATTGTCACATGCACATACCTAATCAAATACAGGCTAGTTATATGTTCAAGCATCCATGGCTTATTTAAAAATAAGGTGGATCAGGTGGGGCAATCCCAAAAGAAAACAGTGATCCTATCAACCCTTCAAAAATAATATTGACCTTCCTTGTTTAAACTAGGGCATTGAAATAAGACTATCTTTCAAGGAAGTCACGAGAAAACACCAACTGATTTCAATTATAACATAAAAAAAACAAGATGATCTACTATGGCACTTAAATAATATCCGTTTGAATGTTTCCTTTAGCATGGCACGGTACATATTTGGACTGAAGATATATGTAAGTCGGTTTGAACTGTGCTTGTACAAATAAGGATGTACTCATGGATCAGATGTGGGTCTGTGGGGTCACAAAGGTTTAAAATAAATGCATTATTAGAGCGCAACCCTGCGATCAGTGGACCTTATCCAGCATGCCTCAGCCGTTAGCATTTTTCAGGCCAGTTTGGAGACTAATTGGAATTTGCTGTTGAATTTCTCGCATTTTCAAAATACATATACAGTTTGTCAGGGGTATACAATTACAATGTGTTAAAAGATGGAGACACATTTAGGTTTTGGGTATGACTTCAAATATTGCCAGTGCATTTCTAGATAAAGCAAAACTAAGCTGTAAAAGCAGACTGCAGTTCAGTTCTTCTAAAGGTTGCACTCTGGACATGAATACAGTATGTGTGTGTGTAATAGTGAGAGGAACCGCAGAGAGACGGAATGAGAGTATGTAGCAAGAGAATATCACTGTGCATATTCCTAAACGTGCTCAGTGTGTGTACATGTGTACGTACAGTACTCGACGAGTGGACAGTATGTGTGTTAATCTGCATGCTTGCAACGTGCTGTTGACTCTTTGAGGTTAGCCTCAAAGAGTGGTGGTGAGTGAATGAGTTCTGTTTTTGGTGTCTTCCAGTAAGTCTTGTTAATATTCTGGTGTTCTGCATAAAGATCAAATACTCCACCAATGACCCAACCATAGACAGGTGTGCACGTGACACTGCGGCAGAACTTTCAGAAGCACAGTCGATGTTTTTCTAAGGTATTGGTATCATTTTGTGATGGCTACAGATATGTTTAGTATTAACTCTGGTGGTTAGTGAACCAGCACTGTAATGGCGCATTTCCACTGCAGGCCTCGCTCGGCCTCGCTCGGTTTGGTTAGGCCTCATTAGGCCCGGCTCACTTTAATGCTGCGCTTCCATTACAGTTTAGGAACTGGGGTAGTTACTATAGTAACGCAGTGTAGGCGTAGCCGTGACATCATCTTCAATGAGAGCCCCAGAAAACAACACAGCCGTTAGCTCTTAGCACTCAGAGCTCACAGCTCTTCATATCTGTTCAGAAACTAGACAAAAGTTAAACAAGTACAAACCACAGACTGCCTGTGTCATGGCGAATACAGTCGCTGGTTTATTTATGTCTGTATAGGCCGTTGTTGTGAGTGTGGACGGTCGGAGCATATATAACGTTAGCTTAGCCAAGCTCCATTTAGAAAACACGCATTTTAAAAGGTTTTTCCTCTGCTGTCTGTCTGCAGACTTGTCAAAGCATTAATTCATGGTTTTTACTAACCGGTATCAGCATGTTGTTACTTCGGGCATTATTTTGAAACGTGTATTACAATTAAATCACGGTCAAATATGTTCATCTTGTTGTAGTTGTAGCCCTCTTGCCAGTGATTCTCTCTCTAGTTTAGCATACTCAGCCCGACTCAGCCTGGTTGTTCCTGGCCCTAGAACCTCGATTTAGTCGGGCCAGAAAAAAGGTGAAAAAGTAGCCCCGGGCCAAAACTAGGCCAAGTGGAAACGCAACCAAAAACGGGCCCCGCACGGCTCCGCACGCTTAAAGCGAGCTACCCGCTGCAGTGGAAACGCGCCATTAGTCATCAGAGCTAATTTTACAAAATATAAAGCAGCTGCCATCTAATGTTTGAGTAAATATGATGACGGCTCAATTTTGTTTTGTCAAAGTTTCCACTGTTTATATAAATTCCACTGAGTTGTTTGATTGTGCTTTTTAAGGATGTCATTAGTTTCCAAGTACCTCCCAAGAGACTTAATGCATAAGGGGACTTTCATTGTTTACTTATGCATGGATCACTTGCAATTGAACCACATTATAAAATAAATTGTAAAATAAGTTCCAGTAGAAGTATCTACATGTTCTGGTGAATTAGAAAATCATTTACTTGTCTAAATCCAATACATGTAACTTAAAACGTGAGAGGCCAAATTCATATACAGCATAGTATGGTGCCCATGAAATAATTTTCTCAGCTTGTGATAAAGTGTAATTGACTAATGATCCAGGAAGGAGATCAAGTCTGTAATGTGAGTCTATTAATTGTAAAACAAACAAACATTTAGCTTTACAGACGGATATCCACATGCTCCAACAGTGTGCTTCCTCACAATAAGAGGATATTCCAACCGAACTGCATAAATAAACTGTTACACTGCCGGAAGTCAAACCAAAAGAGACTTCTCCAACAGCTGTACAGTGACTGAAACAAGCACATGGCTGTGATACACATGGCAGTGATACACATGGCAGTCACCTGACAAACTAAACTAGGACATCCACTGACTGAGCGTTTTCTGTGCCTTCATGGTTCAGCAGTTTACAAATCTACTTTCTGATTAAGGACATAGAGTCAGCATAGTGCTCTGATGGTCGGAAGGATTCTGGAGGGTGAAAAATGGTCCGAGTGGTGGATTAGTCATGATGACCCTGTGACTTACATTTTCTCTGCATGCCTCACATGGTAGGGAGTGTCAAAAACCAGAGAGAACAGCTGAGAAAGCAAAACACAAGCAGAAAACCTCTCTTTCTGAGGCTCAATAACATTCTACATCGCAACTGCCGGGAACTTGCAGACCACGAATGCACCAATGATGAAAGAGCCCATTTAAATTAAACGTTAAAAAATGCCAACTATAAAATAGATACTTTTCTATATGTGTACATAAATATAGATCCTTGTAATTACTTGTAAGGAATACAGCTATAGCCAGAGGGGGTAACACACAGACAACAGGAAAGCTAGGGAAACCCCATGTGAATCATAAAATCCTTGCCATCACTTCTAAGCACGTGATCAGGATGACACATTACTTTCTTATATAGAAACTACTGCTGTCAAAATTATCGCGTTAATGGCGGTAATACATTTTTGTAATTAATTGCGTTAAAATATTGAACGCATTTAACGCATGTGCAGAATGACCCGCCCCATAGGTGCCACCAGTGCCAGCGCCAGGGTATGGCTGGGGTAGGCTACACCCATACCAAGAAATAGCTTAGCCCCACCATGAAAAATGATGTTAAAGTAAGCAAAATAAAGTCTGCCAACTCGCGGAGTAAATTGCACAGACAGCAGTTAGTAAGATTGATTTCAGTAGCCACGGTTTTGAAAACTTTTGTCACGTAGTGATCGTCTTCTCAATAGAACATCTTTGATAACGGCGTGGTGTTGTTGCAGGAAGTCCCAACGGAGAATACTTTTGCTGTAGTACAGGGGTGCACATAACTGGTACGCAGGTTATGTGCGTAATCTGAAATGCGTACCGTCACTTGTGTCACAAAGCGCATTTGCGTACCGACGTACTTGTGAAGCTTTTCCAGAAGGCGGTTAGATCACCGGACGACAGAGTCGGTCTCCGTGTGCAGACAGGGCTGCTGTTAACGTCGGTCTGTACAACGGACTTGTGCCAAAACTACGCCAACCGGCTGAGGAGGGAGACTCCCCCCTTCACAACGTTCACACTCTGTGGTCACAAAGTACTCCACTAGCCGCCCCGCCCTCTGTCGACTTTCCTGAAGTACTCCCCCGTTGATAGAAATCAACACGTAATGAATTAAGACCCCACGGTTTGATGATTGATAGGTGTGTGGGTTGTCTTTCATTTTGACACGCAGAAAAATGTTATAATAAACATAGATACTGTATGTTAAATGGATATATCTGCCTTCTTTCATTTATCTTTCCATTCCCACAACAATATACATAAATAAATGGCATATTTTGGACATAGTTCGAATGGTGATTAATCATGATTAATTAATTTTTAAGCTGTGATTAATCTGATCACAATTTTTAATCGTTTGACAGCCCTAATAGAAACGTCTTCATTCGTAGTCTTTGAATTCCCCTCGGTTTAAAAACTCAATTCAAACATTTTAATATAACTCCAAGCATTCTTCTTTTTTTCCACAGAACCACTATGCTCATCCAAACACCTGGACACAAACATGAAGTGAAACTTTTTATATTTTAACATTTCATTTCACTTTTACCCATAGCGACCACAAATAAGTGACGTTGTAGTTTCTGGTCTATTTGTGCTTTCCTATATAACTGTTGCTTTTTCTGCCAACATCAATATATGTGAGATGTGAGAATGTTCTCGTGTGGGTTGATGAGGTATAACAAAACATGCATATAAGCCTTGAAAATGCCAGCAAACGACGAATATTAACTGGAAATATCCAATGCTTTTTCAACTAAAAAGGGACCAATGATGTAAAAATTAGTTAACACTCACTCCCAGGACTTGCCAGTGTTCCTGTGCTAGCCACAATAGAAGATGCGCCTGCAAGAATCTCACTTATTTGGCAAAACCTTGAACAAGTTAAATGAATGTAAAACACAGCCATACGTTTTATAAAACCCTCAGGCTGTTCGACTCTGTAGCCTCCAGAGAGACAAGGAAAAAAGCCTTGCACACAGCAGTTTATAAAAACCTATTCCTCTATGCCAATTTTGCTAATATTTAAATGTGTTGGTTTATCTAAGAAATTACATTCTCTTGTGTATTAGAATTTAATTAATTGTATTACATTATTTCACTGCATTTGAAATGCTTTTTTTTTTTTTTTTTTTTTACATGTATTCAATAATAAAATATCAAACTTAAAGAAAAACATAATCAAACAAAACAATTTTCTCAAAATTGAACAGGGCCTTCATTGTTGCTCCTGATTCGCTGGGCTTCATTATCTAGCGATGTGTGTAGTCATTTTATTTATAGAAAATACACATATCCCTGGGCTTTGAACACACCTCACCCTGCCCCCTTTTTTTACTGCTTTGCCCTTAAGTTGAACCAAGAAAAACCCCGATGGCTGATCCCTATCCTTTGTGAGACATGTTAATCAGAATACTGCATGTCTGCTTTGTAACCCATGACTGCACTTCTTTAAAACTCATCATGGCATCTTTTTTTATATGGTTGCATAATGGCACTCATCTGCTCAACCCAAGAGGCCTCAGATTAGAAACTCACTGGCCTGTGTTATTACAGTGGCATAGCTCCTATGCATATGATTGTGGCTATAAGGAATTAGCTGGACGGACACACACACTCATAGAAAATGCAAATGATGAATAGTAATCATCTGCATGGTGAGGTAATTGAAGCCGGCACCTTAACTTCAGTGCCTACGTCTGTGCATCCTGAAACAATCGTCATAGGGTTATAGTTGTGTTTACCCAGTTTAGGAATGAAATGACTCCAATTGTTTACTTCAAAACTTTCACACTTTCATCAGATCTCTCTGTGTGGATTCCTGGTTTACCTAACAGTGGTTTCAGAAGACGTAGTGGGAATGCCTGGAAGAACGCTAAATTACAGTGTCTTATTAATGACATGCCTCGGCAGGAATGGGGCAGGTACTGCTTCGGTCGTCTAGACAACACTAGCCTTTAATCAGGCTGCTCTATGGTACATTAAGCAGAGTTGAATACACTTGAAAGACAGGATGAAAGAAGTGGGTGGGAGGCAAGGTCCTGCCCTCTGATAAAGGGAGTAAGACGGAAGGAAAGAAAAAAAGAGTACTAGAATGCGTCCAACAGTGTATTCATGTAGGCACTACAATTTGTCAGTGTTACATTAATAAGAGAGTTATGTGGAACAAACCTGGGGGAAGTCTCCATTCCTAGGGAGGTTGAGCCCGGAAAAGTCGACGTCAGGGAATCCCGAGTACATGTCCATGTGCACATCCGGAGTGATGGTGGTAGTGCTGCTGTCCAAGTGGTATTGCCTGGGGAAGGGGAGGGAAGGAATGATGTTTAGTTTGTTTAGCAGCTACTTCTTCAAGTAAAACTGGCACATGCTGTTTTCTTCACCCTTATACAGATATTGTATATCACCTTGAACCATGCAATAAACAGCTCCAGTAGAGGAATGAAAGAAGTGTCAGGATAATTTCTGAAGACAGTGGGCCAGTACAATAATACTTAAATACGAGGATTCAACACTTTCCTTCTACATTACATCATGTTTTCAGCAAGTCCAACTCATTGCAAATATGTACACAACACTGTCAGTTTTCCTTTGACGAAAACGCTCTGAAAATGTAATCGCGGAATGGGACTGAAGCCAGTGAAGTGAAGCAATATGCTCCTGTATCTTATTAAATCTAAGTGTCTAATAATGCAAGTGTTCAAAGCCAAAAAAGTAGTTGGTAAAGTAATCGTCAAGTGCCAAAGATACATGAGAGATAATGAAAACACATATATCAAGTCAGATAGGCAGAAAGGGTTAGAGATTTAAATAAGGTGAGAGAACGACAGAGGGAGGGCGAGCATCTACTGAGTCAATGAATGAAGAACAGATCATACCTGCTTTGAGGATCAAAGTTCCAACTTTCAACAGTTCCAACCATCCTCCTCAGAGACAGGTCAATATGCCTTGTATTCCAGACATGAGGTATTTTCAGTTTCTTACTGAGTTTAAGTCGTGTCAAAACGCAACAACCAATTTAGCAGACAGTAGTGGGCATACACTAAAAACGAAAGGAAAAGTAAACCTTTGTTAAGGTGGAACTGTAACCGTGACCTCCCACGCTCCAATCATGCACCAGGGCTCCGGCTCAGAGGGATTGAGCTCGGCCAAAGCTATTCACAGGATTTGGCTCATCGCCGTCAACAAGAGGCCAGAGATCAGTGAGACTGATTGATTTAAGATCATAACCCACCAAGAGGATGAAAGGGCAGACTTGAGCTGGTGTATAGAAGCAGCTCCATTCAAATCAGGTTCCATGTTCAATTAAGACTTTTGGTTGAGTTTGTGCTAGAAAATCTTCATCATTTGTTTAGATAATCATAAATGCATCATTGATATAGATTCTTATTTAGGATATTTTAATTGCAGTGTTTCCCATATATTGATTTATTTGTGGTGGGCCGCCACAATTAAATAGCGTCCACCACAAATAGATCTCGTAAAAAAAAAATGTAAAAAAAATTATTTCCCCCAAAAAAAATACAAATGATTTTTCATAATTTTTTTTATTATTTTTGAATAAAATATACATTTCATTGTAGAGTGCAGTTACCCGCTCAGCCCCTCTTTGCATGCTCTTTGCTCTCAACGGCCCCTGAGCCCCGCCCCTCCCCTCTGCAAGACATTTCGGAAGTTTGAAACCAGATGCCGCGTGCTGGAGAATCACGGCCCGTCAACACAGCGGCGTATATGGTACATATGTATGCATATATATGTATGCATATATATGTGGTATATGGTATATGCATACATTTGTCCAAAATGGATGTATTCAAGTTAACTTTGATAAGTTAGTCTCTCTGTTCGTATCACGCTGTAAATCGCGGAGACCCAGCTCTTCAAATAAGTTATTAGCTAACAAGCATGAAAGGAGCCTAGCTAGCTAGTTGCTAGCTGGGTTGTCGAGGTTAGCACGCTGTGTAACATTATAGCGCTCCTAACGTTAGTCAACTACCGACTGCATTTAATTCTTTAACTCTGACGCTGAATGATGTTTGCTCCCTCAAACCAGATGAATATAGAAACATATTTTCAGGGGCTCATCTTGAAGAGGAGCAAACACAGCCTGGAACAGAGGTATTAGCAAGAGTACCTATAGAAACACACGTTGGTGGGACACACGCGGGAAAGCTGAACAGTCCGACCAGTGTGATTAGCTATCCAATTAATTTGTTTGAAATATTTCCAGGCTTCAACCAGTGCTAGTGTAGCAGCAAGAGAGGGTCAGGGAGCCGTGGCAGAGCCAGCTAGCTCAGAAGCAGCAGGTGAGATTGACAGAAAACACAGAGATATAGAAGCAGGTGGTCAGAAAACCAGATTTCTGAGGCATCATTTCTGTAATTGTGAAGCAAGCAGCAAGCATAGACGCACTGGATTTCATCCAGAGTGGTTGAATATGCCTCCATTTAAGGCCCCAGCCACACGAGGACGATAACGGTCGTTTCCGTTACCGTTTTGTGTCATATAGACCATTCGGCCACACTAGGACGACAGAATACGGCACTAAACGACTACGGTAACGATAACGGGTCCCAAGGTGGATAGACCGGCATACGCAGGGCCGGCCCTTCCCACTGGCGAACTAGGCGGTCGTCTAGGGCGCCAGATCTGGAGGGGCGCTGCCTAATTGTATGCCCTTGATGTAATACGTTTACATTAATAATTGAATAAAGTAAACACCCTTTGCGCCCCGGGCCGGCGGCAACATTTTGCATTTGCCCTGTACGATGGGCGCTGTAACTGTGATGAAAGGGGGGGATGGTCGCTTATCTGGCACCCACGGGCTCACAGCCAAAGTGACGCGGCAGCTCCAGCTGAAAGTGTGGAGATTGCAACGATGCAACAGCAAGAGGCAAACAATTAGCATTATGAAAAGGTCCAAGCCTTCAGGGGCAACGGGAAGGAAACGGAAAAAAGAACAGGAGGAATCGAAAGTCAAAGACAGAGGTACGTCGGCTTGTGTAAAAAAGAAAAAAGTCAGTATGTACTGTACCGTTAGACATTTGATTTTTAGCTAGCTAGCTAGGAGGTAGCCTGCCCATGATACAGCTTTGATGCCATGCTAGCCGCGAGACTCTGATACAGAATGATAAATACAAATTATTTAAAGTTTTTATTTATGTGTTATTATTCTTATATAATCTTTTTGTAAATAATATACTACTTTTCTATTGTGATAGCTGTAAATTGATCCTCCAATAGTGTTTAATTTGTCATATAGTTTATTTTCACGGTCAACTTGTGTGTATATAAATATATATATATATATATATATATTTATTTTTCTGTTTATTTTCTATTATATTTTAGAATTTGTTTATTTTCTGCTCTTTTTAATGTCTAATTATTGTGCAATGCTTTGTTTTATATGCTTCTGTAACGAAATAATGTGAATGTTAGCCAGAAGAAAGCTATCTGGATAACTGCTCCTTTGTATAAAGTGAGGCTGACCAACCAATATGGGCATGTGTTATTATTTACATTACATGTCATTTGTTAGACGCTTTTATCCAAAGCGACTTACATACATTCAGTACTGTGGACAATCCCCACTAGGGCTGTGCATCTTCACTGGTCTCACGATTCGATTACGATTATCCTGTCAACGATTCGATTCAATTCGATATCCCGATGCATCACGATTCATACCAATGCGTTGCATCCTCAATTTTCTATATTACTGCACATGGCTTATTTTTCATCAATGCATACATGCAGTAAATACATATGAACTCTCTTTTTATTATTTAGAAAGTGCTTCAGAAATCAATAACATAAATGTCTTGACATTAATTTATAAACCAAAATAAATGAATTGTATAGGTCTAGCCTCCCTATATCTGTGTGTGAAATTGTTCCATCCTCAAAAATTAAAAAAGAATGCTTCTATTCTGTTAAAAAAAGGATACTGAATGTGGCATCACACACAGGACTTGAGTCTGAACACAGCAGACAACAGGAGTATTTACAACAGCATATAACAACTAAAATACTGCATGTGGGTGCACACTTACATTCTCTGTCTTACTGTTGCATAAATCCCATGAATGTATGAGATTATGTTAGTTTCATTATATCTCAGTGATTAAGTGAATAATAAAGTTTCTATCGGGTCACTATCAGCCTGTCACTCATTATTTCCAGGGAGGGGGCGGGGTTTGGAGGAACAGAGGAGACAGTGATCGCGGAAGCTTTTTTCCTCCTGCCTTCACAAACTTTACACACGTATATATCGTCTGAAAATTGCTAGAAGGCATTCATACTCTGCAATCCAAGACACCAAAAACCTGACATGATTGTAACGCGACCTGAGCCACAGCGACACGGAGTGATTCAGAGCGGGTCCTTCTGCTGTTGGTTCTGGACTGGTGTTCTTTTGTTGGTGGATAAAGCAGACTGCTCCGTGTTTGGTGTTGCTGTGCCGCTGTCACGTCTGTTCCCTGATCTCTGCGTCACCGACCGATTTGATATTAAAAAAAACATTATAGTAAAGCCGCGGCCGGAAAATCAGGAAGCAATGTTACTACGCTATAATCGATTATCTTCCGTCACTGCATCAATACCGAATCGTCCACGTCCGCATCGCAATGCATCGTAGAAACGATTATGTTCAACACCCCTAATCCCCACAGGAGCAATTTGGGGTGAAGTGTCTTGCCCAGGGATACAACGACATGCTGACTGCAGTGGGACTCGAACTTGCAACCCCCTGATTCAAAGTCCAGACCTAACTTTTATATAGGCCAGTTGTGAACTTGCATACAGCGGAGGCAGATTGCAGCAGTTATTTTTGGCTGACTGTGTATATACATGTTTTTGCTTGTAATGTGCTAATATCTACCCTATAATTTTCCAGCTGCACTTGAGAAATACCTCAAAAAGCCCCCAGTTGCTGGAGAAGGAACATCTGATCTCCCATGTACATCACACTCTGAAGAATGTAAGTTTTGCCAAACATTTATGGTCTCTGTGTAATCGTTAATACACTACTTTTTTGTCATTATTATTATTGTTATTATTATTATGATAAATAATGAAAATTGAAGCATGAATAACTTCTTTGCATGTTTGGATTGCCTGCCTGCAGGTGAAGGAATAACGAGCACAGTATGTGAGTCCACCATTGCAGTCCCCTCAGATCCTGCTGACTGGCCAGCACTGAGTGATACAGTGAGAAAAGCCATGTGAACATCACATTGAAATCATGGTCTGATACCAGATGGGAGAGTCGGATCAACAGCATAGAGGCTGTAAGCTATCAGGCTGCAGAAGTCAGAGATGCACTTCTAGAGATGAGGGATAAAGCTACAGATGGAGTTGTAAAAATTGAGGCACAATCTTTGGCTGAAGAGGTTGGATCATACCGCTTTGCAATATGCACTGTGGCATGGTATGACATCCTGACCAACATCAAACATGTCAGCAAAATGTTGCAATCAGTGTCAATGCAGCTAGATATTGCTGTTGACCTCCTGAGAAAAACAGAAGTTTCTTTGGTCAGCTACAGAAGCAATGGATTTGCTTCTGCCCAAGCATCTGCCAAAAACATCTGTGGCCAAATGAATGTGGAAGCTGTTCTCAAGCAGAAGAGGCTGAGAACAACCAAGAGACAGTTCTCCTATGAGTCCCCGGAGGAGCAAGTGAGTGATGCACTAAAGAAACTCGAAGTTTCTTTTTTCAATATGGTGGTGGATGTTTCCATTGCATCACTGTAGGAGAGATTCAAGGCCTTAGGTGAAGTAGAGGAAAAGTTTGGGGTGCTACTCAACTTCCCTGACCTGCCAAAGGAAGATCTGACGAAGCAGTATGAAACACTCAGCAACACCCTGAGCTGGGGTGGACAGTCAGACCTGGATAAGAGGGAACTTGCACTGGGCCGCCCAGGTATATTAACGGCCGCCCAAGTATATTTCGCGACCCATTTAGTTTTTTTTTTATTTATTCGTCCGTGACCACGACGCATCTGCGATCGATTAACTTGTGGACAATGATCCCTCGCTCCCTTGCTCTGATCTCGCCTCCTTCTGGCCTGTTAAGTGGCCTGCCTCACATAGGGTGACCCCCCCCATGTATATTTCAGATCTGTGAGAAACACTGGCAGTTAATGGACCAGCACCAGAGGCGTTCCCATACACACAGGCGTTGGAGCTGTTCTTCATGAAATCCCAGAAGGATGAAGTGCTCTGACAAGCAGTGCCATCTTTGCGCAAAATGATTATACAGGAATGAAAAGTCATTAATTAAACATGCTGTTAAAACTTTTTTTTTTCATGTTCATACAATAACGAATACATTTGAAACCTTTATGTAGATTACCTATGTCAATACGTTTCTGTTTTTGTAGTGTATTGGTCTTTTGTAGAGATTTTTCATTTATTCTATTGTGTATTGCTTGGAGGGGGGGGGCACCAAATCATAATCTCGCCTAGGGCACCAAAATGTCTAGGGCCGGCCCTGGGCATACGCAACGTGCGTTTAATATGCGTTTTTTTTACCGTTATCGTCCTCGTGTGGCCGGGGCCTAAGTCATGGCTATACCACACACAGCATGGTCAATTTGATGAATGGGCTGAGCTCTACCCCTGCCTGAGCCTCCTTGCGGGCATAGGACTAGTTATCCCCGTTTCTAGTGTCAACTAGTGTGAACGCGATTTCTCGACGATGAACAGAAAAAGCATCACTTTGAAAACCACAACAAATTATTATGCATTTTCTTTATTAGTTCAGTTTGTGGTATTCCATTTTGCTTCATCCTCAGGTGAAAACAGACCTCCGAAACCAGCTCCAAGGAGAACACCTGGCTGCTTGCTTGAAGATCTCCATAAATGGACCCTGTCCTGAGGCCTTCCCATAAGATAGGGCATTAGAATATTTGTTCAGGATGCCCCGTAAAATCGGATGTCAAGACAAAGGGTGCAAACTTTGCAACAAGTAGGCTGCAAACTTTGCACATTGTCTGAACATCTGAAGCGTTGTGTAGCCGAGCCAAATTGTATTTTGTTTGTTTGTAACGGTACGTCCACACAACAGCTTTAGACGAATCTTCCACCACTTCTCTGCCCATTGACTTTGAATGGGGATGACGTCACTTTGCATCGCTTTTCGCCGAACTGCATTGTGGGGGAGCGAACCGAAGATTTCCAGAATTTTCCAGGATTCAAAAAGTTGAGCAATGTTAAACTTTTGAAGCTGAGCTGGAAGCGTCAGCCAATCAAATCACGTTTATGCAAATCTGACAGTAGAAGCGCTAGCCAATCAAACCGCGTGTAAGCAGGGAGAACCAGACCGCAGTTCATTTCTTCATATTCCAAAAGAGAAATTACGGTAGCAAATCACCCGGTTCTTTACGACCAGAACTATTAACGGGATACAAACCGGAGGAACCAGGCATGGAGGGAGGTGGCAGAGACAGTGGGTGCAACTGGTAGGTTTTCGCCTGTTTGGGGAGTTTATATATATATATTGCTCGCATAAAATCCCAGGGGTTTTTTGCTTTGTATGTCGGGGGCGGGAGATTTATGTGATTGGTTGTTGGTTGCAAAAAATCCCCAAGCTTTCAGACACGCCCAGCTCCAAGATTTTCAAGATTTTTGAAAAGCTGCTGTGTGGACGTACCGTTAGACATCCTAGTCGTGGTGTTCCAGGCGGGATTTGAACTCGGCACTTAGCCCTCAGTTACTCCGGGAGAATGTAGTTAAATGTAAATGTATGTAATCTAATGTAAATCACTTTGGAATAAGGCCTCTGCTAATTATATTTTTGGGAGAATAAACCCCACAGATCCTCAACTCCGGTGTGGCTCACTCATTTACAACGCGGGAGAGGGGGTGCCCGCAGGGGGGGTGCCCCCACAAATAGAATCAAATTCTGTGGGAAACACTGAATTGGGTATTTATTTGCTATGCTTCTGTCTTCTATGATGAACCAAATAAGAAGGTACATTTGACAATGAAATAGGGAAGGAAGCAGATTAACTTTTCAATCATGATGAGAAAAAAAAGAATGAGATCATACAGGTAAAGGTTTGTTTCAGTACTACGAAAGATCACATCAATCATTCAGCCTGGAAATCCCCTACCTGGAATTTTAGCTAACGATACGCCAGTGATATTATCAAGGCAGAAGTCTTGGCTAGCTGCAGTACCTGCTCTCCAACAACACAAAGCTGGTTCTGGACCAGTGCCAAACGACCTGGTTGACTTTCTGCTTGCATGTGTAAATCCTAACCTATATACTCTGTAGCTTTATATTAGTACTCTTTCTCCATTGTTATTGTTTCAAGTGTATTTCATTTAAGACTGAAAACATATTAGCCAGGCGTGAAACCTTTATATTTTTGACAGTCATTGTTTTTATTAACCTCATTCCTTAAAAAGGTAGGGTAGGTAAGAATGGAGAAACCAGCTCGAGTGCGCTAGAATTTGAAAGTACACATCCGGAAAAAAATCTGCCACTTCCTTCAGACTTCCTTACAGAGCCTCTCCTCCAACACACACGAACGTGCACATGACCAATGAGGGCACGAGATAAGTTTGTGCACAGATGGAAGGCTGACAGCTGCCGGCTGAAATGATTGCTCGTGCTTTTTACAGCGCTACGGCTTCCACAGATGACATTTTTTTTAATGTATTTATTGTCAAAGCATTTAATGTATTAATTGCTATCGGGATGTTAAGAGCATTCCATGGAATATAACAGAAAGTGTTTCTGAAGTGAATTATCCTACCCCAGCTTTAAAGGATAGTCTTCTTTATTTGTTGACAAGTCCACACTGAATCAGCTCTAAATGTACTGTACCTTTCAAACATTATAGATCATACATAATGGCTGTTCTTCAAAACACACTTAACTAGCATCTAAGAAATATCCTTTAAAACACGCACAATACATCAACTGCAGAACTTACAATAAGATAAGACACACGGGAAATAAGGAATAAAGGTAGATACTTAGGACTAGAATTATTCAAAGATACATTTAAAAAGTAGTTTAAACAAATACTCCACTTTGTTATTGATTTTGTTGGTTAAGGAAAAGTGACAATTGCCCTATATAATAGTTTCTTAGAAGTCATGTACTCTGACTTCTAAGAAACTATTCTTCTTACAATTGAAACAAAGAACAACAGTAGTCAATTCAAGACAAATGGTCCATGAAACTCCCTGTGAGAAAACAGAATCGCCAATGAAGTGATAATAAAACAGGATAAACAGGAACTTGTCCACGGAAAAACATGTGTATCAATATTTAGTCAAATACCCAGAGACCATTCAGCTACAAAGGCACATCCATCAATAAACAAATGCTGAGATTCCTTAGAAGAGCTCTTCCTTGCTGGTAACACAATAATTAATTCTAACTCTCATGCTATCATCAGGGCGCATTGCAATAAGTGAACTTTGACCCAGCTCTGAAAGCACATCAGTTTGGCTGCAGGCTGTATAAAGAGTGAACAGCGAAGAGAAAGCAAGCAGAAGGAAAGGGCAAAGCCTCGGATGTTTCTTCTGCTAATCTATTTCAAATGTAGTCTATAGTAATAAAGGAATATACAGTATTAAGTAACAAAATGTAGTCTATAGTGATAAAGGAATATACAGTATTAAGTAACTAAATGTAGTCCTATTTCACAGAGCCATGTTAACCTGATGATGCACACCGCAAACGATATGAACCTTTGTGATTAATAACCTAGAGTTGGTCATAGACGATCAGTGACAAACAAAACGTAAAAATAGAAGCAGATTTGTGGCCTGTTTCTTATTCCAATGCTGTAAACAAACACCCAGACTCAGCTGTGTGGAGCGACGTAACCATCACAAACTGTCACTGCAGTTTGCTAAAATTATTAAAAACCCCAGGCCTTATTTTCCTATTTAAATTGTTTTGCTTTTGGGGGGGGGTTTTAAAAGATATTTGATAGGCCATCGAGGGCCTTTATTACAGATACAGTGTTTAAAGGGTAAAATAGATGGGGGTGACATTGCCTGAAATGTTCTGAATATGGGCCAACAGCTGCCTGTAACCACCGAGCTACACAGTAGCACTTAAATTGTTTTAAAAATATAGCGATAACAATAACAGAACTGGAAAATTACACAACATTATTTCATAAGACATAACATATGAAGAAACGGCTACGTTTGTTTTTTACAGAGCCTTATATGGATTTGCAATCACCTAATTATGTAACTGTACTGTTGACCTGTTCTGTGCAGATGGGCAGGGGACCGTTTAAGACACTATACTAGTTGTCCTTAAAATCAAGTGTTCTCACCTTGAATGAACCGGTTATTGTTCTGCTAACTCAACATTGACTCACTGTCTCTGGGACATGTTTATCACCAAGCATGAGAATATTGAATGCTTTGCAAGTGAGTGAGCATTTCAGTGAGTGCAATCTAAGCGCTGGCCCATTCACATTTTCTCCTCACTGGTTCAATGTGTCTGATTCACTCTGCTTGTTCTCAATGGCCCTGTGAGGAGAGAACTAGCGTATGGGCTTTCAAGTTCAATCAATAAAAGCATGACTCTAATCGTCTTATGATCGTGCACATACAAGCATTTGACAGAGCTTGTGCCATGTAGGACTAAGGTGAGACATGAGGAGGCGGAGTCTGTGTGAACAGATGATGCTCGGTGCAAACAGTCAAAGTTGATAAACGAGGTGCCCCTGAGGCCAATGCCTTTATTTAGATACACCTTTCATATTATTTGCCTATATAATTATTGTGTTGCTGAGTTTAACAGTCCTCCTGATGCAGCCTTGTGTTGCATAATGACAAGGATCCTTGAATCCTCAGTGTTAGTCAGACACACTTTAGCAGTAGTCTGTAGATTATAAAAGAACAGGGACAAATGATGAAGGGATCTTGCTGAATATCAGAAATACTGAAGAGAGGCAAAAGCTGGATTGTTTCAACTGACAAAAATGTCTATACCAGTAAAAAATGATTGCAAAGCATTTCTCCGGATTAGAATCCTGTTTATTTCTCAAAACATCATGTCCGGTAACTCTGGGCCAAAACATTTACTGACATCGAAAATGCTGAATTAACAACTTTTCAAACCACTTCTTGCTACATGATGGTATTTACCAGACAAGAATTAAGTCATGAGATGATATTTGATCACACATATTTCTTCTTTAAACCACAAAAACATGATTTTGATCCTGATGTTAGTACACTATGAGACAGAGAGTGAGATAAGGGTGTTGTAAAACCAACCTGATGTCAGAAAACTACTATGAGCGAAATCAAAAACCACAGACCACGTACTCGCACATCATCTGCTGCGTGAAATTTCAAAGAAACACTGCACAGACAGCAATAACAAAACACCACTCTGCGAACAAACACTTCCTGAGTTGTGTTTGGTATGACACAGGTTTGACGATGACTGAATCCAAGTCATTTAAAAAGTTTTGACTAAAAGCACGAAATGTTGTCTTTAAAAAAAGACTTTGCTATATGTTCATATACAAACCCACACGCAATCTCAAATTAAATCCAAAATGTCCTGACATTTGCATTGGTTAAAAAAAACAGACCATTTTTAAAAACAGTGATAGTTATCATTCTGACATAAGAATAAAAACCTGTTTCACATTTGTGAAACAGGTTTTCCATAGTGAGTGCCAAGCTCTAATGCAAACACACCTTCATGAAGATGACCTAGATAAAGCCTGTACATACGATACTGCTCACACAGTTAATACATACTCTTCACACTCCAGACACACCAGAACTACATGATAGAAGTTTCAGATTAGCCCCTATTTTTTTACTTGTTGAAATGTTGTCTAAATATTAATAATGTTAAACGGAATTTCAATCCCTTTTAACAAAAGCCAGGGAAGTCAATCCCACATCCAAGCACCCCTTAACTGAATCTGCATAAGAAAAGGTATGTTGACTAATTCAGATAGACGTCTCCGCTCCATTATTCCACCACAGTGATTGTCTATTGGACTGTGATTATTGTCAAAACGTATTTGTGCACAGCAATCATGTGGTTGGTCGGGTGCCATGGAGACAAGACAAAGACTGCATGCATCTGCTTCTGCTCTGGTGTGATGTGGTGCTGCTTCTGCTACAGTAAATGGCCGGTGTAGTCAAGAAATTGCACAGCCTTTGAATTACACACTCTCACGCACACACACACACTTCATGTGGGAAGAAAGACGCAAACATCTCCCATTTAGTGGTGAGGTCATTAAAACACCAGAGCGTCAAGATGTTGAGATTATACCCCCCCCCCCCCCCCAGTGACGCTGACACCGGGCCACCCACTGCAGGAAATGAAGGATGTGTGATAAAGGAGACCCTCCCCTATGACGTGAGCGGGTGGTGTAGTGTCAGGTTTAAAGGAGGGTTGATTCAGGTGTCTTCAGGAAAGCAATAATAGGACCTTATAATAACTAATAATACAAAATCAATCGACACAAGAAGAGTCTGAATACCTTCAAGGCCCCGTTTAACATTTCAGTTATTTCATAGGAAGGATACAACTTTAACCTTGAGGGTAGGCACAGATTTAGGGTGCAACCGCATTAATTGTCTTGCGAACCATTGGAATGAATCACTAATCAGAACCACAGCTTAAAATAAACTCAATGAAGCAGCATCTCTTACATTTATAATTGCAGTCACTGTCACACGGTAACATTTATATTGGAATATATACAAGTCAAATTCAAGCACTTTTAAGGTGCATTTTCCAGCTTTTCAAGCATCTTACAGCCGTTGTGAATTACATATTTATATACACATACTCAAATGATTATTTCCCTACCTCACATCAATCAGATGTTCTTTATGCTGTAAACAACCAAATGTGTGTTTCGTGATAGCATTCTACACGAGGATGAAAAATTAAAGAAAAGAAAACTAAGTTTAATATTTCAAAATGAGTGACATGTACGTAGACTAGGCCTCCCATATAACCTGGCTGAGCCGATATACAACAATCAGCCAAATAACTTTTCAATACATTATTGATTAATTGTTGAGGTACTTTTAGGTTGGTAGTGAACGCAAGTCAGAGGTACATGGTGTACTTCTACTCCACTGCAGTTCAGAGGTACATGGTGTACTTCTACTCCACTGCGGTTCAGAGTTACATGGTGTACTTCTACTCCACTACAGTTCAGAGGTACATGTTGTACTTCTACTTCTCTACAGTTCAGAGGTACATGGTGTACTTCTACTCCTCTACAGTTCAGAGGTACATGGTGTACTTCTACTCCTCTACAGTTCAGAGGTACATGGTGTACTTCTACTCCTCTACAGTTCAGAGGTACATGGTGTACTTCTACTCCTCTACAGTTCAGAGGTACATGGTGTACTTCTACTCCTCTACAGTTCAGAGGTACATGGTGTACTTCTACTCCACTACAGTTCAGAGGTACATGGTGTACTTCTACTCCACTACAGTTCAGAGGTACATGGTGTACTTCTACTCCACTACAGTTCAGAGGTACATGGTGTACTTCTACTTCTCTACAGTTCAGAGGTACATGGTGTACTTCTACTTCTCTACAGTTCAGAGGTACAAGGTGTACTTCTACTCCTCTACAGTTCAGAGGTACATGGTGTACTTATACTGCACAACAGTTCAGAGGTACATGGTGTACTTCTACTCCACTACAGTTCAGAGGTACATGGTGTACTTCTACTGCACTACATGTATTTAACACCTTTAGTTACTTCACAGATGTGGATGAATGATGTGAAATATAATAAAGTGTTAAATCAGACTTTAGTTCCACATGGAGTAAATCCACAAGCTACCCTGCAGAATACAAAGTACTTCAGACCAGCTGCACCTTCACCAGCTTTGAGAACACTTTCATGATCAATCATTATAAAACATATCATATATATTATTCTGAAATGGACCAATCTGCACAACGACTACTTTTACTGTCGCTACTTTCACTATATTTTGATGAGAATACTTTTCTATTTTCACTTGAGGAACATTTTGAATGCAGGACTTTTACTGTAACAGAGTATTCCTACACTCTTGTACTTCTACTTTTACTAAGTACAAGATATGAGTACTTCTACTTTTACTCAAGTACAAGATCTGAGTACTTCTACTTTTACTCAAGTACAAGATCTGAGTACTTCTACTTTTACTCAAATACAAGATCTGAGTACTTCTACTTTTACACAAGTACAAGATCTGAGTACTTATACTTTTACTCAAGTACAAGACCTGAGTACTTCTACTTTTACTCAAACAATATCTGAGTACTTCTACTTTTACTCAAGTACAATATCTGAGTACTTCTCCACCTCTAGTAGTGTATTAGCCTGAATTGTAGCCACAAAATCACGCAGAGCTGCATAAAAATAGACTCACAATGGTAACAAGTGGAAAATAATATTTACACATGTGTAGAACAATGATTTGTAGGTAATGCTGACTACTCAAGACTCCTGACTTATACATCTTCAAAGGAAGACTGTGTTCATTCTACAATTACATGGGATTAAAGCAAAATGTAGTTTTAATTGTATAATACTTCAATTTTATATAAAAGACAGTTTGTTTTCATGTTTTCAAATAAACAAAGTCTTGGCTTTCAGAATATTAAACTTGTTTCGGCAAATTCAGATGATAAATACAACTTTGAAGCTTCGGCATAATTACAAGCAGAGAACGGACTAATGTAACATCACAGCAAGCATAACAACAGCCGGTGTTTCTTGTGAATGTTTCCCCGGTACACAAACGCAATAAACACAAACACACTCGCGAGCTTCCCCCAGACCAGTAATACAAACGAAAATGTGTCTTCGGGTCAATGTGACTGATTTCGATAGAGCAAGTCACATTTGGTTTAGGCACGAAACATACTACCAGTAGAAATACATTGCTTTCAAAATCGCTCTGTGTCGAATCAATAGATTATATTTCATGACTATAACACGAAATGCCGTGAGTGCTTCATCCTCTGAACACCACAGGATGGCGTCTGTAACGCACATAACATAGGTACGCTCCTCTGAAATGATTGTCCCCTGCAATTATTATTATCCCTCAATCGAGTTCGCTATTCTGCTCGCTAACGTTAGCTTAAACAAACGTAACATGCAACGTTAGCCTAATCTAAAATGCTCTACTGCGGCGTACCTTTCATGTGGCTCGTCAGCGCAGACTCTCGCATCGTTATTTGTGCACACTTTGCAGGAGGCTACTCGTGGGCTGGACCCTCGTCTTAGCCATGGCTTGTATTTGTCTTCTGCTAGCCAACGCTCGTTGAAACTGCAACCTCCTGGCACACAGTCATCTATCACTCCCATCAGAATGCCCAGGTCACACGCAACACAAACACTTGCAGGTCGCGCGCATAGCGCGGGAAGGCCGCAGCGGAGATGTTTTATGTAGAAGAGAAGCAATTATTTTCTTTTAATCTAAAAAGCGAACTATTCAGTCAGACAGCAATTTATTGTAAAAGTAAAGCATTTACATTTTCAAGCACTTTATCTCAATTTCAAGCACCATTCCCAAAATTCAAGCACTTTCCCAACCTTGAAAACACCACGTCAAATTTCAAGCATTTTCAAGGATTTCAAGCACCCGTACGAACCCTGGATCTTATGGTACTTTTGCAGAACACATACAGCTATAAATGTATGGTATCTGTGTCCTATATAATAATAATAATAACATATCTTTGTGATTCAGACTCTGTGTCCTTTAAAGAAGGTCAGTATTATGGGGAAGTGTGTTTGTTTGCCATGTAGATGTGGCTGTCTCACGCAATAACGCATGAGTCAAATATAAACACTATTAGCTAAATATTCACAAGACGCTCAACACAAACACCACACTCATAACAACTACATGTAACTGTGTAATACTTGAGACTCCAGGGCATTAGGCATTTTTTAGCTCACGTGTGAAACCCTTGAGGTAGCTATTGCCTAATTTCAACAGTTTGCAGCCCTCATTGTGAAAGGCATTGCCTGGTTAGGAAAGATATAAAGTACAGAGCATGTGTGACTTCAAAGTACTCACTGGTCATGCTATTCAGCTGATAAATATATTATTCCTCGCTCATGATAATACGAGGTATGGGTTTGTGAGTGGGTATGGACTTACTGGATTCCAGATTGCATAGGGCAGTGAACGTTGTATCCAGGCTGCTGAGAGTAAGATCCCCAGGAACCAGAGGAGGAATATATTGAACTCTGAAACAAAGGACACAATCTGTCATGTAAGGAAAAAACACACTGAAATATAACAGTTAAGATCTTAAGAGCAATATAATCGTAAAAATAGAGCAGCAGGTTTTTGCGATTTTAATGTGAACTGACCTTCAGCCATGTTTTTACTTCTTACTGGTAATGGGTTCTAGATGGTTTCAAAGTCCATTTAGATAATTTCCTTGGTAGAGATCACTTACAGTAAAAACTAAAACAGACTTTCTCCAAATGTAATTTTAAAAACAACGGAACAAACTATTGAACATTCTCCCAAATACTAGGGTGACAGAAGAAATCTCAGAGGGCTTAACCCTTCAAAGTAAAACACCTAGAATTTGGGTGATATCACATGCCCTCCCTCTACATGGAATCTCACGAAGATTGTTGAGCAGATCTGCCTGGTTATTATTACCACAAGTAGGATCACTTCCCACAAATCTAGATGAATCTCTGCATGCGTCCCATATATTTGAGCTGAGATTAGGGCTGCGCTGCCAATTATTTGATATTGTTTATCTATTTGTGATTATCAAAATAGTTGCAAATGATTTACCTGCCTATAGGCTAATGAATGAGCTCAGATGTCCCGCAGTCAATATTTGAGGTGTAGTGTTTGAGTTAGAGGTACAGCTAGAGTGTGTTTTAACATGATAGATATGTGATCGTGGGGAAAGTGAAAAGAAAAGGGGCAATACGCTGCAGTAGTTTAATTTGTCGATATATCGTATTGTTATAACTGATTTATCCAACAGTCCTATGTATAAATGCATTGCTCTATACTTATGCAATGAATACATTCAAGCAGTCTTCTGGGATTGATTCCTAACACTATTTAAAAAATACCTGACGTTTTTCAACCAAGTAATGCTATAACCAATAACAGAAAAAAGGTTAATTAAAACCTTCCCAGGAATGTATCTGCTTTCTATAAAATAATTATAAATAACATGGACAGGACTACAAGGAAAAACAACCCAAGTAAGAAGTAACATGCATCTAGCATCTAAATAAATGTAAATAAGCTGTTAGCATACCTCTGTGCTAGGGGAGGCCACAGAGAACAAGTTGCTGTCCAGCTGAGGGCCTTCTGGATGCAGGTAGTTCTCCCCGTCCATGGCCAGCGCTGAGGGGAGGGTGGGCATTAGACCAGAGCTTCACACATGACCACCAGCTGACTTAGGCTATGTTCCCTCCGACCACCACGTGCTGCCTGTGTTCCAGATAGTACTTCTAACAAGGGCAAAGGCTTTCCATGACCTGAGGAGGAGAGCAGATAAGGAGGGATGTAAAGGAGAGGGAGAAAGGGCCAGAGAGACATTAGAAGACTGACTTGTAGGGAATGTCTTCCAGCAAACATAGTGATAAGAAATACAGCATCAACGAGGTGGGACTTAAAAATCATTCAAAGAAAGTAGGAAAAACTAACAATATACATTTTTTATTTTTCTTCTTTTAATACATTTCCACCTGCAATCCCCTCGTAAAAAACAGTGGGGAGTAAACTACAATTGAAAGAAGATAAAAGTTTAATTAATTAATTTAATAAGAGACAATTATGTAGACCTATACACTCTTGAACATTTTTAAATTAAAGGACACCTATCATGCTATATTTGAACAATATATTGTAGGGCCATACCTATATAAAGTATGTAAATATATATATTTTTTCAAAATACCAAAAAGATCCTGCATTTTAGCCATGCCTCATTTCGCTCTATATGCTCTTTCCAGCTCTGTTTTTGCAGGGGGCTGATTCTGTGAGCTGCAGCTGACCACACCCCCCTGCAGGAGAGGGGAGTGTGCTTTGAGATCAGCTGCTCGGCTGCAGCGGGGAGAAAAAGAGATCTCCGTCCACCATGTTTTATTCTTATAGAAGTAAGAAGAGAAGTAATGGGGCAGAAACCCTCCTTTTTACGCAGCGGTCCAGACATAGACATCAAACGGCGACACATATTCAGTGTGCAGTTACTTTGGCATTAGGGCAGGGATATCTAGATACTTTCCAAGGTTTGACATAATGAATTGTGCTACTTTTAAAGCAAGCAACGATGTTTTCAAATCTGTAATCAAAAAGCTCATCAAAAACGCTATCGAAGTAGTTCCTGCCGTTGCTACGTTAGTTCAAACAGTAACAACGCACTATTTTTCTTAGCGGATGCATGTCAATTTAAATCAATAAAATCATTTTCTAAATCCATAAAAGCATTTCAATTAATATTGGGAGTCATGTCGTTACTTTGTCGAGAATGTAATAAGCGGGATAATGTGCACATTGCACATTGCATAATGTGCCTTCATGCCGATCTAGATCCCTCCGCTTCGCGTCGGGCTCCTGATCAGCCTGTCGGTGTTCTTTTCCCCATAATGACCGCGTCGCTGCACATTATCCCTTACATATGATTATATAGTCATTATTCATTTGTTTTAAAGCAGGATGCGCAAACGCTTGCCTCGGGGAGGGAGAAAAAGAGCCACAGCGCAGAATAAACAGAAGGGCAACCATGGCAACCATGCAAGGGAAGTCTTCTTCGCAGCTTTTGTGGCAGACTACAGCGCCACTTACAGGCCTGGCATATGTACTACAGCGTCTCCAGCGCATTCGAGCGGCAATGGCCGGCCGTGGCCCAACCAAGGTGGAGAATTGACCAATAGCCGTAGCGCCACTTTACTGACGTCAGTAAAGTGTTCAAATCTGGATCAGTCTGTATCAGATCCGTTGAATTCAGATCTAAATCATAATATAGTGTGAGCTTATATATATTGATTGACAGCCCTTATTAGATGGTAATCACCCAACATCACTCAAGGTTCAACGGTTATCAGAGGGCCAATTTATATCCGCGCAGGAGGTCCACGGAGCAAACAGGCTGGGATGCAGAGGAGCAGGCCTTCTCTCGAGTATAGCAACTGATCATTGATGTATACGTCTACTCATATTTCACATAATATACACTTAATAATTGTGCTGGTAGGTTTTCACTGTTTGTCTAGGACAGTCGTAGATAGACAGGAATGGGGGAAGTCATGCAGAAATGAGCCGCAAGTCGTGTGTTTGTTTGTGTGTGTGTGTGTGTGTGTGTGTGTGTGTGTGTGTGTGTGTGTGTGTGTGTGTGTGTGTGTGTGTGTGTGTGTGTGTGTGTGTGTGTGTGTGTGTGTGTGTGTGTGTGCATGCGTGTTTTAGAACTCAAGCTGTTTGTCCCTGATATGATGGCAGGTTGGACTGGATATACCAGACCGTCTGGACACAGGCAGAACCCCGTGTGATGCTAACAAGCTCCACACTCTTTAAATATATACGCACATTTTAGAAATCAAACCATATATTAAAATGTACACAATACTATAACTTGCTAAAGATAGTATTGTGTTTACATTTGAATTACAGACTTCTCTCTTGAATCTGTCAGAATGTATTCGGCAAAATAACCCTATAATTGGGAAACTAACCACAATGACCTACTTTCTTCAGATATGGTTAACTCTTGAGCTTTGTGCCTCTGCTGCATAATTCAAAGATGTTATGAAAGTGAAAATATAAAATAATGTGCATGAAGTCAGCATTAGCACACTTTCACCGTATGTGCTTTTATAATAGATCTGTTTCCCTGAAAATAAACTACTGATTCTAAATGGATATGCCAAATACATGTATAAAGAGAAAACAACTCATTATTTTGACTCAATCCAATCGCCTAGCTCTCCACAATGCATGTCTGTGTAGCATAAGTATCACTCCTTGCCCCAAACTAATCAGACTGTTACCTTCCGCCCCCCCTCCCTTCCTCCCCCCCAATCTGCGACACAGACCTGACGTGTTCACCGGGGACAAAGCTGAGGTAATAAATCCTAACAGAGTTCATGAGGGTCCAAATAAGAGGGCCTTTGTGTTTCTGAGCGTGTGCGACAGAGAGACCTTACCCAATGTATTCACATTGCCAAAAACACACAAAGAAAGGCCGTTTTACCATAAAGCTGCCGGTGTGATACTGTCTGGATAAGGGTATAAGAACATGTGCAAAGGACCAACAGGCAAACCTTCTAGGTAGGAGGTCATAAGAAAAAAGATATGGGATCTGATGTGAACGTGTGTGGACAGCTTCCAGCCTCTGAGGTCCAGATGAATGCAGTAGAAGGGAAACAAGGGGCAGTCATGGAGTGTGTGTGGAGAGCCTGCGAGGCCCCTTTGGTGTTGCAGAATTGTACTCAATGCAACATCCAAAGGAGGCTTAAAGCTTGGATGCATCGAAGCTTCTTAAGCCTCTTGTAGGGTTATCTCGGTCAGAGGTCTTGCTAAGTTACTATAACCCTTTTCAGCCCAACATGCACGCCACAGGTGGTGCAGTTCAATGGGCCAATAGTATCCAAGCAGTTCATAAGCATCCTTGAATTAGGCTTTACCTAGGTGTAAAGCATTGTTTTATAATAGGGAAACTAGCTGCTCTAAACAAAGAACATGCAGAGAAAAAGGGTGAAGAGAAACAGAAAGTTGTAAGTGGGTGATTGAGAGAGAAACTAAACTGAAACTTGATTTTGTTACTTTATCTGATGTAATTATATTGCATTACATGGTTCAGGGGTGATGTCTATAAAACTATAGTTAAGTTTCTGAATGATATAATCACAGGTTGCTCTGTGTGTAGGAATACAGTAGTAGTTGTACTAGTATTAATAGTAGTAGTACACATTCTACAGCAGACAGAATAAATTAGTCAGTATTTGTGACAGCTGAAAACACACTAGTTCTCCTGATAAGCCTGAGCAGACAGACAGTCGCTGTCATTCCATCCCCACGTCACCCACCACCATGGCAGTTACTGTCTCTTAGCAACAGAAACATTTCCGTATTCTGCTGTCCCCTGTTAGCCAACCCCCCACTCCTCCAGCCAGCCTCTGAGGATAATCGATACTGATCATGGTCCCACATATCTGCTTCCTGTAAGGCCTCTCATTACCAGAAAACAGCAAACCCCCTACTAGTCCTAAACACCATGGAGAGGCAGAGGGAGGTGATGAGGAAAGCCATCAGTGGAGGGAAAGAGGGTTGGAGATATGGGGAAAGAAAGATAAGAACGAAGCATGCCCACTGCAGCACTGGGGACACAAGGAGTTCATTCATCAAAAAGCAGCAGATACCGAGCTTTTTCTTCTTTCTTTTTTTAAACCCTGACTAGTCATTTAAAATATGTCTCTTTTTGCAGATATCTGGATTTATAATGTGTATCAAGACTGTTAAATTAAATATCCAAATGATGAAAAGAGAATGGCCATGGTATAAAGATGTACACACACAACACCTTTGTTATAAAGCAGTAGAGAAAGAGACTATTTTGTAGGGTAATCTGTTAAATCTGTTAATTACTTCAAAGGTTACTGCTGGTTTTGTACAACCCCCCTCCCATGTGTCTCCCTCAATCTCTCTCCGTGGGTGGCCTGGCGCAAAAGCTCACTGCAGGGAGATTAGGCCATTTCAGGTGCACCGATTGTGAACATCTGACAGAAATGAAGCTCAAACACTATGCGATGATCGTGGCAAAATACACTCAATGACCTGTGTGGGCAGAAGGACCGCAAACATGGAGATTTAGTGACGCAAGATTTCGTGAGAAGTGGCCAGTTAGTTCCCTTTGTCTGTGTGAGTCACTGTGTCCGTCTGTCAGCCAGACAGAAGTTCACAAGCAGCATGCCACTGTCACATCAAAAACACAAGATGTTTGTTTTTATGTTTACAGCAACCAACATGTGCTGCAAGTACATAAATGCAGAGTGTGGCAGGAAGCACAGGCAGGCGTTATGCTGTTGGCCTTTGGAGAGTATCAGTTGTGGCCAGAGCACATGGGGATCATCCAGGGAATTGTGACTTCCTTAAGCTGCTAAATCACGATTAACGCTCACGAGGAGAACAACCTCGCTGCCTGGCGCGTGTGCCATTTCAATCACAAATGCACACTCACATGTAGAGTGTTGAAATATAATCAACCCTCCACTCACACAACACGGTGCCAGATGATGGATAAAGGTGTTTATTTGTACAATATTTTATTATTTTACCCTACGGTAAGGTGACAAATTCCTAAAACAAAAAGGCAGTGAAGATGTAGTATGACTGTGAGAAAATACACCATTTTGCTAAGGTTTGGCCAGAAGGATGGTCATTATCCCACTTTCTTTTGTCTCCCCGCAATTGTTGCTTCATCATCTCTCTCAAGTACTAAATCCTTCTCTCGGTAGGTACAGAGATAATCCTTCAACACACATCTGTGATTTATCTTCATTACTACATGCTCATTGCCTACAGAGGAATCATTTTAGCCACATTTCTCACAGACATCTTAACAAAAGTACTAGTATACATTAGGGATGCCAGCGATTATTCGCTACAGTCTCCATAATCGAATATTATTTTTAAAAATCGATTTTTTTTAAAAATTATTATTATTTATGTTTTTTTTTTTTCTGGCTTAGTTTCAACCAAAATATATATAAATATATATATGTTAATAATAGTAATAGTATTAATAATTGTAAATGGTCATTGGTCACACCACCAGTTTGTTTTACTGTAAACTTGGAGGAAGCCTGCGGGTCGGTCGAATAATCGATTATTATTCGCCAGGGCTGCCGAATAATCGATTTTGATCATGGTCAGTTTCTGGCAACCCTAGTATACATTGGCTGTATGACGTTTGACACGCCACCCACGTGAAACTGAAACCATGTCAAGTCATTATATGTCCTGTACGTTGCATGTGTGATGATGTGATTTACATCTAACTTTTTCATTATATAATGACTTTTGGAAGTATTGAAAAAGTTTGGATCACAAGAGATGTAAACAATCTTACGCAGACACAAATTGTACAAATAGTATTACACTAATAATATTAGTGTAGTCTAATTCTGCAACTGTACCGTTAGTGCATTGACAACAACTCATTGTATCTTTCACTCTTCTGTTGTATGTGCATCTGTCTTAATGATGATTCATTTAATCCAATGCACGACACTCACTCATGATCTCCAATCTGAGTGCATCAGCATCGCCAGTAATCAGGTTAGAAATGATCAAGCAGCAGCTGCCTGACACCAGAGCAGCGAGGGGGCTGTTAGTTGGTTATGATTGTCTAGAATGGCTGGATTCATTAGCTACCGTGATAAAATATTCATAAAAGGAACAAGTTACTTCCCAGGGAAACACAGGGCTTCGTCATTCAAAACAGCCTACATTATTAATTAGCACCTTTTCCAACACAAAAGGCTTATCCCTGCCTCTGTGTGTGCACATGCACAAACACGCAGAAACACATTAATGACACAGAGTCCTGTCTTAAGCACAAGGATGGGAGGACAGACATTAGCTACCAATCTGTTCCCCTCCCCACATTCACACTCTCCATTCAGCATTACAGTCATGTCCATGAAGGGCTGCGGACAGCCCAGTGACCGGGCAGGACACTGGATAGAGAATAATGATCGACTGACTGCGTAACCTAATCTGCTGTCTTATCAAAAGCCGGGAAATGGAAACAATTTGGGTTTTAAGAGCCTGTTGTTATTGCATTTCCACCGTTCAAATATTTATCAAAGAGGCTCTCTGGACAAAAAGTTCAGCATTGAACAAATATAGTCAATTCAATGATTTGGTCTGACTGAAAAGAAGGGCTCAAAGATTTAGATCCTTACAAAGCGATAACGATTCATCTTAATTAGATTCTTATTAGCCCACTCTAAGTGGCTGTTCAGCACCAGTTTGCCTTGATGATAAATATCTTTGGGCCCACAAACACCAGCTGAATGAGACATTACATTGATTTGTCCATAAAGGGGGGGGACTTAATCCAGCTCTTGTGGCTCAATGGGTGCCTTTGTTGTGAAAGAAAGAGGAAAGAAAGGTGAGTTTGAGAAAGAAGGCCAAAGCTGGGGCAGTGCAGAGAAGTAGAAACAGATCACACACACTCTGCTTTTGCAATGGCTTAATGACACTCTTTTTGGGGAGTACATCTACCACGACCAGCCCCCACCAGAAATAGATCAAAGCATGTGTACATCAGAGAGAGAAGGATCCACTTAGCTGCCTCGTTTTCCTCTGAATAGAGAGGGATGATGACACATGCTAGCTGGATGCAGCAGCTCTCTACCATGCATTGCTCTTGTTCAACTAGTTTGGTGAACAGACAATAGCTTATTTTAAAGAAATAAAGTTGAATAGAAAATACTCATTGAATACTATAGGCTGGACAGATTTGAACAATTGATTAGTTTGGGCTTGTTATTCAGGCTAGTGATTCTAGGTGTATTTTCTCACAGCTAAGTGTCTTTTCCACTGTTGTAAGGTGAAGATAGAAAAGAAGACCAAGGTAAAGTCACAACTTAAAAGTTATAGGTATATGCGTTTTTTGATGTAATTAAATCTCTATTTATATCTTTTGGATTACTTAATTAACAGAAAACGACTCATTAAATACAATGTAGCCTTTTTCATTTACTTTCATCCGCCCAGACACAACACAGCTCCTCCTTTTCCTTATTTGTTCTGATGGTAAAGTATTATTATCCAACTTTATCTCTTGGCGTCAGTAATTATCTCGGCCTTTTGATTCTCAAAAAAAGTTTGAACCATCTTTGTCCCCATTTATTTCACCCTCCCACTCTATATTGTTGCCACCCTTCACTGCCCCATATTCTCTTTGTGACTCCTTCCCCATTTCCATCACTATCCCTTTCTCGCGAGAGCCTGTTGTTTTCCTATTTCCATCACAATCCCTCTCTTGCCTTGTGCTAGCCATGTCTACATTTTCTTTATGTTCATTTTGCTTTCTCCCCTCTCACCCAGCCTGACCCCCAGATGGATTCTGCTGATCGGAGGCATCTGGTTCCTTGACTCTCAACCTCCACCCCCACGCCACCCTTCTTATTCGTAGTTAATCAGAGGCAGTCAAAACACCAGACGAAAGCTATCAGATGCACGTTTCACAAACAATTAACATAGCACAGGGAAGCAAAATGTGCACTGCTGCAATAGAGCGCGAGATAGAAGACGGGGTTTAAACGTGCCTGTTGTGATGTTACGAAATATTATGTTACATAGTACTAAAACAATTGTTTTGTTCTAAGTGCAGCTTATCCTGAAATGGCAACTGGAGCAAACCTGCGGCTCAGAATCGAAATAGCTTGAAGTACTTAAATAAATAAAAAATGACTCAATAAAGGTAAGTGTGTGTTGTTGCCAATGTAGAGTAAGTGTTTCAGTTTAGTGAACTCAGCTGTGCTGCTGTTTACATCCAGATAGTACTCTGCTCCACTTCCAATGACCTCCATTCTCTGGGAGCAGTCTTTATCTGTCCGTCTGCACCCTTTGCTTTGCCCAAATCATTTAAATTCAGGTCATCTGTCTGGTATCAACTGAGGCGCATACTCATTGACAGGTAAAACTACTGTAAGCCAGTGAATTATAAAGATTAGCCAGAAACATGTAATTTCTCAAAACATTTTAGTGGCTTATTTGTGGAAGACAAAACTAAAGGTTACATTTCATCAAATCAAGAAATGCATTGAGTGTATGTGAATGTGTCAAACATATCTAAAATATTTGTTATTTTAATTAGGGATGTAACGATACCAAAAACTCACGGTACGATAATATCGCGATAAAAAGTCCACGGTATGATATTTATCGCGATATTGAAAAATAAAAGGGAAAAAAAAATGTGAATTATTTTTCTTTATTAAATAATAAATCTGATTTGTACAGCATTTTAGTAGGATAGTATTTTAAAGTGTCAACAATATAATAATCAGACCCTGCAATAGAATAAATCAAGTTTCACTTTAGTTTTTCAAGTAACTCAACTCTAACTCACTAACTCACTCACTCAGCATCATCAAGGTTATCTTTTAGGAATATGAGCATGTCCACATTTCGAGGTAGAAGCTGGGATGTTTGGGCGTTTACAATATCCCCTGCTGTGGAAAAAACTCTCTTGCTTGGTACTGATGTTGCTGGGACAGAGAGATATGCTTTGGCCATGGGTAAAAGCAGTGGATAAAACTGTGCATTGTCTCTCCACCACTTCAAAAACAATACAGTTTTTGCCAAGAAGGTGAGGGTTATTGACGAGATATAAATATACTGTTGGTACTTGTCAATGTCTCTAGGTATGTACATGTAGCCCTGTAAATACGATGTCCTTTTGTGTTATCTGTTGTTTTATGTTCATGTTGTAACCTACTTGCTGCCATGTTGGACAGGTCTCCCTTGAAAAAGAGATAGATGATCTCAATGGGACCATCTGGTTGAATAAAGGTTTTTAAATAAAAAACCTTTTTTTTTTTTTTTAAATCGCGGTATATTTTGTCAGTCTCACGACGGTATTGAGACATTTATTTACCGTGATATATCGTTACATCCCTATATTTTAAGGAACAATAATTACTTACAGTTCAATGTTTAACTATTAAGTACCCCACAAGGTTATTTGTTTTGTTAAGAAATTTATATCAGCCAACATAGTTATTAATCTTTGTTAAAAGGTCATTCTTGACATCACCTCATCTTTTCATACTCCATTTCATTTAATCTTCTCAAAGGTACAATGTCCATAACTGAAGGATGTGACCAAAACAAGGAAAAAACGAACTGCTGCTGCCTCACAAAAAAATGACCACACATTAAAATACGATTGGATCAAGATATGTGAGATTAATTGAACTGTTTTTTAAGGACAAATGTTAGATAAGACAAGTGAATAACGTTGGCTGCCAGCAGTGTAAATACCTATAGGGTAGGACGAGGCAAGTCAAAATGTGGCTCATTGTTTAAATGAAACTGAAGAGGCTGGGAGGAATGTCAGTAAAGGCTGTGTTTATCTCTCCCTAACTGACATCTTCAAAATAAATATCCTCAAACCTTGTCAGTCTTCTAGTTAACAAGAATGCCAAACATTTACTCATTCTGTATTGTCAAATAACCTTAACCAAACATCAGGGTGTCCTGTAACAAGTTTGTAAAAAGAGTCAAGACATGTTGGAATTCACATGGACTAAAAATATAATGAATGCAGTGTCTACACACTGCTGTGCTGTTATCATAAGGCACAAAGACCAGAAATTCAAAAATAATTAAAAAGAAAATAGTTTAATCTCAATAAATATAATAATAATAATAATCCTTATATTTATTATAGCGCTTTATCAAAGACTCTCAAAGTGCTTTTTACAAATACACATACAGATCATACATGTCTTGCCCAAGGACACAACGGCCTGATCTGATGATCAAACACACAGACCACTGCGCCACCCGTCCCTATAAATATAGCATGCTATGTAGTGCTGCACGATTAATCGAAAAAAGATCGTGATCTCGATTCAGACACCTATGCGATCTCATTTTTAAATTACGGCGATCCTATGAGGTCAAGCTGATTTTTTTGTGGATTTTTTAAATTATTTTGCTTCTGAATAATACCAACTTGCAATGTCAATCATACTTAAACGATGTAAAGCAAATATACTGATACATTTAACATTAAAGTACCATGATCGCATGCAAATGGTAGTGTTCTGTCTGTCTCTCCTCCTCTCATGCAGTGTTAACGCTGCAGCCACTCGTGTTGCCAGTTTTTGCGGAAGGAATAAGCAACCAGGTCTATGAAAACAAGCGCAAAAGAACATGAGCACTTTAAACTAGGGATGTCCCGATCACCTTTTTTTGCTCCCGGTCCGATTCCGATCATTTGATTTTGACAATCTGCCAATACCCATTTTTCCCGATCCGATCTTTATGCAATGCATTAAGAGAAAAAAAAGGTAACAGATAACGGCTGGTCATCCAACGCGATGAATTCAGCTATCTTGGCTGTTATTGTGTTGGCCTTTTCACTGTTCTGGGGCAGTTTCTCTTTCCTTTTAAAAGTCTCTGAAAGTGTCGGTTGTTTCAGTGCCGTTACCTGAGTGGCCGCTGTGTACTCCCCGTGTTGTTGTTGGTGTTTGTTTCTCAGGTAGGGTATTAGATTGGTCGTGTTGAACGTAGCTCTGTTCTTTCCACCACGCGGAACCTCTGCCTTGCAAACATTGCATCTGGCTGTTACACTGCCTTCGCTTTCAATTTTATAATACTTCCAAACTCCTGACATTTTCTCTGTCCCGACTTCCGAGTCACCAGCTGAACGTAGCCTCTCGTTAGCTTACTGCTACTATTAGACACTGCGCCCACTCTGTTGCCAGATTTGAGAGAAATAAGCAACCAGGTCTATGAAAACAAGCCCAAAGAAAGCAACACATACATGATGTTGTGTAATTTTAAACCAAAACTAAGTCCTCAGGATGACTTTAAGACGTGAACATGGTCATTTTTGTTTTGTAACATTAAATAAAAAAAAAAATATTTTATATAAAAAAAATAATAATAATAACCCCGATCCCCGATTTTTTTTTCCCGATCCCCGATTTTTTGAAAATCAAGTGATCGGCTCCGATCCCCGATCACGTGATCGGATCGGGACATCTCTACTTTAAACCTATATATGTCGGGTCGGCTATTTGAAAATAACCTATCTACAAGCACACAACTGCAACAACCATTATTACTTACTACCAAGCAACTTTACAGAAAGATAAGCCCAATGTGGCTTATAATATGTATACCTGGCAACACTCACTGACTGCAGCACGTGAGGGCAGGAGCCGGCAGTATGTTTACAGAAGCGTTAGCATTAGCACTGATTAGCAAAGAGTGACGAGAGCGACTAGTAGTACAGGAAAAACAGAAATGAGTGACACAGAAATGATTGACGAGGAGGTCGAGGACAATGACAACAACACCGATGAAAAAAAAAAGGGGGGACATTGTAACTTGCCAGCGTTCCTCCCTGAAACCTCAGAATGTCGACATGTTGGTGTTCTTAGCCAAGAATCTTAAAGTGCAGTAGATGGACTGTGCTAGTAGCTAGGCAGCTAGGCTTTATTTACATTTATTCTGAAGCTGTAACTTTATGTTCTGTTCCGTTTTTATATTCAGTAGACTGCAGTATTTAAGTTAATCCTTTTGATTCAGTGACATTACTACTCAGTGGAGTCTAGCACTTTGTTTAAGTTTATGTTTTTTTCAGTACAAGAACCTTTAAGTGCAGTAGTTGAACTGGGTGCTAGCCGGCTAGGCTTTTTTTATATTATTATTCTAAAGCTGTGACTGTTTTGTTTTTATATTCAGCACTGTGGTGAGGTATTTTGAGTAGCTTAAGTGCATTCCTCCCTGTAACAAACAGGTTGGTGTTGTTGTACAGTAGTTGGGTGTCCACTGTGGACAGGTGCTACTGCAAAGTTTACATGTTGTTATTATAATATAAAGCTGCAAAAATTCTATTTTTTATGTTCAGCATGTTTGTTACCAGAGAGACTTGAGTTTAAGTCAAGCACTTTGTTTAAAGCCACAGTAGTTGGCTGTCAAATTCATTTTAGTTACTCTATGTTTTTGCTGCAAGAAACTGAGTCTTGGATTTAAAGAGCCTGTGACACCATCCCAACAACTGTTGTGCAATGAAATATTGGGCTACTAGTAATCTCGAACCGTCAGTTTAAAAAAGAAAAAGCGATACCGTTTCGTTAAATATCAATAATTTCGAACATCGCGGGGAAATTCCTTCACTCATTTTGAAGTTTTGGGGGAAGCCGGAAGTGACGTCAATGCGGGAACGCTTCGAGAGCCAAACACGGACAAAGTGTGTTGTGTCATGCGTAGAAATGGTGAATTACTGAGTTTAGGCACGTTAATAACGTTTTAATGAAGTTGACTACAGTATATTCATATTTGTCAGTGCTTTCATGTCAATTCGGCGACATAAACATAAATGATCGTGGTGAAGATGATGATTACATTAGGATTAAAAATCGGGAGTGAGAGCTGCTGAATTTCCTCCCGTCGGATGTGATATAAAAACAAATCGATTATTTTTGTGGTTATAAACTCAAGTGGATGAAACTACATTTATTAGTGCTTTCATGTCAATTCGGCGAACATATGATACATTAAATGATGAGTGAGGATGATGATTAAAAATCGTTTGTTTGAGCCGGTCTGCATTTACTGATGAGAAAACAAACCGATGCTTTTTGTAGTTGTAGTACACCAACGTGGATTAAACGTGTGGTTTTTTACCACAATGTTGGGGAAATTAATGGATACAATGCACGGATTATTATTATTATTCCCACTCCGATCGGGACACTAGGTCCACCGTTTCCCCGCAGCGAGGCTCCCCCCGTTGACAGTTTACGTGGGCTGGGTGCAGTGGCGGACTGGCCATCGGGACGAATCCCGATGGGTCGGTACCGAAGTGGGCCGGTCGGATAAGTAACTAGCACATCCCCCATAGGCGGCGCGTGAGGCTCAGGTTTGAGAAGGCTAAATAACTTCTTTTACCTGACGCTGCCCGCCTCCGGCGTCTATAGAAAAGAGATCAACTCAGTGTGCGGAGTTTAAACTCTCAAGTCATATTACAGGATAAAGGAAATACAGTTTAAACTGCCGTATGCAGAGAAGACGTCGACGTGTCGCACTTATCATTCATATTACATCATCAATCAGATCATCGATCATATAATATCATATATTTCCTTATCTGAGTCAGCTTCTCCAGCCTCATCTGGCCGTGCAACACTCACAGTGTCACAGACTGGATGCAGAAGTATTATTTAACACATTATGTTGACGAAACACTCGAGACAAATGTAATTAAAGTCAGATCCACTCGTGTTTTAGACGTGAACGCGCTCTCAGCTGGAGAGAGAAACCCTGGCTTGATTTACCGAGTTGATAACCAGCGTCGTAGGACCGCTTAGCGAGATCTCGTTTGTTAGTTTGTTGTTAGTTTGTTTGTTACTCAAACATATCCAGGGTCTGTTCAACTGGCTTCGTAGTACAGGGCACAGGTGGCGAGCAGCGCTAATGTCAAAGACACAGACATTATACATTATATTTGTATTTTACATCCCCCGCTCCCCCCGTTGACAATTTACTAGCGGTACCGAAGTGGGCCGGTCGAGAGTCCCGGGATGATTTTTAGTCCCAGTCCACCACTGGCTACATGACCATATGATCGCCCATATTGACGCACCTCATTCCTAAACTTCTAACAGATACAACATAAACCGATCCTTCAGCCTCATATGAGCTCTCAGACACGTTCAACATTAACCTGTCATCGCTGTCTGAGCTTGCTGCTGTGTGCGCCGTCGTGCGTTTACATCTGACTGTATATATATAAAGGTTTACATGCAGATGCTGGGATCCTGGACGGTGCAGCTGGAGCGCTGTGCCCACAATGACGTCACCCATCATTTGGCGGGACTTGAAGAATCCGCGAGAAGATCCAGAAAATTGTCAACATTGAAGGCAGATTAATGGTTATCAAAGTACAAATATCCAAAATCAGTTCAGTAACGGTTTTCAAGGGGACAATATGTACTCAAATTGATGGGTTTGGATGATGGGAGAAAACCATGTCACAGGCTCTTTAAGTCCAGCACTTTGATGTTGATGGTGTCTGTTAAAGCCACAATAGTTGGCTCCAGGTTCCACATTTTGAATGTAGTAATGTTTGTTCAGTATTCAGCAACTACAGACTAAAGACAAAGTTATGTTTTTGTTACGAGAGACAAATGTTGTCTGTTTAAATTCATTGTACTCACGTGACGTCTAAGAGTAAGAGTGCAATAAATAATTTCATTGAAACGATGAGAAGCGTGTGAGAATTGTGATCTCAATTCTTATAGAGGAAAATCGTGATTCACATTTGAGCAAGAATCGTGCAGCACTAATGCTATGTCAGTGGTGAGGTGTAAAGTGTCTTATAAGTTGACACTAGGGGTGCAACAACTAATCGACTTAATCGATTAAAATCGATTACCAAATTAGTTGTCAACTAATTCAGTCGTCGATTCGTTGGTGACGTCATCACGTGTGTTTTACGAGCCGTCTTTTTATCGGTACTGGAGACATTAAAAAAAGATATGTCATGTATTATTACTACATAAGCATTATATCGCAGTCTTACGGCCCGTCCACACTACAGCTTCAAAAAAAGTTTGGAGCTGGGCGTGTCTGAAGCTCGACCAACAACCAATCACATGAATCTCCCGCCCCTGACACACAAGCAGCGGTTTGATTGGCTAGAGCTTGTACTGGCATATGATTTGATTGGCTGGCGCTGGCTACTCCGGACGGACCGCTATGCTACCCACAATTCAGTTCGGCGAAAAGCGAGGCAACGTGACGTCACCCCATTCAAAGTGAATGGGCAGACGCGTTGGAAACCGTTTTTGAAGCTGTCGAAGCTGTAGTGTGGACGGGCTGTTAGTGTCACCAACTCGTTTCTAATATGCAAAAAGACAAACAAATTCGTCTATGATGTATTTTCGATCTTTCTCTCCCCCGTCTGTATGCGAGGGGGCGGGGCAGTTTACACACACGTAGCTGCTGCATGCATGCAACACACTGCGGAGATGGCGGAGAGAACGCGCTCGGAGGTTTGGTTAAAATGTACCCGTCTCGATGTGGAAAATGCTCGTTGCCAAAAGTGCAATAAGAGTTTAGCATGTAAGGGCGGTAACACGAGCAATTTGTCTAAACATTTAGCAAAAGTGCATCACATCCAGCAGGAGAAATGCACCGTTTTCTAGTAGCTCTGTAGCCCCATCCACAAGTAACGTTTCCACGTCAGGTGTTATGTATGCTAGCAGCAACACACGGAGTTAACTCAATGATACAAACATGGGTTAATGATTAGAGTTAACTGAGTTATTTATTTTGTTAAAGTTTCAGCTATTCTGTTTACAGTTCTATCATCAGATTATTTAATATGATTTGTTAAAACGTTGTTTCTTTTGATGTGAAATATTATTTATTTTATTTAAATAAAAAGCAATGTTAATTTTGTTCAAAATGTGTTTAGTTAATTTAATAATATATGTATTTTTGAATCAAGTATTCATCTTTATTGTCTTCATTGTTAGTTTCCACATGCCTAAAACAACCTCAAGCTAAATCTAAAAGTTGATGGCTAAATAAGAGCGCTTGAGAAATTGTGCAAGGCATAATAGTCCGAATAGTCGATTAATCGTTTCATTAATCGATAGATTAATCGATTATCAAATTAGTCGTTTGTTAGTCGCTAGTTGACACTGAACCTCCAGCCAAGCAGGGGGCGTAAAGTGGCCGGTGATAATATGGCTGTGGTCTGTGTATTGCAGCAACTACCTCCACCCACAACTTAACTGTTGTAACTTGTTACAGTACATTGATTTGTAGTCAAGCAGTGGGCTACAGATAATGCATTGCTTCAACAAATATATAATATAAAGCTATGCTCTGACTAGAGAAAGGCGCATGTATAAAATGGACATTTGGAAGTAAAAAGTCAGATTGGTGGATATTCTTAAAATAATTGACCTTATGTAAAATTGAATCAACTTACTGTATTTACAACAATGGTGATCTACAGGCAAATCAAATGTTTTGAGATGAATGGTGAAATTTGCAATCCAATTTGCATTCAAAAGATGAGATAATATGAAATGATGAAAACTTGCTTAATATCAAATAACTTCATATAAAACATTATGTTCTAACTAGTGGTGCACGATAATTATCGGTCCGATATTAGGAATTATGACGCCATCCCGATAAACCCGATAAAAGCATTAATAGCCCCGATAATATACAATATATTCTTTGGGTAAAAAAAAGAAAAAATACTGCGGTGTGGGTGGATTGGGATGAGGGGCGCTTGTTTTTCACTCAGCTCCTCCCGTTTTGCCAGTACTGTGGTATTAGTGGTTTAGGAAGAGGGGAGTTTTTCACAAATCCAGCGCTCCCTAACTCATGCCTGGCTGTGACGTAAATGGTGTGCGGCCGTGAAGCCAGGACAGTAAATAAACATGTCGTCGGTGGGACTATTTCAAAGTTTCAGAGTTAGATAGTTCGCTTGCTATTTGTATTAACAAATGCAATGCAGAAGTTCCACAAGGAGGGAAAAAGGCAACGAGCTCTAATACTTCCAACCTGATTAGTCACCTGAAACATCGTCATCGCTATGATGGTGTGTTAAAAGCGCCCGAAGACGCCTGCGCTGCTAAACTAGCGGCGAATCCAAAGCCAGCTGCAAAGGCACTGGGGCTTTTACCTATCGACGAGGCTTTTGAAAAAGGCAAGAAGTTTGCCAGAGACGACCCCAGGGTTAGTTTTGTTCATAGTAGTAATGCTCATGTCATTTGCTCACTACTAGTCTTTTTTTTTACCACCAGGTGTGCAAAAACTACAGGTACATTTAATATATATATATATATATATATTATTATCGGTATCGGTCTTGAGAAGCAGGAAGTTATCGGTATCGGTTTCAAAAAACCAATATCGTGCATCCCTAGTTCTAACATATTATGCAAATACACCAGTGCAACATTCATCAAAACAATATGGGTCATCTACTATAAGACCACCAAAGCAGGCAGGACAGCCATATGTTGGATAACATTAGTTAATCACAAATCTTGTGATGTTAGATGTGGGGGGGAAAGGCCAGTCTATTACGCTACTCCAAACATTTACAGTGCAGGTTATATGTCAGCCTTAAAAATAATGTTTGTTTTGTACTTCCCTGTTAATCACATGGTGCTGGATATAAATCTAGGCTGATAAGTGACACAATGACACACAAGGTATTCAGTAATGTATCAACATGGACACTAATATTTCTCTCAAATGTCCTTCCTGGATGAATCCCATTTTGGAATCATTGTTTGCTTTTCTAAGAAGGATGTTGACACACTTTTTCCACAGAAAAAAGGCAAAGCAGTGAGGAATGCTACAGTGTTGCATGCTATCGTGCATCTCAGTCAACTCGTACAGAGCTCTTATGTGGCTTGGGAGTATTCCACATAGCCTCCAGGTCTGGATACTAGTTGAGACATGGGATACTCAAATAGCCCATTGTAAAAGACCAGTTTGTCTCGTCACAATGTAGAAGTGAACACTGGCCACATATTCCCCAACAACAAAGCCTTGTTTTTCTTGCTTTCTTATGACCAAACATCCATGTTATGTTTAATACATGAACTATTATCTAATGAAGGCCAGATTCCGGGAAAGCAGGAACTGAATCAAACGTATTACCTAGCCCCGATTCCCCTCCTCCACTCCACATTTTTCACTCTCACTCTAATCAGCCCACGGGCCATAAATTAGATTTATCACTGGCACCAATTGGATAGGGGAGAAAAAAGGGACTAGCAAAGATGAAGGCAGAGGGAGAAGGTTGGCCAAGTCACAAAGAGCAGGGGCCATGAGCCATGGTTGAGCCATGTATCACAGCTGTTTGAGTTCACACCACCAGTCAGTGTTGAAAAAACTAATATCCTAAGAGTATCATATTGACAAAAACCAGATCAATACAATTAAGAATATCCTTGAAAATGAACATTTCAGAAAAATAATTATGCCTTGAAACATTGCGGACCCATTGGCCAATACTGATTTGAAATAATCCATGTTCTGAGTAGCATCCTCACAATTCCTGTAGACGTAGTATTAACACATCTCGTGTTGTTGTGACCATCAGAGTCCCTGTCCCTGCAGGGCATGCAGCCCTCAAATGTCTGACACAAGAAACTTGGAAAAGCAGGAGCTGTGCAGCACAAACATGCAACTAAACTGTCACACTGTTACAGAAGTAACCTTTAATAGGACTACAATAAGGGGCCAGGCAATTGCACATATCCTCAAAATAAACCACAGCACACTGGTTGCCAAAAGTAGCCAGTATTATATATATAAAATATGTCCACTCACTTGGGAAGTACAATTATTCTGGTTACATCAAAAGACAGAGCAAATAAAAAAGAGCATAGGATACAGCCACCTTTCTGCCTGTGTGTGTTTGTCTCTGAGAACAGCTATCTAATACGTCTTAGCAGTCTAGATTGTGGACAGGATAAAAGGGAACAGTGAGTTGTGTTTGTCAGCCCTTAATTTTGCTAGTCAATCAAAAAGCTGAACAGCTTGCCTGTTGCTATTACAACCTATAATATGAGGGAGACAGAGCTTGTTGCAAGAGGGATTTGACAACAAATGACACCAAGGCTGTTGACCATGTCCCCGGGGTCAAGAGCATATAGTAAAAGATGGGAACTTTTTACTTAACAGTCACCAAAAAGTGTCCATCAGCAAAGGGGAATTTCTAATAATGAAAATTGGGATTTTAATCATTAGAAAAATAGCAAACCACTATGACGAGGCTTGACTAACCTTGGCTGAAGAGTGAGAATTGCACGAAACAAAAAAAAAAACTATAGGGGGGACTTCTTTGTGGGAACTGTTTTCATTTCCTCTTGGTCACTCACTCCTCCAGTCTGAGTCAACCCCTAATATGCCAGTGTATGGTTTCAGTCTCACACTAAGCAAATAATGTTAGATCAGATATTTCCACCCCTACTAAAACACAAGCTATGAAACAAAAAACGGACATGTTTAGCCTAGCGTGTTGATGACTAAAGTTAGTAAAGTACAGCATTACACCATCTCCTTTATAAACGTTATGATAATACATGCCGGGCACAAACTGGGGCTATATTACCCAACTCTTTGTGAGATCCAACGTTACATTAATCCATCTTGCTCAATGTACACTTCGATAATAACGTTAGTAAAACAAGACGTTGCCTTATGTGTAAATTAATATGCATGAATAAATAACTCTTCATATTTAACGTTACATGTTTATGAATTAAAGTGCGTGGACTTTGTGAAATATTTAGCAACCAAAACCGTAAATGAAAAGTGGTTTATAAAGAAGGGTACCGGGGCAGACTGGTCTTCGAGCAGCACAAAGAAAGGCAGCCAAGGCTCTTCTTTACAGGCTTACTGCCACTGTTAGCTTGCCGATTGGCGAGCGAAACACTTTAGATGAGATAGAAAGAAACCAAACGTTGGATACAACACATTTGTGAATTGGCCACTCCCGTTTTCTTGCCACATTATCACAAATGTAGCAATATTTTAGACTAGTTTAATACACTATACATACTTAGTGTAGCCAACTGTGCTAGCTAGGTTAGCATAGCTCACAGTCGTTTTCTGACTTTGGGTATGTTCGTTTTGAATGTTACCTCCGTCTGTTATTGGATTAGCCTCACTATCTTAACTAGTTAGTGTGTTGAAGAACATTTAAGATTATTGTATGACATGTCTGTGTAACAAGCACTTAGGCAAGCATGTTTCACTTTAAAGTAACGTTATCACGTATTTGTGATGAGCCACATTACTTGGTGGTTACCGATTATCAGAGCAGTAGCTTATTACAAGCTAGCTAACGTTACGTAGTAACTAGCTAGCTTGGAATAAGCTAGTGGTTAGCTACCGGCCTTTCTTGATCGTTGAATCGTAATTGCGAATATCAACAACACGGCGTCTTATTCTGTGCTACAGATAACCCTAACCCAACTTCTCTTGATCTCCACTTTATCCAAGACTACCGATATCGTCGTCTATGATAACGCTAAACTCAGGGGAACCACTGAAGACCGGCGTAACCCGTCGTTAAAAACGTGCGCTCCTAGGAGAGGCTTCCCTGGACGCATCTTGTTGTATAAAGGCAACTGCCGATGTGTCGCCTGCCTTTTCACAATATCCTCGAATTACACTTACCATCAATATGTTTCTTATTCTCAATCCAAACCCCGACCACACGGGATGGTTTTCAACGAAGACTCGCGTCAAAGTAACAGCAAATAGCGATTGTATCCAACTTATTCTTCTTAGTTGTTTTCTCCACTTCCTGATTGAGACGGTGCCATTTTGAATAGCGAGAAAATATTTCCGCCGCTGTCGTCACACGCAGTGCCGCTTGGTGATCGCGAGCAGAGAGTAGCCCAACAGGCCATAAATAGTTCATCTTACACACACACTGATCACTGTCACACTGATCACTGTCACACTGATCTCACACCTGAACCAATGCTTAACATGAGAATACATTCATTAAAATGATCGTAAAGAAACTAAGTAGATTTCCTCTAGTACAATTTTGAGGCACTTGTACTATAGGCCTACTAGTATTTCAATGCTGTGTTACTTTGTAGCCTACTTCTTCCGCACTACATAATACATATTTAAATAGTAGCCTACCTATTTAATACCTTTACTTGCTTTGCCGATTTGGATCAATGGTGTGAAATATAATCAACACTTACATAAGACTTTACACAAGAAAAACCCTGAAGCATAAATAGTTATTATAAAATTAGCTGCACCTTTACCAGCTTTGATAAACACATTATTGCATCAATATTTATAATCAAAACATATGATATATTATTTTAAGATGTGCACATTTTTTCACGACTAAATTGTGGCACTTTAAGTATATTTTGATGCTGATAATTTTGTACTTTTAGTTGAGTATTCATTTTTAATGCAGGACTAGTAACAGTATTATGTCACAACCTCAGGAGCAGTGAGTGACCCCCCCCCCCCCCCACACACACACACTTTTTATGTATATACTAATATGTATATATATTTTTATTTGCACGTTGTTGGCATATACAGTATGTTTTGTGTTATGCTGTTGTGCCACATGAATTGTTGACTTTATGTTTAGTGTTTCTTTTTGTCTTTGTTCTGTTATAACACCTTGTGTTGTATTCCTATACTCATATTATTTCTACTTGTAGGCTACTTGTCCATCTAAGATCGAAGTATTTCTCCCACCTCTGAAAATGATAGCCAATAAGACAAGAAATTATCCAATTACTGCCCAATTATTGGCCTTAAACAACGATAAGTCCTAATAATAAGCTTCGGAAATGAATTTGATTAAATAGCCAAACATCAATTTGCCTGGTAAGATCTACAACTTGATGCTGCTTGATGTGACTTGCTTATAAATTGACATATCTAAAAGACTAAAATGTTAATCAAACGGCAAAGGAATTTTACAGGCAAAGTGTGTTTGGGTTGGTTTTAAATTGTCCCTATACCCTACATTCGGTGTAAGTTTGTATGATCTCAAACAGTTAAAAAGCTTTCAAAGTTAATTGAGCCAATAACTTCCATTAAAAAATGAAAATGTAGTGAGGCCTATTCAACCAAAATCATTCTAGGAAAGATGTCTATAAATACATGTTAATCCATGAGACGTTGCCTATTACTGATATGCCTGTACTTCTTTATAGAGCATGTCATTTTTATGATTGAATTAGAATGTAATTTATTTTACTAATCGTAACTGGGATTGCAAGGTTTAGAATTCCTATTCTCTGTCCCTTTAAGAGGCCATAGGTCTAAATTTAGCCTGAAAAGGACTATGAGCCACTAGTAATGATAGTAATAATCAAAGCTAATGAATAACCTAATGAATGTAAAAAGAGCTCATTGTGTAATATCAGAGAGGATTTTGGAGAAGAAACCAATATAAAAAAGCATCTTGCAAAAGTAAAAGTAACGCACAATAGAAGGGAAAAATATATAGAGAGAGCATAAATTGCATTATGTTTAAATTTAGGAAACATATACAAATTGTTATCAAAAAAGCCTTTCTGTGTTTTTGAGTGTTGTATTTTCTGTTTCTGTTGTTTTGTTACTGTTCTATAGGTATTTTCATTCAAGAAAATCACCAGAATTGCTTCCCTGCAGACAGTTATTGTATACAAACCAATGTAATATTAGATGTTAAATAGGATAGATGTTCATCTATGCAGGTCGTTGTCTCATTTTGGCATCCATCTGTTCCTTCTACGTTATTGAACCATCGAGCTGGAAGAGTTCCAGTTGTTTCCAGCAAACACACAGTGCCACGGCCTTCCTGGTAAAACAGTCCCCCCTTTCCCAACATAGAAGGTTGGTAGGAATTAAAGGGCGTGTGCATGTGTGTGTGTTGTTTACATTTAAGCTACTGAAATTGTCCTCAAAGATAAAAGATACTGGCAGGGTTGTGCTTTGTCTTCCCTGTCTGATGTTGTTGTTTGGTCTTTTGTCAGACAGGTGGTGGCTGTTGATACAGGATTTAAAGGCAAGCTCCTGGCACATTTAAGTTACACCTTTATTATGCATGTTAGCTAATAATTGAAGAGCATTTGAGTTAGGACTAACATTGCGTTTATCTGTTGTAGTGTCACTGTATAAGAATCAGAATTACCTTTATTTGCCAGGTGTTTGTACACATACAAGAAATATGACTTACCTGTGCTATTATTAATGTACTTACACGGAATAGATATTACACATGTATCTGAATTGAGTCAACGCAATATCAAGCTGTGATAAACCAATTACCCTAATTTTTGGAAACATTTCTGATGTTTCTGAATATTTTAAATCAAAAGCATTTCTAATTTAACAACCTCAAAATCAATAGGGGGGGGGTCTTCTCTTTTAGCTTGGCTCTGGTGCACCCTACTGGAAACATACTGCAAATACTTGGTTTGGAATGAACTGGATTTTGAGTTCTTTAAGAAATAACTGAAATATTTAAGTTGCAAACATAATTTAAAGGGCTTAGAAAAATTACCCAAAGCAGAGCCCTTAAACATAGGCTCAATGAAGATTTGCAACCATTGATATTTTTTTGCAGATTGGAGAAATGGCCGCAGGAATAATTCCCACTTCCTGTTTATGTCTTCACTGCACATTTTCTGAAATAGGTCTGTAAAACTGTGTTCCTCAAACAGCTACATTCATTCATATTGTTTGCCTATTCAGCATCTGTTCATTGTTATTCTTACGCAAGTTAGTGACTGTAAATAGACCTTTGCAAAACCAGCAAAAAGTATTTGTTAAGAAATGTAAATCAGTGGTTACTTTTAAGGAACTTAATCCATCTCCAATTAATTTCCTTTTTCGACATACTGATATGCAACCATGTCTTGAAATGTATCAACATTTTTGATTATTTTAGGTCACAGTGTCCACAATTTTTTCTGGATTGAAGGAAACAAAAAAGAGCAGACAATTCAATTCTTATGATCCCTGAAAACTACTGTCACATCCATACTCCTTAAACCATTGTAGTATAGCTATATGAGTGAATCATAAACGGCACACAATCACACATTTCAAAACACACGTTAAGTGGATCAGGATCAGGGTCACTTAAAGTGTGTTGCTACATGAAGTGGAATGTAGGCCTCCTCACTAATACGACTTATGTAAATCTCTGACCAAACCAAATTGCTTAACTTTTCCCCCAAAAGCTTCTTTGTCTCCACTTCATTATTTTCCCAGTAAAGGCCATGTCTGCCTCAAGCCAGCCATAATTTGATTAATCCACCGAGAGGGTAGCCAGACGGTAAGAGCCTGCTCTGCTTCTTTTCCATTCTATTCAAAACTGTAGATCTCATTTAGGATATTATTCCATGACATTCATATTATTTAGTTGTTCTTAAAGGATTTATTTCATTTGTTCCAGTTCTCTTAAATATATTGGTTCCTTGCTTTTTGAATATTGGTTTTTAAAATATCAGTGTTACTATATTGAGGATACTGTATTGACTTGAAAACCGATAACTGTGCTTTTCTTTTACCAGTGCTGAGGGGTTCTGAAGGGAACAGCTTTTGAAGAGATGGAGACCTTTGTATTTCTATTTTCATTTTCTGCCCTCGGCATTCTCTATGCCATGAACAGCATTCCTGCATTTCAAGAGTAAGTCAAAACACGTATTGATTTATTGGAAAAAAATAGAGAGTGCTGAACGGAGTCAAGAAATGTGGGATATTGAAGAAAAAATGTGGTGCTCTTCATTGATAGTGCAAGTAAACTAAGGTCATATCTTTAGCTTTTAATTGAGGCCCACAGTGTGGATTAGCAGTCTGAAAAGCATCCAAGGCATTTTTCATTTGATGTGCTTTTAATTGTTTATTATTACATTTGTGCCAACATTGTTATGGCTACGTTTCTACACTAATTGGTGGAAACTAGTCAATTCTGTCTGTAAAATTATAGCAACAATTGTATACAACCCCAACACCTAAAAACATTAAAATTACATGAATCCAACACAAATATAATCTTTAACAATTATAATACAATTAAAATATTATAAATGTTTATTTTTTAACAGGCAATTCCTCCTGTAAATCACATGAGATGAAAAGCAGTGTTTTTTCCCACCACTAGAGTACACTATAAGGTCAAGGTATGTCTTTCTGTGTTCAATGGTGACCATGTCGTAAATCCATGACTATGTTGAGCACTACTAATTCCACTGTCAGTACATTTCTAGTTGTGTAAACCCCTTAAAAGATTAAACTTGGCATTTCTTGGGGCAACAGAAAAGGAAATGTGAATAGAATGTGTGGAGATAATCTGATGTTGGAGATAATTAATTTTTTCAGCTAACTCAGTTATTATTATTCTTTTGTTATTCAATGATTTTATGTTTTGCCTGTTTATTGGGATTCGGCTCTCATTATATTGTCTTAAGAGTTGTGTACTGCCTCATGAGCTGAATAGCCAGTGAAACACACATTCCACTCCGACACCCTTGCACTTTTTACAGCCAGATATTACTCATTTTTGACAGACTGAATATATCTGCTGGCTCTTTTTTGAGTGTGTGGACATTGACAATCAATACATACTGCCCAGAAGAGTTTGATAAATTGCTCATGACATACAATATGCCTTGTGCTCTTCCACTCTGCAAACAAACAGTATTGTGTGCATAAATCTTTCTGCACTTTTGAATTGGAGAGTTGGCAAGGAAGCTTCACAGCATTTGTTTTCCTTCTGTGAGTACACATTGTGAGTTTTTCTGAGGCTGTAATGTTGTTTATCCGGAGATACCTTCAGCACATTAATCTTTCCAGTGCGAGAAAACGGTACCTTTGACCAGTAAACATGGAGGGCAGCGCTGAACTAACATTTCAGTTGTTAGTAGCTTGCTGCTTCCCACACTTCTGCCTATGATTGATTATACCTTTGTAAAGCTGGGCTTTAAAGCCACTGGAAGGCATACCACAGCAGGGGTATGAGAGGGTATTTAAGTTGAACAAAGATAAGTTGTTATACTAACTGTACGACAATGTTCTGTTAATTTCTTTTAGAAAATAAAAATGCATAACCTCATACAAAGAAAGATAATTGAAGGCAGTTAAAATATTCTCCTCAACAAAACATAAGCATGTAATAACATGACAGAGAGACATACTTTTGAGACTTTTTAATCAGAAATACCAGCCATTTTGATTCAGAAATTAGTTTCTTTAAACACATTATATTTGTAAAACTGATACAAGGCTACTCCTTGTACCAACATCTCAAATAAAAGGAGTCAAGAAAAGTAGATCCAATGTGATCCTGCCATAATAAGATGACAGATAGTTTGACTTTTTTTAAATCAGAAATACCAACAATTGTGATTAAGGATCACGCTTTATCCAATGCGACTTACATACTCAATACTGTGGGCAATCCCCACAGGAGCACTTTGGGGTGAAGTGTCTTGCCCAGGGACACAACGATATGCTGACTGCAGTGGGTTTTGAACCTATGACCCCCTGATCCGAACACCAACGCTCAACCCACTGCACCACACGCCACCTTTTGGAAAATGGGTCATACACGAAACAATCTAAGATTACAGGTGTTAAGAAAGAAAGGAAAATAATGTGATGCTGCCATCTCACCAGGAACCTGCAGGGACACAAAGCACCACGCCAGCAGTGCTTTTGTTCCCTCTAGGTACAGTGCATCCCTCACACATATTTCTCCTCACACTTCTGAATTATTTCTCTCTGTGCTGACTCTGGGTGTTGCGTGATTATCATTCTCCCTGACTTCCCATTCATCATCATTTACTAATTTAGCACTGCCGAGCACACTGGCACAACTTCCATGTTAGAAACTAATTAGTGAAGAGAATGAAGCAGAAAATCAGAAGCAGATTGGTATCTAAAAGTGCAGAGTGTCAGCAGTGAGCCTGTGGACAATCTGTACCCTTATGTTTCTTAGATAACAGTTGGATTCCTCTTCTTTCACAGGCCTTATGTGATCTTGGAGATTGGCGTTGCTGTGTTGGTGGTTGTGTTTCTATTCTACTTCCTCATCACGCGTGGCAACCCCCCTAAAGATGTCCTATTCTTTGGTAATTAACACAACTATGTGCATTTCACAACTCACATGCAATATATTTCCAAATCACTGAATTTTACAAAGATTATAATGACTTGTGTTCAATGTGATTTCACCTGATATGTCGAAAGCAGCTTAGCTTCAGAGCAAAGCTTAACCACACTTTTCTGACTCATGACCGACCCAAACCCCCTTCAAGCTGAGAACATTCACACCTCTTGTACATACTTAACCTTTTAGCTTTTTTTTTTAGACTTGAACTTGAAGCAAAATCACAGCTTTTGGAAAATGGGTCATACACGAAAAGACTCCACACTTCTGCTCCTGCATAAAACCATTGCTACTACACTAGTATCAACTGACTGTAAATGCCATAAGGGTGTTTGGATTCAGTTTTGGATTCAGTGCACAGTTTACACACTTTTAATTTAGCTTTTCACAAGTGATTTGTGTCACATTGTTCCTCGTTAAGTTATTGCCCAAATATTTTCTCCATTTCCAGTCATTATTTCCCTGCAAATTCTCCCCTGCAGCTGATACCAGGGGCTAGAAACAATGTGATATATCGGTAGTTGGTGCCCAGGGCCAGGCTAGTGTTAGGCTGGAGAAACCACAACAATGAGGACAAAGCTGTGGCAGGCTCCTCTCAATGATAGAGAGCCATAATCCCCCTGCTATCTCACCTGTTAGATGTCAGAGATAAACCTTGTTGTCCTGAGGATTACAGAGGCCCTGGTACACAGTCCAGACAAAACGCATGTGTCTGTGTGCAAAGAGTGTGTGAAGGACAGATAGGAAGGATATGATACAGCGATTTTAAGCTGTGGTATCTGCAGCGATATGCTCGTGTCACAACACACTGTGATTCCCTTTATAATGACATTCTGACAAAAATTCCAGGCAGAAAATCATTGCAATGGCTTTTACAGCTGTTTTCTATGAACTGTATATCCAACTGCAAATCACTGATGCAGGCGTGCGATTTTCCACAAATGATGTGCACGTTTTTAGATGCTCTGTTTCAGTTCAGCTAAAGGGATTGCTAATTCTGATAAATACTTCACAGTGTCTGTTCAGTTCTTGATGAAGTCAGTGTATGCATATCGGTTGCGCCATAACAGTCATACCTCCCAACTGTTGTGTACAATTTTTTCCACGGATGAAGGGTCATCTGCCTCATATTGTTTACCCCACATGCTCTGCCATTGTGAATGTGAATTTTGTAGTTGATTATATCCAGGAAACATTTTCCCAGTCATTAACAATCCAATGAGCATGATTTACCAATTCCCATCTCCTTAATTATAATGTGAAGTTACATTTCATGCTGCACTGCACCCTGATGACTGAGGACTTTTTATGGTCCGAAGCATCCAGACGTCTTCTACGGTCATCTGCTGAAAGTCTCCAACATGCTGTAGCCAGTGTTTTGGTGAGCCGATGTGTGTTGTAGTCCATTGATTGTTAACCAGTGAGACTGCTGCACTTTAAAAAGTCAGCCAATATCCTTAAGGTGCACGATCCTGCCCTTTTGGCACTCAAAATAACCCCCTTGTTACTTCATGTGTAAAGCCCAATATGGAAGCTGTTTCAGTTGCTTTTCTAGCTCCCAAATCTCCTGAAGAAACCTCACAGGGAATAGAAGTGTTTAGTAAGCAGTAAATGACAGCCATTGTACTACTGGGGCCAGAGTTTCTTAGCATTTGTAAGACTCATGCCACTCAGGTGTTTGTTCAGCTCTGCACTTTAAATTCTGTCTTGTTGACATGGCCTTTCAGCTCTAACCTTAGGTTAGCAGGCACTCAATATAAATATGCCTCCAGCATACCTTACTGCTCAAGACTTAGTTTTCTCCTCCCGCTTTCCCATAAATCACTGACAAGCCAGTTGACGTCAAATGCCTTGAACTTAAAAATGTGGAATTAAAAAAGCTGGAAAAGAGTTAAGAGTTTTATAAAGGTTTAGGAGACATGCGGTTTCTAAGCACTCTTACAACATTGTATGTATTTTCCGATTAGGTGGACAAAAGAGATTGAGTAATTTCATGAAACTTTCAAAATCATGGTGGCTTTTGAATGACGTTTGTTCAAAGCTGAAAAGCTGCTTAACATGTCATGGTGTCCTGCAAGTTTTGGGGGGTCTGAAGCTAATGAATTTTAAAATTATGCATTTTTCATATGTATCTATCAGATATATGTTTTTATTTACCTGTATTGTTTATTGTATTTGCAGTTTTTGCTGTATTTTCCTTTACTTGTGTCATTGACCTGGTGAGTGCCTTGGAATATGACGGAATTATCTCCGGCTTTATGACATTCTACCAAAAGACAGTAGGTTTCTTATTCTCACCTCTAAAATGCTTTTGTTAATAATACAAAATACCCTGATTTAAAACGGCAGCCATATTTGAACCCACTGTTGGTCATTAACACTCTCTCCATGTACTGTCTGTGTTTCAGGGAGAGCCTTACCTGGGGACGCCCTATGCCATCATGATGTGTTATTGGGATGGAATAGTGCACTTTATCATGTATCTGGTGATGATCAGCAGGATAACAGACAGGTGGGTGATGATCAAGTCACATCAGGTCACATCAAGCTCATTCATCTTGCTGTCCATCACAACATGACTATACAGAAATCAACAGTAACCTTTCTAACTGATGAAACAACAACTTAAGAGCTTGCGAAAGCACAGCTGTAACAGAATATTTTAGCACTAAGCCCATAGACTTGACTTCTTGTTTCATATATTAGACTTTCTTCAAGAAATAGAGACAGAGAGAGATTCACAAGTAGCCTTAATCACATCAAATTCACCAAATGGCCTGAATAAAACATTATTTTCAGGAAACAGGGTCCTCTAGAGTTAGTTAGTCATACATTTGAATAAGTGGGTTCAAGAGTTCAGGGTGAGTGCTGTTTTGGTTTATGTACTATCATATAATAAAACATTTTTTAAAAGGTTGCCAGCTTTTAACCACAAGGAGAAATTGCACTGCGCTGTGTATTACACAGAACATGCATGATAGATGTGTAAGAAGTTAACCATTAGAGGCATGTATCGACTGACTGGCATGTGTTCCCATCCAGGAAAGGCTACCGATCCCTGGGTTTGATCTGGGCTGGCTCTCTGTGTGCCAACATGAGTGTGTTCATTGCCGGTATAGTGGCAGGTGAGTCACATCTCTTATTCCCCCTCACTTGTCCCGTGATGAGTGTTGATCTAGTGAACATCTGCCCTGTCGTGTACCATCAGTGTCACAGTTCAGCCTGCCAACAGACATGCTCCATGCCTCACCTGCAAGCCACAGAACAAAGCAGGAAGCAGGCGTTAAGCATCTGTTGTTGACTTTTCAAACTTCATACATGAGTGTTGCAAGATCAGACTTGTCTAAAGTCTGCTGTGTTATCATAGCCATACTGTACTGTATGCCTTAAGCGCACTGTACAGGTTTCATTTGGATGCTTTAATACAGATGTACACTGAGATGTATATGGGTCAGTAAATAACGATAAAAGTCTCTTGCTTTTTCTTTGTGGCAGGTAAATATGGGTCAGAGATCCGTCCAGCTTTCTGGATCAACTTTCTTTTCCTCCTGATGCCTGTGTGGGGAGCCATTACACTATTCACACGGCCCAAGGACAGACCACTAATTGGTGGATACAATGTAAGTCTGATGCATGAATTGTTAGACCTTGGTATGGGAGGTTTAGAGCAGTGGGGTTTGCTGATTGTACTTTAATCAGGGTAACATATAGTGAAGTCCAGTTGAATATGATCCAGACCATGAAAGAAAACAAAGGTCAGCTAATTTGGCCATTTATATTTATGAGCTGCTGTAATTTTAGGTGGTGTAGTCATTGTGAGAATAGGATACTGTGGTGTACTCAACCGAACTTAACAACCTAACAATGTTAGCAAGGGAAACTACAATGTTCCCAAATGAAAGTTAATAAGTTAGCCAGCAGTGGAAGAAGCATTACAAATGTTTACTTAAGAAATTGCATTTTGAAAACCACAATGGGAAAATACTCCAAATGTATGAAAAAGATCATGCAAACCAGTAGCCTATGTAACTATTACCAGCAAAATGAAAACAATTTGCATCAAAATTGCCCCTCAGTCAGGTGGAGACTCAGTCAGAGTTGTACTTGACAGATAGACACAAACACAACAACAAATGAAGATTTATGTCATTCTATAGCTGCTGGATCAAATATTGATGGTATGCCAACACTAAATATGAATTCTAGTTCCCTCAAGTGGCCCAAAAAATGAATAGTTTTGCAGAGTTTAAAAACCTGTAGAGACACACATTCCACTCTGTAGAAACACAGGTGTCATTGAAGTGAGATTGAGGGTGTGCTCTGAAGCAACAACCTCCATCTCCATGCTCCACATTGTGTTGTCTTCTCCCCACAGGCCCAGCAGGCTCAGAGCATGAAGCTGATATGGCGTCCCACAGATCTGATCCTGGTGGTGCTTCTGATCGCTGCCATGGCCTTCACTGCCATCAGAGGCCTGGTGAGTGCACATCACATCCATGTGTACAGACTACGAGGCTGTGATGGACGTTTTGAAAGTCATGCAGCGTGTAATCTTGTTCATGCGGATAGGTTTAGGTAGTCGCAAGGATTCAAAATAGTGTGTATTATTGTGTTCTATTAGACGGCTTTGTAGAATACTCCATTCTGTCAATCACGGCATCCTACCTACAGTTGATAATACTCTCATGTCTCTTGAGAGAGTAAGTTAAGCTAGCTCCTGCAGCTCTTAAGCTAAACTCAGTGCAAAGACTAGAAACGAGGAGAAACAGCAAGAGGGGCTCTGTTGAGACGTACAAATCTGCCTTCCAGCACCTCTAAAGCTCACAGATGAATATGTCATTTGTGGTTTTGCAAACTGTAAACAAATACATATTGTATTTAATTAGTGAGTTTAGAGTTGGAGTAAAGCGGATCGCGATGTCTTTGGATACTTCAAGAGGTGTTTCCCCATGTTTCCTAGCTGTAGCTTCACATTTAGTGGACAGATCTGTTTTGCTCACACAACTATCAGGAAGCATAGTTCCCAAAATGTCAAACTATTAATTTAACCATGTGCAGTGTGCCATTCTTTTAACCAATACTGATACTGAAAATACTAGTGTCTATGGGGACCATTCTTTTTTATATAATATCAGGCCAAAGGAAACTTGCAGTGTGTGGATTTGTCTGATTAAATTGCATTACTTTGTGTGGTGTTGCTGTTATTTTGTCCACCCTTTGTAGGTGGCTCTGGACTCTCCGCTTGAAGCCTGTTCGATTTACGTGAAGCACTATGAACCCTACCTGAAGGATCCAGTGGGCTACCCCAGAGTGATGGTGAGTGCTTTTCTTTCTCTCTCCACACTATCTGCAGCAGCCCCTCTCCAGACTGTTTTAAATAACCAGCCACATAATGGACCTCTGCCTGCTGGATATCACTCTGAGTGCGCTGGATGCTTGCCCTTATCTCCGCCACTCTTTCAGCTTGTAGCTGATTACAGAGGCATTTCTCATCATTACAGCAACAATGAGCAAGGGCCTGTGCATCTTTGTCCCTCGATTAATTTGAGTAAGATGGATATCCGATTATTACAGTTACTGGCTCTGGGTAAGCTTTCCTTTTATTTCTGTTCTTCTGACCCTCCTCGACTGTGGGTTTTGTTGTGTTTTGTTTGGCGTACACAACTCTGTCAATAGGTTATCCAAAGACCTTGTTGGGGCTGCAGTCCAGTCACAATTGAAAGTCATTGATCAGACAAACGAACCGCATGCTGAGAACTTGATAAGCTAATCCTGCTCCCAAAGCCCCCCATCAGCATCTCACTGGGTGGGAGGAGAGCGTGTGTGCAGCATGTGAAAGTATGTCTCGAGTAGCAGCTTTTGAAAAACGGTGTGTGTGTGTGAGTGTGTGTGTGTGCGTGTGTGTTTGTTTGTGTGTCTAGCATTCGCTCATTGGTGCTTCTGTGTACGTGTGAAGGAATCAGAAGTTCGGTTTGTGCAGGGTTGCAATGTTTCTGCATTGACCAACCTCTAAATTCATTGATGATGATGAACGATATGTGGCAGATTACCGTGGCAGCACTAAAAAGACATTTAAACAAAAGACTGAAGGGCATATATGATTGGCTTTCAGGCCTTGGGCTCAACTCATTAGAATTCATCAAGACCAAGAATGAAAAGAAAGCGTTCAGTGGTATAATTTGAGGGTTAAAGTGGGAAACTGGCTTTCATGTGCCAAATATTTTAAGTTGAAGGTCAAGGCGGTCTCTGACCGTTGTGTGGGAGTAGTAATTTGTGCTGAGGGTGCAAATTTGTGTTTGAGAGAAGTGGTGAGATACTCCAGCACTGCACTTATGATACGATATTACTTTATTTGTCAGATCAAGTCTGAAATTTGACTTGCATCACAGCAGCTCCATGTCCAACATCAACAGACAAAAATCCAGACACAATACATGAAACACAAACAACAAACATTTAACATAACAGCACAATCAGTGAGAGAAAAGCTGCTCAAAGAGCCTTCAGCGTGCATTTGATCTGGGATTTAGCTCTGTATTTATTGTGAGGATTGACTGATGCACAAAGGAGTGCTTCAGTCTGACTGTATTGAATCGTGGGACCCTGTATCTCCGATTAGATGGTAGCAGTTCATATTCACTGTTCAGAACATGGTTTGGGTCAGAGATGATGTTGTTGGACAGCCTCACTAGGTTGTTATGATAGGGTTGACCAACAATCTTTGAGCAGATTATTAACAGGTGGAGCAGTTTTGATTTTAAAGCTGCTGACAAACATTTGTACCAGGTAGTATTGCAGTACTGCAGAATGGACATGATCACAGATGTAAAGAACAACAGAAGAATTTCTCTGCTCGCTCCAAAAGACCTAAGACGGCGGAGGAAATATATTCTTTGTTTTGTCCTTTTGCACAGATATTCAATGTGATCCTTCCATGACAGCCCCCCCCCCCCCCCCCCCAAAACGAAAACTCTTCGGTTCTCCACAAATTACACGAGTCACCCAAATCAGCGTTAAAAAAGCGGGAGGCGCCGAAAAGCGACACATTTTCATTTGCCATTACACATATTTAATTTAAATGTATGCTAACACTGGAACCGCCAAGCGGTTGACCATGATACATAGATATCATTTTCAAATCATTTCATTTTCTCTCTCTCTCTCTCTCTCTCTCTCTCTCTCTCTCTCTCTCTCTCTCTCTCTCTCTCTCGAAGCTAGCTGCTGCCATGTTAACTGACACTCCTGCCTTCTAGTGGGTTGCCAGGTTTGCGCACACAGCGCAATAATCACGTTTTTCGAAAAAACTAAACGTAATATCTCACTACAAAAACAAACGCAAATATTTAATTTTAAACAGTCAAGTCCTTTCAAGTCATCTATCTCAAGCTTAAGTCAAGTCTCAAGTCATGAATACCAAGTCAAAGTCAAGTCAAGTCTTTTATCAATGTTAGTCAAGCAAGTCTCAAGTCAAAAAATATGTGACTCGAGTCTGACTAGAGTCAAGTCATGTGACTCGAGTCCCCACCTCTGTGAGATTGTAAGCCTCCACTCAGACAAAGCTTGGAAAAATGCACCCTTAGTTCACTTACTTAAATTAAATTCCTAGATGCATTAGATGGTTGTATGATTTATTATCCCATAGTCATCGAGCCACGACACCGTAATATTGCTGTTAGTGACATTAATCTGACAACACTAAATACATAAAAAAGATAATTACTGGTGGTGCATTTATCAGTGTCTGTACATCACTGTACGAAAAACTCAACAATTCCCCCCAAATCCTGGATCTCAACTCCCTTTATTACTTTATCACACATTTAAGCTCCTCGATCTGATCCTCTCGTGTTAACAAATGCTATATTTCTCACTTCCATTCACCGAGCCACCCCTGAAATAGCAGCCCCCCTGGGGAGGTTCGTCTCACACTTTGAAAACCTCTGCTGTAGAGGCTACAGAGCTGAGAACACGTATTTTTAAATTGTACAAAGATTTGTTTAGTGATAGTACTTTTATTGAATACAGAAAGGTTCCAGTATTCTTCCACACTGGTGGGGCTACTTGTACGCAGTGAATTATTCTGTGGGTTTGTATTTGCACAATCAAAGCAGCCCTCTTCTGTATTCAGTGAGAGTAGTGCAGTGCAGGCCAGAGGAGAAGGAGGATGTTCTGTATTAATTGTCTGCTGGATTGTTGGTCAGGACCGGTCAGGACCCAACAACAACACAGACTGACAGTGATGGAGAGGAAAGTACTTCTGCACAGTGAAGCACTTTTCACTGGATACAGAATTAGCTTGATTATAGACTATAATATATATATACTCACCTACTGTATTTAATTTGAGTATGTTGTGATATATTGATCAGGGTGATTAAAATGGTGAGGGAAGAAACTGGTAAATGTTCATGTTTGCAATAAATGATCGACCGATCTGGTTTTCACAAGTAATATATTTTGTGTTTTCAGATGCTACACTTGTTCTTCTATGGACTACCTCTGTTGGGTGCCTTTGTTTACGGTCTCCTCAAGCCTGGGTGCACATGGATGTCAGACTGGACTTTGTTTTTAGCAGGAGCCATGATCCAGGTAACACCATGAAGACAAACAGTCAATAAATATAACTGGCTCTGAATACTTTATTTAGGATACAGGTGCTGCATATTGAAGCAGGTTGCGCTGACAGTTTTTTTGCATTGCATCAAGTCATTAGGGTAATTGCAGCCTCTAATTAATTAAAGTTAAAGTAAAGTTTACTTTCATCACTAAGAGTTCTGACACGTGTCACTTCAATTAAACTCTTTGTAGTGAGCTCATATCCTGCTAATATGACCTGGTCCACATTTTTCCTTTGAAGCATATTTTTTCTGTAAATAACAAGCTGCTCGTGCTTCCTCTAAAAACCTGACATGAGCCATGAACCAACAGGAAGAATTTGATTAAATCCTTGTTTTAATGTTTATAAAAGGTGGCATATTTTTCAGTTTTTAATTAATAGCCAGCTTCTTAAGTCATCCCTTTTGAAGTTGCCTATGTGTTGGCCTGTATAGTTTAACAGCAGACTAATGATAAGGGAATTTAAGTAAATATTTCCCCCCATTTCTCTCCAGGAACTGTGGAAGAAACTGTGTGAATATAAACCAACTAGTGGAGTAATCATTGCAGATAGATAATATTCAGTATAAGTGGATGACAATGCAGTCTAACCTCTGCCTTCTTTGTGTCTCCTTCCAGTGCCAGTGGGCTCACATCGGGGGATCTCTCCACCCTCGTACTATGGCTCAATTTCGTATCCCAAATGGGGTTTTCTGGTCCGTGCTGGTAGCTAACCTGCTTTATGCAGGCACTCCCATCCTGGTGGCCTTGAGGGTTTGCAATAACCCCTACTTCTTCCTGAAGATCGCTCCGTTTCCTGGGCAGACCGGTTTGCCAAACAGTGAAGAGAAAGATACCAAGATCAAAGACAAATAGTTATTCTTAATCTTATCTGACCTTTTGAGGTAAATACCTGTGTGATTATTCATGAAGAGTTGTTTTATTTCAAATGCCAAAATACAAGATTATTTTGCTCAAAATATTTGGGTTTTGTTTTTAATTGAATTGCTGGATTATAACACTTTGATTCCTTATGCAATACATACTGTGAAACAGCTTATTGGTCAGTAAAGACGGTTTGTATGTAGCGTCCTAAACTAGACAATGATCACGGTAAACATTATATACAAATGCTGTAAATCAGCGTGATAGCATTTTCATTGTTAGCATTTTAGCACCGCTGTAAGAAAAGCCTCACAGAGCCGGTATGGAAAGACTTAGTTTTGTTTGTTTTACTTCCAGCAAATAAGTGAGAACAAGGAGAGGGAACAGCATTAAATCACGTCTGTTATTAAACTCTTACAACCTTGTGCCTCAAGGACTCAGCGCAGCAAATAGCTTGTTGATGGGTGAAAACACCATGCTGTTGAGGTTTTACACCTTGTATGTTGGATGGGTCCTTCAGAAAGTGGGCAGATTGCCCCATAACAGAAACATCAAGGCCATTGAAAGAATATATATATACAGCAGCGTATAATGAACACAAATCTAAAAATGTGCACACATAGTACAAGACTAATACAAGTAATATAAAAGCCAATGGCAGGAATTGTATTTCCAAGGTTAGTGCTCAATGTTCTGTATAATATTATATAATAATGCGGGTGTAAATCAGGGGTTTCAGTTTTTACACTCTTTGCAAGTAAAGCTTTTCTAATACATAATTTAAAACATCTAACCCGACATTGGAACCATTTCCGTTTACGATTTATAATTTAGACCTTTTCTCAGAGACACTGTTCACAAACGCTAAGTTTCCTTTTTACACTTGTTCCTACACCTCAGCTCTATTCAGTTCCACAATAACACAAACGAAATGCACATGATTGAGTTTGTACTTTGATGGGCAGTGGATGGGTATACTGTATGATAGCTGAAAAATAATACTGCAAATCATCCTTTGTGTGTTCAATCCAAAAGGAAAGCATGTTTCCTTTGCTGAAGTTTGTAAGCATTCAAAATGAGTAATTGGATGTGACTCTTTCTGTTTGGTGCATTGAAATACTTCAACACAAAAGGAAATAACAAGGTCTTTATATTTCAGTGTGTGTAGCTGTAGGAAGGAAACCAAAACAGAAGAAGATTTAGCAATAGCAAAAAGTTATATGAAGTCTAGGAAAAAGTACATTACAGATCGAATATGTTTAACAGTAAACATGTAACAATTCATTTAAAAGCTAAACTAGGCTAGGTTAATGACTAATTGATCGTTTTCAATGTATCAATTTATTATAGCATCCTGACTTGGACAGCACTCTGACATGTTTCATCTTCACCATGCATTATTATACTCTTAGTTACTGACTAGTTGTTGGCCCTTCACTCTAAGTTTGGAGGGTTTGCCATGTTGTTTGGGGCAGAAATTATGAAAACGTGTGTATTGCTTATGTTTTGGATATATTGCAGAATGTCAGCCCACACACGTATGACATAGAAATGATGGGGGTTTGAGTCTGTAGGAGGGGGACTTGATAATACACAATATGCTTGTTATTTCTTATCTGGAGCCGCTACAGATCATCATTACTCACAGCTGAGTGGCATGGATGTGCCAACATGTGCCGCAGAAGGTAAGGTAAACTTCAACAGCGGCTCTTGTCACTCTCACTCTGTTGAACACATTGCCACTGTCTGCTGCCAGCCTATCTCGCTTTAAAAATACAGCTTTATTTTCACTAAGTGGGAAAATAAGATGTGCCTCTGCCATTCTTCATTCTGTGGTGTGTGCCTAAATTGTGTTTCATCACTTCACGTTTTAAATTCCTTTATTCTGTTTGTTTCTTTTCTGCTGAGTGAGGCTGCTTTGTGCTCGCTCTGTGTGGGTGGCCCAGTAAAGGAGGCTGCTGTGGCTCTCATCATTAACTTTCACAAAGACATCAAATGATTGAGGTTTTTGTTTGCTTAAACAAACACATTGAAACGAGTTGAAAACTAAGTTTTAGAAGCCATGTATAAATCAAACAGTTTAACTCAACATTATGGATACATCCTCTTAAAGCAATACTCTTGAACGTTTCAATGTCTGTTTAAGTCACCATCAATTGCTGAATGAGAAAACACAATGGCGATTGAGCCTATGGCCTCCTAATGAAAGGCTTTATTTTTGCAAAACACTGGAACCAAAAACCCACCTGCTAAAACGGGTTATGGTTGTTACGATGTGAGGTGCAGGTGAAAGAACGATACGTGGAGAGAGGGTTTTCTTGCAAAAAATAAACGGGCGTTTTATTCTTAGCCTTCCACATTATTCCACAGAAACACAAACTGCATGCCTGGTGCTGCATTCACCAGCAAGGAACAAACACAAAAACGAATCCCCTTCCCCTCTCTTCCCAACCACATTTATAGGAGACGGCCCGCCTTCCCACTCCAACCTGGCCAATCAGGTCATGGTTCTGAAAGCGGAGTGAAGGCTTAAATACAAAATTAAACACTGTTGTCTACCTTTAATAAACCCTAAAGGCTTAAGTAAATTCATTATTGCATCGCCATAAATATGATATCTTCAAGAACAACAAGGTCTGCTTAAAACGGATAGTTTTTAACTTAATTGACACTCATAAAATCACACATTTCCTGACCAATCACGTCCAAGACTCCGCCTACTCATACGACACATATAAGGAGTACTTTGGAGGCGTGCTCCCCCTTTGAGCACTGGGACAAGATGGCCTCCAGGTCTGAACAAAGGAAATGGTGATTACTTGGTGCTTGCGTGTTTTACAGACTGACAAACGAATTTAGACGCATTTTATTAGTTTGTCTATGTAACCTGTTTTTATAACTTTAACTGAAATAAAGGCAACTCAGAAAAAAACATGTACTACCTTTCTTAACAAACAAATAGTTAAGACCAACATGTTAGTGAGGGAGTGTGTGCGCTTCCTCACATTGGTGCCGAAAAGCACACAGAGATCTTTGAACTTCAACCTTTGACTAACGATGTCATATCATCGTGTGAATCTTACAGGTTCCTGGTACTAAAATGAACAGTGGTTCAAAAAACAAGATAGTAACAATGTGGAATGAATGAGGAAAGGAGAAATAAGTTGCAAGCTTTTTAATAGGCAAAAGGACTGGGTCTCTAAAGGTTATTTGAAACCAAAGGAGAATTTGCGGAAACTGTAGGTGAGTGGTAATGAGTAATAAGTAACAGGGTATTTTTTTAATGTAGTGAAATGATTCACCCAAAGATTTTTCACCATAAGTTAAGAGGACATAATTATGCGGTGTAGGGGAATTATACTATAAGTACCAGGATGTATTGTGAAGTGTTAACACGTTTTATTTTTAAATGGTTAAATAAAAGAAAGACAGCAGAGACAATTGTGAATACTGTGAGGACTCTTCCCAGTGTGAAACCTGACAATGATTTTCAACAGACAATGTAAAGTGGGCCGCCAAGCATTTTCAATTACATGCTAATGCTAATGCTTTGGATGCATTTTAGTCATTTAAATTAACAGTGTTTTCTTGACAGGGATAAAGGAGGTTATTTACAGGGTTAGATAACGCTTTATAAAACAGCATTGTAACCATTGTCTCCATCCCTAGCCCATCAATAACAGCGGCCCACTCATAAGTAATTATCCAGCGCACTTCGCTGAGCAATAGGTCAACAGACAGGGAGAGGCAGACTCATCTAATTCACTCTCCCTCAGCAGCTTTTTCATGCTGAAGTGTGCCATTGCCCCTGCTTGCACATGCTCCGTTTGTGACAGAGGCTTTAAATCAAATGTGGCCGCTCCGAACAGCTCTTTAAGGCCATGATGGGAGTCACAAGGGGATCTCTGCTGCAGATGCCTGCTCGGCTGTGCAGACGGGCTCCTGAGAGCTGTGGCTCTGAAAAATACAACTAAACAACTCACGCTGCAGTGAAGGGAGAAGTAGCACTTTATCATGAAATGTCTTTTGAATGAATGGTTTTATCAATGCATTACATTGTTTCATTTAAAGTATTAAGGCACTACATATCATTAAGTCCTGTAGGTCCGGGCTAATAAATGGATTGTATATTTGTAATCCAGGTAATGTATGAGCTTCTTACATGGTGTAAGTATAAAGATTAAGGCAGATGCTGTTTGCACCCGGGTGACTATACAGTGGATAATGGCAGCCCACTGCTCCTAACACTACACCATTTGGTTACTACCTGTATGTAATGACAATAAAGTTGAATCTTCTTCAATCTTCAATGCTAGTAGCACCCGGGGTGTACTGTTAAAAAAGCAATCTTTCAAGCCACTAATGGGTGATATAGTCTCAAAACTGGTGATTCTGGTTGCTCACCAGTATTTGGCTCATTCTAATCCACATTCCTCTTTCACTGAACAAATGTGGCTGAAAGGCTGGATTAAAAACTGTGAGAGGTCCTAGAAAATTGTCCATTGCTGGATTTGAACCCCGCTCCTCCGCACATGGACCAGGCCCTAGTATATGGGTGTCCAGCTCAACCAAGTGAGTGGTCTTTGTGAATATGCAACACAGTATTTAAAAAAACTGGAATGACAAGGCTCCTGATTTATGATTACATTTTTTTTACAATATACGTTTTAACTGAGTACAAAAGATGCATCTTGGTTAATACACTTGTTTAATTTGCTTACTTAAGGTTAACAAAATATATAGACAAAACAAAGGGTGTGGTTGTGGTGGGGGTGTCAAAAGTGGCCATTTTAGCCCATTTTAGGACCCCTGACTCTTCAGCCATGTTTGGTAGCAGGTGGGTGTCATTTAAGTGTAAATGCACCAATTGGCTCTAGTTGTACAGGATTCAAGCTCTATGCAGCCAGTATATTTAATTGTTACACACAAGGTAAATGCAGCGTTCCTTCAGTACTAGGCAGTGAACAAATGTTTCACACTGAACAACTTGAAGCTATATTCATTGATTTTTTTCCTAACATTACCAGCTCTGCACATTCATGAATCTCCAGGGACAAACTGAACTCTAGCACATCTATACTGGACACTTTTATGCACCAATGCAACAACACTACATTTTTTATCCCTACCTTTAGCAATCCTTCTTCTTGATTTTGTTTGGACATCTGGGTTTTTAAATCCTCAAAATCCAGCCTTCTGAATCACTGCTGATGGACATCTCTGCCCTGTGGTTGTTCTCAGTTCAATTTCTGTGCATCTCATTAGAGAAAATTACCTCCCTTTGAGGTAACAGGTAATCTTAGAAAAATCCTCAGTGCAACAACAATATTAGAAGGAAGTTGCCTGAAGGGTATTCCTCAACTAATAATGGATTTGCAGGAGGATAATCTTTCTCTGCTCTGAGGTCTCTTAACTGAAGCAACTCTTCTGCAAAAGCCTTGTCTAAATCCAATGAACACGCTACTAACACATCAATTCAACTGTTAAAGTCTTTGGAGGCATCCAGCTGCTGGTTATAGCCTGAAAGCAAGTTGTCAATACCGTTGACCTAGAATTTCTCACTTCGACAAAGCTTTGCCTAATTGTCAACAGTTTCCCTGCTCTTTAGACTTTGGTCTCATGCTGATAGGTCTGCGATGCTCCATGGAGAACCCAGGAAGATGTCTCAAACTCTGGGAGTCGTTCTCAAAGTGATGCCAAACAGGACTGCAGAAACATCGTTCTAGACACTGATAGTCAACTAATCACAGCAGCACAGTATGCAACAAATAAAATCCATCAGAGCAGTTTCATTGAAGCGAAAAAACAGACAACACAGAGTGCAGCTGTCTCATGCTGTTTAGTGTCCTGTCTCTTCTCATTGTCAGCTGCTATCATCTCAAAGGCCTGTCTTATTTCGCCCTTATTCTCATAAAAGACTCATACAGAGTCTCCACCACATGCCTGTTGCTCGAGAGTGTCTTCAAAGTCAGACACAACAGTGATGCTTTGCATTTAGAGCAAAAGTATGTAGGGCTACAGAAACCAATAGTTTGACAGTCTTGCCAAAAATGCAATGAAAAGGCTGCAGGAGAAAAAAGCTTTCTAAATGCTGATTTCACACTGCTGAACATGAACTGAAACATTCAAAGTGTTATACTAAAACTGTCACAACCACTGGAGAGGTATCATCTTCAACTGGGATCATTCCAGCACTCACTATTGCTGGACCCAGTCTGTATTGCAAATTCACAGATATCAATGAAGCCACTGCATTTCTTGAGTATATTAACCCAATATGGTTCATATGTCTGTTTATTGTTGGAAACTACCTGCTTTTTTGGGCCAAATGAATTGATGCAATAGTGATTATTGCAATACATGATGATCCTAATTATGTCATCATGAATTAATGTCTATAGCCTATTGCATTTGGTTTTTATTAAACATTGTATTAAGTTGTGAAGGAAGTAATGACATTTACTGCTTGAGGAAAAGCAACAATACTGCAATATTTAAATATTGAGCAACATCTGCAAATAAGTATCACAAATAAAAGTAGCAACATTTACTTTTTGTCTGGTAAAAGAGACATACAGTTAACAATGTTTACGTTTCTCTGGTTGTTCTGCTATCTGGAGATAGGATAGGTAAACATACCTATGGCTCTCTGGTAAACATAGACACAGTGTATATGTATATAGGCTTTTATTGTGAAAGGGAGATCCGAACCTGGGGCCTATACTGCGAACCTGGTTCAACCTAACCTGGATATGTTTGAGTTAGCCGGTTGGCCTAATCCAAAACATACGCGCTCTCGCTAAACTGTCCTACGACGCTGGTTATCAAGTGGATCGCTCAAGTCAGCCGTGTCCTATCTAGTTAGGTGCGCGTTCACATGAAAGGGGTGGTATCTGGAGCATTCGACCAATCACAAACATGGAGTAGCATACTGACAGCGCAGCGTCATACTTCCTGAATGAAAAGTGAACTTTAATACTAGTCAAAAATGAAGAAGTTAAACTTTAAACATCCATGACTTAAACACTTTATCCAGGATAAAAGCCACATAGCTGCACCTGCAAGGTGAATACAGCTGGTAACAGAACAAGTGTTTGAATGCGTACATTAACAGGTTTATGATATCACTGCCCCGTCTAAAACACGATCTGACTTCAATTACATTTGTCTCGAGTGTTTCGTCAACTTATGTGTTGCTTAAAATAATACTTCTGCATACAGTATGTGACACTGTGAGTGTTGCACGGCCAGATACGGCTCAGCTGACTCAGATAATAAAATATATGATACATTATGAAGTGATATGCCGCGGACTGTACTTAATGTACTCTGATCCGGTTACTTATGTTGTGGTCGATATTTAAGTAAGCTTTCTTAACGCTAATGTTATAATAGTCAGATTGCTCTGAAGATGGAGGTGATATTCTATTAATGTTCACGTTCACACAGTCGGTGATTTTTGCCGGCCGTCTTTCCTGCGACGGCAGCTTTTCTGTATTTCCTTTCTCCTGTAATATGACTTGATCGCTTTAAACTCCGCACACTGAGCTCTGATTGGTCAGCAGGCGGTGCTTTCACTGAGTTGAGCTCTTAGCCTGCAACCTAACCTGGTCCCGACCAGGTTAGCTGCTTAGCATATATTACCATGGAGATCTAGCCTGCTAAAAAGAGAACCAGCTTCGTAGGACCGGAAAGCCGGAGTTTTCCCTGAATTTAGCCGGCTAAGCGAAAATCCTGCTTCGCAGTATACCCCCCTGGAGTCAGTCCAAAAATGTATCCTGAAAGTGAAGCTTATAGGGAGACAATCTACATGTGCTGATGGTGCAATACATCAGCCATCACATTGTGCAGTACACTTTTACGACTGAAAATGTTGTCTTAATAATGCCCTACAATTCTTATAATGTATTACAATGGGAACATTTGAGATACAAATATATTCTTTATTACTGTTCCTCATAAAGATGTTTGAATGAATTTGATTTGTGTTGTCACAATGACATAATTCAGTTCTAATCTTCAGTCATAGTGTCAACACAAACAGCTTTCATTATTTCAATTTGTGTATGTTCTTGTATGTAGGTCTCACTGCATTAACTGCGACGAACTGTGTGACACTCATACCAATGAGTGATACATACTCTAATGGCTCTAACAACAACAGGAAATACACTCACAAACAAATCAGTGTGAAATCATTGCTGAGTCCTTGCCTTATCCACACAGCCTCACACTGAAATGTGTGCTGCGTCATCGGAGGACTGCGGGACCCACAAACCCCGGTGGTTCCCCTGCAGTGCGAGAGATCAGCGATGGGACAGGGAACAGAGAGAGATAGAGGGAGGCAGAGGGGTGAGAGCTGCTGCAGAACAACGCTGAGTGAGGAGTAAAACGCCACATCTGCTGCATCCAGACATTCATCCTGTTGTGATGGCCATGGTAAGTTCACTTTTGTGCTCCATTACTACGGTTATGCTCTGCAGTTCTCTGTGCTGCGTGGGAACTGCAGGGATGTTCATTGGACTAACCTTGAGAAAATGATGCAGCAGGGCGGTTGATAGTTTTCAATGTGCATGTAATGTTGCTGCTTTAGTAACCCTGCTTCACTGGGGCCTGTTCAGATGTTACGTACTGCAGCAGTGCTGTTTACATACAAGTCATTATTCTCAGGTGACACTGACAATGCAGAGCAGTGCACACAGCTGCTGTATACCTACTTGACTCCTGTATTTTGTTGTCAGGATAATATTATTTCAGTACAAACTATGTGCGTAAGCATGTGCTTACAGTTTGTTGCAATGCATCATGGATTTATGCAGTCCCTGGGTCAAAATACACACCAGTCTGCGGCTGTAGTGCTCTGAGCATCCACTGCACACTAATCCATAACTTAGAGAGAGTGTGTAAAGATAATGAGCTCTTGAGCAGAATAAGCAGCAGTAGCTTTCAGGAGTTGTTCAGCAAGGTGATCCTTCATTGGTCACTGCCTGAGGGAGTTTGTTTCCATACTCTGGAGAGAGTTTCAGAATGTGTTGTGGTATTTTCTGCTTTTCTCTACATGAAATATGTACATGTTTTGCTATTTTACTTCTTCAGTATCTGAGAGGATTTCATGTCTGCATATCTTCCTTTGTTTACTATTGGCCCCTACTGTGCAAATCCTGTTTCCCCCTCAACACTTTCCAAATACTTACTTTTCCCTTCAACTGCCACTTGGTAGAAAAGATAAAAAAGTGCAAAACAAGATACAAGTTTCGCCCATCCGGCGAGGACTATCTCCTCTTTTCATACAGTGACTGTGAGCTACACAGCTGGCAGCTTAAAACGGCTCAGTGTAGAAAACTGTGACTTGAAAGCATGACTCTCAAACCAAAAACATTCAAGACACACTCGGTAACCTTATTTTCCTGTTTTGAGAGAACTGAACAAATCAATTATCTGCTGCTTTTTGTTTGGCTCACTTTTCTCAATGAACAGCTCAGCTATATAACTTTTAAACACCTAAAGTTCTCTGTCAGAGTTGCAGCATGACAGAGGCAGGAGACATAGGTGGATTGTTCCCATGTTGCATGGAATATGTGGGGTTATAGTTTATTAATTTAGTATTCCTTTCCTATCAAGTTTAGTCCTCTGTTTTGGACCCCTAATAAGTCAAGTGATTGTCCTTGGTAGGCTACTCTTGATTGCTTCCCTGCAACGCTGCTGTCTGGTTTCTCAATTTTTCCTTTTAACCTGTGATCACCATTATTCTCTGTTGTGTCCCTTCCGGCAGTTCTTGAAGCGTCTGCAGCCTCTGGCCTTCAGGAAAATGTCCTTTTTGGTTTTCATCCTGACTTCTGCACTCTCTGTGACTTGCCTGCCTGCTGACACAGACAAGGGAAGGAGAAAAGTGGTGCACGTGCTCGGTAAGGAAAATAAATTTATTTTGCACATCTTGCAGCTCACAGCAGCAAAGAAAGGAGCTCCTACAGTATGCTGCACTGATCTGCATAGCTGTTACATCGTGTACCAATATCTAAGGAGGATACACTGTCTGCAGAGGTCAAATTAGTTCTAGAGATGGCACCATGAAAAATGCTCATGTTAAGTCTTACCCAGGGTTTAACGATCCTAAGAAAGAAAGACAACCGGCATGATAAAGCCTTACAAATAATATTTCAAACATTATGCCTGACCCCAATACTGTTAAATCAAGAATATTGAAAGATGGTATTATTATATCACATCTGGCACCACCACCAAGTATCCAGTTGAGGACTGGTTAGGATTCCTAACATTTACCCTCAAAGAATATTGATGACATCGGGGATTAAACTAATCGACTGCATCAGATATTCTCCAATGATTGAACTCCTCTTCCCGGCCACTATGCCTATGCATTATGTAATCTGTGTATACTTTCCAACTAGTTAGACATGTATATTTTCCTATTAAATGTAGAAGATGCAGTATGAGGTTATAAAATGGAAAACATGAAGGAAAGTACCACAGAGTAAATGTTCTTTAACTTTACGGAAAAACAAGTTTGACATTGTTTTGCAGCTAGTCTTTAACTGTGTGTGTCTGCTTTGTGTCTGGTGCTGGGCAGGTCGTTTACGGCGTTGTTCAGAGCTTGTTTGCAGTAATTAACGACTGCCTTCTGCTTCTGCGCTGCCAGTTTTACGAAGACAGTTTAACACATGTAGAGTTGCATATTTTCCAATCTTCAGCCACCTTCTTGCACACGTGCATTCTTAATACCAGTAGGAGTCGCTAGTAGCGTGATGTTGTTGGTCTTAATATCATTTTTTAGCTTTTGGGAAATATAGTCTTAAGGTTTTGAATAAACACCACACCGCTGCTTTCATGGTTGCTGGTGATAAACAACTTTGAAGAGAGGCGAAATCAGTGACATTACTAATTGCCGGTTTGGAAGAAAAATGATTAGTGCCTTTATCTGGTCACAACATAGCAGAAAACTTCTTGCAGCCGCTCATTAAATGTTTACCCTGCACTTGTTGTCTCTCACACACACACACACACACACACACACACACACACACACACACACACACACACACACACACACACACACACACACACACACACACACACACACACACACACACACACACACACACACACACACACACACACACACACACACACACACACACACACACACACACACACACACACACACACACACACACACACACACACACACACACACACACACACACACACTCTGAGCAAATGTCTGCCAAAAATGCAAACTAGGTCTTGTTATCGCCCATTAGGAGAAGAGGCCTATGGTAACCATTAGTCCCGGGTCATTTTGGCACATTACTCGCTGCAGAGGTTGAGGACAACATGTGGAGTGGGGTAATCTGATGATAGGTGGAGCAGTAAGCACTGTAGCTTCAAAGCAAGGAGGTTCCAGGTTTGTTTTTTCTGTGGGAAATGCATATTGTGAACGTGTTAGCATTGACTGCACATATTAGTATTGCAATTCAATTCAATAATGCTACATGCAACAATTCAACTGGACATACAACCAAGAAGAAACAACATATCATTCACAAGGGCCAAGGAACATACTGTACACACTGTAGAAACTATAAACAAATGATAGCAAATATTAACTTTGATAAGTTGCATTATTCAAAATATAGATTTCTAGCCAATGAAGTAGTTAAGTGTCGATGAATAAAGAAAGTAAAAACATCGTAAGAAAGCAGAGAAGTAAGATTAAGGAAAAGGTCAGATAACTATATTCCCCTAAAACAGAGTTTATCTTCCCACAGAGGATGACACCGGGGCCGTGATTGTGCAGACAGCTCCGGGGAAAGTGGTGACACACCGCGGCGGCTCCATCACTCTGCCCTGCAGATACCACCATGAGCCGGAGAACACCGACCCCGCTCGCATTCGGATCAAATGGACCAAAGTGACCGATGCTCTGCAGTTTGAGGACGTCTTTGTGGCACTTGGGAGGTTTTCAGTCAATCATTTTGTATATTTTGTTGCAATACATTTTTGTTTTCTCAGTTAAAGAACCCAAGAAATGTTTATTTGATTGAATTGATTTTCAATATATTTACTGCCACATACTATCGTGGCAAACACACCATGACAATGTACTATTTAATTTTCACGAACCCACTGTGTCAATAAAAAAAACATTGCTCATTTCAACAGGCGATAAAAGAAGAGTTGCCACATAAAATCAATCTATAGAGAATTGTTCATGTTAGAGTATTTCTCAATATGTTTGCTCATAGCAGCTTTTATGAGGGCAAAATTAATTCATAGATTTCTCTGAAATTCCTCCAGGGAGCAGCGTGTGTTTGGCTCGTACAAAGGCCGAGTGTTTCTGGAGCAGGCAGGACCCGGAGACGCCTCGGTGATCATCCAAAATGTCACACTGGAGGACTATGGACGCTTTGAGTGTGAAGTCACTAACGACATGGAGGACGATACAGGATTTGTCAACCTTGACCTTGAAGGTCAGGAATTAAAGATGCATTGAAAGAGATTTTGTCGAAGCTCTGACATTTTTTTTTTTTTTTATTTATTTGGGGTCACAAATAATACAAGTACAGTTTTTCAAATCATATATTTTTAGAGACCCGAAAGTGACAAATGAAATAGCAAACAAAATGTGTCAAAATAAAAAAAAAACGAAAAAGTACACAGGGGTTGTTTGAAATAGTAAATGTCTACACATGTACATAAGCATACATATCAACATACATATATACATACAATATACATACACACATACATGTGACCATACATACATCTATACATATACATTCAATCGGTGTATAGCAACACAGTCAAACAAGGGATGGTTGTCTTTGGGATATGTACATTCTCCACTTTTTCCATATTTCTTCAAATGTGTTTTCCTGAAGCCTCATTGAGAAGGTGATTCTTTCCATAACATAGATTTCATGGATTTTGTCGTACCAGTTGTCAAGGGAAGCTCTGACATTTCTAATGCTCCACTGGCTCTTGTATAAAATGTTGGCCGGAGAGCTAGACCAGTTCACGTGAGATTCAAGTGAAATTCAAACATTTTACATAAACACACTCAAGAGAAGGTCTGTTTCTGTCACCTGTAGGAGTGGTGTTTCCTTATTACCCCCGAGAGGGGCGCTATAAACTCAACTACCACCAGGGGGAGGATGCCTGCAAACAGCAGGACGCTATTCTGGCCTCTCACTCTCAACTGCACAAGGTGAGTTCATGCATTTCCTTTATTTCACATGCCCTGAATCATGTCGAAATCCCAAACCAATTCTATGGATTAAAATGTATAACACACATTAAAATCACAATTCAGGTTTGTTTTGATATGTTGGTTTTTGGTGCATTATGGTGCAAACATAAACAAAGTAAAATAAATGATAATGTAAAAAAATAGTCAGTATTGAAATATTACGGTATGTGGAAGGATCACAAAGATGTTCATATATTTAATGCTTATGTTAAAGTAATGCATTTTGTCAATGGGACACATTCATTTACTGCCTACTCTTATACTTAATATTAATAATGCACTACTGGCTACAACCTTCAGTCATACACTACAATAGTAAGTCTAAAATTAGAAATATGCATGAACAATCCAATGATTTTACCAAAGGCTTTAAAAGAAGAAACCCATATGAAGTCAGAAGAGATTAATGAAATTCCTTCTCCTCTTAATATTGTATTTAATCCTTCAGTATGACCCACTAATGAACATTATCTCCCGCCACAGGCCTGGCTGGAAGGGCTGGACTGGTGTAATGCTGGATGGCTGGAGGACGGCTCAGTGCAGTACCCAATCTCTCATCCCAGAGACCAGTGCGGCCGCAAGGACACCCCCGCTGGCGTCCGTAACTATGGCTACAGGCACAAGGAGGACGAGCGCTATGATGCTTTCTGCTTCACTTCTAAGCTCAATGGTGAGAAAGAGAGAGAGAGAGAGAGAGAGAGAGAGAGAGAGAGAGAGAGAGAGAGAGAGAGAGAGAGAGAGAGAGAGAGAGAGAGAGAGAGAGAGAGAGATGGTTGGAGGCCATAGTGGTGTTCACAGACATGTCTGTATCTGAAGATCAGAAACACTTTGTAGTCCATCTGCATGATCATTCGACTAAATACAAACATTCCACTGAGTACTCAGAATGTCTGCTCATAATTGGAAGAAAACAAGAAACTGGTGCCACTGGATTTGTTGTGGTACTGTATAGGGAGAGGATCCATCATGACTGTTGGCCAGTGGGGAAATTAGGTCCATGCCCGTGATCTTTGCCTGTGATCTTGCCAGCCTAAGGCCATTGGATTTCCATCAGGCTGTGTTCCTTCTGCCCATGCTCCGGCCACAGTGTCCTCTGGGTGCCAGCATCTTTCATCTCCAAGTTCTTTGATTTACAACACATCCCCACAGAGAGTCTGCTATAGTGTCTCCATCACACATCTCCAGTTTATAAGCTCAAACTTACTTTAGAAAGTCGGAGGCTGGATTCTTTTTTTTCATCATGAAAGTGAACCATTATCTCGGGGTAGTCAAAACCTCTCAACGTGTATGATGAGAAAAAACTGTAATAAAAGGTTTTACAGCATTATGTGATTATTACTCCTTAACAGTGACAGAGACGCGAGAGCAGACTCTCTGTGGGGGTGTGATGTACATCAGAGATACCAGCAATCAAGGGTAAATATAAGTATTGATTATAAAATTAAATTATCTTCTCCCTGTCTATCTTTCTTGTAGAGAGATATTTTTTTTCGCCGTTGATTTGATTTTTGATTTCCACCTGGGATTAACAAATTATTTTGATTGATTTATTGATAATGAAAGGGACAGTTTGTTATTTTTGGTTATACATATACTAGCTATTTTGCCATCAGTCAGTTTGAGAAGATTGATACCACACTCATATCAGTACGCTAAAAAAGCTCACAGCAGGTTAGCTTAGCAACTAGAAGCTATCCCTGTGACCAAGAAAACAACACACAATAAAGAAAGTTTGTGCACCCTATGCTTTCTCGTAGAAATGTGCTCAAACCATCCTTATATCCAACTAGATTCGTATTCACCTGCCAAACAAGAGAATCTGATATTTTATTTCTTACTCCACAAGAAAGCAAATAAGTGTATTTCCAAAACGGTGTATCAACTGCTTTAAAACATTGGTTAATTAGTGAAACATAAAAGATAATTCTAAAAACCAAGACGTTTTTTATTATTTAGACAAAACACAATGCTCTTCAATTAATCATGAACAGTGTTGGGATAGTCCGAACTGAAACAAAGAAACAGTGCCATCAATTTTCCTTAGCATGAAAAAGGTAGTATGACAGTAAGCTTAAACGATTGCTCATGGCCTCCCCTGTGTGTTAATTACTGTGGACAGTCTGTTGTGGGGGGGAGGTCTCAGCAGTGGTCACTGTTACTCTGTCCAGCTGGAAGGTATTTACCGAGCGTCCCCCGGGGATATATGAGACAATATTTTGCCTCTCTAAGAGCCAGCAGGAACATAAACAAGCATAAAATCAATAGCTGAGCCAAGCGCAAACATGAGGATACCAACATGATTTTCTTGTTGTCTCTGTTTGGAGAAACCATCAAACTCTTTGTTCTCGGTTTGGTTCTTTATATTCTCTTTTCATTCTTAGGAGAATCCTTAGTTTTGATTCAGTTCAGTTTAATCAATTCAGCCAATTCCTTAAAACTGCCGGGCGAAAAAGTGGCCCAAGAGGTGAGATGAAAGCAAAAATGGAAGCGTTTTAAGAGTAATTTTGAGTCATGGTATCGCCTTTCGATTTTGAGCGGGTGCCCGGACGGCATGTTGGAACGATTTAATATTCTGAACACAGACGGGCAGAGAAGCAAGGAGCGCTGAGGATATCTTCCCTCAGGGCTCGGCTTGACTCTGGGGCTTCGCCCTCTCTTTCTTTCCTTTTGCCTTCCTGATCAATGCACGTGCTCTGTTTACATTCACATTTTCAGTTGTTCTTACAACAAACACCTTCTCCTCTCCCTCTTTATCCCTTCAGGCAAAGTGTACTTTCTCAAACGCTTTAAGAAGGTGAACTATGCAGAGGCGGTGAAGGCTTGCATTCGAGAAGGCTCGGCTGTGGCCAAAGTGGGCCAACTGTACGCTGCGTGGAAGTTCCAGCTCCTGGACCGCTGTGAGGCCGGCTGGCTGGAGGACGGCAGCATCCGTTACCCCATTGTCAACCCTCGCTCTCGCTGTGGAGGATCCCAGCCAGGCGTCCGACACCTGGGCTTCCCTGATAAAAAATTCCGCCTCTACGGGGTCTTCTGTTTCCAAAAGAACAAGGATGAAACAGCAGGTGGTACTGTCATGACGAAAAGCCCCACAGACAGTTTGACAAAAAAGAAAAGCAGTAGCAGCATGGCCACAAATGCTACAAGGGGGAATTAAAGTGCAAAGACTGAGAGCAGAAGGAGGAAGCAATTTTAGATTTGACAGCAACAACTGTCGCCTAGTAGGAAACTATCCATCGCTTACAAAGTAAAACACCATCCGACAAGATGCATTTGCAGAAGTGAGGTTATGGCGACGTATTTATTAGGGTGAGTTTCCCTTTGTCTCAAGCCAGACAATACCCTAAAGGAGTGAGTATTTTAGCACATCTTTCGCTGGATAGCTGTGAGGTTTAACGGCAGCTTCATCACTCAGGCACACATCACATCAGAGAATCTGCAATAAATATCCTTGTTTACGATTGTGTGTGTGTGTGTGTGTGTGTGTGTGGATGATATTTTGGCCTTCACTTTGGGTGCTGAGCTCCAGTCTGAGCCAGGGTTCCAGTCAGAGTCAAAACACTCATGGCGTGGTGAGACAGGATCATCTGCCAGATGGAAATAGAATCCTTTTAGTTATAAATTGTAATTGGTTATTTGTAACTTGCCTGTATCTGGGTGCCATGCTTCGTTAGCAAGCGTCTGGCACAGCGCAAGTAATTTGCCTTATTAACTAAGACCAGGCAATCTTATCATCAGAGCTGAACAAGTAGTACATATTGTACTAGCTCTAAATTATATGCACTTTCAAATATATATAGCTTTAATTTATGATAGCATCTTAGCTGAGACTAAAGCGAGCATGTACTGCTTGGCTGCTGAGAGTATATGCTGTGGCTGATTAGTCAGAAATATAAAGCTACAATAATTGCTGTTTACCTCACATACTTCTAAGCTACCTGGTCCACAAATTGCACTATAAATGTTTGCAGCAACCTTTATTACTGTGTATATTTACGACAATGAATAAATGTATGTTCTGGGAAATAAAAAGGTAAAAGTTGTTTTGTTTGTGTGCAGTTATTTAATGAGAACTACTGATGAAAACATGTAATGAGAGGAGAGATGTAGCAGATGCACTTCCATACGAAGGCACACTAAACGGTGCGATGAGTTTAATGAGTATGGACTGTATTTATACAATGCTTTTATACAGAGCACTAACAGTTTTCACAGTAATGGCAGGCATGCAAGGCACAGGACTCACCTGATTGGTGTCTCACTAACGTAGGAAAGATCAGGCAACGACTCACTGACCAGGATGTTAATGGACAACTCGCTCTGTTGAGCCACACCTGCCCAGTCAGTCGATCATCTCACTCACATGGTCTGAAAAGTTCATTTAGAGGATACGCAGACCAGAGCCAGTCATGCTTTCTACATGGAGATGAGCTGACACAGAATCATGAAGTGGAAAGTTTGATCTTTTATAATGCCTTCAGCAAACTTTTTGATAACAAAAGAATATCAAACCTCATAAAATGTTTCAATGTTTTCCTTTCAGCGTAGTTATAGACCCTTGGATGTCCTTGGACAGGCCGAAACCTGCAACACCTAATTGATGGATATAACGTTTAGGCTGTGCATGCTAACATTAGCTTATTAGCACTTAAACAAAATACAGCTGAAGGCGGGAATGTCATTAGTTTTGAAGGAATTTGCTTATTAAAGTACTTGACAAAATAACCTGAAGATGATGCTTCCATGGCAACCCACAAAATAAATGTTGAGACGATTTGCATTAAAATAGCTAGATGTTATGATGCTGCAAGAGAACATCTCTGAGGATCAGGATACCCCGTCTGGACCAACCATGAATGTTATCCTGTCTTTTTTTTTTTTTTTTTAAAGGTGTTTCAGTCTGGACCAAAGTGGTTGAGCGAACGATCGACCAACTTAATGCCATGGAGTAAACTGCTGCTGGAATGGCTAAAAGTGATACCCGAGATTCATCATACATAGTTATATTTGGACTGATTGGTGGGTTTGTTTGAGTGTCCTTCACCAACTCTCGGGACATTACACAACAACAAGCCAAAAGACCAGTTGTTAAACAGGCTATGGTTCAACAAATTACGGTAAAAATAAACAGATATAATGTCAATACTTCCTCATTTCCCATAACAAAGAGGCGATAGCATGATGGATGCACTGTTTTTCAAAAAAAAACTTGATATAAGGAACAAATCTTATTTCAATTGTTTCCTTCAGGAGTATATGTGCCTTTCTCTGCCTGGTGTGCTTGAGTGTTTGCCGCTGAGAGAAACTGCTGAGTGGTGAATCCAGCTCCGAGTGGGAGCTGGTTGGTGTTGTGCCAACACAGTAGAACAAACCATGTCATCGTCATAGCAACTGGCAGGTTGTAATCAAAGTCATGTTTATCGCAGGTCCAACATCATGAAGTAATAGCTAGCAGTGACAACATTGACCTGTAGAAAACCCTCAGAAGCCCCATTAGTCTGTGAGGCTGTGTGAATTTAGAGTCACAGCCGCTAAATTAATAAGCAAAGTCCTGCATGATGCACTATGACATCTATCATTTATGGAGGATTATGTATTCCGCATTTAGAAACCGAAGTAATGTAGATGTTTTTGACATGCTCAGGATTGCAATTGTAACCCATTTAAAAATTCATTTTGCATGGCACTGAGCAGCAAGCTCCTTCTTATATAAGAGCGAGGTCATCATGAATAGAATGAATTTTGACTGCTAACACTTTTGAACAGAAATGACAAATCTGTGTGCGGTATGCTTTTTTTAAGAACTATAATGCTCAAAGAAACCACACATTCCACAGATGGTGAGCTCAACAGGCCTTGCACTAGAACATCTTCATGAAGAAGAACATTCGAGCGGTACTGGCCTTTATAAAAGCTTGTCCACACTCGCTTTATTTGATGACAGGAGAAACGTTCGGCAGAGAAAAGACAGACAGCTACGAGGATGATGCAATGACGAGCTTCAGAAATGTGATTGAACCCTTTGAACTACTTTTGCTCAGAAGATGAGTGCTGTCTTCATTTCATCAGGCCTGCTCGTTGCCTTTTCTGCCCGAGCATGAAATTAAATTAGGTGACCCTATAACAACAAAGTGCTGCCACACAGTAAACACAAAGGGAAGGGAATGCACTTATGTTCAGATTTATCTGATTTTAATAGAGGTCAGGGCCTCCAAACAGGCCGAAAGTAAAAACAGACACTGGGTGTAAAGAGGCCCTATGATGCTTTTTGGGGTTTTCTTTCCTGTAGTGTGTTATATAGGTTGTTTCGCATGTAAATGGTCTGCAAAGGCTCTTCCACACACTCCCAATCCTCTGCCTGAAACTACTCCATTGGATTCCTTTGTTTCATTCTGTAACATAATGACATCACTATCTAACAATTGCGCTTCTATTTGCTAGCGCTCCACAATTGTATGCGATGTGCTGAGGGGCGGGACATCTCCAAGCGCTTGACAGAGCCGTCTAGCTAACCAATCAGAGCAGACAGAGCTCTGGTTTCAGACAGAGGGTGAAAAGAGGTGCTGCAGCACAGTCATCAGGAGAAAAATAAAGACCTATTTGAGCATGTAATAAAGCATGTAATCATGTTTCAGTGAGGCACAAAATACAAATATGAACCTGGAAATGAACATGATAGGGCCCCTTTAAGGCAAAAAGTGATACAAGAAGTCAAATGAAACAGGATGGTAGTCAGATACATTGATATGCACTCACTGTTGCTGCACCTCACAGGTGTTTACACTTAAGCCTGATTAGACCTCTTCTCCACACTGATTGACATCTCCAAGTTTCTCCTGGTGGTTTTTCTTTTACAAATTATACCTTTGCCATCATTTTGGAGCTTTTTCACAGCAGATATCTTTGACTTGTCACAGCAGGGCAATTACAGGTGGAACTAATGCCATTCATTATGACTATTCCCCATTTAATTTTGTCAGATGGCAAAACCATTAAGCAAGCGTGCAGAAAACCAGGATTCTGGACTGCAGCCATCGTTATTGTTAGTAGTTGCACCTGTGCTGCTTTGTACACTAAGTCATCAGACAATACGTGAATACACCTGTTTGGGTGTGTAGGGCTTTTCACATTATAAATATATTAGTAATAATACATTTAGCTTGTGCCCTAAATCACTCCCTTGTTTACTCATTCAGTTCAGTACTCAGACGATAACACACCCATTGCATTGAGGAATTGTTCCCAGAAAATAATGACTTTTTGTGGGAATTGTTTTAACACTGCCACTGATTTCCGTGTCCCCACAGAAATCACAGCAAAGCTCAACTAAACCTAACCACAGGTTTAATCAGACCCTACATGAAAACATGGGGGTTAGAGGTCCTCGACACTCATCCTGTATTGCCTAAATCCAACATCCCAAAGTGTAGATTCTAACACATAAGGGAAAAAGACCGTAATGCGTACATCTGACTTAACTTTATACAGATCTAAATGAGTTGTCTAAATCAATAAAGACACATATTTGTGAATAAAAGATTAAGAATTGATTTTCTCAGCCCCCACAGATTAGTGCTGCTGCAGGTGTTTTTTAAATGAATTGCAGTAACTGGTGAAGGTGACCTCCATGCAACACTTCACTCCCTACTTTGTATTAATCAAAGCCCAGTGTTGCAGCTCAGACCTGCATTGTGTGCAAACAGAAGGGATGTGTTAGGAACCACTTTATATACATTAAAAAAAAAAACACATACCAAGCTTCCAATAGGTTCATTGTATAATGCAGTCATCCATATATAATGTGTTGTACCTGTGTTTCCTTTTTATCTCCATATCAGCACCATCTTGTGGTCTACTTCACAGCCATACTGTGTTACACTCTTCTGGTGCATTTCAAAGTTAATCAAAGAGCATTACACCAACATAAAATATATAGGCTCATCGCAATTACTCAAAACTTAGTTAATAAGAAAACTATCCAAAACTAGCTCTTTGTTTGTGCATCTAAAATGGTAATTTCTTCAAAAGCAATAACTCCAAACCCAACTCACTTACTGTGGTTTTCTAAGCCGTGAAAACAAATTACAGATGGTTGGTTTTGTGCCTGAAAATGTTTCTATAAGCAAAGCTAGATCCGGAAATCCAATTTTCCACCTGTGGTTTTGTTATTTCAGAATGCATTAACCAAAGGCAGTTTTTAAATAGCCTGGCAGCATTTGGACTATAATAATGTAAACAAAACTAGAGACTTGTTACATCATTGCAAATAATGTATTGATTTATAGCCTATTTATGTTTTCATAAAGAACGTCCTCATTTCGTTTCCTGCATTCGTCTCCACAAACATCTTTACACAGGATTAATTTGACGACAGTGGGAATTGCAACCTAACATGAGGAGAATGCAACTCTGTGAGATTATCCCCACAGGAATTAACTTTTACTTCCGTATCAGACCTCAACATGGTTATGAATGAACTCACAAACAGAAGCCATATCCATACTGCAGCCATTAGCCCATGGGAAATAGCTTCTGAAATTACCCCATGTCCCTAAATGATCTCCCTTAAAGCCTTATGCATTCTGTGTGTAACCCAGCCGGCGCATGCTGCTGCTGCTGATACATAGTATACATCGAAAGCATTACGTTTGTGGAGACGGGTAATCGGCCAAATTGTGAGAGGTTTCCCCCAGAGTGCGGGCCGTATTAAACAGGAAGCAGGGTTGAGATAATTGAAAGTGTTAACCATCTAATGGAGTGCACTGCGGCTAATGAATGAGAGAGTCTGCCCTGTGTTGTATACATGCCTCTAAAGGAAAGTGCTCTTTAGTTTTCACCACAGTCCGGTCTGCATGTTTCCATCAGCTCACCTCTCTGGTAGCGAGCTGTCACTATGGTTTACTCACAGGGCTCTTACAATAATCACGGATTTTGGTCGAAAGAGAATAGTGGGAGGTTAATTAAAGAGTTCAAATCATTTTGTCTGAGAATGAAGCTGTGTGTGTGTGTGTCAGGAAGAGATGAAGGAAAGGGAACAGCCTCAGCAGAAAAGCAAAGTCACTGCGAAGGACAGATTGAAAGGCAGGCAGGGGGAGCCACACAGAGAATATGAAGTGTGGACGAGAGATAGATGGGAGAAAGGCATTTGAGGGAATAAAAGGAAGGCCGAAAGATAAGAGGAGAAAGGCAGAAAAAACATCTGGAATGAAGAGTGCTGGTGAAATGCAGGAAGGCTCAAGGGTATCTGGGCCTGCACCGGCATATGGAAATTGACTGGTCAGTGAGCTATTGTGGTCTGAAGGAGACATAAAGGAACTGAGTGGATCCAGAAGTACACAAACGTTTGAAGCTAATCTCACCTCTGTCACAAAACCCCCTCCCACTCACCTTATGGCCTGCTGTGTGCACTTTCATTTCATATGGAACTTGGAGTGACGTCCCTGAGGAAGCTGCAGTAAAGAGGCACATTTCTGACCCCTCTGGAGTCTAAGGGTATTTTCTCGATTTTTAGATGTTTTTTTAAATCACCTTTTAAATGTATTTCTTCTAACATGGCACCCCATGTGTTACATATCAAAATGCTCAGGACAATCTCTGGTATTGCTATATATGCAAATTACTCACCTTAGAGCACTGTTTGATGAGATAAGTAGCTCAAAAGCTTAAAATTTGACATCCGATTTTCGGAAAATCTCCAAAACTCTTGTGAAAACACAAATTTACTCATGTGATCGAATTGTTTTGGTGTTTTAGATTTGGTTACCAAAGTCTTAGGATCACAAAAGCAGTGAAATATTTGAATTACACTGTATATACATTCAGTGTAATGTTATTCATGTCTAAAATGAAAAAAATTCAATTCCAATTTTGAGTAAAACAGGTGTTTATCACTCTACTTTCACCACAGCAGGGACTGAGATAATGAGATTAGGACTGAATAATGACTTCATATTACATACCAAGGTTCATGTGATGTGTACAAATACAAATTGAGCATTCAACCTTTTTTTCAACCAACAATTTATTATAAATATGTTTTTTTCAACCAACTATTTATATAAATATAAGAAACTGGAAAATATAACTATTTACAAAATTGAACATCAGAACTTTCAACCAACTATTCATTATAAATGTCAAGACAGTGTCACGGTCTTTGTCTGTCTTCCAAGACAGTGGGTCTGGCTGCTGTGTAGGTGGGGGTGATGGTGCATGGGCTACTGTGTAGGTGGGGTGTACAAGTGCTATACGAGACCTCCATGAGACCTCCTTGCTGGCTGGGTTGAAGGTGATGGCTGTGGTGGAGCCTTTGTGCTGAGGTGTATCTTGACCTGGTGGCAGCCGCAGGTGGAGGCGGAGGCAGCTGTAGTGATGCTGGTCTGCTGGTCCTTGGTGGTGATGGCTCTGGTGAAGGCCCTTGAGCCACAGTAGACCTTGACCTGGGGGCAGGCACAGATGGATGTTCTGGCTGCTGGATAAACGCCGCCACCTGTTGCTCAAGCACACATAACAATGCACACATACAAATAAAGTTTGGGAGGTTGGAGAAGGAGTCTGTCTGTCTCACACACACACACACACACACACACACACACACACACACACACACACACACACACACACACACACACACACACACACACACACACCACACACACACACACACACACACACACACACACACACACACACACACACACACACACACACACACACACACACACACACACACACACACACACACACACACACACACACTTCCAGTTACTTTACATTCAGTATAAAATCACAGACACACATATAGGCTTCATCTGTACAGGACGGTAAAATAATAACAGGCACATATATAGATAAATCTATGACCAAAGTCTCATCTGTACAGAACAGTATGATAAAATAATCGATGGCAACAACATGTCACTGTAAATGTCTCCGTTGTGGGACGAATAAATGATTAATTTAATCATCTACTGTGGTGACCACCTATTTAACCACTGGGACATAATTCAAACTTGGAACTACAGTTGCGGTTATTGTTCCCACACGGACATGTTATGGGTTACCTATAAATAGGTGTGCCCTCTTGGCTCTCTCTTGTCGACCCGGGCTGCGACCCGACAACATGTCCTTTTCTGCTCCTCATTAAAGTTCCCTTTTGCACCTTCGATGCACCGCCTCTGACTCCATATCTCTCGGCACTACACTACACATGTAATCTCACTTTTACACACCAACATAACGTTAACACAGAGTAAACGTTTGCTAATGGAGAGTCCCAATAAAAAGTTCATGACTCTCGATACAAAATATATATCAATAAACCTATTGTTCATTTTCGCGGTATTCCCCACACATTGCCAGTACATTATTACTGTAATATTTACACCTACCCATGTCCAAATGGATCCTTGTTGTTGTCTTTGTATTCTTCAGAAGAAGAAGAAGAGTTGAAAACTTCAGGTACTGAGGCTCTATCTTCACTGCTGCTAGCGAAAAAAATCTCTAGCGAAGTCATGGGAGCCTGCCTGCAGACCTCCACTCTCAGGACAGTTCCGGTGCAGACCTCCACTCTCAGGACCCTCAGGACATAGACATATAAAGAGTAGACGCCGCATTGGCTGCTGGGGCGCAAGAAATACGGCCGCCATCTTGGACCGGTCATCCTACAGACATTCTACCCAGAGACAGCAGAGGTTTCAAGATGCCAGAGCACTGTGCAGCATATTGCTGTGCAAATCGGCGGACGATTGCGAACAGGGGTCGGGGGATTACTTTTCACAAGTAAGATTCAACATTATAATTGGTTGTATTTTGTAAATAGAATATTATTGTACTGTATTGATGTCCGCCAGCGAAATCGTAGCCAGCAAACATTATGTTCATGGCCAACTGAGACTTTATAAATCGCTGCTGTAACAAGTGAATTTCCCCGTTGTGGGATGAATAAAGTAAAATCTAATCTAATCTATCTAGGAAGAAGAAGGAAGAAAATAAGCTTGACCTCCTTCTTAAAATGTTTTTGTGTTGACTCTCAAATCTCCCGTTTTTATTTTGAAGGTTTCCCAAAGACAAAGATATGAGAAAGAAGTGGGAAGTTGCTTTGAGGAGGGAAGGGTTCACTGCAAGCGAGTCATCCGTGATTTGCAGTGAGCATTTTAAGCAGGACGAGTTTGACAGGACAGATTGTCCGACTCAGAGATGGTGTTATTCCCTCCATCTTCAGCTTCCCGGTTCACCTCCAAAGAGTAGGTGTATCATCATAAGGCTATTAGCATTCATAAATGTAAATATTCTATTATCAATAACGTGTGTGTGTGTGTGTGTGTGTGTGTGTGTGTGTGTGTGTGTGTGTGTGTGTGTGTGTGTGTGTGTGTGTGTGTGTGTGTGTGTGTGTGTGTGTGTGTGTGTGTGTGTGTGTGTGTGTGGTATTATGCTTTTTCATTTTAGCCAGAAAAGGGCAGGACTACGTCTCCTTCCAGAAAAGCTGAAGAGAGCCTGTCTGTGGCCCCTCAGGACGACCCAGAAGCTTCAACCTCACACTCACAACCTCAGCCTAATGATGTGAGTATTTCTATTTTCAACATCATTCATAATGGTCCTAGACAAAGTAAAATCTCTCTTGTTTGCTGCCACTCATATTAAACACACTCACAAATAAACACATACACACACAATTGAAGACATGTTGAACATGCATTCCTGGCACACTCACACACGCGCACACACACACACACACACACACACACACACACACACACACACACACACACACACACACACACACACACACACACACACACACACACACACACACACACACACACACACACACACACACACACACACCAGGGTTTCCGCTAGGATTTTTTCTCGACGGTCAAATGTCCGGGCAGATTTTATTTTACCGGACAAATTTGAAACTTACCGGTCATATTTCAATAATAATAATAATAGTTGTGTAGCAGAGTTTCCGTTAGCAGGTAATTACCGGACTATGAGCAGATATGCTGATGTTTAAAACTCAGTTCACGGGGCTCATTTTGATATTGCTTCAGTTTATAATCGTAACAGATCGAAACAAATTCAGATTAATTTTTCAATAAATGATTCCACAAACAACAAACAACATAATTATTACATTCAAACAAACTACTTGTAGTAGATAACGTACATTATTCAGAAGTTTACATCAACTTTGAATAATAACACGGGAGAAACGGAGCCTCTCTTTTCCCCTCTCCCTCCCTCTCCCTCCCTCTCTCTCCCTCTCTCTCTCTCCTGACAGCAGTCAGTTTCTTAAGCAGCTCCTGCAGCCCGCTAAACAGAGGGCGGGGCTTCAGGTGATCCTGCAGAGCTGCGTGTCTCGGTCAGACTCAGCAGCTGATCTGATCTCTCTCTCGCGTCCGGTTATACTTCACTCGCGTTTATGTCCATATCGATCAGATCCAGCTCTCCTGATCGGGCTTTATAGAGAACACCGATCAAACTATTAAGAGTGAATATCGGCCGATAATGACCGGCGGCCGATCGATCGGAGCCTCCCTAATTATTACCAGACATTTTGACCGTCAGGTTTTGAATTTACCGGTTTTTTATAAATTTTACCAGCTAAAAACCGGTAATTACCGGCTAACGGAAACCCTGACACACACACACACACACACACACACACACACACACACACACACACACACACACACACACACACACACACACACACACACACACACACACACACACACACACACACACACACACACACACACACACACACACACACACACACACACGCATGATGCTGGCAGTGGCTTTGACAGGTGATGACTATAAGAAATAATGTGGGCCATACTCTAGTTGTGTCAAAGTGATGTGTGTGAAGTGAAACATCACTCAAACCATGTTCATCCCTCTTTCTAGGATCATAGCGATGTCTCGCCTACTTCTCCTACTGCTCTTAAGGCCAGACTCAATGAAGCTTTAGCAAGAGTGGAGAGTCTCGAGCGAGAGAGGAAGAATGCCATGGCTAGAGAAAAGAGGGCAGAGACCACAGTGAGGACTCTTTTGGGGGATTTGAGGGAAAAGAACCTCATTAATGAAGAACTCAAAGAGGCTTAATTTCTACTCAGGTAAAATTAAATTAGCACTTTGAAATTCATGTACATCTTACTCTTACACTCTTTATTAAACTCCTTTGTTATTATATGAAGGGGACTTATTAATTTTTTCTCATACAATTTCAGATCTTCAAATAGACTTGAAGGCAAAGCAGGGCCATGAGTACTCCAAGGACCACAGAGAGCTTGCCCTCACACTCCATCTACATGGTCCAAAGGCATACAAATACCTCAGAGAGACTACAACAAAAAGGTAGTCTTAATGTTGTTCAATTTCATTTTTGGAAATTACGGTTGCAAGTACGTTAAATAGCTACTTCTCAATTTTTTTACAGGTGGCTGTGTTCGGTGGATGGCAAGCCTGGCCTGAACAAGATGATGCTGGATATGCTGGAGAGAAGATGCCAGGACGACCAGGCTAAATATGGATGTGTTTCACTCATGTTGGATGACATGGCCATCAGAAAACATGTGCAATATAATCCACATAACCAGTCAATGTCTGCTTTTGTAGACATGGGTGATGGAAACAATGATACCGATGCTGCTACTGAGGCTCTTGTGTTCATGGTGGTTGGCCTACACGGACATTGGAAGGCTCCCATTGCATATTACCTGACGAAGTCTTTGTCACCTGAAACACAAAGGGTCCTAATCTAAATCTAAAATCTAATCTAATCTATCTAGGAAGAAGAAGGAAGAAAATAAGCTTGACCTCCTTCTTAAAATGTTTTTGTGTTGACTCTCAAATCTCCCGTTTTTAATTTGATGGTTTCCCAAAGACAAAGATATGAGAAAGAGGTTCTCAGTCATGCTTTGGAGGAGCCGCATGCACGGGGCATTCGGGTGTCATGAGCAACTTTGTGTAAATATGGTTTGGGCGGGGTGGTGTCATGTTCTTGTGTTTAACTTGAACATTTACATTTTTTATATAGATGTAGAAGTACATTTTCATTTTTTATGACATAGATATTCATTTTTACTGATATATAACTTCTGTCTATGTATAATGTATTATTGTTTCTTCATTTTTCAACTTATTAAAATAGCTGAGTATAGGCCTACACAATATGCTTCTCTATCATATATAGACCATTAGTGTTTTTTTTATGTGTGTGTGTGTATATATTATATATCGTGTGTCTTTTGCAAAATACCTATCATACATAACATAGGCTATCAAATACCAGAATATTCTATTGCTGTTAAGCCTACTATGAATATTAAAATACGCCGAATCATGTGTCCGGTATCATGCCTACATATATGACGTTTGCAGAAACCCCCCCCCCGTGAAAATCAGTTTTGTATTCAGCGAGTTATGATTGATAAAATGCGCTGACACTTCATTGCGCCTGCCAGACAGATTACACTGAGTGGAGCGGGTGACCGGTCCAAGATGGCGGCCCCACGGCTCGTCAGCGCCAATAGGCAGCAGCGGTCGATGCGGCGTCTACTCTTTATATGTCTATGCCCTCAGGACACCTCCACTGTCAGTACAGGAAGTGACAATTCTGACGCGTTTGGAAAGTGGCACTGTACTGATAGTGGTGATTTTATTTTGGAATTCTTAGCGTGCACTTCCTGTACTGACAGTGGAGGTCATAGATATATATAAACACTAGATGGCTCATGGGAGATTTTCCAGCGTAGCTGACTGGCCGCCATCTTGCTACAGTCAACAGTTACTCGCGTTATGGTAGCTGTTGTAAGGTGAGTGATCTGCACAAAAATACTCTTAACTCGCTGAAATCTTGACTGATTTACAAACGGTTTGGTTTATTATAAACATTATTAGCATGGCTATGATACAGGATGCTTGGACATGTTGAAATTGCAGCTTTTCTTTGTGTATGTGGTTGTATTTATTAGCTGGCTAATAACAAGAGGCTGTCAGTGAGACCTAGTATTACAAAGTTCACCCAGCAACTTTACACCAGTGGGAGAGGCAGAACTGCTCTTTCTTTTCAACATAACTTAAGTTACACATGATTTCTTCCAAGTGGTTTGGCTTGTTAAAAACATCTTGCATTATGATACAGGAATTTGCTGGCTTTGTGTTTACAGAAGTACCTGACTATGCCGGACTTTTGTGCAGCCTACGGATGCTCCAATCGCCGCTGTCTGCAAACAAGAACCCGTGGGATCACCACATATGTTTATGTTTGCTCAGTCTAATAAACCCATAACATGGTTGTGAAAGAATACCAAAGCTGAGGCTGGACGATGATTGATTGTTAGTGTGCCATGTGTCACTGTGTGTCTTATTGGTTTTGTGGTATACTGTATTTTATTTTATTGTGTGCAAGACACATTTAAAACAAATAACCTTGAACCTTGAAGCCCCATCTCTCCCCACCTGCTCCCTACATCCCCTCCACACCACACCAAGTTGTTCTTCTTAATAATAATAATACATTTATGTTGGGGGGCCGCCTTTCATAACACCCAAGGACACCTTACAGGGGCATAGGGGCAATATAGGGAACAATTTAAACAGTGGATTTTGTGATATATCAGCCGGGGTGAGTCAAGACAAACCACAAATGGACTACAGAAGGACATATGGTACAGTTTATATTATTCTTGGTCTTTTTTCAATAACATATTTCAAAGGTTCTGGATTTGTTTACAAATCTAGAAACTAAATACAAAACTAGGATGATATGAAGATCTCATGTCAAAAATAATTGTGATAAATTAGACAGAACTGGCCTGTCTGTGAGCACATTTTATGTTGGTTTGGTTCTTCTGATAAAGGTGTGAATATCTAAATAATATACCAACATATGCTATTGTCATTAGTTGTGTCCCTGTTCTTCAAGCTAAGGCATTGCTCAATTAACAACTCTTGGTTTACAGAGTGGTAACATGAGACCGATTTTTATATATAAAATATAAATGTATTTTAATTTTATAATTTATTTATAATTTATTTTAAATATTGACAATATAATAAAATAAATCGAAATATATACACCGGCAAATATTTAATATAAATACCTTGTGTGTGTGTATAGCTATTGCTTTATCTGATTAATGTTATTTTCATATGAAAGTCCATGATTATAAGTATGCAGTATCATAACTACATCTTTGATGTTTATAAAAAACCAAACCGTTTGAAAATCGGTTGAAAATTGAGCAAGCTATGGTTATTTAAATAGTAAACCATAATGTTATGAATGAGAGCACTGCCTGTAGCAAGATGGCGGCCAAGTGGCAACGTCGGTCTCCATTGGCCAGCAGCGCGTGTGAGCCATCTAGTGTTTATATATATCTATGGTGGAGGTGTCCTGAGAGTGGAGGTCTGCACCGGAACTGTCCTGAGAGTGGAGGTCTGCAGGCAGATCCCTCTCAGCGAAGTCGGCGACTGTAAAGTTTTGTTTAGCCATTTTCTCTGTCTCTCTCCCCTCACAGACGTAAACTGATGGGAGACACGTGGTTTATGTTTTGTTTACTTGGTGGGTAGGTCCTTAGTGATTTCTCGATGTCCATTGGTCATTTCAGACAATGATGGCTGCCGGCCGAGATTTCCTTGACGGACACACGAATCCACCAATCCCACACAGTGTAAAGTCAAGCTGCTTGAGCGGCCATATTGGCTGCTGTGCCCTGGTTACAGTCTCAAAGGAGATACCACTGGAAAGCTACTCTTCCAGCGATTCCGCGGATATCTGAATCATATTTCTACTCCTTATAATCGAAAATATATGATTAATTACGTAAAATTATGCGCACCTGGACGCGCTGGCGTGTCCACCGACTCCAGAGGGTTAAAAACTGTTGAGATTTCTGTGAGGAAAAAGGTGCCAGTTTAGCTACTATATCACACATCCTTCTGATTTAAAGAGGCCCCCTTACCCAGGGCCGGCCCTAGACTTTTGGGGGCCCTAAGCGAGCTTTGGCTTGGGGGCCCCCCTCACTCTAGCGCGTTCTCACTACACACAACACGGAACCAACTTTGTCTTATGATGTTAGCATAGGCACACATATTGTAATAAATAAGCATGTTAAAAGCATCAATCTGGTGCACTTTGAGAGCAAAATGAAGAGATCTATGGATACATCTCTCAACACCCATATGAAACAGAACTGTAAACAGATTTTTCTTTATGGATATTTTACAAAACACTTATACTATATTCTTGTTTTGTCATATAGTATTTCACAACTGTTTTTCATTTATTCTCTCTGGCTGTCCATCTCATAATGTTCATATAGAAACTAGCTGTCAATAGGAATATCATGCAGAAGAATTATAATTTCTTGCAAAAATCTGTCACAAAAAGAGGTTGCACATTTAAATTCAGGTGTTGTTATGGCAACGTCAGTGGCCAAACAGACACATTTACTGCTGCAAATACGTTGAAACATGCTGTTGACATGTAAAGCAGTGGCAACTATGCCACCATTTCAGCTGACTTTTTCTCAGAAATACTGTCAAATAACATCCATATATTTCAGTGCTAGGTTGATGCTTAGCTAAGCTAACTATGAAACACTTTAACTGACAGGACTCCGGATCAACTGTGTACTGTGAGGTAGCTTCTAGCTTCATGTCGAACAGTAAGTCAACATTTCCCAGAGAGCGTCACATTTCACCAGGTGACGCTAAAAAACATTACATTTAGATTGTATGACAAAGTGTTTATTTAATATATCTGGCTAGCTATAGCTACTTGCTAACGGTTTAGCTTACCCCCGCGATTCAAAGTAACGTCAACGTAGCTGTAATTTATGCTTTGCTTACATGTTCGCATAACTTGGAAGTTTACTGACATTTACATACCTTGTTTACCTGGCTCAAGTGGTGGCTCTGGGGTTGTTGTGTGAGCCACCACTTGAGAATTGTCGTATTTTTTAAGAAAATGTATTCTTATGTCCATCTTCAAAAACTGTGAGTCCGACTGACAGTTTATTTTAAACATTGTCATAGCTCACAGTATAGGTACCTGTCAGCCAATAAGACAGATGTTTATTTCCATTCAACTCTCTGGTTGGTCTGGGCTGCAGTCGGATAGTTTAAAAATCAGCTCCTAAGTTCTAACCCTATCGTCTATTCCTTGACCTCTGAGTGAAACGTCACGGGGTTAAGGGATAGTGGATAGGAGAATTCAAAAGGACTTAGGAGAAGAGACTGCGGTACTTTAGAGAATCCGAATGCACTTTCACTATCCGACGTGTTTATGATGCGCCAGCGGACGTCATTGTGTGCGTCTGCTGCTGTGGGGAAACTATGGAAACCACAGTTTTCTATACAGCGGATTACAACATGGATGTTTAATAAGAACGAGGGACTACTGTAAACTCATCTAGAGACTCTGCACCGTGCTCTGATGCTGCTGCTTTGCTTTATGAACGTGGACAACAGGGAAACATATTCTTCATGACCAAAGTTGGACTTGAAATAAAAAAGGAAAGTGAAACTTATGCTCGTCACCCTCTCCCTCCGGTCCACATTAATACAAATGATCCCAATACGTATGATTGTATGAACTAAAGATCTTAAAATCAATACAGATGTATTTATTATAAACGTTAGTCCTTAACATCTATCACTGTGTATATCACCATTCAAACATCTTTTAAAAGTTGAACAAACCCCACACAGCTCAGTAAAGACTGAAATGTTGACTTTATTTGATAATTTCAGTGAAAACTAACGTTCATATTTCTCTTTTTGATTATAATACTGATGAACGTTCAAAACAAAGCACTTTGGCAACTTACCACCTATGTTTTAAAATGCTTAATAAGCACCGTAACTTTCATGATATAATTTCTCGGTCATAATCGGTTGTTTCCGTGAACGGCCGACTGTTGAGTGACGGCAAATGCTGCGGCTGCAAGGCATTGTGGGGCAGCATTTTCGCTTCTCCTGTCGGTTAGGGAGGTCCAGTGGTTCCTAAGCTAAAGGAGGTTATAAAGGAAGTTTGAAACCTCCTTTCCTATCATTCTCATCATTCTAGAGAATTCGAACGGCACTTATCATGGCTGCCACTGAGGGACTTCCGGGTAATTTCACTCCTTTAGGAAGGTTCCTAAGCTAAATGGACTATTCGACTTCAGCCTTGGTGTCTTGCCTCTGTTGCATTCACCGAACACGGGAAATTACAATCCTGCCGTCCTCTCTTGTGTCATGATGAGGTTCAGGTAAAGCACGGTTAATGTATTATATTATTGACTCAATAATATAATACATGACTTTGAGAGTAGGCAATCTAGGCATATTAACACAATTAATTAAACATACTTATCACGGCGACGGTGTACTGAGATTTATTTATTTAAAAAAAAAAAAAAAAAAATTACATTATTTTTTTTTGCTATGGGGCCCCTTAAAAAAACTGGCCTGGCCGCTTGAGGACGGTTAAGGACGCTTAAACGGGGCTACCCGCTGCAGTGGAAATGCGCCATTAGTGGCTGTGGGGCCCTAAGCGGCCGCTTATGTCGCTTGATGGGTCGGGCTGGCTCTGCCCTTACCTGTAGTGTGTTTTATAGTGTGCATCTAAATCAGGGGTGGGGAACTTCCGGTCCCCGGGCCGTATACGGCCCGCGAGACCATTTCATACGTCCCTCGAGGTAATTTATAAACACACGCAAAAAAGAAAACATTTTAAGAAATCTAGACCGCAAAATAATTAAACAAGCGAGTGCCTGTTTTTCCTGGCCAAGGTCAGGGTCCTTGAACACAACACGAGCCTAACTTGTCATCACGTGGTATATGTCTCGTCTGACAGGGTGCAGTTCTGATCGGTTCTGATGGAGAGCACCGGAACACCGCTCTGCCACTTCAAAAAATGCAGTACCCATAAGGAGCCGTACACATGCTGCAGTTTTTGCGTGGCTGTGTCTTTAGTTGAAAGCCCAGTCATCTGTCATACTGATCATTCATACAGTCAATAACTTTGTTGTTATTAGCATCTGGTTAGCTAGCTATGCTAACTAATATAAGAAGCTTTTTCTACAACCAGTGAGGTAAAGGCACATCTTTATATGAACATAGTGCCACGGTCCAAACTGTGTACCTGTTTGTTCCCCTGTGTGTGGAGAGGGTGTGGTTTCCCTTGCAGGCAGCAGCCTGATTGCTCTCACCTGGCCGGCCGACTCAGCTGTCCCTCATCATCTAATCAGGACACAGTTTATCTACTCCAGTCTCCCAGCAACTCACCGCCAGATTGTTTTCTACATCAGTGGTAGTACATCCTCCTGGCTGCCCATTCAGTTATCCTGTCTGCATGTAATTCCGTACATTTTGTAACTAGTTTCTCTTGTGTTTCCAGTGCAATCCCTCGGCCATCGTCCACCAGAGCTTCCAGCCAACCTGCCTGCTTCTTCCTGCATCATACCTGCCTGCCTTGTAATCAGTCCAGCCTCTCACTGCCTACCTCCACTCCGGACCTCCATATCACCAAACCTGCCTGAGTCTCCGAAGCAATAAACTATTTAAACATCTTCAGTCCTTGCCTGCGCCTGGGTCCTGTTTAAAACATAATCCTAACACATAGTTATAAAAAAACAAAAGAATAAAGTAAACAGGTATAAAATACTATATGACAGTAAAAAAAAGTTGTTATTAATAAACAAGAATACAGTTTGAAAGTGGAGTGATTTGTAAAATATCCATAAAGAAAAAATAAATCTGCTTACAGTTCTGTTTCATATGAATGTTGGGAGATGTATCCATAGATCTCTTCATTTTGCTCTCAAAGTGCACCAGATTGTTGGTTTTAACTTCCCGGGGGAGCATGCCCCCCGGACCCCGCTAGAGGTGGTGAGGTCCCCCCCTCTACTTAAATCATGTTCACATGGATAGGAAACTAAATACATTTGCACACATCTTGTGTCCATATATTTCTGTTTGGGTGGTCATGCCACAACCGTGCACGTGAATGCATGAGTCATGGTAAGATATCTGGATTAAGAGGTTGCTTTTTCTTTGCACAGCATGAAAGAAAGACCAAATGAATGTGCTGTGATTTTTAAGCAGAGGTCAATAATTTGTATGGCCCTCGGAGGATGTTGAAAACATTGAAATGGCCCTTGAGAGGAAAAAGGTTCGCCACCCCTGATCTAAATGGTCTGCTACGCGATAGACTAAGGGGTGGGACATCTCTACGCAGTTGACTAATCACAACAGATCCCGCCAGCTAACCAATCAGAGCAGACTAGGCTCTGGTTTCAGACAGAGGGTGAAAAGATGTGCTGCAGCATGAGAAAAATAAAGAGCTTTTTGAACATTAAAGCATGTAATCATGTCGCAGCAGAGGCACTGAATACACATATGAAAATGAGCATTATAGGGCCCCTTTAAGGCAATATGTGATACAAGAAGTAAAATGAAACAGGACAGCCACTTTATTCTACATCTTCAACAGATACTAAGGTTTTACACCAATAAAGTATCTATAATATACATTTGCTGGCAACTTTGATGATAAATATACAGTAGTTACCAACTGATTTGGTAACCCCATATAAATAAGAAGACTGAATTATAGCATTTTCCAATATTTCACAAAAGCAAAAACGAAAAAAAATATATACATGTGTTAAGCAATTCCTTCTCCCCTGTCACCCAGCCCACCGCTGAGGGACGTGCTCAGAGCACATGATTAAAGACACGATCTCCATACTGTCATTGGGGTCGTGTAACAAAACCCTGCAGTGTGCCCACAGCTGGCAGAGCAGAATGTGAGGGCGACGCCGACGCTGTATGAAGGACCTGGCTCAGAGTGATGTTTGTGCTGGCTTTGCTCCTCCGACCTGACTCATGCTCAGACACACACACACACACACACACACACACACACACACACACACACACACACACACACACACACACACACACACACACACAACACACACACACACACACACACACACACACACACACACACACACACACACACACACACACACACACACACACACACACCACACACAACACACACACACACACACACACACACACACACACACACACACACACACACACACACACACAATAATGACGGTAAAATAAGCTGTTAGTGGGCCGAGGAGGCGCCATCTGCAGCCGTCATTAGGACGGGCTTAAATGCAGATTCATGGCTGGAGATATTCAACAACCTGGCTGCCATAGAGATGAGGAAGATAAACAGGGTTAAGATGCACATTAATCTGTTTTTGATTTGGATAAGCGGCTTGGTGTGGATGTGTGCAGACAGAATAAATAACAAGTGCTATTTTGCCTGCAGCCGCCTCTTATGTTTATGTGCGAGATAAAGACAGGAAGTAATTCTGGATGGAAAAGAGGCAGAACGGCTTTGGGGTTAAGTAAGAGACTGTCAGGCGTAAGAAGATGCTAAACCCCTTGTTGCTTTTTCATAATCTTCTTGAACTTTGGCAGTGTCATTAGGAGATAATGCAGGATAATACCAGAGATCCCCATCGATTGGCCATGCCTGCCAGATGAGGCTGATATCGACCCGAGAACAAGGTTATGATGAGCACTCTTTCATGAGTCTAATTTATCAGCTAATCTCAAAGTTATACAAGAATCAGGACAGATTAATACTATAGTATTAATAGTATTTAAAGTAGTTTATAAGCCGTTTCGTGAGAAAGTTTTGGAAGAAGGATACTTACGTAAGCTTCATGGACTCTTCTCCACTCAGAGGGCATGCTGGTCCTCGGAGCCAAACATTTAAGAGCGCAGGCCGTAATGAATGTTGTTTTGGAGTGCTGCTGCAAGTAACACATCTGTAACTTTCGCAAAGCAACAGAGGAGAGCTGAAGGTCATCCTCAGCTGGGAGTTTAAGAGAAGCTCCAGCAGCCTTAATGAGCAGCGTCCTTGAGAATCACCGAGCTGAGCGAAAAACATCACTCAACCCGCGAGAACAGAGGAAGGAGAGGATGTAAAAGAGATGCTATATCAGGGTGATTGATTGCAGATGGAAAACAGAATCCTGGCACTGTGGATTCTTCCGGTGTTTCGGAATAATAATGAACTGAGTGAGTCACATTTCAAACGGAGACGAGAGGACACGAGAAGAGAGGGCAAGGAGATGTGTGTGTGTGTGAGTTTGTGAGAGAGAGAGATAGCTAGAGGGATTTTTGTGTTGTACAGCAGACAGAGCTGTGAGGAATGGAACCATCCATTGATAAGAGGACTCTCATATCATGCTCATCAGAAGGGAACGTTCCATGCGAAGTGAAGGTCTCCGAGGTTAGACAGTACAACAGTCAGGCGTATTCACACACTGTTTGCTGCCAAAACGAATCTCTTTCCCTCCACTCTTGTGCCCCTCTTCCCGTCTTTCCTCTTACCTGCTGATCGCCTCTCACTTACTGCTCTCCTCTTTCCTATCTGGAAATGTGAGACTATTATTCTATGTTATGATTTAACTTGGCTCTAGAAAATGTTTCCCTAATCCAAAGAGCTATGGAAACGCATCTCCTGGACCTGAACACTTGAAGGTCAGATTGTTTTCTGGCTGCAGATTCAGAAGCTTTGAGCGAGGACTGTAAGGCGGAGGATCGGATGATGGAGAGAGGAGAGGACACTTTTAAACAAACTTTTAACAAACAACTCAGATGTATGTGTGGGACTGAGGATTACTGCCCTTGGAGTTTCTTTTTCAACACCTAATCATTTCACATGGTGGGCCTTCAAGTGGGCTCCAGGTTTTAAACTTGGATCTATTTGTTGTATAAGTTAGAAAACTTTCAAGGTTTTTTTCTTACAAATAAAGTCACAACACTCATCGGCTCATTGCACACTTGCTACCTTAGCATTATCTAACTTTTCTACCTTAAAAACAATTATTGTGATTTAAAGGAAGACTTAATGACACACACACATACTTCTATACGGGCTTTACTATGAACAGAAATAATCACTCCAACAAAGACAGGTTACAGATCCAAACAAGGGTTTCTTTAATGATCATTTGTCTTGTAAAGAATATAATACAATGACAGGACTGGAATTCATAAAGAACATACATCAATAAATATGGATAAATACTTGTGGACCACCTTCACACAGCCGTAGACGGGCTCAGTTGCTGTTATATTTGTCTGGGATCACAGTCGACATGAACACACAGGAAGCTGCAGAATGTTGTGCGGGGAAAAGAGCCAAAGAAGTGAAATGTCTCTGCTGCGTGAAGCATCATCTCACTTCTGGATATCCCGCAGTGTGTGTTGAATGTCTTTGTTTTGTCTTACTGATGCAGCGGTTAAAAACAGCAGGGTGTGTGAGCAGAAGGGAGAAACTAGAGGAGGGAGATGCCTCTTTTTGGATCCACTGAGGCTGTATGAATATGGTCCACAGAGGCTATACACAAAGAACACACCCAGAGTCTAAATGGATTTCTAAAAAAGGAAAACCTCAGAGTATTTACATCACAGAGGAGAAGGAGTGGGTCATTGATTTCTGCTCTGCGTTTGTCTCTTTCATTTCTCATTCTCTCACTGAAACATCTTCCCATTCATCCATCCCAGCAGCATCTCAGCTCAATTTCAGACAGAGACGAAACAGCACTAGTACCTGTGCTTTAGATGCTGAACAGTGAAGAGGCGATGTCAACAGGTTGAACATAATTTGTTTAGTCTGATGGGATGAGGATGATGATGCAAATTAAGAAAAGGCAGCATTAGCAGTCCAGCGGACAGTCGCCGCTATTGTGCCGTCAAAGCCATCGACAGACTTAATAGAAAGACAGACAGCGTAATCATGAAATCAATAGTCTGTCTGTGTGCGACTGAGGACAGCAGCCCTCATCGCTCTTATCAGGTTGTCATTGGCGATGAGAGGAGCATTTGAATGCATCAGGTGTACAGTCACTGACAGTTGTTACAGTACATGTGGGCAACAGAGATTCTCAGTTTGATTTAACACTGTTTGCACAAAGGCCCGCACACACACACAGAAATGTTCCTGTGTCACTTATTTCTCTTGATGATAAAGATGAAAGACACAATGTAAGGAATGGGGTTTCTTTGTTCACTCAGACTTCAGATGCATTCGTTAGCATGTTCAGCTACTTCAAACTGATGGTTAGAGATTTTGCTAAAATAAGAACTAAAGAAGAAGAAGAAGAAAACCCTGTTCCCGACTGACATATCCACCATTGATTTTAGATGCTTTCTCTCTATTCCTCTTTCCTACAATTTTGCATCCCAGCTACCTTAGTTTTACATTTGCCAAACACAAAACCATTTATCTTAAACTGAAACAATTTTTAAAAATGCCAATGGTAGAACAAGAAATCGATCTTTTTGTTTGTCAGACAAAGAGCGTGGTGTTATAAGAGTAACGCCTGTCTGTACGGCTTATTTTTTCAAAGTATACACACGTTTTCAGTGGTGAATCTTCCACTATTATCAAACAGATATTTTCCCATGAGAGAAACTGAAGTTGAACTACATTGAAAACAATGAAGGGGGCTTAACCATCGATCAATTTCTACTCGCTTGCATTTCATCTATTTAAAGATGTGAATCAGGCAAAGTATCCACACACTGCATCAAGAGCCCCGAGCTTCTTGCATTGTGTTAACAGAGATCTTTGTCAGGCATTGTCAAATCACCATCACAAAGAAAATCAAGTGATATAAAAACACATTCATCACTCAGGTGATTGTGATCTCCTCTCAAGTTCTCTTCATTTATATGTCTGGAAGTACTTGTTATTCACTTGGAGGAGGTCTAATTCGTTTTTTGTTGTTGTTCTCTAATATTTAATTTCATACTGAGGTTTTAAGTCAGAGTTGTATAACCCTCTTCCAGGTTTTTCCTCTCAATATGACATTTTGTATTTGTCGTGTTGGGTTTTTCAGTGAATTATATTAATATTAATGAATGCTGCAAATACCTGCTGTTGAGACACAAGCGCACCCAAAGTAAATTCTGTCACAATGATGCAACCAGACACACATTTACAACTAATTTAAACAAGCTGTGCTCCCGTCGGTGCTATCTAGAGGGTAAAACAGTCACACAGTTATCTCCTCTCTGCTGAATACTTGAGCTGTGAGTAAGGGGAATAACCCGTTCACAGTTAGGAGAGGTGGCAGAGCCTGAGAAGAGGCCTGCTGGCTGCAGAGCCGTCCAATGGTTGGCCTGCTGCTCCCCTCAGGCTGCAGAGCTAGGGTTCAGCTGGCAGAAGCCTCCGGTAAGTCACTCATCTTCACAATTAAGACTCACAATTACAAAGCCGGTCTCTGTGTATCTGCTGCCCTCAGGGCTTCCACGAGAGAGACCGAGAGGAGAGGAGAGGGGAGCGAGCCAAGGAGATGAAAAGGAGGAAAAGCAAAGACACTTCTGAGCGCGAGTGTCAGTGTGTTTGAAGTTTGAAGAGCAGCAATGAGTGTGTGTGTTTGCATTAATTCAATGAAAAGAGTGCTGGCTAGAAGCTGTGAGGAAAAGGTTGGCATTTTGAAGAAAAACAAGAGAAAGAGAAAACAACATAGCAGTCCCAGAGGATGGGCCAAAAGCAAACAACACAACACACAGCCCACACATACATTTAGGCTCCTTTGTTGTAGAAGTCAAACTTTTTAGAGTTTAACAAAAAAAAGAATGCATCATCTGAGGGAAATCCTTTCACAACAACTTATTAAGCATAAATCTGTGTCTTTTTAGAAAGCTCGACATCTTTGCAGAAGTAGAAGGCAAGGTATAACAGCAGATTCAACTTCAGTTGCTCACTTAAACATAACCAAAGATTCATTTTTTATCTTAGCTTATTAGTTGTCCAATTGTATTATATTTTATATCCGGCCAAAATTCTGCTTTTCACTCCATAATGTTTTGGAAAGTTTTTAAACGTCACACAGCTGAACGAAATATATACACCGGCAAATATTTAATATAAATACCTTGTGTGTGTGTATAGCTATTGCTTTATCTGATTAATGTTATTTTCATATGAAAGTCCATGATTATAAGTATGCAGTATCATAACTACATCTTTGATGTTTATAAAAAACCAAACCGTTTGAAAATCGGTTGAAAATTGAGCAAGCTATGGTTATTTAAATAGTAAACCATAATGTTATGAATGAGAGCACTGCCTGTAGCAAGATGGCGGCCAAGTGGCAACGTCGGTCTCCATTGGCCAGCAGCGCGTGTGAGCCATCTAGTGTTTATATATCTATGGTGGAGGTGTCCTGAGAGTGGAGGTCTGCACCGGAACTGTCCTGAGAGTGGAGGTCTGCAGGCAGATCCCTCTCAGCGAAGTCGGCGACTGTAAAGTTTTGTTTAGCCATTTTCTCTGTTCTCTCCCCTCACAGACGTAAACTGATGGGAGACACGTGGTTTATGTTTTGTTTACTTGGTGGGTAGGTCCTTAGTGATTTCTCGATGTCCATTGGTCATTTCAGACAATGATGGCTGCCGGCCGAGATTTCCTTGACGGACACACGAATCCACCAATCCCACACAGTGTAAAGTCAAGCTGCTTGAGCGGCCATATTGGCTGCTGTGCCCTGGTTACAGTCTCAAAGGAGATACCACTGGAAAGCTACTCTTCCAGCGATTCCGCGGATATCTGAATCATATTTCTACTCCTTATATCGAAAATATATGATTAATTACGTAAAATTATGCGCACCTGGACGCGCTGGCGTGTCCACCAACTCCAGAGGGTTAAAAACTGTTGAGATTTCTGTGAGGAAAAAGGTGCCAGTTTAGCTACTATATCACACATCCTTCTGATTTAAAGAGGCCCCCTTACCCAGGGCCGGCCCTAGACTTTTGGGGGCCTTAAGCGAGCTTTGGCTTGGGGCCCCCCTTACTCTAGCGCGTTCTCACTACACACAACAATGAACCAACTTTGTCTTATGATGTTAGCATAGGCACCATATTGTAATAAATAAGCATGTTAAAAGCATCAATCTGGTGCACTTTGAGAGCAAAATGAAGAGATCTATGGATACATCTCTCAACACCCATATGAAACAGAACTGTAAACAGATTTTTCTTTATGGATATTTTACAAAACACTTATACTATATTCTTGTCATATAGTATTTCACAACTGTTTTTCATTTATTCTCTCTGGCTGTCCATCTCATAATGTTCATATAGAAACTAGCTGTCAATAGGAATATCATGCAGAAGAATTATAATTTCTTGCAAAAATCTGTCACAAAAAGAGGTTGCACATTTAAATTCAGGTGTTGTTATGGCAACGTCAGTGGCCAAACAGACACATTTACTGCTGCAAATACGTTGAAACATGCTGTTGACATGTAAAGCAGTGGCAACTATGCCACCATTTCAGCTGACTTTTTCTCAGAAATACTGTCAAATAACATCCATATATTTCAGTGCTAGGTTGATGCTTAGCTAAGCTAACTATGAAACACTTTAACTGACAGGACTCCGGATCAACTGTGTACTGTGAGGTAGCTTCTAGCTTCATGTCGAACAGTAAGTCAACATTTCCCAGAGAGCGTCACATTTCACCAGGTGACGCTAAAAAACATTACATTTAGATTGTATGACAAAGTGTTTATTTAATATATCTGGCTAGCTATAGCTACTTGCTAACGGTTTAGCTTACCCCCGCGATTCAAAGTAACGTCAACGTAGCTGTAATTTATGCTTTGCTTACATGTTCGCATAACTTGGAAGTTTACTGACATTTACATACCTTGTTTACCTGGCTCAAGTGGTGGCTCTGGGGTTGTTGTGTGAGCCACCACTTGAGAATTGTCGTATTTTTTAAGAAAATGTATTCTTATGTCCATCTTCAAAAACTGTGAGTCCGACTGACAGTTTATTTTAAACATTGTCATAGCTCACAGTATAGGTACCTGTCAGCCAATAAGACAGATGTTTATTTCCATTCAACTCTCTGGTTGGTCTGGGCTGCAGTCGGATAGTTTAAAAATCAGCTCCTAAGTTCTAACCCTATCGTCTATTCCTGCTGAGTGAAACGTCACGGGGTTAAGGGATAGTGGATAGGAGAATTCAAAAGGACTTAGGAGAAGAGACTGCGGTACTTTAGAGAATCCGAATGCACTTTCACTATCCAACGTGTTTATGATGCGCCAGCGGACGTCATTGTGTGCGTCTGCTGCTGTGGGGAAACTATGGAAACCACAGTTTTCTATACAGCGGATTACAACATGGATGTTTAATAAGAACGAGGGACTACTGTAAACTCATCTAGAGACTCTGCACCGTGCTCTGATGCTGCTGCTTTGCTTTATGAACGTGGACAACAGGGAAACATATTCTTCATGACCAAAGTTGGACTTGAAATAAAAAAGGAAAGTGAAACTTATGCTCGTCACCCTCTCCCTCCGGTCCACATTAATACAAATGATCCCAATACGTATGATTGTATGAACTAAAGATCTTAAAATCAATACAGATGTATTTATTATAAACGTTAGTCCTTAACATCTATCACTGTGTATATCACCATTCAAACATCTTTTAAAAGTTGAACAAACCCCACACAGCTCAGTAAAGACTGAAATGTTGACTTTATTTGATAATTTCAGTGAAAACTAACGTTCATATTTCTCTTTTTGATTATAATACTGATGAACGTTCAAAACAAAGCACTTTGGCAACTTACCACCTATGTTTTAAAATGCTTAATAAGCACCGTAACTTTCATGATATAATTTCTCGGTCATAATCGGTTGTTTCCGTGAACGGCCGACTGTTGAGTGACGGCAAATGCTGCGGCTGCAAGGCATTGTGGGGCAGCATTTTCGCTTCTCCTGTCGGTAGGGAGGTCCAGTGGTTCCTAAGCTAAAGGAGGTTATAAAGGAAGTTTGAAACCTCCTTTCCTATCATTCTCATTCTAGAGAATTCGAACGGCACTTATCATGGCTGCCACTGAGGGACTTCCGGGTAATTTCACTCCTTTAGGAAGGTTCCTAAGCTAATGGACTATTCGACTTCAGCCTTGGTGTCTTGCCTCTGTTGCATTCACCGAACACGGGAATTACAATCCTGCCGTCCTCTCTTGTGTCATGATGAGGTTCAGGTAAAGCCGGTTAATGTATTATATTATTGACTCAATAAATAATACATGACTTTGAGAGTAGGCAATCTAGGCATATTAACACAATTAATTAAACATACTTATTCACGGCGACGGTGTTACTGAGATTTATTTATTAAAAAAAAAAAAAAAAAAAAATTACATTATTTTTTTTGCTATGGGGCCCCTTAAAAAACTGGCCTGGCCGCTTGAGGACGGTTAAGGACGCTTAAACGGGCTACCCGCTGCAGTGGAAATGCGCCATTAGTGGCTGTGGGGCCCTAAGCGGCCGCTTATGTCGCTTGATGGGTCGGGCTGGCTCTGCCCTTACTGTAGTGTGTTTTATAGTGTGCATGCTAAATCAGGGGTGGGGAACTTCCGGTCCCCGGGCCGTATACGGCCCGCGAGACCATTTCATACGTCCCTCGAGGTAATTTATCAACACACGCAAAAAAGAAAACATTTTAAGAATCTAGACCGCAAAATAATTAAACAAGCGAGTGCCTGTTTTTCCTGGCCAAGGTCAGGGTCCTTGAACACAACACGAGCCTAACTGTCATCACGTGGTATATGTCTCGTCTGACAGGGTGCAGTTCTGATCGGTTCTGATGGAGAGCACCGGAACACCGCTCTGCCACTTCAAAAAATGCAGTACCCATAAGGAGCCGTACACATGCTGCAGTTTTTTGCGTGGCTGTGTCTTTAGTTGAAAGCCCAGTCATCTGTCATACTGATCATTCATACAGTCAATAACTTTGTTGTTATTAGCATCTGGTTAGCTAGCTATGCTAACTAATATAAGAAGCTTTTTCTACAACCAGTGAGGTAAAGGCACATCTTTATATGAACATAGTGCCACGGTCCAAACTGTGTACCTGTTTGTTCCCCTGTGTGTGGAGAGGGTGTGGTTTCCCTTGCAGGCAGCAGCCTGATTGCTCTCCCACCTGGCCGGCCGACTCAGCTGTCCCTCATCATCTAATCAGGACACAGTTTATCTACTCCAGTCTCCAGCAACTCACCGCCAGATTGTTTTCTACATCATGGTGAGTACATCCTCCTGGCTGCCCATTCAGTTATCCTGTCTGCATGTAATTCCGTACATTTTGTAACTAGTTTCTCTTGTGTTCCAGTGCAATCCCTTCGGCCATCGTCCACCAGAGCTTCCAGCCAACCTGCCTGCTTCTTCCTGCATCATACCTGCCTGCCTTGTAATCAGTCCAGCCTCTCACTGCCTACCTCCACTCCGGACCTCCATATCACCAAACCTGCCTGAGTCTCCGAAGCAATAAACTATTTAAACATCTTCAGTCCTTGCCTGCGCCTGGGTCCTGTTTAAACATAATCCTAACACATAGTTATAAAAAAACAAAGAATAAAGTAAACAGGTATAAAATACTATATGACAGTAAAAAAAAGTTGTTATTAATAAACAAGAATACAGTTTGAAAGTGGAGTGATTTGTAAAATATCCATAAAGAAAAAATAAATCTGCTTACAGTTCTGTTTCATATGAATGTTGGGAGATGTATCCATAGATCTCTTCATTTTGCTCTCAAAGTGCACCAGATTGTTGGTTTTAACTTCCCGGGGGAGCATGCCCCCCGGACCCCGCTAGAGGTGGTGAGGTCCCCCCCTCTACTTAAAATCATGTTCACATGGATAGGAAACTAAATACATTGCACACATCTTGTGTCCATATATTTCTGTTTGGGTGGTCATGCCACAACCGTGCACGTGAATGCATGAGTCATGGTAAGATATCTGGATTAAGAGGTTGCTTTTTCTTTGCACAGCATGAAAGAAAGACCAAATGAATGTGCTGTGATTTTTAAGCAGAGGTCAATAATTTGTATGGCCCTCGGAGGATGTTGAAAACATTGAAATGGCCCTTGAGAGGAAAAAGGTTCGCCACCCCTGATCTAAATGGTCTGCTACGCGATAGACTAAGGGGTGGGACATCTCTACGCAGTTGACTAATCACAACAGATCCCGCCAGCTAACCAATCAGAGCAGACTAGGCTCTGGTTTCAGACAGAGGGTGAAAAGATGTGCTGCAGCATGAGAAAAATAAAGAGCTTTTTGAACATTAAAGCATGTAATCATGTCGCAGCAGAGGCACTGAATACACATATGAAAATGACCATTATAGGGCCCCCTTTAAGGCAATATGTGATACAAGAAGTAAATGAAACAGGACAGCCACTTTATTCTACATCTTCAACAGATACTAAGGTTTTACACCAATAAGTATCTATAATATACATTTGCTGGCAACTTTGATGATAAATATACAGTAGTTACCAACTGATTTGGTAACCCCATATAAATAAGAAGACTGAATTATAGCATTTTCCAATATTTCACAAAAGCAAAAACGAAAAAAAATATATACATGTGTTAAGCAATTCCTTCTCCCCTGTCACCCAGCCCACCGCTGAGGGACGTGCTCAGAGCACATGATTAAAGACACGATCTCCATACTGTCATTGGGGTCGTGTAACAAAACCCTGCAGTGTGCCCACAGCTGGCAGAGCAGAATGTGAGGGCGACGCCGACGCTGTATGAAGGACCTGGCTCAGAGTGATGTTTGTGCTGGCTTTGCTCCTCCGACCTGACTCATGCTCAGACACACACACACACACAACACACAACACACACACACACACACCACACACACACACACACACACACACACACACACACACACACACACACACACACACACACACACACACACACACACACACACACACACACACACACACACACACACACACACACACACACACACACACACACACACACACACACACACACACACACACACACACACACACACACACACACAATAATGACGGTAAAATAAGCTGTTAGTGGGCCGAGGAGGCGCCATCTGCAGCCGTCATTAGGACGGGCTTAAATGCAGATTCATGGCTGGAGATATTCAACAACCTGGCTGCCATAGAGATGAGGAAGATAAACAGGGTTAAGATGCACATTAATCTGTTTTTGATTTGGATAAGCGGCTTGGTGTGGATGTGTGCAGACAGAATAAATAACAAGTGCTATTTTGCCTGCAGCCTCTTATGTTTATGTGCGAGATAAAGACAGGAAGTAATTCTGGATGGAAAAGAGGCAGAACGGCTTTGGGGTTAAGTAAGAGACTGTCAGGCGTAAGAAGATGCTAAACCCCTTGTTGCTTTTTCATAATCTTCTTGAACTTTGGCAGTGTCATTAGGAGATAATGCAGGATAATACCAGAGATCCCCATCGATTGGCCATGCCTGCCAGATGAGGCTGATATCGACCCGAGAACAAGGTTATGATGAGCACTCTTTCATGAGTCTAATTTATCAGCTAATCTCAAAGTTATACAAGAATCAGGACAGATTAATACTATAGTATTAATAGTATTTAAAGTAGTTTATAAGCCGTTTCGTGAGAAAGTTTTGGAAGAAGGATACTTACGTAAGCTTCATGGACTCTTCTCCACTCAGAGGGCATGCTGGTCCTCGGAGCCAAACATTTAAGAGCGCAGGCCGTAATGAAATGTTGTTTTGGAGTGCTGCTGCAAGTAACACATCTGTAACTTTCGCAAAGCAACAGAGGAGAGCTGAAGGTCATCCTCAGCTGGGAGTTTAAGAGAAGCTCCAGCAGCCTTAATGAGCAGCGTCCTTGAGAATCACCGAGCTGAGCGAAAAACATCACTCAACCCGCGAGAACAGAGGAAGGAGAGGATGTAAAAGAGATGCTATATTCAGGGTGATTGATTGCAGATGGAAAACAGAACCTGGCACTGTGGCTTCTTCCGGTGTTTCGGAATAATAATGAAATGAGTGAGTCACATTTCAAAGGAGACGAGAGGAACGAGAAAGAGAGGCAAGGAGAGTGTGTGTGTGTGTGTGTGTGAGAGAGAGAGATAGATAGAGGATGTTGTGTTTTACAGCAGACAGAGCTGTGAGGAAATGGAACCATCCATTGATAAGAGACTCTCATATTCAGCTCATCAGAGGAAGTTCATGAGAAGTGAAGGTCTCCGAGGTTAGACAGTACAACAGTAGGCGTATTCACAAACCTGTTTGCTGCCAAAACAGAATCTCTTTCCTCCCCTCTTGTGCCCTCTTCCCTTCTTTCCTCTTACCTTTGATCGCTCTCACTTACTCTCTCCTCTTTCCTATCTGGAAATGTGAGCTATTATTCATGTTATTGATACCTTGGCTCTAGAAAAATGTTTCCCCTAATCCAAAGAGCTATGGAAACGCATCTCCTGGACCTGAACACTTGAAGGTCAGATTGTTTTCTGGCTGCAGATTCAGAAGCTTTGAGCGAGACTGTAAGGCGGAGGATCGGATGATGGAGAGAGGAGAGGACACTTTTAAACAAACTTTTAACAAACAACTCAGATGTATGTGTGGACTGAGGATTACTGCCCTTGGAGTTTCTTTTTCAACACCTAATCATTTCAAATGGTTGGCCTTCAAGTGGCTCCAGGTTTTAAACTTGGATCTATTTGTTGTATAAGTTAGAAAACTTTCAAGGTTTTTTCTTACAAATAAAGTCACAACACTCATCGGTCATTGCACACTGCTACCTTAGCATTATCTAACTTTTCTACCTTAAAAACAATTATTGTGATTTAAAGGAAGACTTAATGACACACACACATACTTCTATACTGGCTTTACATGAACAGAAATAATCACTCCAACAAAGACAGGTTACAGATCCAAACAAGGGTTTCTTTAATGATCATTTGTCTTGTAAAGAATATAATACAATGACAGGACTGGAATTCATAAAGAACATACATCAATAAATATGGATAAATACTTGTGGACCACCTTCACACAGCCGTAGACGGGCTCAGTTGCTGTTATATTTGTCTGGGATCACAGTCGACATGAACACACAGGAAGCTGCAGAATGTTGTGCGGGGAAAAGAGCCAAAGAAGTGAAATGTCTCTGCTGCGTGAAGCATCATCTCACTTCTGGATATCCCGCAGTGTGTGTTGAATGTCTTTGTTTTGTCTTACTGATGCAGCGGTTAAAAACAGCAGGGTGTGTGAGCAGAAGGGAGAAACTAGAGGAGGGAGATGCCTCTTTTTGGATCCACTGAGGCTGTATGAATATGGTCCACAGAGGCTATACACAAAGAACACACCCAGAGTCTAAATGGATTTTCTAAAAAAGGAAAACCTCAGAGTATTTACATCACAGAGGAGAAGGAGTGGGTCATTGATTTCTGCTCTGCGTTTGTCTCTTTCATTTCTCATTCTCTCACTGAAACATCTTCCCATTCATCCATCCCAGCAGCATCTCAGCTCAATTTCAGACAGAGACGAAACAGCACTAGTACCTGTGCTTTAGATGCTGAACAGTGAAGAGGCGATGTCAACAGGTTGAACATAATTTTGTTTAGTCTGATGGGATGAGGATGATGATGCAAATTAAGAAAAGGCAGCATTAGCAGTCCAGCGGACAGTCGCCGCTATTGTGCCGTCAAAGCCATCGACAGACTTAATAGAAAGACAGACAGCGTAATCATGAAATCAATAGTCTGTCTGTGTGCGACTGAGGACAGCAGCCCTCATCGCTCTTATCAGGTTGTCATTGGCGATGAGAGGAGCATTTGAATGCATCAGGTGTACAGTCACTGACAGTTGTTACAGTACATGTGGGCAACAGAGATTCTCAGTTTGATTTAACACTGTTTGCACAAAGGCCCGCACACACACACAGAAATGTTCCTGTGTCACTTATTTCTCTTGATGATAAAGATGAAAGACACAATGTAAGGAATGGGGTTTCTTTGTTCACTCAGACTTCAGATGCATTCGTTAGCATGTTCAGCTACTTCAAACTGATGGTTAGAGATTTTGCTAAAATAAGAACTAAAGAAGAAGAAGAAGAAAACCCTGTTCCCGACTGACATATCCACCATTGATTTTAGATGCTTTCTCTCTATTCCTCTTTCCTACAATTTTGCATCCCAGCTACCTTAGTTTTACATTTGCCAAACACAAAACCATTTATCTTAAACTGAAACAATTTTTAAAAATGCCAATGGTAGAACAAGAAATCGATCTTTTTGTTTGTCAGACAAAGAGCGTGGTGTTATAAGAGTAACGCCTGTCTGTACGGCTTATTTTTTCAAAGTATACACACGTTTTCAGTGGTGAATCTTCCACTATTATCAAACAGATATTTTCCCATGAGAGAAACTGAAGTTGAACTACATTGAAAACAATGAAGGGGGCTTAACCATCGATCAATTTCTACTCGCTTGCATTTCATCTATTTAAAGATGTGAATCAGGCAAAGTATCCACACACTGCATCAAGAGCCCCGAGCTTCTTGCATTGTGTTAACAGAGATCTTTGTCAGGCATTGTCAAATCACCATCACAAAGAAAATCAAGTGATATAAAAACACATTCATCACTCAGGTGATTGTGATCTCCTCTCAAGTTCTCTTCATTTATATGTCTGGAAGTACTTGTTATTCACTTGGAGGAGGTCTAATTCGTTTTTTGTTGTTGTTCTCTAATATTTAATTTCATACTGAGGTTTTAAGTCAGAGTTGTATAACCCTCTTCCAGGTTTTTCCTCTCAATATGACATTTTGTATTTGTCGTGTTGGGTTTTTCAGTGAATTATATTAATATTAATGAATGCTGCAAATACCTGCTGTTGAGACACAAGCGCACCCAAAGTAAATTCTGTCACAATGATGCAACCAGACACACATTTACAACTAATTTAAACAAGCTGTGCTCCCGTCGGTGCTATCTAGAGGGTAAAACAGTCACACAGTTATCTCCTCTCTGCTGAATACTTGAGCTGTGAGTAAGGGGAATAACCCGTTCACAGTTAGGAGAGGTGGCAGAGCCTGAGAAGAGGCCTGCTGGCTGCAGAGCCGTCCAATGGTTGGCCTGCTGCTCCCCTCAGGCTGCAGAGCTAGGGTTCAGCTGGCAGAAGCCTCCGGTAAGTCACTCATCTTCACAATTAAGACTCACAATTACAAAGCCGGTCTCTGTGTATCTGCTGCCCTCAGGGCTTCCACGAGAGAGACCGAGAGGAGAGGAGAGGGGAGCGAGCCAAGGAGATGAAAAGGAGGAAAAGCAAAGACACTTCTGAGCGCGAGTGTCAGTGTGTTTGAAGTTTGAAGAGCAGCAATGAGTGTGTGTGTTTGCATTAATTCAATGAAAAGAGTGCTGGCTAGAAGCTGTGAGGAAAAGGTTGGCATTTTGAAGAAAAACAAGAGAAAGAGAAAACAACATAGCAGTCCCAGAGGATGGGCCAAAAGCAAACAACACAACACACAGCCCACACATACATTTAGGCTCCTTTGTTGTAGAAGTCAAACTTTTTAGAGTTTAACAAAAAAAAGAATGCATCATCTGAGGGAAATCCTTTCACAACAACTTATTAAGCATAAATCTGTGTCTTTTTAGAAAGCTCGACATCTTTGCAGAAGTAGAAGGCAAGGTATAACAGCAGATTCAACTTCAGTTGCTCACTTAAACATAACCAAAGATTCATTTTTTATCTTAGCTTATTAGTTGTCCAATTGTATTATATTTTATATCCGGCCAAAATTCTGCTTTTCACTCCATAATGTTTTGGAAAGTTTTAAACGTCACACAGCTGAATCTTTACACAGCAGTAATGACACTGTCTCTTGACATCTGCTCTGATTTGAATAAGTGAGAGGGGCTTCTGTATGCCCTTTCATTCAACCACCAGTGCTCCTTCCATTTTTCACGACAGATAGAAAAAAAAGGGGTCCGTTCACTCCGTTGCAGCCTGACATCTCAGACGACAGACGCTGGACGGCTGTAACGGTTCTCTGGGTCTCCTGTCCGTCACCCTAACCCTTCCCCCGTCACCACAGCTCTGCAGATAATGTAACTTGTTCATTAGGCATGCAGCAGATTAATTAACCTGATACGGAGGTGTCGGTTCACTCTTCTCCGTGAGGAGGAACGTTGTCATTGCCAAGGTGAGGAGGGACAAACAAAGGCAGGGAATTCATGCGCACAGGGTGGAATTTCTTCCCTCAAGCGGCTTTATATAACCCGATCCTGTTCTCTTTATGAGATACATGAAACGAGGCTGAACAACACCAACGTTAGTCTTACACCAATAAAGAGCTGGTAAAACTGGATTTAAGTCCTTCTGCTACTTTTCTATTGTAAAAACTCATCGACAGTGAAAAGAATGGCGAGTGGGGAAGATAAATGAAAAGCAGTAAAGCAAGAGAGGAGAAGCTGAAAAGATAAAAGTGCTGGAGTCAGTGTTTGGGACATAATCCCAGCAGCTTTAACCTCAAGTGCTGGCTTTAAAAAAACACCAATTTAACCCGCAGTGAAAAGGGAAAGAGGAGGAGAGCAAAGCGCTTGTTTTATCCGTCTGGATTCTCTCTTCAAAGCAGGACACGCAGAGGAGCGAGCAGGTGTCGGCCCCAGAAATGGGAAACCTTAATCTTTGCCGACCCTCTCTATCATCATCCTCTTGGACCTCAGCCACTGTCAACACGCTCAATCTTAAACACACACACACGCGCACACGCACACACACACACACACACACACACACACACACACACACACACACACACACACACACACACACACACACACACACACACACACACACACACACACACACACACACACACACACACACACACACACACACACACACACACACACACACACACACACACACACACACACACACTGAGATGAGAGCTTCTGCCTGATGTTCATCCTCACCTTGTGTCATCAACATTAGCTTTTAGTTTTCGTGCCAGTTACCGGTCTCATCCTGGAATAGAGGGAGGGCTCTAGTGTATCAATATACATTGTAAATAACTGAATGTCGCTACATGCCAAGCATCAAACAGAGACAGTTAGCCTGCGTACATGATGTAGCGTTTAGCAGGTACACTCTAAAACATTTCAAACAATAGAAAAAGCACTAAAACAGGGAAGTATTATCTCACTTAATTTACAGAATCAGTTTTGTTTTAGGACATTTCTTTAAGACAGCTAAACGCAATAGTTATTTTAAAAGGACATGTGTTTGTGTAGCTAAACTGTGTGCATGGGCAAGTCATATCTTGTGTTTGACTTATTGACTAGGCGGCTACTCAAATATAGTAGTAATGCTACCAGCTCTGTGTCTCTCATGCCGAGCTGGTAGCATTTATTTTTCCTTATCAGACCAAAGACGTGAAACTCTGTCAATGAGTTAGAGGAGCTTTGACCTGCCGCATCAACTTCATTAAGTCACAGCACATGTTCTTAGTGAGACACAAACTATCAGAAAAGGCAAAGCAAACATAGGATTGCTGAGCTGGGTTGAGACAAACTGACATCAAAGGTTTCAATTAACCCTCGAACATGTCGGGGATGGATGTCTGACACAACAAGAGCTCTGTGAGATCGACACTTCTGAATGCGACTGATGTTTGATGGAACTGAATTGATATGCAATGTGTTTTCCATTTTCCTCTGGGGGTTTAAGCATCTGATCTAAAGTAACTGTCTCACACTGACAAGAAGATACAACGCTAACAATCACATAATTCAATTACAACTGCCTCTGATTCAAAGAAAATCTATTACATCCGTTTCAGAAGAAGTCGCTTTAAGTCAAGTACAATGTCTTACAAAGAAGGAACCAAAAGCAGCAGAAATAAACACTGAGTATTTGTAAAAAATAACATGTGTTCAACAGACAAAAGGCTCAAAGTCAACAACACGGATGTCTCCCTTGACTCGTCTGATTCTGACACGGCATTTTCAGTGATGTCGTCCCTATTTATAGTTAAAACCATCTCTCCGAAGAATGTTCGGTGTGGATCTCAAAGGTTTTTTCCTTTTTTTCTCAAAAACAGGTCAGCGTAGCCCCATGTTTCAGGTCGTCGTTGAGCTCGGAGGGGGGGAGTGTAACTGGGTCGAGTTGGCGGAAAGGTGGGAGAAGGAAAAGGTAAGACGAGAACAGAGAAAAGAAAGTACAAAGGGATTTGATATTGTCCCGGTGACACCTCACAGCATCTCTGCAGGCCTTAGAGCTGACTATGGTACAGGCTGACTCAGAAAGCCAGGGGTGGAGCTAAAGGGGGAGGAAGGGGCAGTGCAGTGTAGGGAGGGGGCTTTGAGTTTTGAGCTGTAAGATGTAAAGTAGTGTTTGGGGAAATTGGGCAGGAGGAAAAGGACGACAGGCAAACCGCAGTTGGCAGCAGAGGAGAGAGTAGGAAAGCGGGTTTTTGGTTCAGACGTGGGCGTGGTTGTGGCCCTGCTCCCCCCCGTGGTGCCCCCCCTCTCTGTGGCCGTGCCTCTTGTGCTTCCTGCGCTCCCTCCTCCCCTTGTGGTGGTGGCGGCGGTAGCGATGGGCTCGTCGGGCTGGTGGAGCAAAACAGAGAAAGACAGAAGGGATAAAAGAAAGGGCGGATTTAGTGAAGAATTCAGAACGGGAGGTGCACTGATGTAAGAGGGAGATAAATCACTGACAAGCTTTCAGACAGATCAGGCGCGGGAAGTTGGAAGCAGGTACGACGAGGGGAAATGGATCAACAACAGGAAGGTCAAAACCGCTTGTTGTTTGCAGAAGGTTTAGCTGCTCACAAAACTCTGACAGAATCTGTTTTATCTCACATTCAGTAAACTGGGCGCCTTTAGCGAGAGCGCACTGAGCTAGCCACCCACACAGCCTCAGCTAAGCTCGATCCGGGTGTTCTGCCAAATTATGTTTCTCTGTTCCTTTCTGGATTTCCCCAACAAAGACATGTCATCTGCAATGAATGATAACAGTAACTCTGGGCCATGAAAACAACTCCGTCCAGAGATAAAGAGTCCACAGGAAAATCATTTGTTATCACTTTCAACAGAGGCTACATTATTTCAGTATTTCATCATTACTGTCACATTGTGAGTGGAGTGAAATGAAACACAAGGCTCCATTTGTTGAATATTTATATATCTCAACCCTTTATATCTACTCTGAAAGATGTAAGATATTATGCAGACAAGTGAAGATATTTATTCCCTTTATTCTGTCGAAATGATTGTGGGAATTTATTGTAAGGCACAAAGGAGCTAAGGTGTGTGAAAGTTGCATAATGAAGACTTTTTTTAGACACTAAGCTAAAATAAGAGGTTGCTTGCATGTCCTGCATTTCCAAGTGTTTTATTCTTTATGCACAAAATCTCATTTATGATATGTTTCTATTTTTACCACACTTTCTTTCTCAGTAGTAGACGGTCACCGGTTGCAAATAATTTGTGTAAAAGTTTGAAAAAAAAGAACCTACCTTAAGCATAAAGCACTTCAAAGAGAATGCTACCACTTCTAAGTAAGGCCAGGGGAAATTCATCCAGTCTGCAACCACATTCATCTTTTTGCTTGCAATTATTCATAATGAGGGAAGAAGAGCCTGAATTAGCAAGGTGACAGCAGCTCCCGAAGGCAGTGAAAGTAGGAGGTTCGTCTACTCTACCTATGGTGGTGTTTATGCTAACAACTACAAATATAAATGCAAAAAGAAACCGTCACATGGAAATACTGCTCTAAGTGTTGCTGTGTGCCGTCCAGTCGTGTAAAAACTTACATTTTGTGCAGACGATTTTGGGCTGGTCCCACTTCCCGTTGGCGCGGCACTTGGCTGTGGGCACGTGGCGCTGCAGGAAGCCGTCGGCACACTGGTAACGCGCTACTGAGTGGATGTCATAGTGGGAGCGTTTCCGACCAATCAGGAAGGCATTATCTACACTGGGCGGGAGGCCACAAAGCACTGCAAGGGGAGAGGAAGGAAACGTCATAGAATGTTAATCAGATTGTCCACTTCTGTTTATCCCTACGACATCTTGTGTAATAAAATGAAATCTCATTATAATGATTTTCTCTTAGATTCAGCTCAGAGATCGGATTATAAACACTTTATTAATCCCAAAAATAAAAGTATGTTATCAATAGAGTATCTTCTGGGTTTACATTATACAAATACACAATACAAAAATATACAGAATAATTGAGAAATCACTGTAACAGACTAGCCTATTACCAAATCAACTATAAACATAGAATATTTGTATTATAAAGTGTGCAAAGTACACACAATTGAACACAAAGAGGTCATGTTGAAGCACAATATGTACACATTTTCAGGGGTTATGGAAGGGAGGAAAACAAGAGTAAACTTTTTTTAATAAAATAAATTAAAGAAACTATGGAGCTGGGAGTTTCCTGCTCGCCAGAGGTGAGGTATTGTACAGGCTTATTGCTTTTGGAAGTCAATATTTTTTATCAGTGATCAAAACAGTTAAATGCATTTTCTGCAATCGGTGTGTAATCTTCCTCCTTCTTTTAGGGCGTTCCCATCTCTTGGAAAAGGCCTCACACAAACATCACAGAGGGGATTTAGTGTCTGCAGGACAGCGTGTCTGTCTACATCTGTGAGTGAGTGGGCCGCTGTCAGAGTCACTGTCAGACACATGAAGAGCAGAATCAGAGAAATGTTTCACAAGCTGAGAGGAGAGAAGACTGACGGCCGGTCAGAGACTGACAGGGTGGACAGCCTCGGGGATTCACTCAGACAACTTCACAGATATTGTAAATTGGAGGGAGCCTGCGGGGGAGGCAGCAGGTGAATGTGTTTCTGTCATCTTTATCAACCGCTAACACCCCGTCATGGGGAAAAGTTGTAGAAGGCAGGTGGAGTAGACAAAACATTTAACACTGCAAGTTTCTTTTGATGTACTTTCCCCTCCAAAGTGCAATAGTTTTAGCACAAATACACCGGAGTCTGCTGCCATATCTACAAGGAGCACGAGAAAAAAACAAGCGTGTTTATATTTTGGATTTGACTGATGTGTTTGTTTGATGAGCATCCCCAGGTTTATTTTCCTTCTTGTCAAAATTCTTTAGTCTAACTTATCTTGTACTTTACTTTTCTTTCTGAATACATTATGCCAACCTGAATCACCAAAGCCTTGCAAAAGCAACAGAGCACTTTGATATTGTTCCAAATATTATTATGAATCATGAAATATTTTTACTCCAGCAGATATTTTGACTTATCATAGCAGGGAGCTCTAATCATTTTAACAATGGCTGACCCTGTTCTACCTATTGCAGTGAAATACAACATTAAACCAGTTATTAGTTACACCCGTGGGGTTGCTGAACATCTGCTGTGAAAAAGCTTTCACACATATTTCCCCCTGGAAGTATTCAATCGTTGTGTAATTAGAGAGGTTTTATTAGCCTGGGTATCACCTGGTAAAACTGGGCACCAATCAACTGTATGTGCTCTTGCAAAGCTGTTAATTCATTACACCATGGATGAGAGTTAACATGCCTGTAGTTTGTTAGTCCCTTTCTCATATTTGTTTTGGTAAAATAAACAATTAGCAAGAAAGAAATTAGCAGCAACAAGTCCAGGTTTCAACGATGGCCGACAGATGCAAAGAAATATGTGCAACGTTAACGAAATCCTGCAAATACAAAACGCTTCAACAATCCCAAAATCCAACGGAACAGGGACACTAAAAAGTGATGCCCACAGCTGGGACTGTTGTGCTTTGTGTTTTGGCACATTAGTGTTTTATATCTGCATTGTTTTTGAAACTGCAGCGTGTATCTTCTAATGGAAGTGTTTTGGGGAGCACATTTGCAGCTGTCGGCCACCGTAGATTTCTGTTTGACATACTGATACATTTCTGATGTTGAGACTGCATGGTCTTATTTTTATCTTGGTTTTATGGAAATTATAGATAGACACCCCTGCGTACATTTAGAGTGAAGGGACGAGACAATCCTTGGTTTTCTGCTGAACTGTCTAGTCTCCTGCATGAGAGAAACAAGGCCTGGGCAAAGGCTAGGAAATCAGGCTCAGAGGTAGAATGGCTGCGTTTTAGGCAGCTAAGAAATAGCTTCACTTCACATGTCAAAAGTGCTAAATCTAAGTATTATCTGTCAGTTACCACAAAGAACCTGAACGACCCTAGAAAATTCTGGTGATATCCGTAATGAGCTACCTCCGTGCCTTACCACAGCATCTGGCACTATATCGGATAGGGCTACCATGTTAAATTGTTTTAATGAGCATTTTGTGTCCTGTGGCTCTCTGTTTCATTCTGTTTCTCTGCTTCTGTGAACACCACAGTCGGTGACTCAGAACAATGTGGTCTGGAAAACCCTTTCAGTTTGACTCCTTTTACTGTTGATGTTGTTCGTGAAGTCTTAACCAAGCTAGATCCTAAAAAGCCGGCTGGTCCGGACAACGTAGAACCTTTCTTTTTAAAGACAGCTGCAGATTTTATTGCTCCACCTGTTACTTCTCTTTTTAACCTCTCCCTCAGCACAAATACAATTCCAAAAGTATGGAAGTCAGCTTATGTCCTGCCACTACTAAAAGGAGGGGAGGCCACCTTATTAAACAATTATAGACCCATCTCTAAATTGTCAGTTCTGGCTAAGGTTCTTGAACGCCTAGTGAGTGAACAAGTAAAGAAGTTTTTATGTACAAATGACATCCTGTCTAAACATCAGTCAGGCTTCAGAAAGCAACACAGCACCATCACTGCCACAATGAAAGTGGTAAATGATATTAAGAGTATTTGAGATAATAAGCAGAGTTGTGCAGCTCTATTTGTTGACCTATCCAAAGCTTTTGATACCGTCAATCATCGCATTTTGAAGCAGAGGCTGGTCAGTATTGGCATATCCAGCCATGCAGTGGGGTGGTTTGTGAACTACCTCTCTGAAAGGTCCCAATGTGTTCAGTTTGATGGGCTGTCTTCTGAGTGGTTAAACATCACTAATGGTGTACCACAAGGTTCAGTTTTAGGTCCGCTATTATTCTCTATCTATATTAATAGTTTAGGTGAAAATGTCGAAGGAGCAACCTTACATTTTTATGCGGACGATACCGTTATGTACTGTGCAGGTCCCTCGATTAACGAGGCTGTTGTTAAATTACAGGCTGTTTTTAACATTATTCAGGCTCAGCTCTCTGAATTAAAGCTTCTTTTAAATGTGGATAAAACCAAGGTAATGCTCTTTTCTAAAGCTAAAGCTAAAAATACACCGGAGACTGCTTTGGATATTGTAACCACGCAAGGAATACAACTTGAAGTGGTTACCTGTTACAAATACTTGGGTATCTGGCTTGATGACTGTCTCACTTTTAAATTGCATGTAAATAACCTGCTTAAAAAGCTGAGGGTTAAGCTAGGTTTCTTTTACAGAAACAAGTCCTGTTTCTCGCTTGAGGCCAGGAAAAGGCTAGTCACTGTGACCTTTTTACCTGTGCTGGACTATGGTGATTTGTTATATATGAATGCACCTGCCAATTACCTGAGCAAGTTAGATGCTGCGTATCACAGTGCACTGAGATTTTTGACAAATTGTAAAGCACTTACGCATCACTGTAGCCTGTGTATACCAAGGCGGTTTTGCCATCACTTACTGTACGGAGGCTCAGTCACTGGTACTTTTTCATTTACAAAGCCATGTTGGATAAACTACCATCTTATATCTGCTCCCTGATCTCTCGGCAAATTGAAAGTACTTATTGCCTGAGATCGCATCCTGTGGTTTTATTAAATGTGCCAAGTGCTAGGACTGTCTTAGGGAAGAAAGCTTTTAGATGTGCAGCTCCACTAACTTGGAACAGTCTGCAAAAAGAATGGAAAATTACCAAGCTAGTACCACTACATGTTTTTAAAGCTCGGTTGGATGCTACAAAATCAGATGCTGTTGGTACCTGTACATGTGGTTAAATATGTAAATTGTAATCCCTGTACATTTTGCTGTATGATGTCCTTCTGTTGTTCTGTTGTTTATGTTTTTATGTCTTCTTGTGGAACCTACTGCTGCAGGTCTCCCTTGAAAAAGAGATCATTGACCTGGATAAATAAAGGTTTTGAATTGAATTGAATTGACTGTACATTTTCAACAAAATATCACAAGTGTTCACATTGATTATCACTCCTTACTATCTACAGTACTACATGTGTATCATCTCTATTTAAATAGTTGGGCCCCTTGATGGCGTCCAATACAAATGTAGATATAGATTACTTTATTGTCCATTAAATTAGCTAAGTTAGTACACAAAGGGCACAACGTATAGTTTACACAGAATACAGTACAATCATGGATCTTAACGTGTAAAAATGCCTAAGTGGCAGTCATAAAAGTCCTAAGTGGATTATTTTTCCACTGGCTTTTGGTCCATTAAAATATCACGCCAGAGCATGATACTCTGTAGTATTACAAATAATACAATTTGACGTTATTGTACGTTTCCAGGTTGAGCTTCTATCAGAGATGATATCTGGCTAACAGTCAGAAGGAATAAAAGTCGTGGAAATGAGTTTGAGGTAAAAACTTCTCTAATTTGCCGACACCAGAGCATTGCTTCCACCCTTGAATGTGATTTACACACTTCAGTGCTACAAGCGGTGATATGAGGTCTTAATCAGCAATCAGAAAATGTTTACAAACCCTCTTAATTCCCTTGTCCTTGTCCTAATACCTCTCAAGTTCTTAATAGGAGAAACAATGTCATTAAATCTGATGAAAGTTGTAATGCCATATATACAGTTTAATGCAATGTGGAAGAAAAGGGGGCGAAAAGCACTTTCCTTCTCACTTGAGACGATCACACACTCAACACAAATGAAAGGCTCAAAGGTAGTTTTCCATTAGCCCTCACCTACACACTGTTGAATGATTACTCGTAGCGGGGGCAGGCAAAGTCAGAAGGTATTGAAGTGGGGATAAAAGAAAATGTCACTAAACTCAGGGAAAGCAAATGGAGCGGTCCGTTTCATTAGCTCCACTGCAATGGAGTTGTGACCTTTAGTGAATACATCAGTATTTGCATACATGGATGTCAGAAGCTGTCATAAGTTGAGTTTTTATACAGTTTTAAGTCACATATTTAAGATACATTCAACATGTATATTTTCAACTTTCTTGTTTATTTCTTGTCTTTAAATTTGTATGTACAATGCCAAGTCTTTTTATGCTGCTAAATTGGGATCAATAAAGTACTATCTTATCTTATACCCATAAGATCATGGTGGTCTTTCACTCTTTAGAGAAGAGAAAAGAAGAGAGGACGCTGAAGAGGAGAGGTGACTTACTCGTGCAGAGGAAATAGGAGATGAGATTTTAGAGTTTCTTAATGTATGTATTCAAATTTAAAATCTAGAAGAAATACACTGTACGTTGCTGAATGTATCACTTACAGATGGCAAAGGTGGGTATCTTTTCATGCAGTTCATTTAAGGTGGTGTACAAGCTGAAACCCCTGCATGCAGGTTACATAAGGTGTGTGTTTTCTGTCTGCCTGTGTCTCCGTGGGTGTGTCACTGAGAGTTAGAGGCTGGTTCCTCTCAGCACTCCGCCATGGCCTCAAAGCATCCGGACACCTACTTAGGATTCTGCTACACTGAATCTGAGAGACTTGAAAGTGTGTGAGCATCTCGTTGAAACAGCTCTGGCAGCGAGGCTCACATGGAAACAGTAGATGTGGATAGATTCAGTGTTGTTTATTAAAAAAAACAACTGCGGGAGATGTTTGTGTGGATGTTTGCTGAAGACACAAAGACACACAGCCCAGACCACCTGCCAGATAAAAAAGTGGAAAATGGTGATGATATGCGATGGACCACAGCGTGTGTTTACCACAGGATATTTAACTTGTATCTCTAAACAGACGTAAGAAGTGCAACATTAAATTAAAAAAATATATCAAAGAGAAAAGCACGATTCCTATAAACTTTATTGAAATAACAGAGCAAACTAACAGACTCCAATGCCCCCAACTTAAGACTTTTCAATATTTAAAAAAATGTTTTCTTCAATATCTAGGAGTGACCATTTTCTGTTAAAGTATTTATTTACATATCTTCCTATGTACTGAATTATTAGATTAGATATACTTTATTGTTCCCAAATAGGTGAATTGTTTTGTCACAGCAGCATTATGCGTTATATACGTCCTATCTGAAGAACGCACAATATAAAATATACAGAAGAAGTTACAATACTCTACAATTGTAGAACCTATCACTAAAAAAGAAAAGCAGAGGAGGATACTACAGTATATACATTATAAAAGTATACCAATTAGTTCAGTTCTCTAAATCTCCACAGATAGTGTTTGGTCAGAGATTGCTGTGAGCCAGTGATAGCAGCTCTGTGGAGGTCGGAGGCCCATCTGTGGAGGTCCCCGCACATCTCCCTGTGGAGGATGTAACGATCTGTAGCAGCGATCAAAAGGATCCCTGAGGGGAAGACTGCTCAGGTGGGTTTGTTCAAGAGGATCTTTATCTCCTCCTTCCTGTCTGAGACTGGAGAGATTCATCGTCAGCACTGATCATAAATCAACACAAGGGCTTTTATATTACATTGGAATTATACGTGTATATTAGGTTTAATAGAGGTGCAGGAATTAGTCTTACAACCTGGAAATTAGTTCGTTTTTTGCTACTGCCAATTGCATTTGTGCTTCAAAAAACGGTGTTTATATGTGTAGAATATACTGCTGAACAAAACATCTACAAATCATAAACGTGTGCTTGCCAAAGATCTTATTTTCTGCCCAATACAAAGTTATAATGGAAAAACCCAATTGACTTTTTGTCTAGGGAACCCTTGCAATGCTTACTTCTCGGTTTGCCTAAAGAAATACATCATCACTGCACCACTCTAAAGGAGTGTTTGTACTTTTTGAGTACACACACACATACTCTCCCTCACCTGTGGCGTCCTCACACACAGGGGAACCTGTTTCCCCCCAAATCCCTTCTGAACTACAATGTCAATTGCTTTAAAGGCTGCTGCACTAGCTAAGACTGGTACAGCTCTATGCACACTCAAACACACACACACAACTGGAAGCATTCACAGTAGCTGGTTGAGTAATTCCTATATAAATAAAAATAGTTTTTCCCCTTACTTTCAAAATACATTTGAGCAATGACAGTTTTACACAAGACACTGTCTATCCAACAATGATTACATTACACACCAACAGACACATCAACTGCTAAAGGCAGAGACGACAGCCTATCATCTCCCAGAGCACTGAGCGCAGAGTCTGTCATGCAAAATTTGATTTCCTGTCTCTGTATATAATGACCCATCAAAACAATGGAACTATTTTGTAATACTTACATGTCCTCTTCTGGGAAAATTCCTTCTCCTCCTCCTCCCTCAAAGAGCTCAGAAGTCTACGTAGAACTTGGTCTGTGCCTCTTTTTGTCCTTAAATCATTTGTTCTTCTTTATAATTCTTTATACAATGTGGATTCAGCAATGAAACACTGCTGATTTTCGTAGTAAAACACTGTATTCAAAACTACAAAATGTATCGCTCATCAATATAAAAGGTCAAAAGTCACTTCAATGCATAACGTTTTCATGTATACATTTTGTGAGGTTTCTGTAATCAGAGGGCCTATAGACCTCAGGTTATGTCTTATTGATCTGGATTGTTTTTGTCCAAAAGGAGACAAAGTCAGATTACATTTTCTACATCATTATGCAGATATTTAGCCAGCTAGATAGCTCAAGATAAAGACATCTGAAGAAATCAGAAGCAGGTTTGACAAGGTTCGCTACAATGTGTGAGTAATATTTGAGGCTTGTGAGAGCGAGTTGTGTAAATACTATGTTTCATGAGTCTGGCTGTCTTTCCCTTAGATCTGACCATCGTCTCATCAGATGTCAGTCTCACCTCTTTTCACTTATATGACAAAAACATCTTCACAATCTGCATGACACATCGCACTGGGTGGCTGGTTGAGGCGTCCGATAGGCTCACACGGTGCTGTTATCGCCTCATCAGGCTGATGAGCAGAGAGAGCGCAGAGAATACTCAGCATGGAGCTCACAAACTCCACTGATAAGACAAGACATTACATGGGGTTACTTAGAGGGAAAGAAGAGGCTGAGGGGAGGCGGGGGGAGATGAAAAGATGCTGGTGATTGTAACTGACTGATTAGGGTCAGAGGTGGGCCGGATGCTGGGGACTTGTGACAGTGTTCAGCAGAGGTGGTGCAACACTGTGTTTGTGAGGGAAATACCTTCCCTTTCATACAAGAATAGAGGATCAGATATGTTCGTCGCCTGAGGCTTCAGAAGTACGCTCTTACGCTTGTATCCTCTGAAGACAAACCATCTGTTAAAGCATGAGTAATTTGCCTAAATTAACATAATGACCATCAGTAAAGCCTTTAAGGCTTTTATGTTAAGGACCATCAAATATAATAATAGAACAGGGACAATGAGGGAGGCAACTTTGTTCATTTCTACAAGTGAGTATAGATGCAACGCTGAAGATAAGCCTGAATGACTATAATTTGAGTCTGGTTAGGGCTCTTCATTATAACCCATTACTACAGACTTCACTGAGAAAGATTTGATTAAGCTTATTATTACCTGAGCAGGTAGCACCTTGTATGGCAACCACTGCCTGCGCATGAATGTGTGTAAATGTGAATGACGACCTTATATGTAAATGTTCTTTGATGGGTTGCAAAGACTGAAAAAGCGCTAAATAAATGCAGCCCATTCACCATTTAGCCGACCAGAAATCTCCTCTGTCATCCATTTTTCCCAGATCATGATGGCATTATCTTGATGATGCCACATGCGTTTATCAAAGTGAAACTTAGAGCGACATTTTGTGTCAAAGCTTCAGGCAAAGTTGTGTTTTTGTGTCCTGCTATTTCTCTAAACCTGCCTGCCTTACGCTTATATTATGTTTGTATTTTTGCCATCGGTCATTAGTCTGACCTATATTCACATGTTTGGCAAAAAGGAGCTGTAATAGGCTCTCAGAGGAGCATGAGGTGACCAACAACAGGGGACATGAAGCCGAGGTAGCAGCGTATAGAAACTTAACCATCCAATGCGTTTGTTCCCTGGTTTTGCTGAGCTAAAGTTTCCTGAGCAGAAAGTACGTTCCGCCTCAAGACGTGCTTCACCTTAGTGAAACAGAACATTTGGCAGAGGAAATGAAACCGTGATGAGAAGAACATGGAGAACTTTTCAAAGTCGTGCTGCAAGATTATGAGAGATATAAGAAGGGGCGCTGAGCTGGAGAGCAGTAATGAGTGTGCATCTGAAGCATGTGGACTGATTGAAGAGGTATGGTGCTAATCTGTTGCGCTGTGTATAATGGTAAGTATTTTATAGCCAGGGTGTTTAGAAGCCATCGATGGAACATGTCGTCTCAGAAATAGGCTGCAACACTTGTAATCCCCTTCAGATAAAAATGAAAAACGGCTTTAAGAACATCCTGTCATCTTTTCTCATTATCCATCTCACGGCTCCCCTTATAGGATTTCAGACTAAAGAACTGACAGCACAGTGAGGTTATTTCTCCTTTGCCCTTTTTTCTCCGTCTCATTGCCTCTTCTGTCCGATTCCTCGCCGTCTCACTGTTTAAATCCGATGTCTCCTCGCAGCCTTTTACAGTTTTACATCCTGCTACTCTGCCTCCTCACCTCTCTGTCAGTCATCTTAATCAGCTGTTGAAGTCTCAGCGTACTTCATGCTCCTCTCTCCTCTCCTCCATCCGCCCGTTGCTCTCACCTGTTCCCTTCTTGCAGACGTAGGGCAGATTGTAATTGCATGGCACGTCGTTCCATTTTCCGTTCTCATGAGCGATCATCACCACGCAGTCTTCTCCTCCAGCAAAGAAGTTGTCTGGCTGGTTCTCACGCCAGTTCTCATATTGCTGCACAAAAAGGAGACAAACATTTAAACAACTATATTTAGTTTTAAAATTTCAACAATTTTTTTCTCAACATCAGATACTCATCTCATGTCTAATTGGCAATGGCAATAAACTCTTTGTGGAACATGATTTATGAATCACTCCTAAATTCATGGTTACTAAATGACCTTGTGATGTTTTTTATTAATTAAACAAAAGCCTCCCGTGTCTGTGCATACTGACTATGTGTTGTCATAGGTAGATTAAGCTGTATTGCAAAATCTTTTTAATGAAATCTCAAGCTATAGGTAACAGTGAAAATGGGAACAGAAATTCATGGATTAGTTTCCCTTCAGTTAACTGCTGTTCAGGATATTTACGGCTGTGTTACTGCAAGCAAATCCAAATGATATACTTCCACTGGGATCTTAAACACTACTGGGATCATCAGCTGACTATGAGAAAAAACAACACACAGTTCCTCACCAGATCCATCTTGTCAGTCCACTGAAAGTCTTCCTCCACTGTGCGATCATTTAACCCGATCCATGTGTTGTCATGGCTTAGACCTGAGAAGAAGGTAACAGGAAATGAATACAGAGGAAATACATACAGTACACACAATTATACACACAGTACACAAACCACAGACAAAGAAATATATAACACCCATTGTTTTCATGGATACACCAACTTTTCCACCTCAGCCAGGTCTAAAAACGTTTTTTTCTGTAAACAAAATGCGTGGATAGTAAATGGAAATACACTTTTTTAAATTGGAATAGATTGGTGTCCAACCTTTGGACTGCAATGTAGTGCTCCAGGGTACAAAACAAAAGCAAGTAGGTCTGTAAAAAGGGGTTTTAATTCCCTTTAATGCATTAGAAATGTATGTTATAATGTACAGTATGGTGCTTACATCATTCAAGTAGAATAGGTCATCATTATGGGGGTTGAGGTTACAATACGGGTACAAAAAACAATAGTAAAGACGCCCTGAAATGTAGTTTCTCGTATGGATAAAGCTCTAAAAATTCTCAAAATCTTTCCCTGAAAGACAAATACTTCTCTGACATCTTCACGTTATCTTATTCATGTGTCAAAAAGGTTTTATAGCGCAGCAGAAAATATAATACAACAGTCTCCGAAGGTTCAGCAATATCCCCCCGACTGGTAAGCTGTTCTTTACTATACGTATAAAGCCACTTTAGTGCTCATTAATGTTACATATTGTGCTGCAGGGTTATTCTTTGTGCAACAGGCTCCAAACACACAGTCCTGGAGCTAAACATCAGCAGGGACCCTCCCTCAGCTGAGAGAAGAACAATAATGGAGATGCACAGTTTCTGTCTGTGGTAAACTGAGGATGAGACTTTTTTTTGTGAAAGAAAAAAATCACTAATGGTGTTTTGGGCTAATCTCATTTGTGTGTTTGGGGGGTCTGTGTGCACGATGCATTGGCGCGTGCACATGCTTGCACATATGTAATGGAATTTCAATCATGGTGTATCTGCTTAACATCATTAACAGGCCCATTAATCTTCCTAATGGCTCTGATCCTCTTATTGCAGGGGTGGAGACTTCCATTTTCGAAGCAATTAAAAACACTTTTTGGTAACCGTGCGTGTATGGAAGAAAGATGGGTGCTAGATAGATGACACTGTCCTGGCATCTGTTCAAAACAGAAGGTGGATTCATTATTAGAGAGGACTGGTGCTTGTGATATAGCCATTTTACAACATGTGGATGAAGAGCACTGCCAGGGGCCAAAAGCTAAGAATAATAAAATAAAGGATTAAGAACAGCATTGAAAATTGGCAAAAAATCGTAAATTGCATTTGGAAATAATTCAGGATAACATGCTTGAAATAGCAGGTCTGTTGATTTCGCTACACATGACAACCATTTAATCAATGAGTCATAAAATACTTTTTTCTTTTTAATACAAGCGTAGAAAAAAATCTTCTTCTGGCATGTGACAATTTAACATCTTTCCCACACAAATCCACCTTAAACTAAATTAAATCAAGCTCTTTTTTTGTCAAATTACTCGGTCTTATTTAGCTCAGTTTCAAATGAGGTTATCTGCACTGTGTGGATTTTTCACCTGTTTCAAGACAAATCGCACCCTAAGAAGGAATATGAAAGTATATTAAATGTTCTGTCACAGACAATGTATCAGAGCCTATAGTACCCATTTATTTGGCTGAACAAACTGGGCTCCTGAGGGTGTTCTTCACAGTCTGTCTGCGCAATACACTTCCTCAAAGGTCGTTCAGAGCAGAACAACACTGACATGTATCACTGGATTATGGAATACACATGAGGAAAGAGCTGCCATTGCCAAGTTATGATAATAATAATGAAGAAGAGTAGATATCACTGATGTGTTGCAGGCAGACAGCTGAAGGAGAGCTGGTTAGATTTGAAAGGATGTGTAAGTGCTATTATTTAAATTGATTGGTGGCTGTAAGAGAAGCAGATATTTTATAGAGATGTGAAGCAACACAGTCAGATCATTTCAGGAGTGTCTATGAGTATATCAGTTACAGAAATGTGCTTTGACATAGTCATTACCCAACAGGACAAGCTGCAATTGCCTTGGCTATATCGTGACTTTTCATCCATCATCAACTCAAACAATTTATATTTGTGTAATAATAAGGTTTTTAGACCAAATAGCTGAAAAATAACGTTGTTTGAGTTTAGTGCTAGTTTTCACATTTTCGTGAGAGGCCTATACAATTTTTCACAATTTGAAGCATGCTAAAATGTTAAAATCAAGCTGTTAATCATAGTTAACATTATACTTGCTAAACATGAATGTGCTACCATTGTCCTTGTGAGCATGTTGTCATGCTAGCATTAGCATTGTAGCGTTTGCTTACAGATATTACAGCCTTTCAAAGCTCCTACCATACGTTGAGACTCTTTGTATTGATCACTAAAGATTCAATTAGGTGATTTAATTGTTTTGAGAAGATTTTTATGAAAATCAAGTCTGGGAAACACTCTAACTAGACATTCCTATCAGGGTTGCCAACTCTCACGCATCTGGTGTGTGACACACGCTCTTACGCTGCCCAAACTATTCTCACGCCAAAAACAAGATGAACCGGCGATAGTTTTTGGTTGGTTATTTACAATGTTGAGTTGACAGCTGCTCAAGCTGCCGATCCGCTCCCTCCCCGCCCCCACCACTCTTAAAGGAATGGTATGCTCATGACACTCATTTTTAAATAATTATCATCCGATAAAACAGACCAGTCTCTGCCAGTCTTTTTTTTTTTTTTAATCCGATGACATTATCAGTGATTTTAAACTGATTATATACCGAAATAACATCAACACTGTGGGCGCCGCCATTTTCCGGACGTGACGTAAACCATGCGTTTGGTTTTCGAAGACACGTTGATCTCCATGTTATTTACTGTAGTTTCTCTCTTCAAATATGCCTCACTGTATCGCGAAATATTGCCACAATTCTGATAGGAACAATCCACGGAATGCTCGGTTCCATCTGTTGCCAAAAGGTAAGCGTAAGAAGTACATTCAGAGGCAGTGGCTAGCGAAATGTGGCCGGCCCGAACCGAAAGATTCACAGGCGACTACTCTGAGAGTATGATAAAACATAACATGGGATTTATGGAACAACCATTACTTAATGGAGATGCAGTACCATCGGTCTTTCTGATGTCATCACCGACCAGGACACCAGTTCGGCCAGTTGAGAAATCGCCCTCTGCAAGTGTGAAGCGACGGAGGAGCAGAAGTAGTGCTCGGAGTAAGAATAAGGTATGTTATAGCGCATTTCCATTGCAGCGGCTAGCCCCGTTTTAACGTCCTTTAGCGTCCAGGCCAGGACAGTTTTTGGTGGCCTTTCCATATAGCGTAGTACCGGCTAGTGTGTATTTCCCCCCAGTTTTTTCCGGCCCCATAAAATCGTGATTCTATGGCCAGGGACAACGAAGCTGAGTATGCTAAACTAGAGAGGGAATCGCTAGCAAGGGTGGTACTACATGCATACATATAGTATCTTATATCATCTTCCCATTATACACACATGCATTTCCAAACATTTGGACTACCTATGTTGCAAATGTATTATCTTTTCAATTTACACACGGCATCTATTGCACATCTGTCCGTCCTGGGAGAGGGATCCCTCCTCTGCTGCTCTCCCTGAGGTTTCTCCCATGTTCCCTTTAAACTGTGGGTTTTCTTCAGAAGTTTTTCCTTGTACGATGTGAGGGTCTAAGGACAGAGGGTGTCGTATTGTCATACTGATATGTATGGCTGAATTCCCCCATCCAATCTCTTCACATTGGTCAAAACTTCTTCCTCTGCTGACGAGTCCGAACTCAAATACTATAGCCATGTTTCCGTGTGTTGACAAAGTGAACGCATGGATGACGTCACGACCATCACGTGACTACTGAAAATGGCAAAAATGGCGGCGGCCAGACGGAATATACAGGTTTTGATAAAAAAGAGCTATAAAATCATTATTTACCGAGGAATATCGCTGATTTCTTCAGGGTATGGTTTAAACATAATGTTTCACTAAATACTGAAGTTTTGATTAATTATCTAATGAGTGGACCATTCCCCAACGTTAACAGACAGCAGAGCAGTGGGAGCCGGTTGGTCAATCTTCGACCTGTATTGCGCATGCGCAGATCTAAGATCCAGTGGAAATTATAACAAAGTAAAAGTCTGCTGCTTATTGTTCTACTAGGCCAAAATATAGTCAAAACGTATATGAGAGTGAGCAGGGACGTGCACAGACATTTGGAGGAGCTATTGCTCTAAACTGGAAAAAGGGCCTCCCCCCGAAAAAAACCATAAGGCATTTTGAAAACTGTAACTTGTTTTTAATGTAAAAGAAACCAAACGATTATTACATCAACTAAATTGAACAGTAATTCACATCTCAAAATAAGGCGACTACTTAATTTTAAAAATGAAAACCAGGGACATTTTTTGTTTTGCGGTCCATATCTCATTAAAATATCTAATGTTAGTAACTATTAAAGACAAAATGGGGACAATCCTGTTTTAATGTAGTTTGACCTTTGTAACTGCTGTGCAGACATTCTGATAAAATAGGGCTTCTAACTAGGCTAATTAGCTCAAATAAACTCACTAATTAATGAAACCAGTTCAATACGCATTATTCTTATTCTTATCATTCTTTACGAGCGCAGTAACGGTAAGGTAGCCTATCTAATTACTTATTTATTTAGTATTCCATAACTTAATAACAGAGATGGTCAAACTAAAGTGGTAGAGACATAGCAGACATCCTACAATGAAGCGGGACATTGAACTGTTCACCCGTGAGAGGGCGATCAAGAAAAGAGAGAGAGCGGCCCCGTTGAGGGAGTTTACAGATGAAAAGACACAGAAAGACAGAAGCACAATAACATGTATATTTAGGTGTTTTTTTTGTAAATAACCGCCGGTATCAAGAGGAAGTAAAGTCCCCTGGGTTGTCCCTTATACCCTAACTGCCATGAGACAACTCAAAATCAAGTTTCCAAAATCCGACACTGAGGTGGTCTTAACGCACCGGCAGATGACAGCGCTGACAAAGTGTGTTTCCCGCAGCGAGACGCTACAATACTAATTATGGGTTTATCATGTTGATTCGGCCACAACAGAAAAAAGAAAAACAAACTCTCGCTCTCTCCAGAGGGGCAGGTCAGCCAAAAAGGCCAAACGGGCCGTTACCCGGGCAACATTAGCCCGTACCTGTGCACGTCCCTGAGAGTGAGAGTGTGTTAATTAATATATTTGGCAGTTTGGAGTAAGTCTGTAGATTTCTCTGTGTGTGTGTGTTTCATGTAGGCCTCTCACGATAATTAATCTGGATGGATACATTTTCCCGGAAATTATTGCGATAAACGATAATATTGTCGGCACCGTTGTATGACTATTTTAGACCACTTACATAATGATAATATATAATAATAATTCAAGTACATCCTTTCAAACTGCTAGTCACATCCTCATGTAAATGGACATTTATTGAGTTCATTTTTATTTATCGTACGATAAGTTAATTAATTACTTAAAGGCACACAATAAAACAGTGGAAACAAACATGTGTTTGACTTTCATTAGTGAATGAAACATTGTGCCCTTTATAGTCTGTGTCCAATATTGTGTATTTGTATATATTGTATATATATCCTATATATATATGCTAAGGTCCCGCTGCTGACATGATAGCAGTCATTTAGTGTGCATATGTGTAATTAAACCCATGATATCAAAATCTCACTCCAGCCAGGTACCCAATGTTGGCAACCCTGTCCTAGGTAACTCTGAACACTTCTATGACTTTGCAAGACATACATTGGTCTGACTTCCTGCAGTGTAATGTATTCAGAAGAAAACATGTACACTTTCTGAGCCAATTTAATTTTCGTTATTGCTTTATACTTGACCTCCACCCACCTCTGATGAAGTTCTGCTCGGCCAGGCTGTGGACACTGGCCAGGTGTCCGCTGTGCTCCCTGCAGTCCTTCTCAGCGTCCTCCCAGGTGTGTCTCCGGCTGAAGTACCTGTAGCAGTGGCCGTGGAACTTCCTCCATGTGTGCTCGCAGCCCTCAGTGTCTGGTGGAAAGGGCAATTTGCAAAAAGAAGGGGGAGGTAATTGAAGAAGACAGCGATTAGACAACGGGAAATCCATCGTAAGAGAAATGTGGGTTTTTTCAAATCGTTAAACATCCACAGAATAACTGCTTTGCACAGGGATGGAGGATTTAGGACTAAGAGGGCAACAGCCATTGTTCTTTTGTATTTGTTTTTGTATCACCACAGCAGATTCCTAATGTCCTGCAGCACGCAAAATCTATATATTGCCTTTCCCCCTCTTTCCCTCTCCTTCTCCTTCAGCACCATCTTGCTTTTAGTGCCCTCTGTGACACTCCTCCCAGTCTCCATCTCTCTCTTCATCTCTTTGATTTGACTGTTAATCCGCAGCAGAGGCAAGCCGGCAGTGAGACAGCTTAGACCAGTGAAAGGGCGTTTTAATCTATTCAAATGACAACAATCCTTAGAAAGTGCTTCCAGTGCACAGCTCTCGCTTGGTAATTAAGCCCTGTCACAGTCCTGTCAGCACACACACTCTCCCTCCACCCATCCTCTCCTCCTCCCTTCATCTCTCTCAACTATCGCCCCTCATCTGTCAGGGGGGTTAGCTGTGTGTTATAAGCTGTACATTTCAGATGTGATGTGTGTGTGTGTGTGTGTGTGTGTGTGGCTTTCTGTTCAGCACTGGATTGTGTATGTGTGCATACGTCTGTGTACCTGAAAATGTGGAAATGAATGGTGGATTGGAGGTGGTTCAGGCTTTATCCGTCAGCTGAGCCAGTGGTTCCCAACCTGGGGGACGCAGGGGGGGTGCCAGGCCTCAGATGATTTGAGGCCAAATATCTTTGACTTTTTATTTTATTTTTTTACATATAATTGTAAAGCAATACATGATTGTCACTAAAAGCCTTGTCTCTACATTACAATAAAACATACAAAATAATTGATTTATTCATTTGAATAAAAATTCAAGTTAGTAGCTATTAAAGGCATAACAAGACAGAAATGTATAATTCTTTCTTTAATATAAATGTTTCTTCTGCCCGTAAAGTGTCCAAACCAGGCTTTTCTGGATAAGCGCATTTTTAAAACATATTGTCCATGCCGGTTTCAGTTGGATTATTTGTCACAGTTGCTCCGATCAGATCGTTCTCCTCCATTTTGTAGTTTATTTACGACTTTTGAATCCACATAAAAATCTGGCTTACTTTGAGCAACAGTTTAATGCCTTTGTGAATTGTTTCCACTTGCGCCGCCGCCGTCCTTTAATTTCTTCATACAGCGGGAATCCAAACGAATTAATCCTGAGTCCAATAACCATCAAAGTCACTCCAATAGTGCTCCTTAATTACGCTTTCATCCTCCTTTAACAAAATACTTCACATTCATCCAGTTTGTGACAGTAGTTGTAGCATTTTTGAGACTTTTACACTTTAATTACTGCTGTTGTACCCCCCCTTGTGTGTGTGTGTGTGTGTGGGAGGGGGGGGGGGCGCAACTTCCAACCGGAGTCATTTGGGGGGGCTCTTGGGAAAAAAGGTTGGGAACCACTGAGCTAAGCAACCTCCGCTCTCCCCCCCTTGTGCCCCCTACCCCTCCCTGCAGTGTGCGGATCAGGGAAAAGGCCTCAGCTTTTCCCCCACCAAATGTGAAGCGACACCAGTAAATTGTGAGGTGCAAATTGGGCCGTATGGGGCCCTGCTTAGTATGCAGAGAGATGCAGAGCAGAGAGGAGTCCATTATGAAAGCCCTTCTACAATGTAATATAAAACAAGGACCTCGAAACCTGCATACTGCATTGAGAAGGTAAGTGCTTTTAAAACCGATACGCTCTGCTCCATTCACCATGTTGTTCAGGGCTGTCTGAGGTACAATGCTGAGAAGTGCAATGACACTCTTTCCCAACATGCAATGCATCGGCTCCCAGAAAATCTGCCTCCTCGGTTCAAGGTCTCGTTGGTGTTATGTTATGTTTTGCAAAACAAACTCAGTCGGACTCGGCATGCAACTTAAATATTTCAACATATATTTATATATTCTTTCTCCCAACTCTTAATATTATCTTGCTCAGAAGATACGGTTAGTGTAAAAGTGATGAACATTGTAACTGAAAGTAATGATGATGAGCGATGTGTAAATATAAATAACCTACAGTTTATCCGACATGCAATAGCATGCTAAGATATTTGACTCTCAGAAGTGGCATGTCTTCTTCATGTCTCATTCAGCTAACATACTGTAAAGCTGAAAGGCTCAAGGTCAGACACAGATAAGTGAGTGATCATTCAAACATTCACATGTGCATGTTGGTTGCAGATAGAAAGAGAGCGATGAAGAATAGAGAGAGAAAAGTTATCTGGGAAATATATGGAGGCAAGTGTCTGTGATTATTCAGTCCTATACAGTCCGTCTGGTGTCCTATAATGTAAAGAAATGTTCTATTACCACTGTTACATTGAGTCATGGGCTGAGTAACTTCAATCAAAGCATCTGAAAACCGTAAAATACCAAAAGCTTTAGTTTTAGTTTGATCACATAATAAGTTATTCAAATCAAAATGTCACAAACTTAAAAGTGTTTTATGAAACCAAAGGTTTTGCATGGCTACTTGTTTTAAAAAATGTTTCTCTTTAAATATGTTTTTGAATTATACAGGTTAAGCCAGGTCTCCACCAAGTATTGTGGTGGTAAGAAATATGGTAATCTTTCTTTACGAAGCATATTTAAGAAATTCTATGCCCTACTAAAGTAAAAATGTGATTGACAAGGCTCGATGACTTTAAAAGAGGCGCCTGGATGTTCGCCAAATCAACTAATACTCACTCAATAATTATTTGCATTTCTTTACATATAAAATGAGGTTCATCACAGACATTTTTGGATCATAAATCCATGTCAGTAAAAAAATGACACTAAGATGCATTCCTGTCATTCTAATCTGAGTATTTACAAACAAGATTTAACATACACGCAGACTGAAGTAGTGAGTCATCACCTCAGGGTTTTGCTCCAGTCGTACTACTTTTAGAAAATGTACGGCGGGTTCTCTTAAAGTAACAAGAACGTAAATACGTGTTCTTCATGTTAATCAAAATCCAGCATGAAAGGTATGAGCTCTTATGTTGAAGCTGCACATGAAAATGATTTAGTTTAATCATTCAATACAGACGTTTAGTGCTTGAGTTCCTTTTTGGACTTCAGCTCAGTAATTGAGGAATTGTAAAATTGTAAAATGGCTACTTCTCCTACTGTATCTATTAATTTCTTCTGAGCAGTAATGCGAGTAGCTCTGACAACGATTATTGTAACTGTGGGTAATTTATCCATTACATGGCCAGCTCAAGTTTCTCATGGTTGTCTGGGGACTGGATCTGATGACCTCAAAACATGCTAATGACATGAAATCCAATTAGCCACTGTAACCTTTTACCCTCCTCTGGGTGGCTCAGTGGCTTTCTGGTTAGCCCCATTTGTTATTGAAAGATGATCCTGGGATTACTTCTTGTTCAGATTGTGCTTGTGAATATGAGTACAGTGTCTGTCTATAGCGCTCGGGTCGAATCAATCCTTGGTTTCCTTCAAATATTTCCTTTGCTTTGACATGATTGAAACCCCTTTATACAAGCTAACACGAGTAAACTCTAATGGATGTTAAAACATGTGCCTTTTTGAGAGGACAGGACAAAACGACTAGGTTAACATTGGGAATTTATCACAGCTTTACAGGACACTGGCTGCTTCAGAGTCAACATTTTGCAGCCAACATGTTCCCTGTAGCACAGACGGTTTGCTTCTGAGCAGAGAGCAGTAGATTAGCATTCGGTAGAACGATGTAACTACGGTAATCTCTGGTCTTATGAGACCAAAAATCAGACCCGGCAGCTGTGATTTGCTCTGCTGACTGCTAATTTACTCACTCCGTCATCTGACCTGGAAGCTACCTGCTCAAAATGTTTGCCCACATGGCAGCTTGTACATTGTGTTGGCATTGGGAGTGGGTCCAGTTTGGCTCATGAAGGTGGACGGTGGTTTATTATCTACAGGGACAGGAGAGTCAGGGTAGGTGTCGCTGAGACAAAACAAATTAAATATGCACACCTTCATTCGATCACACCGACTGCTGTGAATATCTGCTATGTAAGGCCAATGCTGACCACAAAAAAGACCCGACTAATAGCTTAAAACAAGAACTATAAACGACACACATGCAAGCGTGGTGTGATTTCTACTTGGGATTTACATTCATATATAATATCATTTAGTGTACAAGGAAGACAAAGTACATCTAACGCAGTGAAATGCACGGTGGGAGCACTGAAAACAGAGAGACAGACAAATAAAGCAAAGCAGTCACAGAAACAGAGACCAAGAGACGCAGAGAGAAAGAAAATCAGAGGGAAAAAGTAAATAGGCATGTTTTCTCCCCCTCAGATCTTCAACATAGTCTCTGCTGATTTCTTCTCCCACTCGCTGACAGTGAGGCTCAAAGCCCCACATCACATCAACCTCTTCAAATATTTAGACATTACTTAAGTCGTCTTCTCTTTCCTATTTCCCCTCTGTCAGGCAAAGAGAGAGGCGGGGGGTATGTTTCGGCGATTAATATTCCCACAGACTTTAGTGAGCGGCAGTTAGGAAATAAAAGTCTTATACTTCCAGATGACTGATTGGCTCGTTTATCCACATCACCGAGGGACATTTCCACGATTCCTCTTTTTTAGATCCCTGAATGACGAGAATGTGTGTACGTGTGTGTGTGTGTGTGTCATTCTGCCTCCTCCCTGTGTGAAGGCTGACAGCTCAGTGTGCCATTTGCAAGCATTCAGATGACAGCAGTTGACAGAGAGGAGTGAGAAGTGAGAGAGAGATAAATAACCAGCAACAAAAGGTGACAATTTAAGAAGAATGTAAAAAACGGACTGTGGAATAATGAATGGTTGTAACAAGTGCAATATTGATTCATGGAAAATCTTAATAGTGTGATTCTCACAACTAGGAGTTATGTATGTTACAGTAATACAGCTACAAAGCACAACATGAAGGACCAATGCCAGTCTGAAGGCTCATTCTGCATAATGAGTCGATAGATGTGTCTATGCAGATTGATGCTGATGGGGGGGGCAGAGGTAAAAGTGAGGGCAGCGCGGGCAAAAGACAACAAGTCGCTTAATACAAATACAGTGTTTAATTGGTGTAAGGTGAGGAGAGCACACACACTCGACATATGTGTATTTTTGTCTGTTTCAGTTTTGTTCTAGAGATAATACTCTATCAGTGTGCAGCTAATATAAAGCACACACAAGCGATCACACATTCTCAAAGGCAACGTGTTTAGTTATGAAATCACCAGGAGATAAGCACTACCGTTAAGCTAGCAACTGTTTTATTATATCCCTTTTCCAACCACAATTAGCATGTGCATTGGTTTGTTGGTGTCTTACATTTGGGAAAACCTGCTAAAATATTCTTCCTTCCCTTTGCAAATAGATAAGAATAGTCTAGCATAAATGTGGCGGCATCACAGAAAACCTTTTTATAACTACTCGCTGTAGTAATTTAGTAGTTTAACCATCAACTCAGCTGACTACATACAGATATATTACATTACATGTCACTTGTTAGACGCTTTTATCCAAAGCGACTTACATACTCAATACTGTACTGCAGTGGGGTTTGAACCTGTGACCCCTGATGCGAACACCTACGCACAACCCACTGCGCCACACTGTATATACATTATTCAGTACAAATTATAAATAAAATAATGCTTTTTTTCTGCTGAACTCTTATAAATATAAACAATATAAAAATAAGTTGTATAGAGACAGATGACTAGAAAGTCATCTGTCTCTATACAACTTATTTTTATATTGCTTTCTGCATGAAGTCAAGCGACAAAACTAAAACATGTTCCTGTTGTGCAAAGTTCAGGTTCCTAAGCTCCTGAAACTTTCTGTGGTGGAAATAACTGTGAGATAACAGTAAATGTAAGCCCGGCTTTATACCTTGGCCATCAGAGTACTTTTACAGTTTTCTTGGAAATATCAGAAAGCGGTAGAACAGAAGTGAACTGAACCTCCAGCACAGCCCAAAGTACTGCTTCACAGCGCTCCATCAGAAACCTTCATTAATGCACAGCAGAGGAACACTCACTGTTCTCACACTCCTTCTTTTTCTCTTTTCATCTATTGTAAGACCTGCTTCTATGCTTCCTCCCTCTTCTCTACCAGTTTCTTTCTTTTCTGCCTGAACCTCCCGCGACTCAGGAGAGAGAATGACAGTTGCTTCAGGGAAATTGTCTAATTAAGCACCTTGAATGAGAATAAAGTGCTCCTAACTTGCTGTTAGGAGGAGAGTTGGCAAGTCCTGAACACAAAAGCATAAGGAGTGAGTGAGATGCCTCGCTATTAGTCAATTTGAATAGTTTGTTGCCAGACTTAGGCAATACTTTAGGGATGTGTTGTGTGTGCATCTGCCTGAGTCAGTGTTTGTGCACCTGAGTTTCTGTCAGTGTTTGTTCTCTCTTCAGGAGACCCCCGTGTGCGAAGTAAACCAAGATGCTCCAGTTCCCTTTTCTTCTCATTCTTGGCACGTATCCTTCTCGACGTGTTATTAGAATGCATTAATCTTCATTAGCATTAATAGCCTCTAAAGACCCAGAGGACACACAAATAAATGTTGAGACAAACTTTCTGCTGAGTCACCAGTTTACACGGTGGCACTACATTCAGAGACAGAAAAGAAAAGATTAAGAAAGACTGTGAACTCAAGCTGCCTTCCTCCTCAGCCTCTCTGTCAACTCTGAGAGCCGATACTTGATCACAAAAACACCCACTCTTACAACAATGATATACAAAACAAACAAACCAGTAAACAAAGAACTATAAAACTTCACACAGCAGTTTGTAGATGACAAGTTCAGCCAAAGTACTCAGTGTAGTGAGGCTTAACAAGAGTGTAGAGCGTGTGAGGGGAGATACACTTGGAGTGACATGACTAATTGACCAATGGGATTCCAACAATAGCAACCTGTGGTCCAGAAGCAATGGCATGATGAGGGCTGAGTGACTGATACCTTTGAACGCTATATAAATCAAATAATACCTGTCTGATTCGATGTTATAGTTTTTCTTATTCTCTTGGCTTTTTTAATAACTGTTTTTAAAATGTCATTTTATAATGGGTTTCTCCTGCATAAGTTTAGCATTTTTTGTAAAGCACTTTTAAATGCCTTGTGTTGAAATGTGCTACATGAATAAAGTAGTTTATGTAACACTGTTGGACCCAGGATTGTCAGTATAAAAAAATAATAAAACATTTATGAAGCTGAACAAGAGATATCATCTTTTTTTCATGCCACGGATTCTCTTTCTCGTCAAAAGCTGCCAACGTTACACACGAACGGTCGCCAACAGTAAGCATGGAGATCAGCTATTTGATGCTCTTATCGGCTAATTTATCCTGCAGCTATAGCGTGAGCAGCAAGTTAGCGAGGTACGGTAAACTCACTTCTTTCTGACTCCACACCCTAGGATTTCTTTCATTATTAAATGTAGCACTCAAGTGACATTACGTAAAGTTATTTATCTGACTTTGCACAGCACACACCGAAGCCTCAAAATACTTCTTTACAGCTAGTATTTACACATTCAGCAGTACTCCCTTACACTCTGATGTGTCATTAGGGACAAATAATGTAGAGATAGAGTCAGGAATTTGAAACACTTGGGTAAACTGTGTGGTTACGGTGAGAAAGAGAATGTTTATGCGGGTCTGTGAGAGCAAAACTCTGTTCCCCTGCAAATTCAGACATGCCCTCATTAAGATGCACTAAGTCACAGAGATATTGAATGTTAACAAGGAAGTTTGCAATATGGAAGTAGTTCCTGTGGATAAGCTTTTTACATCAGAGGACAGTTTATATGCCAACGCATCATCATACAATCATTTATTTACAGCTAGTGACTTTACATAACAAAAACATTACCTTCACTGTAAGAACATGTATATGTGAGAGACAAGGTAGAATATGAGGTCAGATAAAAGAGAGCACAATGAAGAAGTGACAGAGCGTCTGGAGCTTTCTGAAGCGATTCCCCTCGGCCTGCTCTCCTGCTCATTAGTCTCAGAGTGTCGGCTACAGTTCATTGTCTGCTGGCTGCTTCCAATCTGCAGTTGCTGGTGTTGCTGTTGACATCGACGTACTCAAAAGCCGTCCTATCGGTCTGCCCCAGATTCACCCGCCGTCCTCTTTAGGGGGAGTTTTGCTCTACTTTTCTTTAGGTTTTCTGTAACTCTGTCTTGTTTTGTTTTTCTGTCAAATGACTACTGTGTGCATGCATTTGTATAGTGTGTGTTTGGAAGTGTGTATCATTGCCAGAAGAATGAGTTAGTCACAGGGCCTGAAACCCTATTTTACACTGGATTATATTGGTTTCAGTGGAAAGTGGCGGTATATAATGGTCTCACTGCACTTTCTAAAGCCTGCAAACATAACAATTTTATTTCTAAGCAAAACTCAGGTAAACTCGGTTGTGTTTGCCTGCTAGTGCTGATCACTGCACAACCTTATATAGTCACCTTAATATAAATGATTTGCCAAAAAAAAGCGTCTAACAAATGACACGTAATAACTAATGGTAGAAGGGCACGGAAGAGAGTAAGGGGAGAAGAAGAACAAATAAAGGGCTAGAATGCCTGCGAGTTTTGGGTGAACAGCGTAACATTTGGGATTAATTATCTAGACAATCTCTTTAACACAAGCTTTCTGTATTCAATTTGTAATTATTCGTTTTTTTAAAGGATTATTGTTTCATTTAGCTTTAGTTTATTTTGTAACCAAGAGTTATTAACACTGTAGTTTACTGCTCGGCGTCAAATGTGTTCGACTGCTGAATAAACAGCGAGAACATATTTTGATAATTGAGGACAGATTGATTCGGACATTTGCGTTCTCACATACATGTCCTGCGGTTAATGTCTAGATAAGTTCAGGGTCGCAGTGCATGTGTGAAAGGGACTACAGTGTATGCGTAGCTGTGTGACGGTCTGTTAGGTGCAATATGTCAACTTCACAGCTCGAGGAAATGTTTAAGCATCACATTTCACACACAGTCACAGGAAAACAGCAGATGCGGCCTGCACAGACTACAGGCACACTCACACACATGCAGGCACGCTCACACACAAACAGAAGCAAACACACTTACAGAGAGTGACAAAACCTTCTGCAGTGCACCAGAGATGAGAGGCACGACAAGATGCAAGGAGTGCAGGGTGTGACAGCAGAAAGGTAGGGAGAGAAAGGGAAAGGAAACAACATGAAACAGAGGTGTCTAAAGGAGAGGAATGGCAAAGTATCAAATCCGCACTCTTACACATGCACGTTATGTTGTATTTCTCCCTGGAAAGTCTGAGCGAAACGAATTTCCGAGTGAACGCAGGATGAAAAGCGAGAGTGCAGGAAAGGAGCTGATGAGAATAAACCAGCTAATTCTTCTTCTGTCACTTTTCACTTCTATCAGGCTGCGAGAAATGTGGTTTCTGCTTCCCCAGATTAGGCAGCGAGTCTAAAAGAAGGCAGGACGGACTCAACAGTCAGTTTCAGGGCTGGGAGGAGAGGAGAGTTAAACAACTGAAAGATGTCTCTATTGGTCAAATATCCATTCATTACTGATACAGAACTGTTGAAAAAATAACTGCCACAGGAGGGATTTTTTATTGTTTCCCACAGTTCACACACATTCTCCCACTGCCTGAAAAGGGTCCAAGGGAAGGGACTCCTTTGTTTACTTCCGTAACATAATTTCATCACTTTGTAACCCTCACGCTTCTATTGGCCAGCGCTCTAAGGCCCCGTCCACACGGAGACCTTAGTCGTTTTCAAAAAGGTCTTCCGTCCACACAGAAACGGCTCAAGAAACGTGTAAGTCCACACGAAAACGTTCGAAAACGCAGGAGACGCTGTAGTACATATGCCGGGCCTGTAAGTGGCGCTGTACTTCCGCCACAAAATACACCAAAAGCAGCGAATAAGACTTATTATTATTATTATTATTATTATTATTATTATATTATATTATTATTGTTGCTGATGGTTGTGGTAGAGGAGCTGTAAATGTTGCACTAAAATCTGTATCATGGTCAGTAGCACCTGTAGCATGAACGCAACCCTGTGATCCGCCATTGTTGTTGTTGTTGGCGAAACTCCTTCCGTGTCAACTCAACAGGAGTGACAGTCCGCACACACACAAGACCGCAATTATGGCAGAAGCAAAAGAGCCCAAAATATATAATTATCACTCCGAGTGAGAGGATGATTATTTTTGTATCTATTCCAATTCAAAATCCATCTGTCTTATCTGCAATGCATGCGTGGCTTTATCGAAGATGGGTAATTTAGGAGCGGCATTTCAAAACAGTGCACAAACGCTAAGAGACGGAATTCCCTCCTAATTCTGCCCTACGCTCCCAAAAGGGGAGGGGCCTGAAAGGACAGCTAAATGCACAGCAGTCCATTTTCACCAGGCCCAACAACAAGAGCAAGGCTGCTACCATAGCATTTCATCGTGTCAGTCACGTTCTTGCGAAACACATGAAGTCTTTCAAAGACGGCGAAGTTGTGAAAGAAGCATTCCTGGAGGCTGCCGACGCGCTTTTGGGGGACAGTACAAATAACAGTAGCATTTCAACAGGTTTTTGATATAATAAAAACTCAAGTTAGATACCGTTATTAATCAGCTGTAAGTTTTAGTTTGTTTGAACTTATTCATTATAATTATTGTACAAAACGGTATAAAAATGCAAACTTAAATTGATTATAGTCTATTATCAATTCAGGTTAAGAAACTAGTGTTGCTTGCATCCTATTTTAAAAGGCATTTCTTTTTATACTCTTATACTTTTATAACAAAAAAAGGGTTTGATTCTATTAATTTAGTCTCTTTTATTGCACTTTGGCAGCAGATTCCTGAGTAGCTTCAGATCTGAGTTGTCTTATTAGTAAGCCTAATTTATACTTTTGTAGCAACACTATTTTTATATAATGGCAAAGAAAGGGTTCAGAGTCTTTTCTTTTTTTCCTGTGTCATATGTGGCAGCACTGTTTAATGTTTCTTGAAAGCATTACCCACTGTAGTGACGTGTGAATAAACTCCAACTCTGTATCAACAATACTGTTGTGTAACTTCAGTTAAATACTTGTATGTGTGTAGATTAGAAAGAGGTAAGATAAAGGATAGTATTTTATGAAGTATTAATTGTACAGAGGTCAGTTTTATACAAGTAGAAGTGTGTATTTACCTGGTAGTAGGCTGTCAGTAATGGCTACGCCTCTCTATTTGGACAGGTAGATCTCGGCAGACTGGCAACTTTAAAAGTAGCTCTCAGTTCAAAAAAGGTTGGGCACCCCTGCTCTATCTATTTATTTTACCACTCAAAGCAAGGTAATTAATAAATATATAGAGAGGATAGAAATGATGGCACAACAGCAATTTGATGATGTGCCGTATATGTCTTTATTTTAACGTCACAACGGCATTCTCAAACTTTTTATTTTTTTAGACTAACAATGGTTTGGGGCCCTTTATCTGCAATATCGAGCACTGTAAAAGATAATTTAGCAAATAAAGACCAAGCATAACAACTCATATCCCAGAAAGAATGTGTTTTGAAGGAATCAGGGACGTGCACAGACATTTGGAGGGGCTATTGCTCTAAACTAGAAAAAGGGCCTCCCCCCGAAAACGTAAGAATGAAAACCAGGAAATTGTTATGTTTCGGTCCATATCTCATTAACATATCTAATGTTATTGACTATTAAAGATAACATGCGGACAATTCTGTTGTAATGTAGTTTGACCATTGTAACTGCTGTGCCTCACTAATGAATGAAACCAGTTCAATACGCAAGTAACGGTAATGTATCTAATTACTTATTTATTTAGTATTCCATAACTTAATAACAGAGATGGTCAAACTAAAGTAGAGACATGGCAGAAATCCTACAATGAAGCGGGACAGTGAAGTGTTCTCCTGCAAGAGGACGATCAAGAAAAGAGAGCGAGCGGTGAGGGAGTTTACGGAGCAGATGAAAAGACAGAGAAAGACAGAAGCACAGTAACAAGTATACAGGGTTGCCAACTCTCACGCATCTGGCGTGTGACACACGCTTTCACTCTCAATCTCACGCTCTCACGCTGCCCAAACTATTCTCATGCCAAAACAAGCAATCACAGACAGCAGTTAGTACGATTGATTTCAGCAGCCACTTGTCTGGAAATACCGAAGACTAGAAACGGTTTTGAAAACTTTTGTCAGGTAGTGATCGTCTTCTCAATAGAACATCTTTGATAATGTCTTCTGGCTAATCAGAATCAAGATAACGGCGTGGTGTTGTTGCAGGAAGTCCCGGCGGAGAATACTTTTGCTGTAGTACATCTCTATACATCGATACAACATTACGCGTTGATAGAAATCAACACGTAATGAAATAAGACCCCACGGTGTGATGATTGATAGGTGTGTGGGCTGTCTTTCATTTTGACACACAGCACAATGTGGGCAATCCACCCTTATCCACAATGTAACTTAATTCACAGCCTCTTCCCTCTTCTCTCTGTGAGGAGCAGCAGGTTCAGCTTTCAGAACAAAGTAACACAAAACTAAAATGGCATTCATTCTTTTTAAATGTGTAGTAATAGATGTATTTATTTTTCTTCTCAAGAGAGTACCAGAATGTGTATTTTATGTTAGTATTTCAAAAAAATCTCCTGGGGGAGAATCCCCCCAGACCCCCCTGCAGGGGTTGGGTTTTCAGCATGTCAACTCTTTCACTTGTGGGGAGATTGCAGGATTGGCTCCAGGTCGCCCTTTTTATTTACCAAAAGCAGCGAATAAGACTTATTATTATTATTATTATTATTATTATTATTATTATATTATATTATTATTGTTGCTGATGGTTGTGGTAGAGGAGCTGTAAATGTTGCACTAAAATCTGTATCATGGTCAGTAGCACCTGTAGCATGAACGCAACCCTGTGATCCGCCATTGTTGTTGTTGTTGGCGAAACTCCTTCCGTGTCAACTCAACAGGAGTGACAGTCCGCACACACACAAGACCGCAATTATGGCAGAAGCAAAAGAGCCCAAAATATATAATTATCACTCCGAGTGAGAGGATGATTATTTTTGTATCTATTCCAATTCAAAATCCATCTGTCTCATCTGCAATGCATGCGTGGCTTTATCGAAGATGGGTAATTTAGGAGCGGCATTTCAAAACAGTGCACAAACGCTAAGAGACGGAATTCCCTCCTAATTCTGCCCTACGCTCCCAAAAGGGGAGGGGCCTGAAAGGACAGCTAAATGCACAGCAGTCCATTTTCACCAGGCCCAACAACAAGAGCAAGGCTGCTACCATAGCATTTCATCGTGTCAGTCACGTTCTTGCGAAACACATGAAGTCTTTCAAAGACGGCGAAGTTGTGAAAGAAGCATTCCTGGAGGCTGCCGACGCGCTTTTGGGGGACAGTACAAATAACAGTAGCATTTCAACAGGTTTTTGATATAATAAAAACTCAAGTTAGATACCGTTATTAATCAGCTGTAAGTTTTAGTTTGTTTGAACTTATTCATTATAATTATTGTACAAAACGGTATAAAAATGCAAATCTCCTGGGGGAGAATCCCCCCAGACCCCCCTGCAGGGGTTGGGTTTTCAGCATGTCAACTCTTTCACTTGTGGGGAGATTGCAGGATTGGCTCCAGGTCGCCCTTTTTATTTACTTCAAGACAAATGTGCCTTTTTATTTCATACAGTTCAATTTGGATTGAGACGGAAATAATCTAAACCTCACGCGGGGCGTTTCACTGTCAAGGGGGGCGAAATAGCGTGTATGTAATTACATTGCAAATACTGACTTGAGCCCCACCACTGTATGGGTTAGCCCTACCGTAGATTACCCAACACAAATACTCTGGAGCCGCCACTGCCGACCCGTATTGCGCATGCGCAGATCTAAGATCCAGCAGAAATTATAAAAAAGTAAAAGTCTGCTGCTTATTGTTCTACTAGGCCAAAATAGAGTCAAAGAGTATATGTAAGTCTGTAGATGTGTTTGTGTCTGTGTGTTTCATGTAGGCCTCTCACGATAATTAATTTTGTTGGATACATTTTCCCGGAAATTATTGCGATAAACGATAATATTGTCGGCACCATTGTATGACCATTTTAGACCCCTGACATAATGATAATATATAATAATAATTCAAGTACATCCTTTCAAACTGCTAGTCACATCCTCATGTAAATGGCAATTTATCGAGTTCATTTTTATTTATCAAACCATAAGTCAATTAATTGCTTATCGCCACAGGCAGACAATAAAACAGTGGAAACAAACATGTGTTTGACTTTCATTAGTGAATGAAACGTTGTGCCCTTTATAGTCTGTGACCAATATTGTGTATTTGTATATATATCCTATATATGCTAAGGTCCCGCTGCTGACACGATAGCAGTCATTTCGTGTGCATATGTAATTAAACCCATGATATCAAAATCTCACTCCAGCCAGGTACCCAAAGTTGGCAACCCTGGTATATTTAGGTGGTGTTTTGTAAATAACCGACGGTATCAAGAGGAAGTAAAGTCCCCTGGTTTGTCCCCTATACTCTAACTGTCATGAGAAAACTCAAAATCAATTTAAGCATATTTAAAAACGGGAACATTTCCGGGGACAGATTGACCCGAGGATTGGCCACCAAAGCCAGGCAGGCACATGATCACCATAGCCATATGAGGCCGGACCGGACTCGGAGGGCTTCCCTTTGCTTTCCAGCTGTCAGATTGTAAACAAAGTCACGTGACTGGGGGCAGATGACAGCGCTGACAAGGTGTGTTTGCAGCGAGAATCTACAATACTAATTGTGGGCTTATCATGTTTATTCGGCCACAACAGAAAAAAAGACTTTCGCTCTCTCCAGAGGGGCAGGTCAGCCAAAAAGTTCAAAAGGGCCGTTGCCCGGGCAACATTAGCCCGTACCTGTGCACGTCCCTGGAAGGAATTATATTGGGTGTAAACAACAACGACTGATACTACAAATAAAGTGAACTATTAGTGTATGCTACCTGCAATTTATTGAAGACTTCTTTTGAAGCCAGAATTGGCAAATGGCCAGGGAACATTACAAACATATTCAGTAGTTCAGTCGAACTGAGAAACACCTTGCACATGAAATGAAACAGTTTTCCCGCTAAGATTCTCTGCAGGAACAACTAAAATAATGCCAGCCACAATTCAAATTATTTGAGTTACTGTAATCACATGGCTTTGTTTGATAGTCTTACTTGCGGACGTGTATGTTTACATCTTTATCCCTCAGGTGAGAATCTATATTGCACACATAGTCAGTGAAGGCTGTCCTGGTAGCTAGTAGGGCAGAGTGTGCGCCATTAAAGCCATTACCAAAGATGCCTCCTCTCTTTCATCCTTTCTCTCTCACTATTAAATAAAGCAGAAATGCCAAAAATAAATAAATAAATAAATAGCCATTGAATCTATTCAGCCTCTAAACACTCTCCACCTCCTCTTCAGCACATTCAAAAACATCCAGGAAATGAGACAGCCGGACCACTTCACTGAGACAGGGACCAATTGGATGACATTTAAATAGATGGAGCCTCGGTGGAACGAATGAGTTCATTTCCAGCGTTCATGTCGCGGTTCAGACCCCCCTCTGGATATCTAACTGAGATCACAACGAACTGGCAGAGCAACGCCTGCTGCAAATTGTACTTTTCACAGCTGTTTCCTATATTTCTGCAAGCGGCAAGTGGCGAGAGATAAAGCTTTGGGAAAACAGAGAATTCCGATTTACACAATCAGACCTGCTGCTCCCAATCAGGCATTAAGGCAGCGGCGCAGCAGCAAGAGAGGAAACGTACCGCAGCTCCAGTACATGTCAAATCAAAGGCACTCTGGATGGAGATGTACTTATGTACGTGCCTATTTGTGTGTTTGGAAAGGAGATGAGAGGAGGGGAGAATCAGTATATAGGGGTGTGCAATACTCGAGAAGGAAAATCCAAACTTGTGAGACACAGCAGATAAAGTATTTAATGATCTGCTTTGATTTAAAGAAGCTGTATATTTATTATAACATGTCGTGAGGCACAGTTGTAAACAGCACAACATAAAAATCCATGTACTGTAAAGTCTCTGTGGCTTTTTTACTTTCTTGTTTGTGATCTACACCACAGGAAAGGCATACATATTAAAAAAGGAAGCCATGACCCCGGGGAAATTACAAGTAAGACTTACTGAAGTTACATTTCCTGCAGTGGGAGATCAAAAAGGGCAACTACAGTAAGAGTTAACTAGTATGTGGAATACTGTTAGATTAGAGGGCCATTCGAGCTATTTACTTCATTAGTTAGTGGATTTTTCCTCTCTCCAAGCCACTTAATCCTCTTGTGACTTCTCATATTTATCTACCAACCTTTAGTGAGGTCCAGAGAAAGTTGGTAGTGCATTCATATAAGCTGAAGGAGATTTAATAAACGAGAAAAAGCACAAGGGTGACATATCACCAGTCGGTAGCTGATGTTTGTGTGTGAATGCCTGTGTATGAATTACTAGAAAATAACACACACTAAGGGTTGTGTTGAAAGTAGAATTGAAAATCTTGATGGTTTGCCAGCTACTACAATAAGCCTGCACAAACGAGGCAAAGTGAAAAGTTCATTTGGGGCCTGCCAAACACTACTGTAGTTTCTACAACATCTAGAAGGTCTGTCTGCTGCTTCTCTCTGGCTTCGCTCGGTTTACTCTCTCTTTTATTTCTTCTTTCTCCATCGATTGTTCTGCCCCGAGTCTCTCAGACCACAGAAGAGCCGTACAAACTCTTCTGAGAGTCGAGGTCGGAGGTCACACTAGACCAGTAGATATACAGTTGCTTTTATATATCTCAGAGCAGATTCCTAAATCTCTATTCCCTGTTCTCTCAACCATCTATTACATATGTCTCCTTTACTATTCTCACACTCTCTTTGCCCCTCCAACTTTTCATTCTTACATTTTTAATTGTGCTATTTTATTTCTTGTATTTCAAGGGATGTTGGGGTTTTGCATTAGTCAGAATTGTTAGTTGGGAAGCAAGCTCCAAACTCACTTGTATTCAATTCCCAAAGTATCCCTTTACACTTAAAGGAATTTGTATATCCTGGAATTCAATAATCTAAAGTTAAAAAGGCCACAACTAATAATAATTGTTTGTTTGATTTTGGTTGTTTGTAGAACCATTTCCTCACATAATCTGGCACATACTGTAAAAGGCAGCTCATGTGCACTTCTTCACCATCTCTCCAATCTATTTTTGGAAGCCTTTTCTTTACTGTGAATGTCACAACACCTTGTTAAGTCTCGGGATGTACACTCAAGCTTAAGAAATCTGGGCACTTATCCATCAAATTGTGCAAAAACTTAAATAATCAACCCTAATGTATACAGCTGCTGGTTTCCCTCATTGATGTAACATGCCGTTTGTGAGCAGCCTCCCTGCTAGCGCCCGTCTCACAGGGGAGTTCCCGTAATGAGAAAAGACACCATCTGGTCGCAGGTGTCGTGTACAGAAATGGATACATTATTCCAAAGGGCTTCCCTCCTCCTCTTTGTCTACATTCAGATCCTCTTCCTCCCACCTGCACCGCCTACTCTGTCTCCATTAACCCTGTTGTTCTCTCTCTAACTCTGTCTCCACATCTTGCTCTTATAGCATCATCTTTCTCTTAATGTGTCACCTCCTCGTTCTTCTTTAACTGCTCATCACCCTCTTTATCTTCTGCCTGCTACTTCTACTATCACATCACCTTGCTTCTTATCGACACCAATTTGAACATTTGCATAGTTGTCTGCTCTCACAAAACACACTCCCCTGTGTTGTTATTGATGAGAGAGCAGAGTTTTAGTGCAAATTGTTACCTTTCTCACAAGTCGCTCCTCCGTAGCTGGGCAGACAGAGACACACAAAGGAGTTGATCTCATCGATGCAGGTTCCTCCATTCTGGCATGGGTTAGACTGGCAGTCATCGATGTCTGGAGGGAGAGAAAAGAGGGGGAGGGGGGAGATACGGGTTGAGTCAGGTTGATGCAACACACATTCACACACAGCAAAAGCACTTTCCAACAGAACAGGTACTTTCCAAACTACCGGCAACAGTTTTGACTGAACCCTGGGAGATCAAACTTTTGGACAGATTAGAGGTGTTTTTGAGAAAGGTATAATTAAAGGGAATGGATTGAACTTCATCAGTGAGAGGTTTTGGATGCACTGAAGCGCATGATGCTAATAGCAATGTGTTGGCAGGACGTGCTGCAGTTTTGTAAACCTGAGCTGAAAGAGCAAATTGACGGAGAGGGGTGGAGGGTAGAAAGACCGAGAGACATGGAGGTTAGAGAGTGATCCATCCAACACATTCATGCACAGCGAGTTGTGTGCAAACTGTGTGCAAATCCATTGTCACACGTGCATAAGCGACCAAACAATGCAAGCAGACAGATGCCGTCTTCAAGCTTCGCAATGACCAAATCAAGTCTCGATGTCTGTGCGCATAATGTACACACTCACACAAACAATCACACACACATATTTTGCAGAGGCGTTGCATGGGTGAGAGTTCTCATCCAGTTGAAAAATGGTAACTGTATTTCTCGAGCTGATCTGTGCCGAGGGGCAAAATCATTAAAACGGCAGCTGGCATCCCACAATCCTCTGCCATCACAACATCTCGGTGAGTCCCTGGGGCCATGGCAAGAGGTCATTGGAGTAGAGGTGGAGTGAAACAAGGCGGGGGTGGCAGGAGAAGGTCGGAAGTGACGAAAGATGCAGGGAAGGAAATGCTAAAAAAAACACAGAGTGAAGGAGATGTAATGAAAACAATGGGAGAGGTGATGTAAAGCTGCGACTTTGGGAAGCTGGCAAGTTTCAGGGTTGGATTACAGGGGCTTTGCAGGCACACAGTTTGGGGCGGAGGAGTCTGTTTGGATACAACAGTGTGACAGCACCATTGCTGCTGCTCTGCTTTGGGCTGGCTGATATTAAAAGGCTGAATTTGATGCAGGAGGTACAGACCCAGCCAGAGGAGTCACAACAAGATGGCATTTGTATTGGTTTAGTGTATCGTCGCAAATCCATGTTTAATTCTCTGTCTGACTCATGATGGGGTGGAAATAAAATATAAATAGGGAATAGAACTACACAGCAGGGGCAGCAATTGAGTCACACACACTTCAAAAATCCGTTTGAAGGCAGATGATCTGACATCTAACAGGGGGCTGAGTTTAGGCTCCAGACTTTCATTTTTTTTACGACAGTCAGTCTGCATTACAAAGTAGAGGCAGAGAGGGTCTGATAAAAGATGCTGTTGGATTGCATTATGGGAATTGAATGATCCAACGTGATTTAACCTAGAGACAAAAAATCAGGATACTCATTTGGTTTATTCTAAATCTGTCTCTTTTGAGTCCCTCAACTTTGAAAAAGTTAGATGTGAAATCGCTCGTGACGACCTTTAATCTTGCCGTGTTGCGTGACTAAGGGATCTTTGTTAAGGGGTCCAAAAGTTTGGAGATGAGTAAATTGTTGTTGACAGTCTGCAACATTAATGACAGGGGAATTGCCAAAAGATGAATATTTATAAGAAACTGCATTAGGTTTTCTATGCCAGTCACGTAAGCTGTTGTAATCATATTTTTTTTATTACAGCGTGACATAATGTTATTTTAGATCATTAACGTTTCAATTCACCACTGAGACCCAGCAGTCACCACTAAGTGAAGACATTACTCCACAGGATTATTAGCTAATTGTGACAGTTAACCGCCACAAAACAATTGGCCCCACTCTCTAAAAGGTGCTCTGCAGTGAAGAGAGGCCACGCTCGCTTAATGGTGTTAAATGGTGTGATGTTGAAGTTAAAGGACAAAAAGCTGTATTTTAGTCCAACCAGGCATCAAGTGATCGAAACCCGTCTGGGGTAATTAAACCGCCTGCTGGAGTCCAGGAGTGATGACATAACAAGTACTTATGGCAGGCAGAGCAGGCATCTTCTTCTATGTTTTTTGTAGAAAATAATGTGTGGAATATAATGTTTGAGTATAAAATACTTTTGAGACCACAGCTTTAAGTACAGTATTTCCAGTGCAGATCGACAACAGAGAATGATATAATCCCAAAATATCCCTAATAAATATGACTATACAGATCCCTGAGTGAACGTTTGAGGAAATATAATTAATATAGCATGTATGATGAACGATAGATTACATTACATGTTACTTGTTAGACGCTTTTATCCAAAGCGACTTACATACTCAGTACTGTGGACAATCCCCACAGGAGCAATTTGGGGTGAAGTGTCTTGCCCAGGGACACAACAACATTGCAGTGGGGTTTGAACCTGTGAACCCCTGATGCAAACACCTACGCTCTATCCACTGCGCCACACGCCTCCCGATAGATGTTGCAAATATCCCCCCCTCCCTCTACACCAGGAACCAGATGAGCAGGTTGCCAGTACAGCTGTTCAGAAACAGCTACTGGGGGTAATACGAGCCAGCATCTGGCCTCATTAAGCACTGCAGCACTATAAGGAGTGGTGGAAGCCCCTGGATTTTAGGAGCACTGGGGTCAATAAAGTACACCTCTGAACATCGGCTATTAGAGGGGCCACAGTGGGCATGTGGACATCATCTGTTATAGCAACCAATATAGTGAAACCATCTGTAGACAGTGGCAGCTGGGGTTCACAGACCTTCATCTCGTCAAATTGAGGAAAATTCGAGCACAAAGGTGGTCAATAAATACCAATCTTATCCTTAATGACCAAACACAAGTAGCTTGATAATAGCTCTTTTTACTCTCAACCAATTAGATGGCTGTCCTCGAAAAACGTTATACTGTGGCAACAAGGGATAAACACATGAGGAACTAATCACTTCAGATTTAGTCGCAGTAGGCTTTACTGTATACTGTCTTAATGCAGATAGATATACAGAGTAGGGCTGCTCGATTATGGCAAAAATCATAATCTCGATTATTTGGGTCAATAATTGTAATTGCGATTATTAAATGCGATTATTCATTGACTTTGAAAACATCCATTTATTGGAGAAAGAAAATGTGAACAGTATGTTTTTAACAGTTGATTACCCTGAACTTTAAGTATGATTCAACTGAAAAACCAAAAAAAAAAAAAAAAAATAATTATAACAATAATCGTTTTATTTCGATTACGTTGTTTTCGTAATCGTTGCAAGCCATAATCGTAATCGCGATTAAAATACGATTAATTGAGCAGCCCTAATCCAGAGGATGATGCATCAACATATATTATCTTATTGCAAACATATTCAAATTATGTGCATGTCAGTATTGAGGTAACAAGAAAATTGCAATACAAATATACATAAGTAGCTTTTGAGCATATTTGATACCATGTCTTGATTATAAATTGTGCCTTTCCAGCTGAGAGCTAATACCTGAAAGCTTTAATGATAAAAATGGCTCACTCCAAATTTGACAAACCTTAAGGATTATCATCAGAAATGTTTACTCCTTGTGTGGATGTAGGTCTGAAAACAAAGTTGTTCTGGAATATTGTCATGGAGATGTCGTGATTTGACACAAGCATCAAACTTAAATAAGGATGAAGTTGCAGTAAAAAGTCCTGAGTAAATAAACTATATCCAAGTCAGACATGTTTGAAGATATAAAATAACAGTTTGGGTATTTTACAACATAAAGGTTTACATTTCATAAAGAATATATATCCAAACATTGCTTATTTAATCAACTACTGAACTTCCAATGTCTCCTACAATAATGAAAAGTCCATTCACAGTGTATGTGCTATAAACTGTTGATGTTAGAGAATCCTGTTCACACACACACACACACACACACACACACACACACACACACACACACACACACACACACACACACACACACACACACACACACACACACACACACACACACACACACACACACACACAACACACACACACACACACACACACACACACACACACACACACACACACACACACACACACACACACACACACACACACACACACACACACACACACACACACACACACACACACACACACACACACACACACACACACACACACACACACACACACACACACACACACACACACACACACACGTACAAATCAGATTTAACCTGAGTACACTCTTCTGCAGGATATGTGTTGATCACTCCACAAACAGTATGCCGCTTATACATCCCAATAAAGTGACATCAAGCTTAACATTTTTGTGTGGATTAGGAATTCATGTTCATGCTAAATCTACAGTAAATACTTGATGATATTGTTAAAACTGTGTGGCCGTGACAAAACACTGATCCTTGGTGTCTGTCGGTGTCAACCTCACCTTAACTCAAACAGAGCGAAGAGCGCCAGAGCGCAGCAGGCCTGTCCACTTAAAACCCTCTCAATGTTCACTCCGTCCAACTCGGCTTAATGAAAGAACCATCTAACTTCAGCAGGTGGCAGAGTGTGTGTTTGCGTGACTGTACTTGTGCATTTCTATGTGTGTGTGTGTGTGTGTGGTTGTGAGTCTCTGGCACGTTCGCCAGTACAACAAAATCAGGCCTGGGCACAAGGAAAGTCTCAAGAGAGTCGTGGAGAGCTGTGCTCCACTTATCTGCTGGCAGCTAAATGGATGGAGGGATAAACATGTGCCAGCCACTGTGGTAATTGCTGGGCACAGCTAAAACACAAGCGACGCTACCATCTTTTCTTTAAGCCAGCATTTTTCATTTCAATCTCTCAGGAGAGGCAGTAAATAAATGTGAGCAGTCGATGTGACTAACATAATGACAGAGTTGATACAAATATTAAATTGAGGATTAAATGTGGTTCACTGCTGATTGAAAAATTATGATGTTTTGATGGGAATGTTTGATTGTAGGATAAATATGGAACCAGCTAGTTGTCTATCCCCGCTTCTCTGTGTACTTCTGAGAATAGATGGTGAGGTTGGAGGAGGGGGAAATTCAGATTGAGAAATACGAGGGAGGATAGTAAGATGGCAGCGAGACAAACGGAGGGTGATGTCAGTAGACAGAATATCTGGAGGCTTACTGCAGGCATATGTCGAAAACAGGGAATGAATAATTGAAAAAGGACAGAAAGAAAGAGATGGAGAGCAAACAACATTTTGGGAGAGAAAAAGCCCAACTCATTTCCCTTTTAGGATTATTTGTCAGTTCAATATATCAGTTAAAACGCCTTTTACCTGTATACTCGATCAAAGCTTAGTCTACCTGAAGATCAACTTTATCACCTTCCCGTCCTCCCTGACTCTCTCGTCCTTCTCTAGAGGGTCTTTTTCACAGTGGGATTTATTAGTTTGTAAATGCTCAGGCCAAATAAAAAGTAAACAGCTTCTTTCGGCGTTTTATAAATGAGACCTCAACTGCAATCAGCAATTTCATGGCTTTGAATCCTTGCGGGTTTCGCCAGGAAGAGTCTAGCAGAAAGGGGGAGAGTCCACTCGGAGGGCAATAACGCCTTGGAGAGAGGAATCCATATTTCAGCCAAGGACCGGCATGCATTAAAACATGGTATATTACTTTAGTGGTCTAGTAACTCTGCTATAAAAAGAATGGCATGGTTATACAACCGGAAAAAGGTCAACATCCCAGACTGTAGCTTTCTGCTGGCAACGGGAAACTATTATATTGAAAAGGAGAAACTCTGCCAACAAGACACAAACAATACCAACTACACATTATAAACAGTCGATTCTATTTTCCTTCCACCAATTAGGAAGAAAATAAATAATGAGGCTAGATCAACCAACAAAAAGTGTCTGATTTGTAAAGATGAAAAAGGCTGAAATCAAATATCAGGGCTCTTAGTGAGATTAGAGGATCCTGAGAGGTCTATGGATTCATTAAAACCCCCCTTTAAACACAAACGACAACATAAAAGCACCACTCAAAGGATCTGAAGCCTTTCGGTCATTTCTCACAACACAAATTCCTCGTATTGAGGATGGCAACTGAGTAGAATGAGACATGATGATTTTTGACATTTTCTTAGAAGTTACACCAAGTTAAATAAACAAATCAATACATTCTGAACATTTTCTTTTTTCGGATTCTACTATGAGTGATGGGGGAACACAAACACTCACTTTTTAGTTAACTTCAAACACTTCAAGAGAGTCATATTCATATTAAAATTTTAAATCATAACTCAGAAAGTGTTTCATATTTGATTGTGGTTAATTTTATTATTCAATGTTGTAGATATATAACTGAGGACTTGGGGAACATTCACCGCTGTTTATGTGGATGTCCAATCAGTTGTAAATGTTGATGACTGAAGATATAATTTGCTCAGTTTACTGAAGACATTCACAGTCTGATATTTGTGTCTTCTTGTCTGTCCTTCACGGATTATATAAAATGAACTCTTTCAGACAGACTATTTAAATGCGAACCAGTGAGTTGTGTTGCAAATGTCCTATACTCTCCTCCAAACGCTCATAAATATTCCCCAACAGCATCAAATAAAAGGATATGTCAAAGTGAGAAGCGTTTGAGGTATTTTTGACATTTGTTGCCTTTGACAGACAAATAGCTACAATTTCCTCTGCAGTCTTAAGAGGTTCATTCTGAATGTGATTTAAAGTCATTTTTGTTCCTGTGTTTAGGAGTTGGAGAGAAAGTAAAGAGGCCGACGGCCCATTTCAAACGCCAAACAATAACTATACAACATCCACAAGATTGTATCCATTGTGCTTGTCAACCTAATTGACTGTTTGTCAGAGTGCTGGGAGCAGAGAAATGCAGTGCTAAGTTTGATTTGTATTCTTAAGAGCCATTCAATATTTGAGGGAAAACTCCCTAAAAGACTGAAAGTATCTGTAAAATGCGTGATTGCAACGTCAAAATGGTAACAACTTTGAAAAAACCCCTGTTATTTCTAGTGAAAAGATAAAGAAGGCAATGAACAAAGAAAACGTTACAGAGAGAAAGAAATGTGTTGAATACAGACATCACAACTGTTTTGATTCATTACGAGAGCACATGTGTACAGAAACACAAGTAGAAGGTGGGACGGTGAGCAAAGGAAAATCTCATTATACGCTGTATATGATTCATCCAAACTTCTGCAGGTGGTAGGCAAAGGCATTTGAAAGCCAGCCAGTTTGTTCTAACAGAGCACATGTTAAAAAACGAAATGCTAAATGCCAGGCGTACAGATCAAACCGCAGTCTGATCAATTACACAGAGAACTTTTGAACCAGTAAATGCCACGTGGAGACTTCACATCTGACAGGGTCGTATGGGGGCATGAAGGCACAACATTAATCCAATAGAAGATGTTTTTTCCATCTGTCACATGGAAGAAAACGGAAATTCATGCAAGAAAAATTCGAATCAGTCAATACGCGCAACACACACTGTAGCAAACACACTGGGTGGCAGTCTGCTCCTTTATCAACCGGCAGCAGTGACAGATCTGGTCACTCTTTCTACATTTGCCTAATTGCCTCCAAACCACAGCCGACATTATGTAAAGATAGATTGACAAGGAGTCCTGTAAAATGGACGCTTTGAAATGGAAATGTTTGTCACACAAAGGCTTTTTGCTAAAAGGCTCTTTGTGTTTGTCATCATTCATTGTGCGAGACCCTGGATGATTGACTTCCTTTAGCTAGCTGAGGGGCATTGACATTTCCAAGCCCCTCTACAAAGATGGATACCTTTCTATTGAACCGCCTGCTCGTCCAGACAGCATGCACACTCAATGGAGCGTGTTGTGTTCTGTCAATAACTGAATGCTGGTGTGCGTAAGGCAGCATTAATCAGCATTAGCAATTTTTTTGGAATGGGTTTATATGAATATATGTTTATGTTAGGATTGCGTGTGTGAAGAGTGCAGGAGGGAAAGAGTTTCTTAACCACACTCCACACATGTTTGTATTATGTGTGCATGTCAGCACTGATGTGTGGGTGTAGGTGTGTGTATGAGTGTGTATTGTAAATGTTGTATTTATTTATTTATTTATTATCATGACTTGCTCTTATCTGTATTCAGTGATATCATCTATTGTAAATATGTACAATGGTATAACAATGTTGTGGTATTTTTATTATTGCTTTTAGGATGTCTATCACCATCTGGCAAAGGGACTATCGATGAAAACTAGCCTTTTGGCAAATTCGAGTACTTTTACATGTTTTTAATATGTTGATTAATGTACACTGTCCCTTGTTTTAAATAAATCAATTCAATTCAATGTGTGAGTGTGTGTTGTGTTGGCACAACATGTTTATATTTGCAGAATGGATATCCAGAGCTGCAAGCACACATTTAATGTATGCCTGTGAATGTTGAGTCACTACAGAGAGACTTTTAGGTATAATGACAATTGATAGGTAGGATAAAGAAAAAAAGTTGGAACAGCCGAGCGCAGGGGGTTTGAGAATAAAGTCTAACAGGGGTTGATTTTAAGCTTTTCACTCTATTAACATTTTTTAATTAAATACCTTCCATATTTTGTGCATTTCAAATCTTTGGTCGCAACACGTATACTTTGGAAAGTGAAAATATATGAAAGAGGGAGGACATGGGTTCCATAATGCCTGCAGGATAACTGTTGCGGCTTTCACACCAGCGCTTTTCAGTTTCTAGCTCCGAGCGGGAGCTTTTCTGGTTCAGCTCCGGTTTCCCTTTTCAGCTAGCTCCGCTCTGTGCACACCGCCCACTGGCGCCCCCAGAGCTGCCCTTGCTGCGTCATGACGTCACCGTTTACATCGCTGATTTGCTCCCCAACGGCAGCCATTACGGCGCTCACAACAACAACAACAACAACAACAACGGGGAACTGCGTCGGGTCGATGATCGTGTTGCTTTTAATCACAGAAAGCCAGAATAAATTGAATAACGACTTCTCCAACCTTATGCTTTGCTCCAGAGTGCCGTGGTTCATTGTTTATTAATGTGTTTCTGCAGCATTTACCGACCGCTGCAGTGCTGCTCTTCCACAGGAGTGTATTCTCCGTTAGCTCCCGGTTAGCTCACACTGCAGTAGCCGCTCTAAAGTATTCACTGTCCGACTCACACAAGCAGCTGATGCATATCCCCAGTTCCCCTTAAGTGAATGTGTGTTAGTCTGAATTGACACTGTTTGGTATCACAACGCTGTTATGAAAGTTTCTCTGGTATAAAACGGGTGATGTTAGCATAGCAACCGAAGCTAAACTGACTACTTGCATCCGATAGCTGCAATAATACAAAACAACACGTCTGCCTCTCCACAATGATCGATAACAGTGAACGGATGGTCAAAGTAAGGTACAAATAAACAGAATCACACGAAGCCTGGTTAGTGTTGCCTGACTTTATAAAGTGTGGCAGGCATAACAGTCGACCCATGTTCAGGGGAGGTGGGTTTAGTTTCTTGCACGCCTCGACGTAAGAGAGACGTAAGCGACGTCGCCTCTTAGCTCCAAAGCTCTTGCCTCTGGACCGACAATTTTTTGGAGCTGGAAGTGAACCCGATTCCGGAGCTAAGAGCCGGCGCCGCTGCGGTGTGAACAGGAAAAACCGGCGCTTTTCACGCTCCAGCTCCGAGCCGGAGCTGAAAAAAGCGCTGGTGTGAAAGGGGCATGTGTGGTTTGCTGTAGAATAAGGAGAGGGGATATTATATATTTAGTGTATTACGCCTTGCAGAGTGTTGCTGTCCATGTTCTTCTTAATCGCAGAGATACATGAAGATGATGGCAGAATGTGGGTTGAATTCAGTGGCCATACAAAGAACATAATCCTACATAATGATACCATTTCACCGTACAGAATGTGATATTTCTGCCTAAGAAATAGCAGAAACTGAATCGCAAACTATGATATGTATTGCAAAATGTTTGGAGAAAAACCTCACCTTGCTTTGAGATCCATTAGCAGCTGCTCTGGAGCTTGTGGTCATATTACATTATATTAGCAGATGGATTTTACCTAGGTGTGAAAGCTTGAACCTTGATGTGGGAGTGTCCTTATCATCTGCTGTTTCCAAGAACCAGATACTCTCTCAGTCTTAACTTTTAAGACAAGACATACTCGAAGTCTTTAGAGGAATATCATTGTAATCCCTGAGCTGGGAACAGAACTGGTTTCCACAAAAGATAATGAATGCAGTATTCAAGGTTAAGAATGAATCCTGGTGCCCAACTATAACAACATTTACATTGGTTTTAGAATCAACACATGTAGTAAGTGTTATTCTAAAATACAATACATAAAGCATACATCTGTGTTTCTGCTGGCACCTGTACGTTTATCTGAATGGACAAGTGAGTTGTTTGTGTTTCTCTGTGTGTCTGTATTTAGATGAGTGTTTGTGCTAGCAGTATTCAGTAGAGTCTCGGGCCCTCAGCTGTGTTCGGGTGGGGTTTGTTTGATATAAAGGGATAAGGATCCGCGGGGAGAGAGGAAACAGACACATACAAGAGCATCTCTGGTACAGCCCAAGGCTCAGTGCAACGCTGATCAACCTATCAAAGGATCGAGCGTAGGGAGGAAAGATCACTGGGGTTGTGGTAAATATTGAGAAAATTCTGCATCTATTCCACTTGCCAACATGTTAGAATAGTACCTGAGCGCTAGGCCAGACGCAGTTACATCTTTGAGCCCTGGCGGTGTTTTGAGAGCCAAACAATGCCAAATTGTGTCTGGGTTTCCAGATTCTTTGTGTGTCGAGGGAGGCAAGCAAAGTGAGCCTTACCTTGTAGACAATTCCAAAAAAATCAGTGATATGACATACAGCAAAAGATTTGACTTAATTCATGTATTGCAACATTGCTACTGTAGTGTGGATTCATGCATTAGAGGTGTGTGTGTGCGCGCAGTTTCAGACAGGTCCCAGCTTTGGTTGACAGCACTACTTGCAACACTCATAACAGCCAGGGAAAATGTATGAGGCAAAGTGTCACAACATCTCACATGCGCTTTGCTTGCCCTCCGTTCTGACAGTCTGACTCCAATCACTGTGTGTTTCAGTAGCGTAGGCAGAAATGTACTTTAGGGTGGGCCTGTAAAAAATAGGGTGGGCTAGATTTTCTTCTGCGCATCAGAAAGCTAAACACCAATCCCCGCCGGTACGGTGGCAGATTACTTTTAGATACTTTTGGAAAACAAATAATGTTTGGTGAACAGGAGACACGTATGTTACTGTTTTAATGGCTTATCAAGAGCACAAACACACATCTTGGTGTCATTCTGACAGCTCTCTCATCTGCACCACACATAAAAAACATCACCCATACTGCATTCTTTGTACTGTCTTAAAACCTTTCCTTAGAATATGTTATCAATTGTAAGGTGTCCTTGGGTGCTTTGAAAGGCGCCCCTAAATAGAATGAATTATCATTATTATTATTATTATTATCTGAAACGATGTAATAACTTTTAAAACTTTTTCCAGTTACTTGCCCCATGCATTCAGCAGCAGCAGGCCATTCACTTTGATTTGATCCCGTTATGAAATGTAATCATTTCGACAATAAAGAAATGCATACATAAACGTTATCTTGCACATTTTATCTAACCATCTCCGTTTCTAACTTTCAATATATTTTAAAAGAGATCTCTCTCTCTCATCTGCGTGCGGGGGCGGGGCCTCACAGACACGCTGCATCTCTCTCTCGCTCACAGACATGCTGCAGCGCTGTTCATTAGTGATCTTTGAGCCATCATTTATTTTGCAGGCAGCTCTCTGCCTCTCTCACGTTATTATGGCGCGCGCCGGAACCAACAATCAGTTTTTACCGTAAATGAGTTTGGTTCAGAGGACAAAACACATACAACATTAATTAAACTCGATATTTGTTCACTTGAATTTCACTTTGAATTCTTGGATATTCTCAATGGGTGAATACATTTTTTTATAATAATAATAAAATAATATAAAAAAAAAAAAAGAAAAAAAAAAATTAAATGACACTGAAGCTTTCTCAGGGTGGGCCAATGAGTAAACTTGGCCACCCTGGCGCTATGGTGCTATGCCACTGGTGTGTGTGTGTGTGTGTGTGTGTTGCTCGTGTATTCACTGGCTCCATATTCAGTGTCTGTTTATATTTTGTGTGGAAGAGGCCAGGAAAAAGCAGCCAGGAGCAGAGAAGCCAAGCAAGCTGCCACAGAGCCACAGCGCCACCAGTATTACTACTGCCTCATCTCTTATCCTCCTTTGCCCAGTGGGTCCCACCAGGCTAATTTCTCCTTGGAGACAGCAGGGTTTGCAGGTGTCCCTTTAGGGCTCCTGGTGTTAGCAGTAGCACTTCCTCTGGCATTACATGGTTTGGCCTGTTCTTTGATAACTGTATCTGCCTGAGACAACCCAGGTGAGATCATAACACACACCTCGACTCAGCTTAAAGGAGCTAGACGTCTCCTAAAAGGGATTGTTTATGCTGCTTTTTTAATTTGTCCTTCCTTCACTCTCTATTCCTTTCCACCCGGGTTCTTTCTTCGTGTCCTTTCTCCGTTACCTTTCCTTAACTTTTACCATTAATCCTTCCATTCTCCTTACTCCATTTCCTCTTTTCTTATCTTTCGGTTCTTACTTCTGTCAGCGTACACACTTAAAAAATATATTCTACTTTTAAAGTAGAGCAGTTCCCCAGAGGGGTGAATGACAGGCTATTCTCTGCCTCCTGTCGCTATTTCTGACATATTAAAGAGGAAATAGTAGAGTGGAATTATCTATTTTTTCCTTAGTGCTGTCAGGATCATTTAATCATTGACAGAGAAATTATATAAGGATGTGTTTCTGAGTTAAAGAAGCTCTGATGTTGAATCTTTAGATCTATTTCTGAAAAGAACTGGTTCATGAACCAAACAAACGGCCTCTGGTATATCTAAGGAAAGATTTAGTTTTCTATTTTTTTTTAAGATAATTTGTGTTTGACAGTCAATCACACTCAGGCCTGGTCAAGGGCTGTATCCTTCCAGTCATCTTTTCTGTGTCTCTTTCTCTTTCATGCTATATTTATTGCATCATTTCTCTTTGTCACATTCTTGTCTCTTTTTTCAGAATCTCTGTCCGGCACTGGAAAGGAAAAATATGAAATGACTTTGTACTGTTTGGTATGGGTAGTTCACTTGAGTGTGTACAGCATGTGTACATGCTGTTGTAAATGTATGGACTGTATACATGTGTTTAGACTTCTTCGAGGATCCGTACATCCTTAAAGCCCCTGTCACACTGTCCCGAAATTGACACCCGATGGACACACGATAAAGGAAATGTTCAAATTCGGCTGTGATCGTAGCAACATCGGGCCATTGGTGAGGGCATCTAAGCCATCGTATGACCGCTGGTGGAGTTTCTCAGGCTCCGGCAGCAACTTTGTAAGGCACTCGTGAGGGCATCTTCTCAAATCGTGTCATCTTCGTGTTATCATCGGTGCATTCTCCCTCACTCTGATCGGGGCAAATGCCCGATGGCACAGAGGATAACAAGATGCCCTCACGATGGCCTTACGAAGGGCAAAATGGACACACGAATTCAACACGAAAATGAACCTTCGCAAGGTCCTTCGGCAATTTTTTGGCATGCCAAAGATTTTGCCACCGCTCACGAAGTTGCTGCCGGAGCCTGAGAAACTCCACCAGCGGTCATACGATGGCTTAAGATGCCCTCACGAATGGCCCGATGTTGCTACGATCACAGCCGAATTTGAACATTTCCTTTGTCCATCGGGTTGTTTTATTGCACAACAAAATCATGTACACAACCCAATTTGTGTTCTGTGAAACTAAAAAGGATATAATATATTATTTTGAAGGCGAGTTGACAGAAAGTTGTTGTTGCTATGGAAACAACATGACGGAGAAAACGTAATATCTTCTACATATAAAGACGGATAAAGTAAAGAACAAAGTCTGAACATATCAGTACAGTATCATAGTACTTTAACATAATTGTTTGTGTTACTTTCGTTGCAGTTGTATGTCTTAAATGTAATGTAAATGTTACCTTTGTGTGTGGTTCGGGGCCATCTTCGTGCGAAATTCACAATTCCATATTCGTGTGTCCATCAGGTGTCAATTTCGGGACAGTGTGACAGGGGCTTTAAGAGCATCATGCAAAAGGAAGAACATTTGGTCAATTTACGTTTCTGAAAGAGGCTTTCAAATAAATGGGATGTTTATTTGAGGGCTGATTCACTTGATGAAAACCTTTGATTGTAATAGCAATTATTAGACAATAATAGCATTTGTAGACTACATAACAACTTCAAGTTCTGATATAATTATGTTAATTTGTTATTTAAGTGAGTGAGTCAGATACAAGTCAAACTCAAATTGCGTTTTATAATTGAATATTTATGGATAGATCTGCTAAATAAGATTATTGTAACAACCCTTTTCGTTGCAAGCTCTGCACTGTAGCTGCTCGAGTTAATCTAAGCTAACCTTACATTCTCAGTGCATTTAAGCATCGTTTAAATCTATGTTTGCTAGCGAGCATTTTTCTTCTTCAGTGTCAAATGCAAATGGTTGTTGTTGGCATGTTATCACAAATCAACTGTTGATGTGTGGAATGGGGTGAAAACAACAGCAAGATGTGATTTGTGTTTGATAGCATGCAGAAAACAAAACATGGACACTTATACAATAACATACTGGTAGTGCTAGCAGTGGTCCACAACTCCACAGGATGCCTCTAAAGGGGCACAGGACCATTAGAGCTAGAAAATGTGTGTGCATTGTTGCATGTGTTTTTATGCCACTCATGTGAATGTAGCATTATGTGATCCAGATTCATACCAGATGATATTTGTCCCAGTGTGCAGGTGTTAGTGTGTCTGTATGTGTGGTTTGTTGTGTGAGTGTTTCAAGAACACTGATAAGGCCCCCATGTGTAAAACCCTGCTCCCTCTCTTCATGGGAAATCAATTTGCTCTGCTTTCTACGTGGCCAGCCTTTTATATGCTTCACTTGTCACCCGGTGTATACACAGTCATTGCCTCAATCCATCCAGCACGATACACACACACAGAAACACACACACACACGGGCTGAGCTAAACACACATGCATATTCATTAACTGCAGCCGATACTTCAGCTGAAGACGCAGTTACAAAGAAGAGAAGTAAAGATGAAGCAACTCAAGGTGGCAGGTGTGTGAATGTGTGTGTGTATGTGGGTGTGTGTATGGGAGCTTGGCAAAACAAAGATGAAACATGTGTGATAGCGAGAGAGAGAGAGAGAGAGAGAGAGAGAGAGAGAGAGAGAGAGAGAGAGAGAGAGAGAGAGAGGGAAAGATAAAGAGCGAGAGGTGAGTCCTGGCAACTTGGCCAGCAGCTCATTAATCTGCAGGTGTGTTTATACCAAAAAGATACTGCATGCAGCACACACACACAACACAACACACACACACACACACACACACACACACACACACACAACACACACACACACACCACACACACACACACACCACACACACACACACACAACACACACACACACACACACACACACACACACACACACACACACACACACACACACACACACACACACACACACACACACACACACACACACACACACACACACACACACACACACACACCACACACACACACACACATACATACACACACACACACACAAACAACCACACTGACACACCCGCAGTGCATTCTCATTCAACTCCGCGGGCAGTATGTCCTTTGTTTCTCATTGTCCCGAGGATTTTGGAGAGGAAGGACTCGGAGTAACCACGCTGATTAAGTACGGGGAAATGGTACAGTCCACCCATTTCTTATAAAGTGTTGTATAGAGTATAACTACACACTTGTACACAGCTGCAGGTACTTGAGGTTGCATCCATGTGTTAGCTGTTAGCTGAATGTTGAATATTTGTGTTGTGTCTAAATGTGTACATTTCTATGACTCCATTTGTCTATGTTGAGCAGTTTTGACTATGTGGTTGTGTCTATGTTTCACAGTTTGAGTTAGATTCAGTTATCCTGCTAGTATTGGCAGCATTGCAGTAATGCTGGTGGTATCTTCTGTGGTGGGGGAGGGCACAGCCAATCATAATGTTGATTGAGGAATACGATGGCGTTGATGAATTAATGAGGCATGTGAATACGGGCTGAGCCAGCCAATCATCGCCCTTTAAGAGCTCCTCAGCTGCCGACAAACTGCTGGTCATCAATCTCACCAAAGACACATACTCCGCCTCAAAGCAAACCTCTTGCATGGGTTAACAGAGTCACTGCGCTATGTTGTTATACAAATCATGTAGTTCTAATTGTTTAGAAAACCAGAATATTACACAAAAAGTTACACTTAATTAAATATAAAATCTGCAATGTGGTGTTTCTACAAATCTGTGTTTGCGCATTGCTTGAACAAATGAGATAAACCTTTGCTAATTGGGGCATATTTTGCACCATAGAGCTTTGTTGTTTTGTTATTGACAGAATTGTGTGACTGACAGAAAGAAAGTAAATAAGCACATTTTGGGAAAATAACTACATTTATCTACATAACAAACATCTCATGTTTCTACATTCTACGTTTTTAATTGGAATGAGCTGCTGCAGCTGAACATTTAAATTACTAGCAAAACAATGTTTACACTTAAGTTAAATATATTCAAGATTATGAGGAGAAGTATTTTCACTACAAAAACAAGAATGTTTATATTGTCCCAAAACCTCTGGGTCCCAGGAGGTTTATTGCAGAGAAAAGGGAACAGATTATTTACCAACAAATACCATAATTGCTATTTCCTGTATTTACCCCCACCATCTTTGTAGAGTATGTGCTGTTGTACCATATGTGAGCAGGTCTTCATTACATTATTCATCATTCTAAAGCTGCATTCTTTCACCCTCTGTCTAGCATTCAATCTCATATTGCAGGAAGATTAAAAGCCAAGAAAGGGCAGTAAAACTCTAGACTGTATTGACGTAAGCACTTGAACTTGGAGGACTTGGAGCAAAACACATAAATCCATTCCATCATTAATGAAGGACTGAATGTGATGTCCTGTGTGCTGCAGCAAGGCAGCACTGGCCCTTTCCATCCGTCTTTCTCCACATATCCTTGCAACTCACTGCAAATCTATCATCTGCATCTTTTGTACAACTTGTTTGGCTATAAGTCTGTTTATTTTACATAAATATGTCTAGCTCTCAGCATAGCATTTTCCCTTTCTGCCTAAAACTACATGATTTTGGAGGACAAATATTCGAAAAGCCTGTCTCTACAAAGCACCATTATCCTCATCCATAATCTTGTCCTTCTCATTCTATACCCTTGACCTCATCTCTCCGATCTGTGGACACACTAGTAAGGTGGGTTAGGGGCCAATGATATTAATAGCCGCAACCTCATGAATCTTTCAAGCTCAATCATGTGAGCTGATGTGAGGAGTGGGTCCCAGAGGATGAATGAGCCCAGCAGGAGCTTTTCTCTTGGCCTCTTCAAACATGAGTAATGCATTCAATCTTCATATGTTCTCAGGTAGATATACCTGGCCCAGACAGGTGTGTGTGGGAGGCTGGATCTGTGTGAGAGGAAGAGTCAACACAAAAAAAAGAGGTTAAAGGAGAATATTTTTCATGCACACCCTTGTGAGCCTATTTGGCAATTCGAGTAAGCAGGTGAGTGAGCATGTGAGCTTGAAAAAGTTTCATTTTATGCATGAGTAGAGGCATTTCTGTATGAATAATTGTATTGGCCTTTGACAGGAAAGACAGAGCAAGAGAGAGATACAGAGGGAAGGAGGAGACCGTGGAGAGAAAGAGGGAGAGAGGTTAGGGGTTGTGGGGGAGAGAGGAAGTGTGGCAGGAAATTAAATGTGTTATTTAGGAGAAATGCTGGGGGGCTACAGGCTTGTTTTCACACCCCAATATCTGCACTGCGGAGCAATTTCCAATGCAGTGCTGTAGGTCTTACCAACAGGGTGAGGAGGGGGGAGAGAGAAGGCAGGGAGATGGACTGAACATGAAAGGAGAATAAAAAAACGATTGAAGCGAGACAAAGAAAATGATAGAGAAAGGAAGACGTGGTCAGAGAAATAATGCATAAATGTTCCTATAAAAATGTACCGCACGAGGAAGGTGAGAAGTGGGAGAGAGAACTCAGATCTTATCACATGATTAGAAATGAGGCCAGAGAGAGGGGAGGTGACAAATAATAATAATATAAAAAAGGCATCAGGTGTGCTCCGTGTCGAGCAGAAAATAAACTTGAGGACATTTCTGTGTGCTCAGATAGGAGATGTTGCTATTCAATTTATTGGCTGAAATTGACCTGGGAGTTATTCGAACCACCTGTGAATCTGCCTGAATGTAGTTTGTCACGTTCTGATAGGACAGTGAAGGTGTCTCTGCCTTTTTCAGATGTGTTGCGTTGTGCCCATCTGCCCTCGAAGAGTTGTTAAAAAAAATGTATGAGTGAGAGAACGACATGGAAAAAGAATGGCAGCTCAGGTAGTTTTATGTCCTCTAACTCAAGATGATAACGACGTCGAAAATGGAGGAGGATCCACACAGGTCCCTGAGGAAGATAGTGGAGGGGGCGAGGGACATGCGATTGAAAGACAGGATGAGAGAGTGCGATTAAAAGTAATTTCCTCCTGTGAAGAGGAAGCAACTTACCACCTTGACCTCACTACGTATTCTGCATTTCTAATACAAAAACACGTGTCCTACCAGCTATTTGTTTGGAATCTGTTGCGGATTGCCAAAAATAAAACAATGCTTCTTGTTAGTTGGTCCAGATGCATTGAATGTCTCACAGAAAGTGATTTATCTGCCCTGACTGCTCGCTCCCTCTCTGCTGAATGGTTGTTCTGAAGAACAATCAGCAGTCTAACAGAAATGATTTCCCCTAACTCGTGCTCTGGTATGAATCACGGAGATTTGATTGACCGTCTTCAGCGATAGACTGTGACAGGTTAATGTATTTCCTCCACAACAAACTGCATTTGAACTAAACAAAAATAGCTGCTGCTGTCAACAAGAATGACATTTGATTTTTAAAGATCCACAAAAGAAAACAAGGCCGACAGAATTTAAACATGGCAGCTAATTTTAAATTCTGCTGCAGGCGAAAACCCAGAACCGAGAACAGAGCGCATGTCGGGCAGGATGTTGTGCTCTGGCTTCCTGTAACATTTACACATTGATTGTAAGGTTTTCCTTCTTCTATACAAAGGCCTTAATCTTTGGGACTAAGCTCTATTGCTAACTCCTTTGTTTTCACTGTTTGCCTTCAAGAACATTGCGATCATCTGCTTTGGGTTTTTTTCAGCAACAGCGGAGCAAAAAATCGGAGAAGCAGCCTTTGTCAATAACATCCAAAAACTATAGAGCACAACACCCTACCGGATATCAGAAAAACCAGCTTTCCTAAATATTTAAAGAGAAATTGAAACTCTATTGACTTCGCTATCAACTAGCTGAGGCTTTTTCTTTTTGCACTTTGCTTAGCACTAAAGCACTGCCTGCAATTATCTTCGTTATTTATTATTAATTGTTAAGTTATAATGTACCTGTTCTCATTCATAACACTCCGTTCGATGTCTCACTATGGGATGCGCCTCATCGCGGAGCAAACAGAAGCATCAATCTCATTACGCCAATCCTGATTGGCTGGTGATCTTGACGTCAGCGTCAGGGAATTCACCCCCTATAAGTAGCTTGCGCCACAACGCATGCGTCATTCAAACACCTCTTCTCGCTTCAGAGCACATCTCTACAGTAGCCGGACAAGCTTCACTGTCCACAGACTGAACCCCAAATACCCATTTCGTTCGATGGGCGCTCGCCGGCTACTACTTCTGCTTCGCAGGAAGACGGTAGTACAACGCTGTTAGTATTTAAATCGACCTCGCTCTTCTCTTACCCCGAGAAAGTAAGGTAGGTCAGATTTTTTAAGCTAGCAGCACACCTGTTGCTAGCTCGCCTCCCCTCTCTACCGACACCACGGTAGCGAGGACGTTTTTTCTATTTCTCTTCTTCCACGGAGGAACCACTGTCACACCAGTCAGTATTCTCCGGGAATAAAAGACCCACACTGTCCTTTTCTCCGGATTAAGGACAGGGTGGTAATATCTCTTTCTCCCATCCCACCGTCGGAGAGCGGGCCGCTCTCCACGCCACGAGGCGAACAAGATGGACGCCCCTCTCCCTCACACCAGAGGAGTCAGGGACTCGGTGGCTCGACTCTGCGGACTGGCGTGGTTGAAGATCTCGGGCGCAGACACACACCAGGTCTGTTCGTCCTGCCTCGGGCTGGAACACGCCCGAGGCGCTATCGACAACCCCGGCTCATGCGGACATTGTGTCCGCTTCACCGTTAAGAGCCTCCGCCGACGGTTAGCACGACAAGCTAGCCTGTCGGAACAGGACCCCCCCCATGTCCACGGACCCGCCGGCCGGCAGTCAAGGACCACGGGGGCGTCCGCCACAGAGAGTGAACCCCTCTCCGTGTTGGTCTGGGGCTCATTATCTGCGATGGCCACAGAAACCGGAATCCCGCCCCCTGGCAGGCCGGGACCCGGTGACGACAAGACACGCAGCTTTACCAAGCTGGGGCTCCCGGTTAGACCTCACCATGGTCTCACCCCGCGGAGGATGTCCTCGAGCTGGACTACGAGGAGGACGAAGAGGAGGACGCCCTGGCGTTCCTCCTGTCCGAGTCGGAAGAACAGGAAGAGGACACCTTCATGTCATCGGCCCAGGCTGCAAAGGCCTGGAGCGAGGGCTGCTCTCCCAGGTGATAGCACACCAGCTTCGCCGGTCAGGGCATTGACCTGCAGGCCGGTGCAAACGCGCTGCGGCCAGACTCAACGTCCCGTGGCCTGAAATGGCCAAGGAGACCTCCAGGGTCCCGCTACGAGGGAAAACATCTTCCCCAAGCAGCGGTCTTCCCGGAGATGTTGGATGAGGTGTCGGTACGTGGAGGAGACCGGCCCTTCAGCAACAAGGTCCCAATCCAGGGGTTGCTCCTCCCTAGAACTGCGACGGAATGGAGGAAGCTCGGCCTGCTCCGCATACGCCCAATGGAACCGCATCGGTGCGGGCCCACCTCCTACCGAAGGTGGGCCTGTCACCGAGCAGGAACCCCACGCTGCCCGCAACGTCGGACCGCTTTCAGTCGACAATGACTGAAAGTCCTACACAGCTGCCAGCGTTTGTCCCGGCCAGGGCCTGAACGTGGTCCTCGCTTGCTAACCGCTTACCAAGCGGAAGCTCTGCGAGGGACCTGCGGGTAACCCGGTTTGGGCCGCCACTCTGGACGACTGATTTAGCAGCGGTCACGGACATTTGTCTCGTGTCCAAACCGCTGCACCATCCAGGCCACGGGCAAGGTAAGGTTAATGGGGATCATGGTGGTGCAGGAAGACGCGAAGATGGCTAACCTCACCCAACTCCCTGACCGGGAAAAGGAGGATGTGCTTGATATGCCCATCGTTCCCGAGGGAATTTTCGGCTCCGCTCTCGCCTCCATGCAAAGGAGGTGTGAGACGAAGAAGAAGGAGGACGAGGCACTCCACCTCTGTCTCCCTCGAAGGATCCAGCCGCTGCCTTCGCAGCAGCAGTCCTTCAACCAAGCTGCCTCGAACTCTGCTCGGTTTAAAGCACCGGACAAGCAGAGGTCGCAGCCCACCCCGAGTCCCCAGCCCAGGCTGGAGACAAGGGCAAGCTGGCCTAAAAAATCTCCGGTTCCGGCTGCAGCTCAGGCTCAGCCAACCCGGAATTTCGGCCAGCAGTCGAGGAAGAAGAAGCGAGCGGCGTGACAGCCCCTCCTTCTCCCCTCTGTGACAGAGCTGGAAGTTCATTCCCCGGCTCTGAATGTGTTCCCGCAGCCTCGAGAGATGCCTAAACACCATCCTCAAGTCCGCACAAACACATGTCACACGTTGATTGATTCTTTTGTTATAAAACATTTGCCGCTGACGCATCCAGGCTTCAGGCCGAGGGCGCAGCTCAAACAAATGAAAAGAAAATCAATAAAACCAATAAACAGCCCGTCAATTGTTCCCCTTTTGAGAGCAGCTACGGCATCTCTCAAAAGGCGGATTACTGACGGGTCTGTGAAGGCACCACCGCCACACGCAGTGCCGGCTGGGGCTTTAAGGGCACCGCTGGAGCTGTAAAGGCACCACCGTCACGCGCATGCGCAGTGCCGGCTGGAGCCGTAAGCGTGACATCTCAGCTGGCAGGAGATACTCACGACATCTGCTTGGGCTTCTCAAAACAGTTACACACTATCTGTTTTCACAAGCCCAGAGAGAGTCAACCCATATTCTGGAGAGAGAGATTCTCTCTCTCCTAGAAAGGAGGGTTTTATCTATAATACCGCCGAGCAGAGTCAGATTACGCAGACAAATGTCCTCGTAAAGCACCTGCTCAACATGGGTCTCATAATAAAACTAAACCCCGCGCGCCACGGCGTGCGGAGAGTATTGGTTATTATGTAATGCGTAGTGGCACTACACCCGACTTTTCTAGTACGGGACGCGCCTACGGGTGCTGTCCTTTCACGGAAGGTGGTCACCACGGACGCATGTCAGACAGGCTGATAGGGTATTTACGAAGGTCGCCCGGTGAGGGGTCTCTGGAGCAGAGACCTCCAGCGGGCGCACGTAAATCACCCGGAGCTTTTAGCGGTGTTCCCCACCCTAAAACGCTTCCTGCCTTCTCTCAGAGGACACCATGTCCTCGTGAGGACAGACAACACGATATCGTGTATGAACCGCCATGGGAGGTTGCGTTGTCTCCAGTCACACACACTGGCACACAAACTGATCCCTTGGAGCGGCAGACGTCTCCTCTCTCTGAGAGCGACGCAGGTACCGGGAGTGGTGCACCTCGAGACAGAACTACTGTCCAGAGGTGCACCACTCTATGCAGACTGGACTCCACATCCAAGGATCGTGAGTCCGCTGTGGGTGCGTTACGGCAGAGCCGCGTTAAATCTGTTCGCATAAAGAAAAAATGCTCAATGACAGCTGTTCTCTTTAATGCACGATTTAAACGCACTGTTAGGCGGGGACGCACTCGTACACGATTGACCTCCGGGTCTTCTGTGCGTGTTCCAACCCCTGGCTCTGTTACCCCCAACTCTGGCCAGAGTGAAGGAGCAACGCCACACACTTATCCTGATGGCTCCGCCATAGCCCGCAACGTACGGGCTGGCGGAGATATATCAGCTGTTGTGCGGGCAGCCATGGCAGCCCCCACCACGCAGGGACAGATTGTCTCAGGCGGGGGGGGCGATCCTTCACCCACGCCCAGAGCGCGGGGCACTATGGGCCTGACCCGTGAGTGGTACAATCTGAATACAGTGGGACTCCCTCAGAAGGTGATAAACACTATTCAGAGTGCGAGAGCTTCCTCCACAAGGTCTCTCTATGACTGTAAGTGGAGGGTGTTTGAGGAGTGGTGCCTTCAAGAAGGACACATCTCTTTTAATGTCCTGTCGGGGTGATTTTATCATTTCTACAGGGACTTGATCGATAAACACAGAGCTTTTCTCCACGATCAAGGTGTACCCTGGCTGCTATTGCTGCATGCCATGTGGGCTTTGAGGGTAAGACGGCTAGCGAACAATCCCTTTGGTCTGCCGTTTTATGAAGGGAGCTCGCAGGCTCCTCCCTGTCTCCAGGTCGCTGGTGCCCTTATGGGACCTGGCAGTGGTTTTAAATGGCTCAGAATGACCCCATTTGAACCCCTGGAAGGAGCTGACATGAAACATCTGTCACTCAAGACGGTGCTGTACTGGCCCTGGCATCCGCCAAGCGGGTCAGCGATATTCATGCACTGTCTGTACATCCCTCATGCACTCAGTTCGCCCCAGGGCAAACGAGAGTGGTTGTTGAAACCCAACCCCTGCCTTTACACCAAAGGTGGTTGGTTCGTGTACCCCAATTGACATTGAGGGCATTTCCTCCGAGCTGGTTTCCTCCGGGGAGCAGCAGCAGGATCAGTTGTGTCCAGTCCGGGCTTTACACACATATATGGACAGATCAAAGGAGCTTCGTCTTAATGACCAACTCTTTGTGTCCTGGGCTAACCCTCACAAGGGCAAGCCTGTTACTAAGCAACGGCTCTCCCACTGGATTGTGGAGGCAATTGCTTTGGCCTATACGAGTCAGAGTTGCAAGCACCTTCGGGTCTGCGGGCTCCTCGACTCGGGGCCTGGCTACATCCTGGGCTTGTTCAAGGGTGTTTCCATCCAAGACATCTGTGCAGCGGCGAGCTGGTCCTCGCCGCTCACTTTTGTCCGCTTTTACAGGCTAGACGTCTCCGCTCCAAGCGTGGCCCGAGCAGTGCTGAGCACCTTGTTGAGTCGGGTCTCTACCTGTTAAGTTCTGGTTGGTTGGTGATTTTCGAGATAAGCTCGTCTGGCAATACGGGAGCTACAATTTCCCATAGTGAGACATAGAACGGAGTGTTATGAATGAGAACTATAGGTTACGTAACCCCAGTTCTCAGAGTAACATGAAGTGAGATGTCTCACCAGACGGCCCTCCTTGCTATGGTGAAGCGAGAAGAGGTGCTTATTTTGAATGACGCATGCGTTGTGGCGCAAGCTACTTATAGGGGGGTGATTTCCCCTGACGCTGACGTCAAGATCACCAGCCAATCAGGATTGACGTAATGAGATTGATGCTTCTGTTTGCTCCGCGATGAGGCGCATCCCATAGTGAGACAATCTCACTTCATGTTACTCTGAGCCCTGGGGTTACATAAGTAACCTATAGTTTTTTATCATTACTATCATGATTTTCATACTGAGAATATTAATGTATTGTTACTTTCATTACCAAGTAGTTTTTTCCCTTAAATAAATAGCAGTATATCCCTCATTTTAAGTTCATTTGGTCTATTTAATGTAAAAACAGTCAATTAAAGAATGTAGTGCATGTGTATTTCTCATTAGAGAGTCAGAGATAAATTATACAGTCTATAAAGTGCCTTTTTTTATTATGTTTACATGCCATTTGTACTTTGTATACTTATTTTGTAGAATACAACATCTGGTGGATTTGTTCAATGATGCATCACAGATAGTAAGTGACATGTTGAACTGTGTTGCATACTGTAGCTTGACTGATCTTCAGTACACTTGAAGGCCCTGGACTCCCACACAGGAAGTACATGACGTAACCAAACTCTATGTCCTTCAAATGATCACATTGTAAGTTATCCCATTATCATGAGAGAATACATACCCATACAAATATATATTCCCATAGCAACAGGACCGACTTTCGCTACAACAAGAATGATTAGAGACATTTAGATATAAATATTTGGTTATTTTATCTCAACATAATGACTAGAAGATAACAACCCCCCCAGAGGTGTTTACATCTCTATTCTGGGCTATACTTTATTCTCTCATATCTGTGAACAAATGTTTATTTCAGCTTCTGGGAAAAGAGAATATAATTCATTATTGTATCTCAACACATGGCCATCAAACTGACAGGCTGTATAGTGCCTCATTAATCACACATCCTGCAGCACTATCTAGACTTTAACAAACAATTCTGCTGATTAATGATATATAAAAACCTAAAGCTGAGATTTCGATAAAAAGTGTTACATGGTATTGTCTATGTCTTAACTGACAGCCCTGAATCAATTTAGATCAGGTAAGGAATACAGATGAAGCAAAGGACTAATCTCCGAATCTCGAGGATCTGTGGAGCTGAACACTGAAACGTCCACAGCTTTTCTCCCGTGCTCTCTCTCTCTCTCTTTCCCTCATAAATATTAACCAGAGAACTGCAGTGGAAACACAGGCCATCAATAATGCAGCTCCCTAAAACGCTTCTACCCAAATAATTGCAGCTACAAGCGAAGTCCTGGAAACAGCCTTTTAGGTGTGTTGCATCGGTAGTGCCACTGCCTCATTTCTTACTAAATAACAATTTTATGTGAAGAGCAGAACAGGAGATATTACTTTATTTGCGTCTCTATAGGCTATGACGTGGCTGTGATGTATGAATCTACACTCGTTAGGCACCTAAGGAGAACACATGTGACCTTGGGTCAACCATGAATAACGACCAGGAGAAATAGAAGCTGTAGATGTACAAATAAATGAAGGCACAGTATCGCACAGCACTGTGTTAAGTTGGTTAAATTGTGGTCAAGCATTTGCTGTAAAAAGCAATTAACCTTTTTGCCTATGGCCGTAGAAACATCAGATATGCAGCTGTTGGCAACATAATCAACATCAACACTTTAGTAACACTGGGAAAGGTAATTAAACACTCCTAGGAGAAAACGAGCTGGAGGACAAAGACGTAAGCACAGAAGTAATGAGTAAATAACAAATATTTTATGAATGTGCTTTCCTCCCGACATAACAGTACGTCCACGCGGTTCCATCGCGTTGAAGCTTGCCGGTGGGCGTGTCTGGCGCACGACTAACAACCAATCACATTCATCTCCCGCCACACAAGCACACGGTTTGATTGGCTAGAGCTTGTACTGGCATATGATTTGATTGACTTCCGTCGCCGCTTGAAAAGTTGAACTTTTCTCAACTTTCGAAGCGAGCAACGGAGGCAAAGCGACGCAACGAGAACCACAATGCAGTTCGACAAAGCTTGACGTCACCCCATTCAAAGTGAATGGGAAGGGTCTCCGTTGCGTGCTTGTGGACGTTATGTAAGGCTTAAATGTCCTAATTTATTTTCATCGCATTAGGTTTCAATAACAAACCCAAACCACATCGACTGCAGTGATTCATTAGAAACTACATGTGTGTGTAATTGATGCAGTTTACATACATTTGTCACAAGTTATTGATCCACTGGCAGATTGTTGATTGATCTCCAATGGTTTAAATGCACAGGCACACCTTAATGCTGCATAATATGTACTATTTGCTAAATAATTGAAGGTTATTGATAATCAGACCCAGGACAAAATGTTCCCATATGACCCCTGATCTATGACCTTTCTCCAACAGCATTGACCCTTAAAACCTCAGCTTGGCCTTTGTTCTGCCTACACATGAATATGGATCTCGCAGAGTTCGAGAAGTCAGGACTAGCAAAAGGTATAACATTTATTCTGGACATTTTTATTTCAGGACATCCAGGATATGGAATTCTGATGGTGCATCTGTATAATAACAGTTCACATTTAAAAACAGGAATGGCCTTTGATTTTCTGCAAGGCCTTAGATAGAGCAGATGGAGCTCAGTGCTCAAAACAAGCTTTGGAAAAGAGACAACTGCCGAAGAGAAGCTTTGAAAGCCCAAACATGTGAGACTACAGTTCCAATGGTTCCAAATTACACCACAAAAGTGGGTCGCTTGAGCACGTCATCTAATATTTACTTCAATTCAACCCATGGTTCTTTGGCCTGGACAACGAATCAATGTTCCAGACTGAACGCCGTCAACAACAACAACTTTGAACCAACTGCGATGTGTTTCAGCTCAATGACAACCTACTACCTAGGGTTTATGTCTCGTAACTAAGAAAGTCACTTGATATGTTCTGCCAATGCCACATCTACTTTATTTACAGTTTTCTTCAGCACTTTAATCAGCGGCTACATCCTTCACTGATCCTGATCATGGCTCCTTTGTGGCCAATGTGTCCTTGCGTCTCTTTGCCACACACACACACACACGCAACAAAAACAGTGCACAGCCATTTTCTGAAAGCCGCATTCTTCCCTTCACACAGCTGAGAGGAAGATGAGCTGCCAACTACTCCTGGGGCAGAAGGGGAAAACATGCGTGCACACAGAAACCACACCCACACACACACACACACACACACCACACACACACACACACACACACACACACACACACACACACACACACACACACAACACACACACACACCCACACACACCAACACACACACACACACACACCACACACACACACACACCCACACACACACACACACACACACACAACACACACCCACACACACACACACACACACACACACACACAGCTGAGCACATATAACAAGGGTTCAGCAACCTCTGTCATAACTGGCTGACTTGACGCATACGGATATTCCCAGTTCACTTTCAGTCGGGGAGCTTCAACCAAAACTACTTGGCCTGACAGGAAAATACTCATCTTGGCTTTGAGAGCATTGCATCCAGAGTCCTACCAGCACAAACAAGGAAAGAAAACCCACAAAGGGAACTAGTTGTTGCTTATCTAGAATTCACTGCACAGTCGGGTACATCTGGTAAATGTTATGCCAACATATGCATGTCTCGCTTCCCCTTATTCCACAGCGACACAGCATCCGTGTTCAGCTGCTGACCTCTGACCTCTCCCCGCTCAGCCCGACCCCGCAGTGACTCACCGATCTCGCAGCTCTCTCCAGAGAAGCCCTGAGGACAGTAGCAGCTATAGCCATCCCCCTCCTGCAGGCAGCTCCCTCCATGGAGGCACGGGTTGGTCTGGCATGGGTTATTCTCCACTGCAAAGACAGACAGAGTGGGACAAATGTGAATTATAATTGATTTCGTACAGGGAAAGAGCATTACCAAAGTGCCTCAAATGTTGACAAACTATGACAGGCAGTGAGCCAGCTCTTCAATATCCGGACTGAGCTCATCCTCGAACAGAAAAAGAGTAGAGTGGGCAGACATTATGTAGAGACACGTCCGGGAGTCCATGACTTTCTAAAAGGTGACATATTGGATGTTTTTACGTATGTTGTGCCAGTTTATCATGACGGATGCTCGCCAGGTGAAGGACAGGGTGCTGACTCCACAACCTCCAGCCTCTCATCCTGGGTCCCCCGATGAGCCAAGACCCTCATAAACTAGCTAGTCATCACCCAGCCGTGCATACTGACATGGGCATCTATTTTTATGACACATAACAGCATTGCAAAAGAGGTAATAAACAGATTTTATGTTGCATGGGCTATAACTCTATGCCTTGGTGGGAAACATTTTGCAGGATGAAGGTGGAGATTGAGGAGATTTAAGTCGTAATTATTGCTCTTATATTTTAGGATGGGACGGAGGGAGGATGAGAATTTGACAAGGACGGTTAGACCGCAGAGCGGACGTCAGGAATTTCTATTCTGTGAGCAAAAAGGACCGTAGGGAACTGGCTAGATTAAGTGTCTTTTTATTATCCATCCTGATAGGATTGCAGCCCCTGACCCAATCTGCCAGGCCATCTAATACACTGCATCTTCTCCATAATAACACCCAGACTCACGTAATGATGTATGAGCAGAGCGATGCTTTGCAGAACACAGAGTGCAGTTCCCCTGAAAGTCTGGGAACATTTCTACTTGGACATTGTTTATGCATTGTGGTACATTTGCAATTATACAGTATGTGTGTACAATTGTGGGTGTCTATGTGACCCTGACTCATTGCAACGCTGGAGAGAAATACATTGACGTGGGTGTGTGCTCAATTTCCTGTGAAACGGAGCGATAGGGCAGGGGAGATGGAAAGGCTGCCTTTGAAATGACATACTGTAAAAGGGATTCGTTGAATGAGAAAAGTCATTAGAGACATGCTCTTTTTCTAAATCAACAGCAGAAAGGAGAATGAAAAACACCCTGTGTGTGATTTGAGAACATCATAACATAAAGGGTAATCATGGAGATGGTAAAAAAGTGCTGAGCAGTGAATGACACATATGTTCAATGTATCTGCCTGGTTGGGTTCAAAATGGAAGGTAATGGAGGGGGGGGAATTGGAGAAAATAGGTGAAGGAAAGAAGCTGCTTGAGTCATTATCCATCCATCCATCTATCAATCCGTCCATCCATCAAGAGAGTAATTTATTATTTCAATAGCTAACATTTAAAAGTAGTTTGCCCAACACTGTAAACAACAATAAATCCAAATGTTAATCTGCAGCAGTGTAGACAATATAAAAAAGACTAATATCATTGCTTCAGATTGCTAGCTGTCATGCTTAAATGATTAGTTTGCTGTTGCTACATGTTAACAACCCAACAATGTGCCATATTCAGTCCGTGCATCAAGCAGGCAGGATGAAAGCATGTCACCGACAGCTCCTTCGGTGTGTTTTCATGAGGGAAAAGAGGGGAATGTGGGAGTTTATGAGCGTGAACCTGAATCTACTTTACTCTGCTGCTGACAACAGCAACTGTTCAGTTAAGTAATGTGATATGAAAACCTATTGTGAGTCAGAGTTGGCCTACGCTCACTCTCGATGACATATATAAAAATGTCAAAATGCAACCATTTTGGAAAATAAGCTTTTCAAGGTGGCTTCACGTTTACACAGAAATGGCTCACAGTACCTTCAATTTCATGCGGTCGCTTTCTCTAATCCACTGTGAAATGTAATGTCTTTGTGACATGAACTCCCAAAATTGCCATCATCAGGTGACATTTAATGGCATTTAAATAGTATATGATTGTGTTTGTGTGTGGCATTTAATACATTATAAGCCTAAAATACAGAATATCATTCTAGAAATTAGGCATGAGTATATTTAATGCAAGCAATAATGTAGGAAAAGGGGGAACTAGATAAAAGGTTTAACATTACTGCTGTTTCTAAACCAGAAATAGACTACATTTTGATTATTCATAATTAATTGTCTGAGTTTTAAGTATTTTCTTAAACAATAGATTTAAAACTATGACATATTTTACTCAAAGAAAGTGGCCCTGAAAGTAAATAAGTCTGAAGTATTCATCCTCTGGGGATAGAACATGTTAGGGCCATCCATCAGGTGGACATTAATGTTGAGATAATATTCGCACACTAAGTCTGACCTGTGGGTATCTCTACTTGCAGTTTCAGTTTTACATTTCAGCTCTGTCACAGCACAGGTGGATATGTATCTGCTGCAGTGATGCACACAGTGTGACTGACAGCTGAGGGCGGGTCATCAAGTCGCCTTAGTGAGGGGGGCTTCAGCAGCGAAAAGGCCAAACTTCTTAAGACCACTGCGAGTCAGTCACACCACAGAGGGTAATACTGCAGCTAGGGCTTAATGCTTTATAGTTTGTCGACATGAAAAATGAGAGTGACATATCTTAAAACATAATCAATAAGCTCCTTAGGATTTAAGTGGATGGCATCACCATCTGATAGGACCATTAGAGCATAGCTAGTGTGTGGCAACTGTGTGTGAGCATGCATGTGTTTAACGCCATCTAATCCTTTAGGTCTATTTCTATTGGTCCACTTTCTTAACAAAATAAACAATTTATTTATAAAAGTTAAACAGTTCCAGTAAATTGCCCTTCTAAAGAGATGAAAAGGACCTTTCCTCCAGTAGAATCTGCTCGCGCTGATAAATTGTGGCTGTGCTGTCTGTGGTTATACAGACTGAGAGCTGCAGCAGAATCGCACATTGATCCAATCTGCAGACAATTAGTTACAACTTATTACACACAAATGAGACTGTGTTCTTCACCATCTGCCCACAAACATGAGCCTGCAATCTTAGTGGTGTCATCACATGTACAGTAGACAGAGACGTAATGCATGAATGGATCAACACACGCTCGAATCAGCCCTGAACATGCAGCGCTTTACTGTTTAAATATTCACGTCAGGGCTTTAGATGACATTTTGCGTTTTCATAATTAGGAGGGTGCGCGTGTGTGCAAAGATGTGAAACAAAAAATGAATATGCAAGTGAAGAACAGATTAAAAATGCGACAGAGAGGAGAGGAGGAAGAGGGAGGAAGAACAGAGAGACCCTGGTATTAGGCAGGGAGACAAATTTAAAATGTAGTATAGAGTAGCACAAGTATAAGCGAGAGAAAAAATATCAGCTAGGGAGGGACAGAAAGTTACAGAGGGGGCTATCATACATTTCCTCCTTTCTTAATGCATGCTGCTAGCTTATGATTAATTACACACTGGTCTTAAAATAGGTCTCCTCTTCTATGCAGACGGTGTGTCTTTCTTTTTCTGCGTGAAAGACAGAAATGAAAAGAGAAATGGAGACGAAGGAGGGAAGAACAGTCTGTAGCGCTACAGTTTATTATAGACACAAAAGAGAGATATATTAGGTCTTACAATAGTTCAGCTGTCAGTTCCTTTGCAGGCATATCAAATAGATCATATAAGGTCTTTCCCCCTGACATTGAACAGATGCCACAACGTCTCTTCAATCCTGTGCACAATTTCTTAAAATATGTTCCTACTAAGCGGGAGAAGATGGATGGATGTTCCTACGTGTGACATTTCACTGCTCCATGGGATCATCTGAAGTTTTCCGAAGCCTCCTTCCTAAGAGATTATCTTAGCCTTTTGCCACATTTGGGAAGATACTCCCTGATGTCAACTCATACATGCACCCAGGATTTAGAACGGGCAATGAAAGAGGATTGGGGATAAGGAAAATGTTACGAATCCCATGAAGTACCAAGCTGAGTGGCTAGCAAATTCAACATAATGGACGCCTGCAGAAAAGGCTATTCTGACAGAAACACTGAACTCACAGATAAACGTGTTAAAAACACACACAATTGGAGCAAAACTCCACTCGCACACACTTGCATTTACTGTATATACGCCTGCTTATCAACCGCCGCGATGCTGTGCCTGGACTCACTGAACCTTGTAATAGCTTTGCTGAGAAAGAGATCATGCAATGGCCTGTTTAAGTGTTCCCCTCCATGAGCGTGATAAGACTTCACCTGCGGCCAGAGCTGCCCCGCTCAAATGTTTCCCTCTAAGCTGCTGAGGCACACAGCACAGTTAGCCATATGGATAGCTGTACTAAACTGCAAAGCATGGACTTAATACGGTCCCTGTCGTCATCACTTTGACGTAGTGTGACATATTCATATTGTCACTCGCATGATGACCGCAGTGAACATGTGTTTTATGCGTTGAGCGTTACAGTGCCATACAAGGCATACATAATGCATCAGTGTAAGTGGCTCTGTCAATGCTGAATGTCACCTATGCCTGGTCCAACTATGGAGGTAAGCCTAAATTAATAATTTTCTGCAGACAGTTCCAAATTATGCAGAATCATTATTCATTGTTTTGATGGTGACTTGCAAAAGCACATACAGAACACAGCGACATTGCTACAGCAGGGTAGCAGATAGTATTCATGCAAACAGGAAATGATGGCGAGTGTTCCAGAGATGTTATGGTAATGTGGGACTGGGTGGTTAAAGAAATGATGATACAAGTACAACCAGTACCCATAAAGTGATACTGCAAAATTAGATTTGATACCTGTCATGTCACTACTATGCAATGAAGTCTTTACTTCCAACTCCATGCAATAGACAGCACTCAACTAAACCACACAACAGCCTGTATTGGTTATAGCTGCTGTGGTTGCGGGTCGATCATGTGACTCATTAAATAGAATAACACTTGAGGTGATGTTTCAGAATGTTTGACAACCCTAGATTTCCCGTTTAGCCCCAATCCTGACAATACAAAATGGCTAATGTTGGTGTTGAACATGTGGTCTTAAAGACAATACGGGTCTATTAGTCCAAGAGGTTGCATAGTGTTTTGAAAGTAAAACCCGGATCAAGTGCAGGTATCTTTTTACTGGAGTAGTTTTGATACTCCTTGGTTCTGGTTATCTTAGGTGATGCTTGACTCTTTACCTTAACTATCTGATAAGGGACAACCATTGCAACCTGACCTTGATGAGTATGTCTGTCTTCTTTGTCCCAAACGCAATCACTGTTACCGTTCACCGTGTCATCTGCATGACCCGAGCGTCTCAAAGTTTCCATCCCTTCCCAGACAGGAAGGACTGAGGCAGACTCACAGGAAGGAATATAATCCATGTATCAACGTGTCCCCTGACAGACAAGTCACTCACTGCAGATGAGCTACAATTACTGCCATGGCAAGTTGAACACACACCAGGGGAAAATGAAACCTATTTCTGCTGAAATAGAGATAACACCTCTCTCTTGCACGAAGACGCAAACTCCAATGTGGTCTCAGATTACTTCAAAGTGATTGATTTGCGGAGGTGAGCTGCATGAGGGTTGAAATGGAGGGTGAGGAGGTGGCGGAGGAGAGAAGAAGAGATGGAGAGAGAGACACAGAGGTTAGATTTTGTTGGTGGAGCTGCTCCGGTTGGTGCTGATGATGTCAGCGCCCCAGCCGTCAGTCTGCAGAGTCAGACAATCTAATGTGAGCAGAGCCTGAGCGTCTGCAGTGAGAGCATGACAACACATCGGGGAGGGTCAGCGCGCCTCGCCTCCCTGAATGTAGGCGTCCACCCCTCTCTTTAACCCACTGTTCCAACTGTCAGTCAAAACAAGCACGACAAAAACCTCTGTTTGGAAATGACAGGACAGAAAAGAACCAAACATGGCCTTTCACACTAAAAAAACAAATAAAGGACAGTCAGGTCATTTGATGCCATATATTTTAAGATGTTATTGTTTGTTTTTAAATCTCTTAATGGGCTGGCCCCAGAGTACATCTCTGACCTCTTACAGGTGTACACCCCCTCAAGGGCTTTGAGGTCAGCTGATCAGCTGCGGCTGATAGTCCCAAAAACAAAGAAAAAGACCAGGGGAGACCGAGTGTTCTCATCGGTAGCCCCCAGGCTCTGGAACGACCTGCCCCCTCATGTAAAATTGTCGCCCACTCTTGAAGCTTTTAAGTCCCGCCTAAAGACCCACCTCTTTTCCCTCGCTTACCAGTCAGTCTGAGCTATGTCATACCTATTTGTATGCTTTTACTGTCTGACCATAGCCTTTATGTGCCTTGTATTTATTCTTATGTGTGCCTTTTATCTATTCGTGTAATATTATATTTTATTATAATGTTATGTTCATTGTGAAGCACTTTGGCAAACCCTCTGTTTTTAAACTGTGTTATATAAATAAAGTGGATTGGATGGTTGTTCTGTAAGTCTGTTTTAAGACACTGGTACTGGCCTGCTGTGGATTGATATGATTCTTACTACTTCGTGACCTTGGTTAAACCCTACATTCCAGCATATGCACTTAACTCTGCATTGGCCAATCGGTTAGCTACTGTACTATCTCACTGTGGGGGGGACCCAGTTATCGCCTTAAAAAATCCTGTCTCTTTTCTGTTGGCTCCCGAATGGCAAAATAAGCTACTCTTATATCAGGAGTGCTGAACATGTACAACTCTTTAATCTCAAATGAAAAAACCTGCCTGTTTTGACTGCACCTTGGCCATTAGAACTAACACTTATATTGCACTTATTATAAGTGGCTTTGGATGAAAGTGACAGCTAAATGTACTATAATGTAAGTAGGTTTTATCTATCCGCGGCGGTGTGTGGCGCAGTGGGTTGTGCGTAGCTGTTCGGATCAGAGTGTCACAGGTTCAAACCCCACTGCAGTCAGCATGTCGTTGTGTCCCTGGGCAAGACACTTCACCCCAAATAGCTCCTGTGGGGATTGTCCACAGTATTGAGTATGTAAGTCGCTTTGGATAAAAGCGTCTAACAAGTGACATGTCATGTAAAAAAATGTAAAAATCTACAGTCACAGGCTGTCTTTACCAGTTTAAGCTCTATATTGGCTATGTTTCAGAATGTTTGACAACCTAAGATTTCCCATTTAGCCCCTATCCTAACAATACAAAATGGCTAATGTTGGTGTTGAACATGTGGTCTTAAAGAAAACGACGGTTCTATTAGTCCAAGAGGTTGCATAGTGTTTGAAGAGTGTTGTTGTAAAGAATAATAAAGTATCACTCCATTGATCTCCTCTCCACAGGGAGATCAGAGCACCCGGCTGAGTCTTCCCTGGCTGGCAGGAAGTCAGTTCTCGAGGAAAACTGACAACTTTTAGAAACTGAATCTGGGCTTGATCCCAGCTTGACCACTTGAAAGGCTGCAGTCGCCACCCTGCATCCTCTGGGAATGAGTTCCCGTAGAGCGAGGGTTGTCGATGGAGCAGGTGTAGCTGTGTGATTACTGTCCCGAGCCCAGGCTGAGCGGCCTCTGACAAACTAGGATTGATGAGCTCTGCAGAAGAGGGAGCAGCTATTTCTGTCCGTCTGAACACATGCAGCACCCTGCGTGTGGCTGCTTATAGATGCCTTTATGTATCTGAGAAATGGGAGAGTGCAAACAACACTTGATGTAGACTGCAGTCTGTAAACACTCCATATGTAATCCATTACAGAAGCGCATCTATTATTACTGAGCACGCTGAAAGCTGCTATCAATACTGGATTACTCAAATAACAGAGTCGCTTGCCAGTTTATTTAACTGTTCCATGTTATTATTTATTCACAAAGAGCTAGGATCAGTTTAATGGTGTACATCAATCCTACAGGTGTATGTGACATAAGACATGAAAGATGCAAGAAAAAAAACATTTATAATATAGAAAATATAGTTTGTGTTTATATATAAAAACGAACTATATTTTTGTTACACACATGTATTTGTTTTTATATATAAAGACAAACTATTTCAAACTATTTCCGATTTTCGATTTAGAATCCTCAATATGTTGAGTTTCACCTCTTTTTCAGTTGATGGTTTGCTTCCCCTCGCCAAGCAAGCTCACACAAATGCGCCAATAAGCGTACGTACGTACACACACACACACACACACTGAAAAAGCATGACACTTGCAATTAGTTACTGTGCCAGAAGCCTGAGACAGCAGAAAGCAGCCGATGCGCTCCCAGTGAGTTCCTCAGAGCGTCACACTGGATCAGCCCGGAGAGGGGGGTAAACTGCCCGCAATTCAATACAAGCCAATACAGCGGGCTTGTGCGGTGAGACTTACACAGAAATTGAGGATCTATTGTTACAGGAGCGACACTTGTGGCGTCTCCATTCGTCCTAAATAAATTACATTATCTGCGCTGTCAGAGTGGCGAGAAAATAATCCATCCCGGTTTATCATCACAAACACATTCTATCCACCTTTGATTTTCCCCCCTCTTCTTTTCAATGTCTCTTCACTCTCATATTCAGGGCTTTGTGAAAGGAGAAAATGTAATCAACCGTATTCCACTTTTTTTTCTTATCTAGCAATATTGTATATGTGCTCAAGGCAGACCGTAACAATTACTGCCGGTGATGTGTCATGAATTATTCATATTCCGCCTTACATGATTACGGCATACAACATGTATTGTTACTCGTCAAGTGATGCCACAGTGCCTAATGAACAAACACACTCTTGATTAGTATGCATCCAATTAAGTGTGGGATGTGCACACAGATCAAGGCTGAGTTTCTACTTCCAGTACAATTAGACATGTACTTTACATTTTTATAATGGTGAAAAAAGTGGTGCATAAAAACAAATGGATATGTTCCTGACCTTGAAGTGCACTTTTCCCATCAGTTTGTGTTTTGCATGCCCTGCAAGGCCAGTGAGATGATCAAGTGGGAGATGAGGGGCGCATTTAAGAGAGGGATGCAAATGAATGAGTGCACACTGAGGTGTTTGTATGCTGGCTAACATTGGGTCTGAGAGTCACACAATACAAAATAATCCTGAGAAATAGACATAAACACCTTCATTAGTTACTCTCCAAACACTTTCCAGATATCGAACTAAAAAGTACAACCGTAGAGTGATCACAGCCAGAAGGTGGGTACATCTTTTTGTCATCTGCTATCTCACAACAGCAAACGGAAGCCAACCAGATAGACTGCATCTGTGTATCTGCAGCTTCTACCTGATGAAGTGCTGTGTCAAAATGCCCTAGGATCAACTGTGGGGACTGTAGCTGTATGACATCATACACTACCGACATCAGGCTAATGAAAAACAAACTGCCTCAATCAGCACAGCGTTCATTCTCGCTTTGAATCCAAATGTTTTACGATTGTTACTTGTTCCCTGTTTGTAAAGTGCCCTTGGGTGACACGAAAGGCCCTCATCTTATAATTATTAACATTATGACTGGGGGAAAAACACACAGCACAAGCGAAAAAGTCTCTAAAGATTTTTAAACTGCAGATTAAATTGCAATATATTCCAATTACAACTCTGACTGTCTGACTGGTTTGGTTCAATCTCAATCGGATGGTGCAGGAATGAAGCAGTACATGCACAGAATAGTAAGTATCGATCATTATGATTCAGAAAAAGACCACGCATCACTATGGCAACAATCTGACCAAACCTTCAATAACCCCACAAATATAAATGACACCCACGACGGTGCATCATCCGGTTTGGCAACACATCTGTGCCGCTGTGTATTTGTGTCTTGTAAGTCTGCAGCTCAAAGAAAACAACACTAGTTCCCTATTAGGAAAAGTTGTTTTGCACACTTCTCTTCTCCCTATTTTGGTGAGTCATTGTCATCCTGCCCCACTGTGATTGGCACAGCTGCTTGAAGAGGGATAAGACCACGGAAAAACAGACAATGATTAATCACCCAACCCTCCTATATATATACCTTTCTTGCACATATTATCATGCACAAATACAAACAACAAAAACAAGTATATTTTAACACAACTTTCCTGACCTTGAACACATGACCTTACACGTTGTTCAGCTTGAGCCCCAAGTCAGAAATAAATAAGCCAAACACACTCACTCACACACACATTGTGGATCTCAGACTCCTTTTTCCTGCATGTTTGTATTCCACTGTGGTTTCTATCAAGAAGTTGTTCTGACAGCAGAGCAGAGCTATTAAGAGACGCAAGCTGTTGAGGAGGGTTTTTGCCTGGAGACCAGTTTTCAGCTCAACAAAGAAGAAGTACTTTACGTGACCTCACAGTGCCCCTGCCAGCAGAAACTATGAAAATAGGCTTGCAAATCATTGAAGCAACTATAACAAATACACCCTTTAATCTTTAGAACTCGCAAATTCTATAATTTACACCTTCATATCCACACATCCCACCACCCTAAAAAAAAAGAAACATGCTCTGCTTTTTTCCAGGTCTTTGAATCCTCCCCGCAGGGACATATCTGCTGGTGTGTCTGACATGCCCTACATGAGGAGACCCCCTCAACCCCTACACCCGCTGTGGGCTGGCTGCGGCATGATGCGTTGTGACTGACGCCAGGAGCCAAAGACCCCTGACTCTGCCGTCAGTGAGGGGGAGTAGACTCAGTCAGGCAACGTGGCAGCTCCAAACCCCAGCTGGGCGCACTCATCCTCTCACTGCCATTCCTCGGTAGCTAGAAAATACCTCAATTTAAATCCACTGTTAACCTTGATGGCAGGCGGCTACGTTTTTTCGACGAGCGTGTGTGCATGCATGTGTCTGACTGCAAATGGAGAATAGAAAAATTGTATTTCAGGGACGCTGATGTTTAAATCTTGTCGGGTGAACAGGCATAAAAGCAGTTTCACATTATAATAAGTATATATCCAGATCCTTCTTGTTTAGAGGCAGTGAGAATCTGATCTGAAAGCAACATGGCTGTGTATTTCTAGCTTCCATTCTTTGACCTCTAAGTGGACCGATTTGTTTGATACAGACAGAGAAGGGAAATATCCTTTCCATAACAGGAAACAGATTCCTGACGTCTCATCTGATAGCGCCTGAATGCTCCATTGTAACGATTACCCACACAAACACAAGCAGGTAAGTCTCTCCCGCTCTGCAAAGCCACACAATGACTCCACACAGAGGATTATATTCCTTCTGACAGCCTCCTGCCAAGCTCTCTGTTTCCATCCATCCCTCCCATCATTTTCCAATTGGTGGCACACAGGGGTGATGTTGTTCGTGTCTTTATGAAACTCTATGCACCCTCAGGGGTCCTAAGTCTGTGACTGACAATAAAACTCAGATAGGAATTCATTGTGGAAGAAGTAAGAAGAACAAAAACCTTCCTCAGTGAATTCTGTCTGTGTTTTAATGGGGTGACATATGGCTCTGCACAGGACTTCTCTTATCTGGTTTACAGATAAATGAAAATGACTACAATACAATCAGAGGAGATGAGGATGCCTGAATGCTCCAACAAGCAGTATGGTTATATTTGCTGTTTGGCTGAATGTTATACTATGTAGTTATATTCCTCATTGAGCCTGTGGGTTTGACTGGGTCTTCTCTTAAAGCCAAGAGGAGTACATATTCACTATGCTGGCAGGTTTGGAAAAAGCTACGATTATTGTAAACTTCCAATCCAAAAATGCAATATTATGGAAAGTAACACGTTAGAGACCAGAAATCCTCTCGGAACAATGCTTTATTTATATGTGAGCATAAGGCATTGTCCTATCTAAACAAAGACATGATTATTACAAAGCATATGTTGTGCAGAGGGAAACAGAAATTAAAGCTAGTTAAATTAAAGCTCACAGTTACTGTGTTGCTGAAGTCAACATGGTACAGTATGATCAGCCCCCAAGTTGATCTGGGCTGGGATTAGGGCTGCTTGATTATGGCAAAAATCATAATCTCGATTATTTGGGTCAACAATTGATATCACGATTATTAAAAACGATTATCCATTTAAAAGGAAGGAGTTCAAGTATCTCGGGGTCTTGTTCTCGAGTGAGGGAACAATGGAGCGTGAGATGGGCCGGAGAATCGGAGCAGCGGGAGCGGTACTGCAGTCGCTTTACCGCACCGTTGTGACGAAAAGCGAGCTGAGCCAGAAGGCAAAGCTCTCTGTCTACCGGGCCATTTTCGTTCCTACCCTCACCTATGGTCATGAAGGATGGGTCATCACTGAAAGAACGAGATCGCAGATACAAGCGGCCGAGATGGGTTTTCTCCGCAGGGTGGCTGGTGAGAAGTTCGGTCATCAGGGAGGGACTCGGAGTTGAGCCGCTCCTCCTTCGCGTCGAAAGGAGCCAGTTGAGGTGGTTCTGGCACCTAGTTAGGATGCCACCTGGGCGCCTCCCTAGGGAGGTGTTCCAGGCACGTCCAGCTGGGAAGAGACCAAGGGGTAGACCTAGGACCAGGTGGAGGGATTATATCTCTTCGCTGGCCTGGGAGCGCCTTGGGATCCCCCAGTCAGAGCTGGTTGATGTCGCCAGGGAAAAGAAAGTTTGGGGCTCTCTGCTGGAACTGCTACCCCCGAGACCCGACCACGGATAAGCGGGAGAAGATGGATGGAGAAAAATCATTTGAACAGTATGTTTTTAACAGTTGATTACCCTGAACTTTAAGTATAATTCAACTGAAAAAAACAATTAAAAAAAAGTAATACAAATAAAATAAAAAGTAATAATAATAATAAAAAAATATTCGTTTTATTTCGATTACGTTGTTTTCGTAATCGTTGCAAGCCATAATCGTAATTGCTATTAAAATACGATTAATTGAGCAGCCCTAGCTGGGATGTTAGAAAATATTCATAAAAACTACAATAAAACTTGTTTTGCAGTTCTGCTGTGTATCTGCCAGCAGTGACAGTCAAGAGAGTCATTCATCTGCCATAATGGCAGCTCTGGGTCATACATACAGAAAATAAAATACAGCTGTCTGTGATGGGGCTCCTATAGAGGCTGAATAATCACCATGTTTTGTTGTGGCACCAAAGATAATAAACCATTTTTATCATGCCATAAAAATACCTGTTTAAGTCACCTCTTCTGTTTTTTTCAGGCTCACTGCAGAATATTAAACACAAATGTTGATGGTGCATTAGCTTTACAAACATAGCAGTTTGTTTGATTGACTTTGAATATATAAATCAACATTTTCTATTCCCCAGAACGTCAGTGAACACTGATATTTTTCTGCCGCGTTTGGCCTGCTAAAGAGACATTTCCTTACTGAATTATTTAGTCACTATCTTTAACTTTAACAGCTAAAAAACCAACAGCACTTTGTAAAGCGGCAAATATTTGCCTTTCATATCGCAGCTTGCTGTGATGTTCAGCGACCTTTTCAGGCACAGCACTTGAGTTGGTCCATGGAGAGACTGAGTATCGTATACTGCTGTGCTCACACGCGTCTGTACACAACTTCTTGAATGCTGAAAACTGCTGTGAGAACAAATTAAACATGGCAACTTCGACATTAGTGTCTAACTTCTTAAAATACATTTACACTTCCTACAGATGAATAACTTGTGTGTAACTCTTTATCTCATCCATATTCTTTAACTCTCTTCACAATCTTGATCGTCCCTCCTGTCCATGAAGGTTTTTTCACCCTGGGATTAAACTACTTTATATCAGCAAAGTTGCATTGAATATTCAAAACGATCTTTTGCCTCGAAAGGATTGCCTATGTTGTTGTTGCCATGTTAGTTTAGCTTTAAGCTTCTAGCCCAGCAAGATTAGCCTCAGGTCAAGAGAGAGAAGTGATGATAAAATATACCAGCTCTTCTCTGCCTGTTAGCGCTACTGATAATTCTGCACATAAGGCTGTATGTATCATGTCTGGTCTACAGTCACTCACGCCTGCAACAGTTCTTTGATACCAGCCCTGTTGCCCCACGACACACTCCATTTTTAGGGAACTCCATTATCCACAATATGAGATTAGCATCAGCCAGAGTACAATATTTATCAAGGACCAGGGCTTCCAATATAGAGGCTAATCTGGAGGTATTGGTTTTGCCCAGGGAGAAACAGAAAACACAACAATTCAAGCTTTAGCAACATTGTCATCCAAGTTGGTACCGATAACGTGAAGATTGAGGTGTGTGAGGTCACAAAGGTTAGTCTATCTAGCACATTTAGTTTCTCCAGTATAATTGGTTTCAAACTTGATATCTCTGTGAGATCATGATGTTTCCTGTTTTTCTGTGTTTAACTGGCCTTCTTTCTTGAGAAGCCCTGACCTGATGATAATGGACGCCCTTCACCCTACTGAGAAGGGACCACTTCTTTACCCAGGAATTTAGACAGGTGATTAGAAGAGTTTGACGTAATTAACATAAAGCAGATTCATTGGATTTTTTCTGGTGCCTTTCATTATGAACAATCACTTAATCTCTTCTCACCACAGTGTACTTAAGCTCATTTTCAACACTTAGATTGCTTCCCTTGGTTGACAGGATACAACGAGCCTGTGCTCAGTCAGCATGAGTATCGCCATTTCATCCCACACCACGATGAAGCCCAGTGTCCCTTAAGGCTCTCCTTTAACAAATCCCATTCATTTAATATGCAGCAGCCAATAGCACAGGATTATATTCAGCAGGAGTGTATGATATGGAAAAATGAAGGCATTACACCATGAAAAGAAACTTGGAGACGAGAAGCAGATAGTAGGCTGACAGATTAGGCAGAGGATTTAAGGGAGGTGAGGCTTTTCTAAAAGGTAGTGACAAGGATCCTGCTGAGGCTGAGGATCGTACAGGGGACGGATACAGTTAGATGGCAATTGACTGCTCTTGTATCACGTTGGAGTTCAAGAGGCTATCAAAACATTATGCCAGCGAGAGTCATAACAATGACCAGAGATGTAATAAAAGACATTAAGTCAGGGTGACGGGGAGCAAAGGAGAGCGAAAACAAAAAGAAGAAGCCAGGAAGGGCGAGACAGAGAAAAAGAAGGATGGAGAAAATAAAGGATGGGATACACTTGGAGGGAGAGGCAGACAAATCAATAGACTTCTATATGCAGCATGAGAATGTCTTGCTGCTCCAGACAGCCTATCCAAGGACTCCAACAGCCAAACTGAACATCTATCCAGAGACCCATGCTGATAATATGCCAACCCAGCCTGTCCCTGTCTCCATTTATCTCCTTCTTTCCCCCCTCCATCCCTGACCACCCACACACACACACACACACACACACACACACACACACACACACACACACACACACACACACACACACACACACACACACACACACACACACACACACACACACACACACACACACACACACACACACACACACACACACACACACACACACACACACACACACACACACACACACACACACACACACACACACACACACACACACACACACACGAGGATGCTGGCTGTTCTCCTCCAAATGTAACACTCTAATTTGGGTGAGCGCTGGCTGCTGTGTTATTGATGTTGCCAGAGGTCTGATCTATCTGGAGCCCAGGACAAGGCTTTAGTCAAGATGCCTATAACTCAGAGACATCGTGTTCCCTGTTTGCCAGAGTCTCAAACGGGCGCTGGTCATTAAAAGGCCGGACAGACAGCGCGCCGTACCGTATCCGCCTGCCTTGCTTCGTCACCCTGCGCTGCTGGGTACCAGTACTCTGAGGCATTCGGTGTATTTCCACTCATGTTGGGATTCTCTGCAGTTAAAGCTGCTATTGTAACTTGTTTGTGCTATTCAAACTTGTATAAGAACTGTCTTTAGGATTATACCAAATGGAAATGAAGATATGAGTAATTAAAAAACAAACAAAATGAAATGTGTTTACTTTCTGACAGCATTCACAGTGAAGGATTAAGACATATTGTAAAGTCAAACGGAGCCTAAGGCTTTAATAAATACAAGAGTAAAAACAGACTACAAGTAGTCAGAAAACAAGTCACTAATTAGTAGGTATAGTCAACAGGTTTAAACGATCGCAGGCAGTCCTGCTTCCTCTAGCAAGCTGGGTGCAATCACCCTAATCAGAGAGCCTCAGCTGCAGTAGGAAGAAGGTATTTAAATAGTTGCATTTTTTAAGCTCCAGGGAGACGGAAGCATGCAGACGGGAGGCATTTTTCTACTAAGTCAGGACAGGCAGCCGGTAAGAGCAGATCAAAATGTTGTGTAAGAGCTCCGCAGAGCCGCTGATGTTATGTTCCGTTTGGATTGTTTGCGTGTGTGTCACGTGTCACATCAAAACTCTGCGCAGCATTGCTCAGAGAGTAGGTTTCAGTGTGATGCGCTGGTTGTGGGGGGCATTCTGTGCTTGGATGCTCTGTCGGTTATCTTCGGAGGGATAGGTGGGAGAGAGAGGGATTTATATTTGAAAAGTTTAATTTTTGATTTACTTAGAATCCTGTTGTTTTGACCCACTGAAGAGTCCTGCTAAAAAAGGGGAGAAAGTTATTCATTCATGTTCATTTTGTTAGAAGCATTTGATAGTGAGGTTTATTTACATGTTTGTTTGTTTTGATCACTAAAATGCACCTTTCTTGTTTAAAGGTTTTTCACCTGAATAAAGCTGCTGAATGAAGCTGCTGAATGAAGCTGCTGAATAAAGCTGATGAAAGCTGCTGCATGATAAAAAGTCTAAAAGAAAAGCTGCGGAGTGGAATCCTGTTATTAACATCCAGTAGATGCCTCAAGTCCCTTTCAAGTGGGGAGTCTGCAAAAAACCAGCGGAACTTGGCAGTGAAAAACCGGGAGACCAGGAACTGGAAGAACTCCTGAGACGCTGGACTACAACTCAAGCAGACACCTGAGACCTGATCATCCAAGGTTCCTCGTTCTTGGATCACACCACTCCCCAGGCAAAGGGCAGAATGCCCAAAAGAGGGGACATCACGGCGGATCAAGCGAGAGGAAAGGCGGTGGAGCAACTAAAGGTGGAGAGGACGACGGCAAAGCGGTTAGCCTCTCGACTGGCCAACACCATAACCAGGACTTATAAGGACATGTCTGAAGAAGAACTCAGAGACAGTTTCAAGAAATTCACTAAAGAAGTTGAAAAAGTCATGGAAGAAAATAACGACTTGGAGGCTGGGTTCATCGCAGAGCTGGACACAGCTGAAGAAGCTGAGTTAACGAATCAGCAAAAAGACGACCTACAAGAAACTGCAGAGGAGAGTACGCGGAAGCTTGAGGAGTTGACGAGACTTATTCAAGAAGCTCTGTGGACTAACTTTGGAGAACATGAAGTGTCAGTAGCGCTTCATGCGGCGGAGGCTGAAGGTGAACGTGCTGCTGCGGCAGAGCCTGGTGGTAATCTGGAGGCCTATGACTTCACACTCAACCATCTGAAAGATCTTATGAGGACTGTAAAAGAAGTGCACAGTCGGTGGAGGCAGTGGATCCCTCCAGAAATGCGGGAGGACCTGCAAAGCCAGCTACGGGGGTTTGAACTCCATTTCCCAAGATTGTTCTCCAGGAAGGCAGACTTCATTCAGGCAAACATGAAGAAGGACACTGAAGGAATGCAGATGGCTGCTTCAGCCAGATACCCTGTGGCATCCATTAAATTAAAGCCAACCGCACTTCCCAAGTTCAGTGGCAACAGATGCGAATTCCACAGATGGAGGATGGACTGGGAGGTACTTCAGAGGCAAGGTGAGCCTACTGGATCAAGAGAGGTGAAAAATATCCAACTGCTGGACAGTCTCGAAGACAGAATGACGAGAGATCTTCGCCTCACTAGCTACAACACTGCAGATGATATCTTCCGTGTCCTAGAGAACCGCTATGGGAATCACACATCCATCGCCATCGAAATAGTGGAGGAGATACAGAAGATGCCAGCTGTCAGAGGATATCAGCCACGTAAAATTGTGGAATTGATCCAAACTGTTGAAAAAGCTCTTCAAGATTTGAGTGACCTTAGGGGCACAGGAGCTATAAAAAAATCCACTAGTAAACAAATCCATTGAGAGTAAACTCCCAGATACCCTCAAGAAAGAATGGCTTGTCTATGCCACTGAGAGAAAACGTTCTGGTCCGACACAGAATCGCTTTGACTGTCTCCTGACTTTCTTTAAAGAGCAAGAGAGCATATATGAGCAGCTCGAGCAACTGAGGGAAGAGGAACCATGCAGAATGGAAGCCAAGGCTGATCCAAGGCATACCAGGACCAAGTCTACCAAAATGATCGACGACCAGGCAGGGTGTCTAATCTGTGGAGACGAGAAACACAGGAGAAAGCTCTACTTCTGCAGAAAGTTTAGAGTGCTGGAGCTAACAGAGAAGAAGAGTGCAGTGAGGAAGCTGGGAGCATGCAGGAGATGTCTTGAGGTCCATGATGGAAGCTCATACTGCAAACCTGGCTTTCTGTGTAAGAATCAAGACTGCAGGAATGAGCGTGTTCCCGACCATCACTTCTACCTATGTTCCAACACCAAGGCCAGGAGAAGCCAAGAAAGTCCGAATAAAAGCGGAAATAAAGACAACAGGAGATGTACAGGGTACCAAGAAGACTTCCTCAACAAGCTACCTCCGGAATTGGCTAAGCAGTGTCTGGACGTGTTCTCAAATACTGCATCAAGAACCCTCAGCAATAGAAAAGACAAGTTGGGACTTCTAGAGGAGAATGGATTAGAGGAAGCACCGGTGCTGATGATGATTCTTGAAGTCACAGCCAATGGACAAAAAGTTGGGACTTTAATTGATTTGGCCTCCGACACGAACTATATAACCCACAAGGCTGCAGAGAAACTGAACCTAAGGATTGAAGAAATCACACTTGTCATCCATGGAATTGGAGGGATGAAGGTTTTTGTGGAGACCCGAAGATACCTTCTAAAAATCAGAGTGAATACTCCCAAGGGCACCCTCAAATAGTGCTGCATTATTAATCGAAAAAAGATCGTGATCTCGATTCAGACACCTATGCGATCTCATTTCTAAATTATGGCGATCCTATGACGTCAAGCTGATGACGGATATGACGGAGCTTTTTTTTTTTTTTTTTTTGATTATTTTGCTTCTGAATAATACCAACTTGCAATGTCAATCATACTTAAACGATGTAAAGTAAATATACTCTATACATTTAACATTAAAGTACCATGATCACATCCAAATGGTAGTGTTCTGTCTGTCTCTCCTCCTCTCATGCAGTGTTAACGCTGCAGCCACTAGTGTTGCCAGTTTTTGCGGAAGGAATAAGCAACCAGGTCTATGAAAACAAGCGCAAAAGAACATGAGCACTTTAAACCTATATATGTCGGGTCGGCTATTTGAAAATAACCTATATACAAGCTCACAACCGCAACAACCATTATTACTTGCTACCAAGCAACTTTACAGAAAGATAAGCCCAATGTGGCTTATAATAAGTATACCTGGCAACACTCACTGACTGCAGCACGTGAGGGCAGGATCCGGCAGTATGTTTACAGAAGCGTTAGCATTAGCACTGATTAGCAAAGAGTGACGAGAGCGACTAGTAGTACAGGAAAAACAGAAATGAGTGACACAGAAATGATTGACGAGGAGGTCGAGGACAATGACAACAACACCGATGAAAATCCCGGTGGCGAGAGTGAGAGGGAAGTTGTGCTTGTGCCGAAAAAAGTAGATGGACTGTGCTAGTAGCTAGGCAGCTAGGCTTTATTTACATTTATTCTGAAGCTGTAACTGTATGTTCTGTTCCGTTTTTATATTCAGTACTGACTGCAGTATTTAAGTTAATCCTTTTGATTCAGTGACATTACTACTCAGTGGAGTCTAGCACTTTGTTTAAGTTTATGTTTTTTTCAGTACAAGAACCTTTAAGTGCAGTAGTTGAACTGGGTGCTAGCCGGCTAGGCTTTTTTTATATTATTATTCTAAAGCTGTGACTGTTTTGTTTTTATATTCAGCACTGTGGTGAGGTATTTTGAGTAGCTTAAGTGCATTCCTCCCTGTAACAAACAGGTTGGTGTTGTTGTACAGTAGTTGGGTGTCCACTGTGGACAGGTGCTACTGCAAAGTTTACATTTTGTTATTATAAAGCTGCAAAAATTCTATTTTTTATGTTCAGCACTCAGGCAGCAGCAATATCTTTATTTTAGTTACTGTATGTTTTGTTACCAGAGAGACTTGAGTTTAAGTCAAGCACTTTGTTTAAAGCCACAGTAGTTGGCTGTCAAATTCATTTTAGTTACTCTATGTTTTTGCTACAAGAAACTGAGACTTGGATTTAAGTCAAGCACTTTGATGTTGATGGTGTCTGTTTAAAGCCACAATAGTTGTCTCCAGGTGCCACATTTTGAATGTAGTAATGTTTGTTCAGTATTCAGCAACTAGAGACTAAAGACAAAGTTATGCTTTTGTTACAAGAGAGACAAATGTTGTCTGTTTAAATTCATTGTACTCACATGACGTCTAAGAGTAAGAGTGCGATAAATATTTTCATTGAAACGATGAGAATCGTGATCTCAATTCTTATGGAGGAAAATCGTGATTCACATTTGAGCAAGAATCGTGCAGCACTACCCTCAAATCACATCATTTGGTTTGTTATGGTCTGGACAGCATAGCAGATGTTCAGGGAAGTGTAACTCCAGAGCAACTGCAAAAACTATTTCCAGACATGCCACTCTGTGAACTGAAAAGACCCAGGGAAATAAGTCTGCTGATAAGCCACAGAGAAGGTCAACTAGCACCTCAAAGAATCAGAGCTGTTGGAGACCTAGTCCTATGGGACGGACCTGTGGGGAAGACTGTTGGAGGAACTCACCCTGATCTCTTTGAGGATGTTACTGTGTCGGCTCACATGTCCAAGACACATTTTGCCAGGTCAATGAGGGCAGCTGCTGTCCAATACAAGGAGGTAATTGGAAGACAGTCCCCACCAAACAAACAGGTCGTCTGCAGGTTCTGGGAGTCATGGACTTCAACCAGCAACCAGGACTTCCTAGAGTGGTGGAAATGGGACAGCATTGGTGCAGCTTGTGAGCCAAAATGTGGAGGTTGTCGCTGTGGTAACTGCCAGCCAGGTGGAAAAGAGATGTCTTTGGCTGAGGAAAGAGAACTGGAGGTCATAAAGGACGGCCTTTCTTATATAGCATGTGATGAACACAGCAAAGAACCTCATTGGCACACCAAATATCCATGGGTGGAGGATCCTGTCTCATTGCCAAACAATAAGCGGGCAGTCGAAGCCACATTCCTCAGAACGGAGAAACAACTAGCCAAAGCACCGGACTGGAAAGAGGCCTACACTACACAAGTGCATGAAATGGTCGATCGCAAGGCTGCAATCAAGTTATTTAAGGACACGATCAGCAACTGGGAAGGGCCTGTCTGGTACGTGAGTCACCTCATCGCTCCCAACCCACACTCTGTCACAACTCCAGTAAGACTTGTGTGGAACAGCAGCCAGAGATTCAAGGGCATAAGCATGAACGACCTGCTGATGAAAGGTCCAGACGTCCTCAACCCTATCCGTGCTGTCCTCCTAAGATTTAGGTGTGGAGTTTATGCTGCTCTGGGTGATGTGCAGAGATGGGGTCGTTACTAAAAAAAAGTAATATATTACATATTACATATTACTTTAAAAAAAAGTAATATATTACACTAATTCGTTACTTTACTCGTTACTTTACTCGTTACTTTACTCGCAGGGCCGGCCCGCCCCTCCCTACAGGCAGATCACGCAGACTGCTAAAGTTTCAAATGTTCTCTTTAGTTCAGTTTCCATTGTCGCATAAGACTGATCCAGATAGCTCCTGAATGTTTTCCTATCTGACCATGGCTGTCCTCTGTCTCCTGCTATCTGACCGTGGCTGTCCTCTGTCTCCTGCTATCTGACCGTGGCTGTCCTCTGTCTCCTGCTATCTGACCGTGGCTGTCCTCTGTCTCCTGCTATCTGTATATTTTGCGCAGTCTATCTCTGCTCACGCTGTTGCGTCAGCGTGTTCTCCTGCGTGTTGGCCATGTGTTGCACTGGAGCCAGACTTCAGCCGAGCACGTACGAACTGCGCATGCGTGAGTGGCAATAACTCTCCTTACCAGCAGGCAGCGGTAGTGTGTATTCGTCATTCAAAACAAGCAACAACCGGAAAACAGAGAAGAAGAACTACGTGTGTGTGATATAAATAAACAACAGCTATGTGCGTTAGCTTCACCTAGCATGTGTTCTTTGCAGGTGTTTGTTGAGGTTTGATTATGACTGATTTTAGAAAGTAACGAAGTAACGCGTGTCGGGGCAATGTTAGTAACTGTAGTGTGATTACTGGATTATAAAAGTAGCGCGTTACACTACTCCGTTACCGACAAAGTAATATTATTACAGTAACGCGTTACACCCAACTCTGGTGATGTGAGGAAAATATATAATTCAGTGTGGTTGAAAGACAGAGAGATGCACCTACATAGGTTCCTTTGGAGAGACTCCGAAGATCAAGAGCTGGAGGAATATGCAGTCACCAGGGTAAACATCGGAGATAAACCTGCAGGGTGCATCGCACAGCTAGCCATGCGGGAGACAGCTAACCTGCCTCCTTTCACCCACCTTGAAAAGGAGCGGCAGGTACTTCATCAGGACAGCTACGTCGATGACATACTCACTTCACACAACGATCGTGAGCAGCTGTATACCATCACAGAAAATGTGAAGCAGATCCTAAAGGCCGGAGGGTTTGAGCTCAAGCCATGGGCGTTCTCTGGTCAAAGTGGGAGGAAGAAATGCGTCAACGAGTTGGAATTGGATCAGAGAAAGACCATGGTTCTACCAAACCAAATGTGTGAGGAGAACAATAAGGCGCTTGGTTTGGGATACATGGTGGAAGAGGACAAACTCCATGTCATGGTTGGAATAAACTTTTCCAGGAGAAAGAAAAAGATGCGACTAGGTCAAAACCTTCTAAAGGAGGAAATCCGAGCCTAGACACCAAACCCTCCGACGAGAAGAGAACTGCTGAGCCAAGTGTCAGGACTATATGACCCAGTTGGACTGGTAACTCCTGCTAAACAGAAAGGAGCCATTCTGGAGCGGCGGGCTTTCCAGGAGGCAAGAGGCAAAAGTTGTGCAGTAAAGAACACATGGGACATGGCACTCTCAGATGGGCTCAGGGAAGATGCAATCAAGCTTTTCGAGGAGTATGCCCAACTTGGCAAAGTCAAGTTCAGCAGGGCACTAACCCCCCCAGGCTTAGCAGAGCAACCCTGTGGAATCACACTCTGATGGAAGCGAGCATGCTTACGGAGCAGTACTGTATCTGAGATGGAACATGGACGAAGGCCCGATTGTCAGGCTGGTGGAATCCAAAGCCACACTGACTCCTTTGGACCACAAAGGTGATGCAGTCAAAGCAGAGATGTGTGGAGCCGTGTTTTCCACTCACCTGAAAAAGTACTTTGAGTTACACAGTAGTATCAAAGTGGAAAGGTGGTATCATCTAGTTGATAGCCAAACAGTCCTTGGTGCTATACAAAGGGAAAGCTATGGTTACCAGACTTTCTTTGCAAATCGGATCGGCGAAATCCAGAACAACTCAAATGTACTTGACTGGTGGTGGATTCCTGGTCCATACAACATCGCTGACATAATCACCAGAGGAGCAAGCCCTCAAGACCTGGACGAGAACTCAGAGTGGCAAAATGGGCCAAAGTTTCTGAACTTGCCAGCGAAAGAGTGGCCAATCAAATCTGCAAGGGACCTCGCTGACACTGCCAGAGAAGGCATCAACAGGCTGCAAAAGAAGGCATTTGTTGCTGCAATAACGAGGGCCAAGGCAGAGAAACAGGAACCACCGCAAGAGCAGAACCCGATCCAAACAGAGAGGACCTGCAGGGTCAGCTATCCAGAACCTGGTGAATGTCAAGCAGTTCAATGTGCTGAGCCGATTGGTTAAGACAGTTGCATGGATCTGGGTTCATCAAACCCAGTAAATCTGTGGAAAGGTAGTATCCTCTTCGGGAGTCATCTCTGTAAAGGAGCGAGAAGATGCCCTGAGAGACATTTTACTGTCAGCCCAATCAGGTGTATCATTCTCTAACACCATCACAGACAGACTCGTAGTCTACAGGGACAAGATATCTGGGCTTTTGCTTTGTGGGGGCAGATTCCAAGGTTTCAATGAAGACAAAAGTGGTGTTCCCATTTTACCTTATGATTCCTGGGTATCAATGTTGCTGACTCGAGAGGCGCACAATGCTAGACATGATGGTGTGGCTGGAACCTTGCTTAAAGTGAGAAAGAAGGCATGGATCATACGAGGAAGAAAACTTGATCAAAAGGTTGTTGATGGCTGCATAGACTGCAGAAAAGCCAAAGCAAAGATATGTCAACAAGTTATGGGAGATCTGCCAACAGAAAGAACAGAGCCTGCCTGTCCATTTGAGTTTACAACAGTAGACCTCTTTGGACCCTATCATGTGAAAGATGACGTCAAAAAAAGAACACTGAAGGTCTGGGGAGTGGTCTTCTGTTGCATGGCCAGCAGAGCAATCCACACAGAGCTAGTAAGCACAGTGTCGACTGAAGGGTTCCTCATGGCATATCAAAGATTTACTGCAATCAGAGGGCATCCAAAGAAAATCTGGTCAGACCCAGGAACCAACTTCATTGGAGCAAAGCCGATCTTGGAAGAGTTGTATAGGTTCCTTGACAGCCAGAACAAAGTTGGCCCGGAAGAAACAGCTGCAGGAAATGGAACGGAATGGATATGGAAAATCCATCCGGCTGACTCGCCACACAGGAATGGTGCCGCAGAAGCTGCTGTAAAGACTGTGAAGAGGGCACTCCAGAGTCTTGGAGGGGGAGCTGGGCTCAGCTATAGTGAGTTTCAAACAACCCTTAGCATAGCGGCTAACTTGGCGAATGAGCGCCCGATCGACGCCAGAGAGCAGAGAAGACTTTATCCGCTATGTCCAACACAATCTCACTCCCTAAGCGTCCAATAGCGACGTTTGGTCAGTGTCCGTGGCGTCCAATTGTGACGCTCCTAGGCTCCTTCAGCGTCATAAAGGGACGCAAATAGCTTTCAACTGATTGCAATGTATTCCCATCTGCGTCGGGATTTGACGCTCATGGAAGCACGGCATTCGTTTGTGTCGGCTGCCCTTAAAGGTAATGTGAGCGTCCATTCCCATTGGATAACGGAGAATTGTACACCCGGATGTAAGTATTCCTCTTACTGTCGATTGATTTTACAGTGATATCTGCACTACTCATCGACTAAAAAACACCAGATTATCCTTGTTAATTACACAACATTGATTGGTTTAAATTGTGTGCAATGCTTTTGTATTTTTCCCCTTCGATTCGGAGAAACAAATATTTGTTCTGAGTAAAGGATGGCAGAAGACACTACACTACCCAGAATCCCCAGCTATCGTTTGGACTACACCATGTGCTCTGTTTGACAAACCCCGTGATAGTCCTCAAGCTCTGTGATTGGAGAGTGTGCTCCGAGGGTTAAGCCGATTCTCGAACAGCACTTGAAATGGGATGGAACCACGGCAGACTGTCCACAACTGGATTTGAACGGGTCCACCGCGTCCCCAGAACTACACATGCTGGCTATTCTGTTTCGCAACATGTTCTCTATGGCACGTCTCTACTGGGAGTTGTAGTTTTAAAAGACGTTTTCGTATTTTCCATAATAAGAAGTTGCCAGTATTAAACTGTGTACATCCCTGGAGGTTTAGGGGACAGGAAACACTCACATTTAAAACATATAATTAATAAATGGGTGAAAATTGCTTGTGCCCATTATGGGCAGTATTAATATATATACCCACATGCCAGCTAAGGTCAGAAGAGCTTTATTTAACAGCTGTGATAACATTACATTACATTACATTAATTGATAAGCCTGAAACATGCTTCAGGTCAAGGTTCAGAGGCACATTGTGCAAATATGGCAGTAGCCATCGATCAGCTTAAGATAAGATATACTTTATTGATCCCAAGTTGGAACATTTGCGTTACATCAGCATGTGTAACAGTTAAATATGCAGTTGTGTTTATTTGAAAATCATTTAGTATAATCACACAAATTCTGTGTTTTATATTCAACAATTCTGTGTTCTTTATTTATTGATTGTTCAATACCTGACAAGGCCGGAGATGAAATATCTACATACATATTATAAGAGTATAATACATTATGTATAATATCAGTTAAAATAAGTGCTTCAACATAGTTAACATTGCTGGAGGTATGCACAAATATTGATAGATGTCTTGTAATGCACTGTTGAGGAACCTGCGACCCAAGTTTTTCATTCAGTGCAGAACTACACCACAGTTGTGTAGACCTATATGATATGTCAATAAACCTTAGAAAATCTTGAAATCTTGAAAGGGATGTGCAGAATAGTCATTATATACAGTCTTTAATTAACTATTAGTAGAGAATAACGAGTAATGAATATACTTTATATACTTTATTACATTACATTACATTACATTGCATTTAGCTGACGCTTTTATCCAAAGCGACTTACAATAAGTACATTCGACCAGGAAGACACAACCTTGAAGAAAACAGAATCATATAAGAACATCAGGTTTCAAAGAGCCAATCGTTTCAAGTGCTACTCAACTGGCTTTAGATAAGCCAGTCCTTTATTAGTATATAAGTGCTCTGTTAGCAGTTCTTTGTTAGTCATTCTATCGCTCGAAGTGGAGTCGAAAGAGATGAGTTTTCAGTCTGCGCCGGAAGGTGTGTAAGCTTTCTGCGGTCCTGATTTCAATGGGGAGCTCATTCCACCATTTTGGAGCCAGGATAGCAAACCCACGTGTTTTTGCTGATGGGAACTTGGGTCCCCCTCGCAGCGAGGGTGCAGCGAGCCGTTTGGCTGATGCAGAGCGTAGAGCACGTGCTGGGGTGTACGGTTTAACCATGTCCTGGATGTAGGAAGGGCCAGATCCATTCGCAGCATGGTACGCAAGTACCAGTGTCTTGAAGTGGATTCTAGCAGTTACCGGAAGCCAGTGGAGGGAGCGGAGGAGCGGCGTGGTGTGGGAACATTTTGGAAGGTTGAAGACCAGACGAGCCGCTGCATTCTGGATGAGCTGCAGAGGTCGGATGGCACATGCAGGTAGACCAGCCAGGAGGGAGTTGCAGTAGTCTAGGCGTGAGGTGACGAGAGTCTGGACCAGAACCTGCGTCGATTTCTGGGTCAGCTGTGGGCGTATCTTCCTGATGTTGAAAAGCGTGTATCTGCAGCAGCGGGTTGTAGCAGCGATGTTTTCAGTAAACGACAGGTTGTTATCTAGGGTCACACCCAGATTCCTTGCAGTCTGAGTCGGGGAAACAACAGAGGGGCCGATGTTGATAGTTAGGTCAAGAGAGGGACAATCTTTTCCCGGAAGGAAAAGCACTTCAGTTTTGTCAAGGTTGAGCTTGAGATGATGAGCGGACATCCACTGAGAGATGTCAGCTAAACAAGCAGAGATGCGTGCGACGACCTGGGTCTCTGAGCGGGGAAAGGACAGAATTAATTGGGTGTCGTCAGCGTAGCAGTGGTATGAAAAACCATGCGGGCTAATGACAGATCCGAGCGAGTTTGTGTACAGGGAGAAGAGGAGAGGACCAAGAACAGAGCCCTGAGGGACCCCTGTAGTTAATTGACAAGGGTCGGACTCCGACCCTCTCCAAGTAACCCTGTAGGTGCGGTCTTTGAGGTATGAGGTGAGGAGGGAAAGTGCAGAGCCTGAAACTCCAAGTTCTTGGAGAGTGTGAAGGAGGATCTGATGGTTCACCGTGTCGAATGCAGCAGACAGGTCCAACAGGATGAGGACAGAGGAGAGGGAGGCTGCTTTAGCCGTGTGCAGTTCCTCAGAGACAGCAATGAGATATATACTTTATATCCCCTTCACAGGGTTTGTCAAACCGAGCACATGGCGTAGTCCAAACGATACCTGGGGATTCTGGGTAGTGTAGTGTCTTCTGCCATCCTTTACTCCTGGGAATGGACGCTCACATTACCTTTAAGGGCAGCCGACACGAACGAATGCCATGCTTCCATGAGCGTCAAATCCCGACGCAGATGGGAATACATTGCAATCAGTTGAAAGCTATTTGCGTCCCTTTATGACGCTGAAGGAGCCTAGGAGCGTCACAATTGGACGCCACGGACACTGACCAAACGTCGCTATTGGACGCTTAGGGAGTGAGAGTGTGTTGGCAGACGGGAGGCATTTTTCTACTAAGTCAGGACAGGCAGCCAGTAAGAGCAGATCAAAATGTTGTGTAAGAGCTCCGCAGAGCCGCTGATGTTATGTTCTGTTTGGATTGTTTGTGTGTGTGTCACGTGTCTCATCATAACTCTGCGCAGCATTGCTCAGAGAGTACTAGTAGGTTTCAGTGTGGTGCGCTGGTTGTGGGGGGCATTCTGTGCTTGGATGCTATGTTGGTTATCTTCGGAGGGATAGGTGGGAGAGAGAGGGATTTATATTTGAAAAGTTTAATTTTTGATTTACTTAGAATCCTGTTGTTTTGACCCACTGAAGAGTCCTGCTAAAAAAGGGGAGAAAGTTATTCATTCATGTTCATTTTGTTAGAAGCATTTGATAGTGAGCTTTATTTACATGTTTTGTTTGTTTTGATCACTAAAATGCACCTTTCTTGTTTAAAGGTTTTTCACCTGAATGAAGCTGCTGAATGAAGCTGATTAAAGCTGCTGCATAATCTACTAAATAAAAAGTCTAAAAGAAAAGCTGCGGAGTGGAATCCTGTAGATGCCTCAAGTCCCTTTCAAGTGGGGAGCCTGCAAAAAACCAGCGGAACTTTTTGTGTTTTTGTGTGTGTGTATAATGGTGAAGCATGCGGGCTGGATTATCGAGGTTTACTCCTGAGCAAGTTTGGCATGCTGCTGCTTTTTCACATACATTTAGTTATGTGTGTTCGTGCATACATCCAAGTTCCAACCATCTGTGTGGGTTTAGCTGGAGGCCAGAGCGATGGGGAATTGGAAAGCTGGATGTGCTGTTATCAGTGGCGGCGCCAGGGTATGGCTGGGGTAGGCTACAGCCATACCAAGAAATGGCTTAGCCCCACCATGAAAAATGATGTTAAGGTAAGCAAAAATAAAGTCCGCCAAATCGCGCGGAGTAAATTGCACAGACAGCAGTTAGTAAGATTGATTTCAGTAGCCACTTGTCTGGAAACAGAAACAGTTTTGAAAACTTTTGTCACGTAGTGATCGTCTTCCCAATAGAACATCTTTGATAATGTCTTCTGGCCAATCAGAATCACGATAACGGCGTGGTGTTGTTGCAGGAAGTCCCGATACATCGATACAACATTACGTGTTGATTTCTATCAACACGTAATGAAATAAGACCCCACGGTTTGATGATTGATAGGTGTGTGGGCTGTCTTTCATTTTGACACACAGAACAATGGGGGCTGTCCTCCCTTATCCACAATGTAAAGTCATTCACAGCCTCTTCTCGCTGTGAGGAGCAGCAGGTTCAGCTTTCAGAACAAAGTAACAAAAAACTAAAATGGCATTCATTTTTTTTAAATGTGTAGTAATAGATTTATTTCTTTTTCTTCTCAAGAGAGTACCAGAATGTGTATTTTATGTTAGTATTTCAAAAAATCTCCTCCCCCTGCAGGGGTTGGGTTTTCAGCATGTCAATTGTTTCACTTGTGGGGAAATTGCAGGATTGGCTCCAGGTCGCTTTTTTTATTTAATACAAGACAAATGTGCCTTTTTATTTCATACAGTTCAATTTGGATTGAGACAGGGAAATAATCTAAAACTCATGCGTGTCGTTTCACTGTCAAGGGGAGCGTGTATGTAATTACATTGCAAATACTGACTTGAGCCCCACCACTGTATGGGTTAGCCCTACCATAGATTACCCAACACAAATACTCTGGAGCAGCCACTGGCTGTTATACAGCGGTGTCTTATCACTCTGATATATGGCCAAATAGGACACATAGGGGCTGAGACTGGCCTGATAACAAACGATGAATGAAGGTTGGATGAAGTGTACATTTTTATTTAAACTTTATTTAACCAGATAAAAAGCATTGAGATAAAAACTCATTTGCAATGCTCACCTGGCCAGAAAGATAAAGAAAGGGAGGAGGAAAGGACGGAAGGAAGGAAGGGAAATTGAGGAGGAACAACGTGCTCCCTGGAGGCCCATGCTGTGTAGAGTAGTGTGTGATCATTGATTAAAGAGGTTTATGTACTCCCAACTACAGCCTAGTAGAGGACACGCTCACCCCTCTCTCTTTCTCCCCCATTCTTCCTCCTCAGAGCTGTCTATCCTTCTGCCCTTTCCCTCCTCTCTCTCCATCTCTCCACTGTAATGGGGAGAGAACAATTGTTGTAATTTTCCCTGCACTATAACTGACAACTACAAAAGGTCATTCAGAGGGAGGAGTCTGCTTGTAGTCGCTGCAGTAAACATATTACAATTCAGCAAGTGTCACTGGGCTCCAACTACATAAACCAAATTATTTATTTCTGAAAGAAATCTGAATAATTCTCTATGTTTACGACATAAAAAGACGATATTAGTGTCACAGTCATGCTCCACAGTAAGCATTGTTTACTTTTTATTGGTTAGTGGCTGTCATTTATACCAAAACCACAGTGTTATGAGAAGATGCCCCTTCTGGTTTTACTGAACGGAAGAAGGTAACATTTCTACCAAAAATGGGGCACTTTAGGTAGAAATTACAAATCAATGGAGTTAACCAAGTGGTGATTCTTCCCAGGAGAAGATCTTTGACAAAAATGTGAAAGCAGGTAACAGAAAAGGAATACAGATTTTAAAAAAGTAATTGTGAGTAGTTTTTACAGTGAACATAGCAAGCTAACTTCTGTTCAACATATTGCAAATTGTTAATTTCCCTTTGACAGAAGCACATTCCTGTCTGAATGTTTAAGGTGTTGACTCATTACTAGGGGAACAAAAGGCTTAATGTAAGTGCAGCGACTGAATCCCTACTGGCTCTGACCACTCCATGTATTGACACATAAATAAAAGTTTTACAAATGCACTTTGCTGTGCAGGATGACGAATGATCCGAGCCAGAAGTTTGTAAATGGATTTTCAAAAAACCTGAAAATACCAGATGCACTGAGCCGAAAATGAAAGAATAACATTAGTTTTGGCAGAAACATAAAAGAAATATCGCAGTAATTGAAGACTGATACATAAAACATAAGCAAACACATTGTGTTCGTTGATATTACAAACATAGCGTTTGTTATGTTAATTTACCCTGTGGTTTACTGCCACAGCAGCAGGTCCATTAACTACCAAAATAAATCAATGCGAGCACACTCAATCAGCACATACACTGCTTATACTGTGAACAACAAGTTTGGAGTGCGAGAAGTTCAACTGGCCGCGGAAAAAAATAACAGAGTGAACACGGACAGACTTTAATAATGAGAAAGGAGAAGAGACGGCAGTCAATTACAAGTCCCATCTTGTAGTTTGTGTCTACATTGATTTGATGGGGACTAGGACCTCCGCCTCTCCCCAGTTCACCTAATTGCACTCGCTCTGACCCGCTAATTACTTCACTGGACCCAGTTGGTCTCACGTCAGTGGTCTGCCTCTCTGTCTCGAGCCGTCTCTCTAAACCAACGTGGGAGGATGAGAGAAGAGAGAACAAGCCCGGATTAAGAATGCATGATGCGTGGGAGAGAGAGGGGACATGTAGAATGAAACAACAAGAGACAGCACACGGTAAAAATAAGAGAGGTGTGCATATTTCAGGTGGTTTGCAGAGGCTGTGAACTCAGGTGGAGGATTATTATTGGAGTCAACACACTGATGTTACTGAACTGTATGTCCCCTCAGAACAGAGAGGACGTGAGGGATGATCCTTGCTATCGCTGAGCTGCATACATAATGAAATAAATCGCTACTGATTAGATAATCACTCATAATCACGAGGATAATGGTGACAGTGAAGTACATTCATCAGGAACACTGGGGAAGCTCACTTACCTGATGGGACGAGTCCGAAGGCCCAGTTGGGTATGAGCATGCCGAAAGGGTTGTTTGTGTCTTTGTTGTCTTTTGTAGTTTTATGGTCCTCTGACTTTGGGGTTTTGAAAGGTGTCCACCGACTTCCAACCACGAAGGACTCAGACACGGCAGACCTGGATTCCATTTGTGTGGCGCCAACGTTAGAGTCGGATGCAAAAGTGGTCAACTGAACAACGCCGGTAGTCGTTTGAGATCCGTCGCCGGTTGCGGGAGTCGCTGAGAGGTTGGGTGTTGTTTTCTCCCGGTCTTCCTGAACCCATGAGATGGAAATAGACGACTCCTCGGTGGTGGCGCTCTCTGAGGAGTTTGCTGTGGTGGTTGCTGTGGTGGTAGGACCCGTCCTCTGCGTGTCTCTGGTTGTCAGAAGCTCCACTGTGGTCACTTCAGAGGTTGTCAGCACCTCCATACGAGCTTCAGGTGTAGATGTCACCACCTCCTTTACGCTGGTTTCTTCGCTGTTCTTTGTAGATAAAGGAGTGAAACCTGGATTTGAACTGCTTTCTCCTCTTCGTGAAGGAGCAGAGGAGAGGTGGTCAGTGGGCCTGTGGACGTAGAGGATCTCTCCCCTGGCCTCCTCTGCTGTGTCTGAAGGTGTGGTGGTGGGCTGTGGCACCAGCTGCCAGCGGAAGAGAGTAGTGTGTTCTGCCACAGTCGCAGCCTCAGTCTGGCTGAGTGAAGTCTTGTTGGCTTTCAATCCAAACCCATCAGGAAAGTTGCTCCCCTCACCACTCCCCTCCATCTCCTTCTCCTCCCCTGATGCCACTCTGGCAGCATTAACATCTTCTGCATCCTGGTCCTTCCCCTGACCAGAATAGTTTTCAGGGATGTTCCGTCGAAGGGAGGTGGGCAGGGTCATCACCTCGACTGGCCCACTCTTTGCTTCCATAGGCTCCCAGGTGGGGCGTTTACCCAAAAACGGCGCCTTTCCAGGAGGACCTAGTTTAGAGGCATGCATGGATTTGATGGCCCACCGAAAGTGGTTGTTGGGGTCTGAAGAGAAAGCAGCGCCACCTCTGGGACCCTGAGGCCCGGATACCATGACATGTTCAGTGGGTGGCAATCTCTCGTTGGGACCTGTGGCAGTGAATCCTAAAGGGAACAAAGATACAGAATAGATTAATTAAAACAATTCCATTACAGGGGTGGAGAGCACGGGGGTGGGTTTAATTTTATGGATGTGGAATTGGCAATTAAAACTAAAGCCTGGCTTACATGAGCCCCATATTACACGTACAAGGGGATCAGTTTCCAAATAATCAGGTGGGAGCATTGTCTGGTGATGATTTTCTGTCATGTGAGGATTATGTCACTGATTTGTTTTTAAACATATTTTCTATTTTTTTAGACTTTGTAGAAATTGTGTAGAAACTTGGACCACATCCATTGGGTTTGAGTCCCATCTGTTCATAGAGCTTACCGTGAAACAGACTAGTACTACTGAAAATGAAATGCTTTTCTTTACAACATCATGTATTCTTGACTAAATAGGCAACAACTACAGTTTACGTTTGTCAAAACACAAGACATCATTGAGTTTTATAGTCATCAACAACTGCTCCTTACTACAGGGGCTGAACCTGATTAGGGGCATCTGATTCCTACAATATTTCCTGTAAAATATGTCAATCACTTCAGTTATTATTAACAAATTATACCAGATCAAACTAAATTGATAATAAATCCAAACAATAAAACATTCTTGCAGAAACCTTACTACATGGGAAACTCTACTCTCCAAATTGTCTTTTATATATTAATACAACACATTAACCAATAGCAATTTTCTCTAACATGTGCTTTTTGAAGTATGTTGAAGATATACTGTACATATGCAAATAGAGTTAAACCAAATAAATGTTTATTTTTAGGGATGCTAAATATTAGGAATTATTAGGAATTATGACGTCATCCCGATAAACCGATAACAGTATTAATACTATATAATATTAACGGCTCCTCCCGTTTTGCCAGTACTGTGAGATGGGTCTGTCTGCAGACCGCAGCAAGGAGGCGTTTCCTATAGGGGCGTTTCCTAACTTTTTTTATCCAGCTGCTTTTATAAATCCTCGCAGAAGAAGTCATTGTTCTAGTGATGGGAATTCCGGCTCTTCTTGCTGAGCCGGATCATTTGGCTCACCAAGAAGAGCCGGCTCTTTCGGCTCCCAAAGGGCTCTTCAGTTTACCACATATTATACCTTTTAATTAAATCAAATGTAGCGCTGTTTTGACTAATTATTTATATGTGTACACATATATCACTTAAATTATTCAAGACATCCTTTGTACTAAAGTATTCAAAAGTAAAAATTACATGTTTAATATAAATTATTTGCTGTGGCCAATTGTTTTCATTGCATTTACAGACCCGTGTAACTCTCTGATACCACCCAATTAATGCATTGACTTGCTTGTAGAACCACGCTACACAAAACAGATGGCAACACCTATAAAAACTATTTAAAAAAAGGGGCTACTGTATCAACCTATATAAAGTATATACATATAGTTTTTCTCCCTGCAGGAGAGGGGAGCATGCTTTGAGATCAACTGCTAGGCTGCAGCGGGGAGAAGAGGGGGACAAAAAGTAGGAAGAGAAGTAATGGGTCAGAAACCCTCCTTTTTACGCAGCGGTCCAGACATAGACATCATAGCTACGGCGACATAGTTGCCAGTTACTTTTGGCATTAGGGCAGGGATATCTTTCAAGGTTTGACATAATGAATTGTGCTACTTTTAAAGCAAGCAACGATGTTTTCAAATCTGTAATCAAAAAGCTCCTCAAAAACACTATAGAAGCAGTTCCTGCCGTTGTTACGTTAGTTCAAACAGTAACAACGGCCTACTTTTCTTAGCGGATGCATGTCAATTTAAATCAATACAAAAAACTATTTTTTAAATCAATAAAATCTTTTTCTAAATCCATAAAAGCATTTCAATTATTATTGGGAGTCATGTCGTTACTTTATTGAGAATGTGGCCATGTGTAATAAGCGGGATAATGTCCACATTGCACATTGCATAATGTGCCTTCATGCCGATCTAGATCCCTCCGCAAAAACAAAACAAAAAACGTCTCGTTCGCGGGCGAGAGCCGGCTCCCGTCGTTCACTATAGGAAACGCCCCTATAGGAAACGCCTCCTTTCTGCGGTCTGCAGACAGACTCTATTGGCGAGAGCCGGCTCCCGTCGTTCCCTATAGGAAACGCCCCTATAGGAAACGCCTCCTTGCTGCGGTCTGCAGACAGACTCTATTGAGTACTGTGGTGTTAGTGGTTTAGGAAGAGGGGAGTTCTTCACAAATCCAGCGCTCCCTAATACTTCGAACCTGATCAGTCACCTGAAACATCGCCATCGCTACGATGGTGTGTTAAAAGCGTACGAAGACAATAATACAATACTGTGTGTGTGTGTGTGTGTGTGTGTGTGTGTGTGTGTGTGTGTGTGTGTGTGTGTGTGTGTGTGTGCGTGTGTGTGTGTGTGTGTGTGTGTGTGTGTGTGTGTGTGTGTGTGTGTGTGTGTGTGTGTGCGCGCGCGCGTTGGAGCTATGTGCAACTCAAGGCATATGCTCGAACCGGAGCTGCCTGGACGCTGCAATCATGTTGCTGAGTGTGCTGACTTTTCGTACAATGTCCCGCTGTCTGCTTCCTGCATAAAGTCAAGTGCTCGGCGCAGTTGTGTGGATAGAGCGCTCCTCTGTTTTCATTTAAACAGCTCCTTATATCCGTTAGCGCAGCTAGCTAGCACCAGATGCTAACAACAACAATGCACGTAAGGTCTCTCTCTTGCTCGCTCGGACCACACGTACACACACCCTCCCGGTCCTCCAGATGGCCAGTCGGTGCCTGCCGGTGAGCGTGGAAGTGTGGTCTGCCACAAGCGGGCGGCAGGAGCGGGGCTGTCAGCATCAGCTTGTAGATGGTATTTTAAACTCGATGCGCTCTGAAGCTACGCGGCGGCCGAGGAAAAAAAATACATATGCGTTAATCGCGTTAAAATAATTAGTGGCGTAATTTTAATTTGTATTATCGGTTATCGGTATCGGTCTTGAGAAGCAGGAAGTTATCGGTATCGGTTTCAAAAAACCAATATCGTGCATCCCTATTTATTTTCCTTTTATCCTTCCATTTTTTAAAGGCTCAAGACGGACTGCACTTTTCGGTGAACTGAAAGCAGCCATTATAATTCACTGTAAAGTAGATATTTTAGGCTTCTTTCCTCACCAGTGGAGCGGATCAGTGCGGCTACAAAAGTTCCTGGAGTTTGTAGAGAAAGATGGGAGCCATCCCTCAAACACACTTGTGCACACACACTGACACAAACGCATCAAAAGCTTGGAAGGATGTATTCAAAGTAATTTCACACTTCTCTTCTCTGTCCCCGTTTTCTTATTCCCTGTGGATTCTTTTACCCCAAACCGTCTCCTGCGGGAACACACTTGCCTGTGGTGAGAGAAGCCAAGTGGAAAAACGCAGGAGCACTGGCAACAAGCTCCATCTAGACATGTTTATTTAGATGAAGTGGCCCACTGTACCTTATCAGCTTACGGCTATAAACCAGACACTGTCTACACACCATCAATAATTCATTCAGTCTGCATGTGTGACTTTTTTTTCGGGCCACAGTGCAGTCATGTCCCCGAGAGGCCCGGCTAGTGTTGCTAACATCATCATCATCACCGTTTGGCTGTCCTTAGTTCAGTTAATATGTCGGAAAAGTACAGCAATACTGAAGGGCGTGTGCTACACAACCCAGCACAACAAATTACCACGAGAGGGAGAACATACACAAATATGTCCATGCATGAAATATTAAAATGTGCGTCAATTATTCAAGAGGTCCGCTGTTGCCTTATGCCCAAGCGAGGCTTACGAGTCTGAGGTTCATTTCCATAAGAGACGTGTGGAGAGGCGTAATTGTTCTATTAATAATCCAAATAGCTAATTACATACTTTCTGCTGAAAGTAAGGATAATTAAACACATTCATTTGGTTTGATCATTCATGTAATGACCCATGTTATAAATAAAATGAAACAATTAGGCAACGGTTTGGATGGTTCGAGCACAGTTAAAGTTCAGCTCTGATTCTGTTAATCTGTTGATGGAAAAGCTGCAGCAAAACAAACTTAATAAATAAGATAAATCCTGTTCAGATGGTAATTTTATGCTTCTGCTTTGAGTGGTTCTGCTGTGTTGATTCCACTTTACTGGAGTAAACAGGCTGAGAAAAATCCCTCGGGTCAGGCAGACATGATAAATTGAGAGGATTGAGGCTGAGAATGAGAGAGACACACAGAGAGAGCTGCCACCAATGGCACCTCATCCCACCTGCACTTACTGTATGGCATCCAATAAAAGCTGAGCTGAAGATATTGCATGGCCATGGGAATAATGTCAGGAGCATCTCCACTGAGTGTCAGTGCACAGAACCCCCTGTCTTCTCTCACATGAATGCAGTCTCTGCTATTGAAGAAACTGGTTTAATGACAGAAAGTCGACCCTTAAGAGCTTATTCAAATTCTATATGCGCTCTTCGGAGGCAGATCACTCCACTAGGAGCACTACAAAATAAAACTTAATTCAATAAAATGTTCTAAATATTTTGATTAGCAGGGAAGATTATTTAAATCATTGCTCTACATGCAGAGCCCTTTTCAAAGTAATTTGATTCAACACTTAAATTCTAATCTCTCTTGGACGGGCTGTCTGCAGTGCGAAGCTTTGCACCCTCCTCAATCAAAAGAGGCAACATGGCACCATCAGTTACTGAGGAGTGTTGAGATCCAAGGGATAGCCCGAGGTGTGCAATAACCGAGTGTATTCAGCTCACTGATGCTGGTTTAAGAAGAGACATCAGTTGGGTAGCTTTCCATCATGGCAACATTAAAGACAGGAAGACTTATCCTCGCCCCCCTTTCCTCCATCTTCCCCCCTCTCCCCTCTCCCCTCTTCCTCATCCCCGTCCTGTGATGCTCGTCCTTGCTGTAGTGATCATTACCGCCTACCTTCAGAGAGCCGGGGCCTAATTGGCAGAGACAAAGATGGAGGTGAGAGGGAACGGCGGTGCAGCCCAACCTCCACGTTAATTGGATACGCTTGTGAATAATGCATGTGGAATAAAGCTTGGATTTTCCTTTATACCATGGAGGTTAGCGTTGGATTTCAGGTAGCACAGCAGCATTTATATTAATAAAGCCTGCAATTGGTAGGTGAGAAGAGCCTATCACCTTTATTAAATCATGTTGTGGGAGATACTTGTTTTAATCCTCCCCCATATCGATGTTTTATTCATTTAAAGAAAAGCTTCCTTCTTTCAATGTGTTGTTAAACTTTATTTGGCTTCTGTTTGGTACATTTCTCCACTTTCAGCCTAGGATTAGTTTGTCTGCGTTGAGGGCTCCAAAGCGTGACCATTTTGGTGAAGTGCAACAACAAAACATTGTTACAGTAGATAGGGTCAAATGGAGGATGTCTGTTATTGTTTGTGTATATGTGCATCATTATCCTTTTTGTTCTCCAGCTGCATTCTGCGTACATCCACCTCTACTCTGCAGCTGATTGGATCTGGGCCCTGAGCTCCCCCTCCATGCAAAGAACCGCTTGACCAATTTATGTGGCTTAGATATGATCAAATGGCCAACATTATGCATTGCTTTCATCGCAAGGAGTGCAATCCAAGGCATGGCTGGGATACATTTCGGCGCACCACCATTCCAAAATGAAATGTTATAAAGCACTATGTCTAAAAAAGTAAGTCCTTGAGCCATTCCTCTAATCTTTAGTCGAACTTTACCCCTGCAGTTACACATAAAGAAGTGATCTTGGGTTTGGTGCAAGGCTGGATTCAAGAAGACATGAGAGGTGACCTGGTGACCTTTTCCTTCTTTGGGTGTGTTGCACCGCACTATTCCTGAGGCTAATTCACTCACTTTAGATGTTTCAAAGGGGCTTTCAGGCTCTTCTGCCCACACACATGGACCCAAAACACAAACAATGAACCCCTTCACTTGTCAGGCGTTCTCCTAGTCCCCAGACCGTTTCTCTCTTTATGTCTGAACACAGACTTCTTAAACTTCCATCCATGTCTATTAAAGGTGGGATAGGTAAGTTTCAGAAACCGGCTCGAGATACACTTTTTGTTATATTCCATGGAATGCTCTTAACATCCCGATAGCAATGAATATCTGAAGTGCTTTGACAACAAATCCATAAAAAAATGTCATCTGTAGAAGCCGTAATACTGTAAAAAGCACGACCAATCCGTTTAGCCGGCCCGGCTAACCGGATTGGATGGCCTACCTGCCTGTCAGCCTTCCATCGGGGCACAAACTTATCTCGTGCCCTCATTGGTCATGTGCGCGTGCGTGTGTGTTGGAGGAGGGGCTCTGTAAGGAAGTGGCAGATTTTCTCCGGTTGTGTATTTTCAAATTCTAGTGATCTCGAGCCGGTTTCTCAAACTTACCTACCCCACCTTTAACATTGCTTTGTAATACATTCTCCACACCTAATACCAATCAATTCTTAAGTAAATAAATAAGATGTAATTTGTGATGCAGGTCTGCTATTCTGAACATACATTACATATGTGAGAAAACCTTTTATTGCAAATTACATTAATTCAAGTTTAGCATGTCCTCGCTATGACAGCCTGTACTATAAACAAAGCACTCTGTCGATAAACATGAGGATAAGTGAAGAACAGTCTCCACTCCAACAATTTGAATTGCATGTGGTATGATGTGGTATGCCTCTTTTGTTTGTTTGCAATTACTGTTTGATTAAATCTACAGCAGTACTTCAAATTGCCCTGCGGAGGAATACATTATAGCATACTCCAGGGGAAAGAAGAGAGGGTGGAATAGAGGGTATGATACTGTTTAAAAACCACAACATAAACAGATCCTACATTCACCATCGACGTATTAATGCAACAGGCTTCTAATTGATATAAAACAGCTTCAATTTACCCTAATTTATAATTCAATTTCATACTCAGTTATGAGTTCAAAAGGTTGAAAGGTGAAACAACAAACACACACAGATAAAATCCATTTTTCATACCGTTACTGCTGCTGGATGGAGGGCTGTTAGAAGACGTGCTGGAGGCTGTTTCTCCGGGCTGGGTAGTGGTGTCATCGTTTTGGACTGCAGGCACTAATCGAACCAGTGGCATCACCTCTTTCTCCTGCTCAGACAGACCTTCCTCTGGAGCCTGGAGTCCACTGGTGGGAGTCCTGGAGGATACACTCCTGTGCTCCAGAATAGCATTGTCCATGCTGCCCTTGTTTCCACTCGGTCTCGGTATACTCAGGTTGCTACTGGATGCTTCCCCCTGTGTCTGGTTCTCCCCTTCTTTTTCTTCAAGCACTGAAAGTCTCTTTTCCTCCACCTCCTTACCTGCTGTCAAATACCTAAAGGGCCTTACCAGAGTGTTCATAAGCTCAGCCAACACACTGTTACTAGTCTGTGACTGGGGAGTGGAAGAAGCTATGGAGGATACCGTCGGGGTGTCAGATGAACCATAATAGCCACCATCTTCTTCTTCATGAGCAGACCCCCCATGGTTCTCCTGGTCTGGAAGGCTCATGGCGCTGCTGCTCTTTGGGCCTTCAGACTCTTCCTGGCTCAGTTGACTCGCCTGTTTTTCCTCCCAAACCGCCTCCGGTCTTAAATGGATGACTACGTGCTCTTCAGAGATCTCAGAGGAGTCGTTGTTCCCAGCGATGGAGCCGACTCCTGCGCTGTCCAAGTCAACCAGGCCAGTCCAGGTGGAGGTTTTGGAGAAAGAGGCACTACGCTGGGCTTCAGTGACTGGAGAGATGGGCTCTGCTGCTGGGTCGGGTCCCTGGTACAAAGCCTGCGCCTCCACAGCCTGGACCCCCTCTGGGTGGTGGGCTGCAACACACAACAGTGGTAGTTATTCACCTGATGTACTCTATCTGCTCATCTTTACCTCTCACCTCCCTGGCATTGCTTCTCAAACCATATTAAATTCAGAGCATGCTGCACGACGCTCGGCTGATAAAGTTGTACCACATGTGGCTCTGATTTTTCTTCCATAAAATCCAAACATTTTCAAATGAACAAACATGCATATAGTGTGTTCAAGAGATTCTATTGACAATATTATTTGCATGAGCCATATTGATGCTATTAAGCAAAACATATTACCATTTTTATCTACTTTCAGCTTTCTGAAAGACAATTAGTTTTAAATATTAATGTAAATGTGCATAAAGCTTTGTTGCAATGTCGAGGTTCATCTATCAACGTTTTGTTTGGACGAATGCACTGTGGCTCCGCTCTCATGCTGTTATTGTATATTTAAAATTATTGGGTTATGCAGATGTTTTTGTTCAGTGAAAATGCCATACGCTGAATTTGTGAGAGATGGAATTGCCACCTTTATTTTCCTGTTTGTGAAAATACAAATGTCAAATATTACTCTGCTTCAATCAATAGAAGCCAGAAAAGCTAAATCAAGCAAAATCACAGAAGTGCGCTTATCTTCAAAATACCAGGAAGCCACATACTGATGCTTGGGCAGTTCAATGGGCTGGAGACCACATTGGAGATACTTGAAAGCCCATTTGCTCTCATACAGATGCCCTATTTGTCAGCTTAACTAACTCCAATACTAACCCATCTGTTTCTTCAACAGAGCCAAATCTGTAGTACTAAGAGCGCAGAATCTGCTAAGGAAGGGAGGGGTCAGGTTGCTGTTAAAATAGTCTTTCAGGACTTTCTCCCCAGGGCCAACCAGAGTGCCCTCAATATGTCATGTGACACTACAAAACTTTTTCAAAACTAACCAAGGTTTGTTTTTTGCCTGCATTAACTAATCGCAAACATTCTACGTCAACGCAAAAGCCTGCCGCCCCGGAGGAACGATATCACTGTGGAAGAATGCTGTAAATAAACAACAACAGTGAACAGAATGAGCCGTGAAGTCGATCCAAAGAGAGGATGAAACTAACTTCGTTCAGTCTCAGTTGGCACATGATAAAAGACGAGGTCAGGCACAGAGTCACTGCAAACCCCTGTTGGACTCGTTCACATTCCTGCACTGTCTATCTATCTCTTCCTCTCTGTCCCCTTTCTGTTGGTTTCCCCCTCTCTCAGGCGTCACTAAACACAACATACAGTACAAGCCTTCAAATCCATCAGGGGGGGCTCCAAATGTCAGACAATCTCTTTGCAAGTACTTCATGTGTGACACAAACGGCGTGCTAATTAAAAACCAGAATGGAAAGCAGGTCCCCAGACCCCTCTGTCGTTGCCATGGCAATTACCACAATGATGGTGCATCGTCAATTTTATCAACACAGATTGCAGCGTTACCTCGGTAGCAGTAGGCGTCGTACAGAGCTGTGGTGTCGGGGAAGCCAGTGCGGTCGGGCTTGTTGTAGACGGTCCGCACGCCGGGCTCGTCTCCGCCGCAGTTCTTCCGCGGGACGTTGATGGGGTAGCGGGCGCTGCCGTCAGCGAGCCAGCCGGGGTCACACTGGTCCAGACCGGCCTGCCAGGAGAGGTACAGCTGACCCACGGTGGCCAGCTGGGCTCCCAGGGAGTGACAGTGGGTGGAGGCTGTGGCCAGACTCAACTTCTCCGTCACAGTGGAGTGGAAGACTTCACCTGGGAGGAGAAGAAGGAGAAGAGAGAAATGTGTTAGTGTGAGACAGGAGGCATTTCAGCCGTCAGACTAACATCCAGTTTTAGTTGTGTGGTTTGTTTAGTTGTAAAACACTATGGAACAACATTCGAGTCTCTCGCTTTTTATATTATGTGTGTGCGCATGATTCAAAGTGTCTTCTTTTAGTTTAAAGGAAAAGTTCCATCCATTTACTTTTCCTCCTTATACTACTTTTCCAATGTAATAAGAGTTGGGAACTTGATGTGGTGAGATAAATGTTGCATTTGCTCAGCATAAGAATGCACTATTGTTCGGGTAAAAATCATTTTAAAAAAACATCAGTTTTTCAATGAATAGACTATATAAAGAGAGTCCTTTGAATTCAAAGCAGTTGCAAAGAAGCATCTAAGAGAAAGGCAAGTAGACTGAAGGAGCAGAAGAAAGGAGAAGGGTGGAGATGCCAGAGGCCAGAACTCAAGAGGACCACGATGTCTGTGCAGCACAAATTAAATTTTATGATCAGAAGATCCACTGGCAGCTTGTGTTGAAAATAATATGAGCTGGAGGAGTGGACAGTGGGAATGAAGAGCGGAGAACTGATTAAGCTCGACGTGAGGATCCAGGAGATTTATGCTAAGAGTTGAAAACATGGCGGCTGGTTTGTTGAACTGAGATGGGGAGGTAAAGGGTGAAGAAGCAAACAACATGAAAGAAGAAAGAGGCAGAAGCATATTATCTGAGAAGAGATGTTTGAGGAGGAAGGCTAGAAGATGACGGAGATATTTATTGGAAGGAGAAAAGTTGCTAATTTATACTCGGTCAACGGCCAGTCATGCATTTGGTTTACATCTATTTAATTGTTATCCCCACATATTTTATCCTTATTAGACATTTGTTTAAAATGGTCATATTTAACGTATTCATTTGTTTGTTATGGCAGATAATTCATTTATTTGTGTGCATACTGTATTCCTAAAACTATTTTTTTACTACATTAAAAGTCATCTCCTACAGAAAACCAAACCATGCTGAAATATAATTGGATGTAGAGATATGTAAAGTCTGCTGTAAATGGTGTGTATAGGAAAACAGAGCTTTTAAATTAAACCTCTAGTGTTGTTTTCTTTTTACAGAATAAGAGAGAAAACACCTGCTATGTATCATCTCGTAATTTGAGTTTGATTAAAGACAATTACGCGCTGATCGTTTCAATCAGGTTGCTTATCTCACTTAATTAAATTGTGAACTGCTGGATACAAAGTCAACAGGGGGTCATGCAATCTTCTTTGCTCAACATCTCAGTCACATACAGAACATTCATATCTAAAAATGTACCTCTTGTACCTTGTACCAGTCCTGCTTTTACCACTTCAACACACAAAAGAAATATCGGAAGAGGAGCGAAAGCCAACCACATAGCTGAGTGAATGGGACAATACATGGAAAACACAGTCCTTATGTGGACAGTGATTACATGAAATATACATTGTCATCCTCCTTAACCAAAAGCGGGTTTCAATACATAACAAATCAAAATAGTTTAGATTTTGAATTTGATTTTCATAATGGCTGTGCTTACCACGGATTTATATAGAGAACTGGATACAGCGTTTGAGGAGGGGGGCCAACAGACTTAGGCTAAATCTACATGTGAAAGGTAAACCAGTTGGTGATCTATGATGTACAGGAGTAGGAGACGTAGAAATGAAGAACCAGCACTGTTCCTGATGTAAGAAAATATGCCACCCCTTTACCAGTTAGCATACGAGCTAACCTTTAGCGTCTTACTTTAAAACAACTGCCTTTGGTGCTGCAAAAGTAAAGTTTAAAGGTCACCTATCATGCAACATCCACTTTGTAATGTCTTTTATACATAAACATGTGTCTCCTCTGTGTAAAGAGATTCTGAAAGTTTCAGGAAAAGAGATTCGCTCACTTTTTGTCCCGATCCATGTATATAAAACCTGTCAGATTTTGATCAGATTTTGGCCACTTTATGATGTCATAACGATCTTTTGGCTTGTGTAGCCATTAGCCAATCACCAACCAAGGTAACCTCCCCCCCACCCTTATCACCTGAATCTCCTCCTAGAGCACCATTGTGTTCTTTTTAACCAAATCTCTCTCAGAGGGGCGTGGGGAGGGGCTCCTTATTTTCATCTAAAGTAACAGACAGAGAATCAGCCCTTTTGAAACGGGGCTGAAACAGAGGGGATTATGGGATGCTGCAATGCATGATCTGTTCATGCAAAACTTCATAGACAGGTTTTTTATATATCTGAGACCTATAATATATGCTTAAAAATAGTATAATAGGGGTCCTTTAAGGATAACACAACTGACACACTCGTTGCATGTTTTGCCTAAATAAGGTTGTAACATGACATCTGGATTCAGTGTTGTCTCCCTCTGTCTTACACAAACTCTTCTCTCACGCTGCCCTTTCTCTTCTCTGTGCTAACACAGTTGTGAGTCCCGGTCGCAGCGCTCTCCTGCTTTGTGCATTCCTGCATGACTAAACCCACATGTATGGATGAAGCTCCTGCCCCTACCGTGAAGCTGTTTAGCAAAGCAGTAGACATCAAACAGCTCATCGGATGACCTATCACCGTAGTTACGGACTCCAGGTGAGTCCTCGCGATCGCCATAGCAACCGGGCCGTGGCGACTGGATGGGATACCTGCAGAGAAATCCAAGTGATGGGGACAGAGAGAGAGAGAATCATTTAGCTTGGCAAAGAAAGAGCAGCCACACACACACTTGTCTCCCTGGGGATGAGTCTGTGTTCACACGCATACACAATAAGATAAAAACTGAACAGCACTTTCATCATCTCCTGCTCTAAATACAAGGGGTTTAAGTATATCTTACTCACAGATATTACCAAAATATTTTACCCCTAAGAAAGAAGAGGAAAAATATAAATATCCTCCTGAAACTGGATGTAATGCGTGAGTTATACTGTAACATTCATTACTTGTCAAAACAACCGCAGGACAACAGTTGGAAAGCAATTCAATAAATACAGTATCCTGCTTCCTTTAATTATTCTGCCTGCAGTGAGGGGTTCACAGGGAAATTACCCTACCATTTTACTTTTAATCGTTTTGAAATGTGTTTAATAACTCTGGGAATTTCAGAATTCCAGTAACGCTACAGATAGAGAGAGAGGGAAAGGTAGGTGGAAGCTGGAAGTCAAGGAGAGGTTAAAATAATCCACCTTCAGTGGCTTGTGGGGCAGAGAAAACAGCGATCTATATTCAGGCTCCAACTGAGCAATTATTCCACAAGAACATTGATTTCAGCAGCACCAGGGCACAGGGAAAGAGGCTGATTAAAAGATTACACCGGGCATACAGGGACTATGAAGTATAAGGAACAGACATATACACAGATGCACACACACACACACGCACACACACACACACACACACACACACACACACACACACACACACACACACACACACACACACACACACACACACACACACACACACACACACACACACACACACACACACACACACACACACACACACACACACACACACACACACACACACACACACACACACACACACACACACACACACACACACACACACACACACACACACACACACACACACACATCAAATAAGACACACATGCCTGCCCTGCACATAACCATAAAGCGACCTGTTTTCAGTAAAAACAAGAGAACTAAGTCTTGTAGTTTCTCTGGCCTCAGACTCTTTCTTTCTGCTTGGTGGCTGATGAAGCGAGGCCTGATGTCTGTATTTTCTCCACCATATTAATTGGACACTTCCCTTTTGGCTGATGTGCAGTCAGAGCCTCCTGGATTTGGACCAATTAGATAACTCTTGAGTGAAAACAACAGGAGCGTAGGACGGAACGAGAGAAAGAAAGAAGGAAGCTGCGCCGCAGGAAGGTTGTGAAAAAAGTGTTTTTGCCTGGCGACTGGAGCAACAGAAATTACGATGTGGAAGTGGAGAGCAGCTCTGACTGATGATGGTGAGGGACTTTATGGACACTGGCAGGCTGAGGCACACGCAGACGCCTGACTGACAGCTCAGAGGGGGCAGATGTAGTTAACTGCATTTACAGTGTGCAAACAAGCAATTAGAGCCAATTATTTTTGCACAGCTTTGTGTTTACAGAAAAAGATCAAAATGGCATGCATGCTTTGTTCTCTGTTTTGAGACATATCTTGAGCAGCAGAGTGCATTTATTCTCGTTACGATGTTTGATCATGTGGCGAATTATCGAAAATATAAGGTTGAAATGGAGATTTTAAAATAGCAGCCTGGTCGAGTAAACAAGAGCTGCCAGCAAACCTTGTTACTTTGAGCCTAAGACGGCTAATTGCTATGTACATGTAGAGCAGGGTATTCAGATGCAGCTGCATTGTAAGGGATTGTCAGGGACTGTAGACGTTGTGTTCTGCCCACGGATCGCATCATTTGTTGTTAGCACTAAAGAAAGAAAGGAGTCATTTCACAGCATTTTGAAATTGTAGAGGCCAACATTTCTTCCGGACTTAAAATTGTTTTCAATGACGGCACTGATCTGCATTGCAGTTGTAACCATAGTGACAGTAAAGTTTGTCCTCTCAGTTATTCCAACAAAAATGAATACTTTTTTCTCATTGTTCTCATTTTCTATATAATTATATTTCATTATTGCGTTTAAGAAGAAAAATACAAACCTTTATTCATCCCCAGTTGTTCACTCAGATGTTATTACACACACACACACACACACACACACACACACACACACACACACACACACACACACACACACACACACACACACACACACACACACACACACACACACACACACACACACACACACACACACACACACACACACACACACACACACACACACACACACACACACACACACACACACACACACACACACACACACACACACACACACACACACACACACACACACACCTATACACAGTAGGTTTAAAAACATTGTTGTCTGGCGAGGCGACCCTTCGTTTCCAAGCTTCTCAAGGTTCCCTACAGACTGAGCCAATATGTAAGCACTATATATACTAAAGCTAATTCCTTGTACGTGTCAACTAACGTGGCAAATAAATCTGTTTCTGATTCTGATTCTGAACTCACCGCACAGTCTGGTCAGACAGCCAGCCTGCATCACAGTTGTCGTATCCGTCGGCAAAGGTAGCCTGCAGCTGGCCTGGTGTTGCGATGACTGCCGAGTTCTCCACGCACACTCTCTTGGCGTCAGCAAAGGACAGGGCGTAGCGGTCATGAGGGGCCCGGTAGTGAAATACAACACCTGTAACAAAGAGATACACAATGTGATAACGAGTAGGGAGGATGCTCCAGAAAAGTATTTGCGAGAATTTATGACCTGCAACCTCTGGGTCCCCGTAATATTTATGAACTACAACCTTGAAGCACTAAAACATGACGATTTACACGCTCACATGGAGCCGATCCAGACATACACATCATGCACTGGCAATGTTCCCTCTGTGTAGGAGGAAAAGAAGCATTCAAGGTTCAGCAACCTGTGTACGGGAGTCTCATTTGCATCTGACAGTCGGTCGGCTTATCACTAGAGAAAATAGATGTTGCCCTTGGATACAGCGTATTAAAAAGAGTGGTGATGTTTATTTTTCTGCTTTAACAGCACACACACAATGTCACCCTTCTGCCAGCAAAGACAGCCACCGCACTCATGATGGAAAGACAACGAAGGCAAAGATAGAAACAGAGAAACGCTGCATTCAATGAGATGCATATAGTGGATTCATCGCATATTGAACCACAGAGACAATATACAAAGGTGAGAGGGGGACAGGAATACAAATACGTGAGGGGAAAAATTGGAAGGGAAAAGAAATCAACTGGGAACAAAGTGAGATACGATTCCTTTAGCTGTGAAAGGGTCATATATTCCACTTAAATGGGAAGGGAATAGCTTTAGAAGTGTCCATCTAATGTTCCCTCACCTCCCACCTTTGCCTGTCATTCACACAGTGCTGTTCCCCCGAGGAACATCCAGTGACTTGAAAGCCAGAGGCCGTCTGGCTACTAACACGGATCCTTTATCTTCGCTGGCTTTGTATGGGAGAGTGACAGAGATTCCTGCGAGCTGGAGGCCTGCATGGAAATGTGAGCATTAGCACTCCAGGCTTTGGCCGTAGAAACACAAGCAGGGCCATGTGTGTTTGTGTCACACACAGCAGGAGACAGTTTCCTCAACGACAAAAGGCTATCAAGCCATTGTGTCGTCTTGGTCTTATTCTTCTCTTCACAAAAATGTGGAGCATACTGTAAATCCTGTGTTCTTTCCTCGGTTTCTTTTCTCCTTTTCCATCCTTTCTCCTTGGAGGCTGTGTCCAAACAGAGATGCTAACTCGCTGGCTAATACGTACACAAGAGATAGACAAATTGGTTTGCTGTCGGCTTGGAACAACCCAGACCTATTCCACATGAGGGTTGAATGCCCAATACTTCATGCCTCTATTTTTACCCTCTGCATTTTTACACATCCCCACACAGTCTCCAGAGAACAGGAAGGCACCACTTGTGGGTTGGCCCTGTGCTTTATGACTGCATGTTGCCCCATATTATAGCACCGTTGAGCAGGTGTCCCTCGGTAATATTATTTAGAACACTACACTGCATTATACAGCACAGCAATTACTTTGTTTGAAGTCAAAATGTAATTCGAATAATTCTCACGTTTTGTGTGAAAGTTGCTAATTATTAACTTTAATGATACTATAGTATTTCTCCATTTTTCAAAAGCAGATGAACCTGTTTTTGGACAGATTTGTAGTAACGTTGTCAAAACTCTGATAATGCGGCAGTGTTAGGACATCTGCTGTCAACTAGTATGATGCATAGTTTCCTAAAACATGGTCTAACATTAAAGAACCTACAAAAAAAGGTAACGTAAACACTAAGGGCAGACTTAAAATCGGTTAATATTTAAATCTGCATATGATATGATATACTTTTATTACATACACAGAGTATGATACGATTTTGTTTAAGTTGTGGTACTAATTACAGGTTTCTCTAATGTATTAACAACAGTATGAATAGTCACACATGGTTAGGGATCTACACATGTGTATGCAAACTATAGACTGCATACTGTATACTGTATTCATGACATGAATGTCTGAAACATTTTAGGTTTCAAAGATATACATTGCTATCTGATGAGGAAGTTGTTCAAACAATTAGAATGTGCTCATATTCTATCTATTGTCCTCACAGCAGGTAAAAGTGGGCATCCATATCCCACCTAAAACAACGTCGGGACACAGCCAATTGACCAGTCAATATCAAGAGAAAGAAAGAATATGGAGACTAAACAAGGAATGAGTAAGAGCGAGGCAGCAGGGGAGAAATTAAGAACAAAGATGGCAAGAGAGGAAGGACATCTCATCGGGGCTTAGGCAGGCACGCACAAATTACTCTATGAGAAGAGCACTGTGGATTAATATGATATTGATATAGCTGAGCAGCATCAATACCTGCTAATTAATACGTTAAGCACTCTAGAATTAGAGTGAGGACGGCTGTGGTCTGCCATGTAGCGTGACTGCCAATTAAGACTAAGCCCTGGAGATGGCTACTCCTCGCCAGCTATGTAATTGGTTTCTCTCTGAAGGAGTGGTTTTCATACGGTGTTAATCGATTGGCTAAGATGGGGAGGATGCACTGGTCTCCCATGCATTGTGACCGGGGTCTTGCCCACTAAATGCAGACTGCTCCTATGGAGAAAGATGAAGTGCTCTGCTAGCTTTCAAAAACAGGACAGCATCCTTGTTAATTATAAAGACATTGTGGCACACACACACACACACACACACACACACACACACACACACACACACACACACACACACACACACACACACACACACACACACACACACACACACACACACACACACACACACACACACACACAGGTTAGTGGAAAAATTATCCTTGTTACTCTCAAAGACGGTAACAGAAAAGGGCAACTTGGCCTATGAGCAGATGTTAGCAACACTAGCATGGGTTTGAAGATGAGGAAGAAAAGTGCACATGGATAATGCATCGTGTCATTCCCTGTGGTCATTATGCTAAACGATTATTATTAAAAATAGTGACCTGGAAAGAATCTGACGAAAGCTCAGCAGCTAATATACCCAGAAAAAAGTAATTATTGTTCTCCTCCAGTGAGCTACCGCGTGCCAGTCTGGTAATTCCACAAACGCCTGTGTCCTGGATACAGATCTTACTGTGAATGATCTATTTAGTTAAAGGTCACATGTCATGGTCCTTTCTACTGATCATAATACCATTGTTGAGGGATATTACAATAAAAATACTGTGCAATTTTCCAAACTCAGATTGTTTCGCATACAGCATCTCTGTAAACTACGTGTATTCACTCTCTCCACTAAACGGCTCGTTGGAGCTCTTGCCCCCCTCCCTGTGAGCCCAGTGTGCTCCGATTGACCAATCCACAGACTTCCTCACACACACGCAGCTCAGCTGATGTCTCCTCCGGGCTGCTGCTGATAACAGACAGTTGCGATCGCGGCGAAATTCTCTCTGTAGACCCATTCTCACAGCGTTTATCAACCTTTTTCTTCTCAATATCAAGCCACACTTATTGTTTTTACTTCGGCTGAGACTTTGTGTGTGCTCGGGGTGATTCACAACGTCCGATTGTTTCACGTTGTGAATCGCGCTGAGCTCCCTGGAGGTGTGATTTCCTTGTTTAGCGATACACAGCGAAACACAGCCAAACTCACCCTGAGCACACACATAGTCTCAGCCGAAGTAAAAACAATAAGTGTGGCTTGATATTGAGTAAGAAAAAGGTTGGTAAACGCTGTGAGAATGGGTCTGCAGAGAGAATTTCGCCACGATCCCAACTGTCTGTTATCAGCAGCAGCCCGGAGGAGACATCAGCTGAGCTGCGTGTGTGTGAGGAAGTCCGTGGATTGGTCAATTTGGACCAATCAGCGGGGGCTTAACGTAACGGCTCCACGGATTGGTCCATTTCGTTCCGGTTACAACATGACGTCCTGATGTACCCGGAAGAATCAAATGGATGATGACGTTTCACCAACGAGGCGTTTTGGGGAGTTCTTCTCTGTGTTAGAGTTTTACTCCCTACAGGGTGTACTTTGAGGGTTTTGACTCTGCACACCGTTTACATGCATAAAAACCTTCATAACACACAAGGGGACGGGTAATAACCGGAAAAGCATGACATGTCACCTTTAAGACCAGCGAGAGTCATTCAGAGCCGTCAGAGTAACACCATTTGACAATAGCATACACTGCTGGGTTCCTAGCATTTGGCTTTCAGTGCATGAACAGCACCTGAGTGGCCAAGGTCAGTGATGTTTAATGTGTTCGGGTTCCCTCACCTCTCCACATCATCATACATTGTACGCTAACAGTACACAACCCTGGGTGTAATGGCTGTATTAGCCTGACACAAAAAACAGGGTCATTATTATTCATAATAATGACTGGGGGGGGGCTGCACTCTGCCAAAGCGAGGAGTGTTGATTTGAGACAATTATTCGTGTGGGTGAAAACATGGACAAAACTAAGAGGGAAATAAACTCTGATAATGACTGTGTGTGTGTATATACACACTCATCACTTGATGATACTATAACATTTGCAGAGAAATTATACTGAATCACAGAAATAATGAATGATTGAAAGGTAATTAGCAGATTCTTGCTAACAGTTTAGTGGTGAGACTGTCCAGTGTAAATTCAACAGAAAAACACATTATAATATGTTGAAACAAGACCAGCTATGGGTGCCTACTTGCTAAGTAATGACAGAAAGCTGATTACACTTTCATTAACCCAGAACCCATCGGCTCAAATGTTAAAGACTGGACTAGTGATAGCTTTCACCCCATTTAACATTCTCTCTATTAAAAGGCACACTAAGTCTCCTAAAAGTACTTCAAACTTGTAGCTGGGGTTTAATTTGAATAATATAATATATAGTCGGTTATGTTGGTTTATTTGCAATGCACCTCTCTCCTCACAGTAAAGTTTAAACCTTTAAATGATTTGGTATTTGATAATTACCACAAGAGTTATTGAGCGCAGAAAATGTAACGCTTTACGACCTGTAGACGGTTTAATAGTTCTTTTGGCTTCTCTGATTCATGTAGCTAAAGAACACCTGCTGGAAAGCGGGGAAGAGTACTAGCTTGGAGCTAGGCCCATTGACTACTTATTGCATGTTTAATGAGTTATCCAGGTCCTTGAGGTAGATTTGATATCATAACATTAGTCAGATATCCTGAAGTTTGTTAAATGTGACAAGCTTACAGCTAGGTTTTCTCTATCTTGACGTAAACCACTCCATGTGTGACTTCAATTTAAAGCTTCCTTTATCAGAAAGAAAATGTATTTACCTGTGACCTCCAGGGGAACTGTGTCCTGCTCATCGTTGATGCCCACCACGACCTCACAGCGGTACAGGCCCGAGTCGCTGGAGCGCAGCCCTGACAGAGCAAGACTGGCATTGTAGCGGTTCTCATTGTAACCAGGCAACATCACACGACCCTGAAAGGCCTTCTTCACCTGCAGGGAGAGAGAGAGGGGAGTAAGAATGAGACCACTTCACACCAGATATTTCCCACATGCTTGACTGTTTACTTTACCTTGACCACATTGTCTTTAGCCACCAGGACCGACTGCTCCTTCTGCAGGCCGTCGGAGCCTCTCTGGCCCCAGACCTTGGTCCACTTGATCCGGGGGGGCTCATGGGATGAACTGGCCCCGGGGCGCAGGGTGAAGAGGCAGGGGAGGAGAACAGCTTTGGACATCTCCTCGCTAATGGTCTGATGGGTCACCTTCCGCATATTCACCATGGTGTCTGCGTCGGTTACGCCTGACAAGAGAAAAAACAGAAGAGTCAATCAATGCAGTCTTGTAAATTAAGCCACTTGACGTTGCTTCTCATTACACTGAGAAGTCGTGAGTTAATTGCTTTTTGATGGAGAAAACATGCTCTCCTTCAAGGTTCCTTTGTTCTATCCGATCTTCCAGGTTGTGGAGTAAAGGGGACAGAACAGAGGCTCACTGTGGCGCTCTGCTTATCGGACATTGATCCAACAAACCATTACTGGGCTACCTGAACAGTGGGAGGCAGGGCAGGACCGTGGAGGAGGATATCAAAAGTCCTTTCATAAGCCATACATCAAACCTGGATGTGCATTATGGGATGGATCAATACCAACCCCCTGTTTGCAGCTCAAAGCACCACCACCATAACGATATAAATATTACTTTCATCAAAACAACTGATGACAGAGAGAAACGTTGTCATTATATATACATTCAGAGTGTGGTTTCGTTTCGAAAAGCTCTGGTATCAGACGTTTCTTTCAGTAAAATATTCCACTGCATTTTCCTTTGTTGTAATTTCTTCCAATTTACACTGACGGATTCACATTATACATTATCATCGTAACCTACCCTAATCCTGTGTCACCTTGGCTGAAAAGACAGCGGTGGCTCATTTACATTAGAGAGGGGGGATGTGAATTTCCCTCAGTAAAAACAGTGATACAGGTTATCATCTCTGAGCTCTATCTGTCACGATTATCATGTCATGTCACATTTCTATGTCTAGGTTTGGGTGTTTTTGCTGTTCTCTCTGTCATGTTTTCCTCCTGGGTTATTGTCTGGTCCTTTTCCCTGTGTTTTTCCTCCTGTCGCTAGTTTCCCTGGTGTGTCTAGTTATCTGATTGTGTTCACCTGTGGCCCTTGTGTTTCTCCTCCCCTCCCCCTGTTTCTCGTCTTGTGATTACCCCTCCCTGTATCTAGTCTCTTCCTGTGTTCAGTGTTGGTGCTTCTTTTGTTTGTGACCTGGTTCACCGTAGAGTGTTTTGTCTGTCCAAGTATAATTAAGTCCTTGAAATAAAGGTGTTATCAAGTGCTATCTGCGTGTGGGTCCTACCTGCTTCACACTGCGTATCAGAAAGCACCAACCAAGAAATGGGCCCGGCAGATCCGTCCGAGCTGGAATTATTGAATTTTTCCTTTGTTTTGGCTAACTGCTCGGATCGATGGAAGAGAGCACCCGGAGTTCAGCAGCGAGAGGCTGTGTTATCAGAGGTGCGCCAGATGGCTAGAGAGAAACCAGGTTTGGTGAAATTCTTACCTGGCTGGATTTCAAAGATCCTCCCGGTGTGTGATTCCCGGCCTGCTAGCCCCAGGCATGCTAGCTCCCTGGCTCCCAATTCCAAACCTGGTACCATACGCCTCGGTGGGTTCCGTCTGAAGTCAACCCATGCTTCTGCCGCAGTTCCTGCTCCTGGCCGGGAGTCGTATTCTGGAACTCGTCTGGCTTATGGAGGTTCACGGTGTATTCAGGCGGCTGCTAGGAGAAGGAGTCGCAAGGCCAGGCTAGCAGCCCGAGCCCCAGCAGCCATGGCTCCATGCTCCAGTACCGGCCCACACAGCCATGGTTCCGTGCTCCAGTACCATCCCACACAGCCATGGATCCGTGTTCCGGTTCCGTGCCCAGCAGCCATGGTTCCGGCTACAGAACCGGCCCACACAGCCATTGTCCCGGCCCAAGTTCAGGCCCCAGCAGCCATGGTTCTGGCTACAGAACCGGCCCACACAGCCATGGTTCCAGCCCCAGTCCTAGCCCCAGCAGCCATGGTTCCGGTCCCAGCAGCCATGGTTCCGGCTTCAGTACCGGCCCCAGTAGCCATGGTCCGACTCCAGTTTCGGCTCCAGGACTGGCTTACCGGCCGACGCCAGCTCCCCGAGTCCTGTCGGCGTACCGGCCGATTCCAGCACCTCGTCTCCTGTTGACTCTCCAGCCAACGCCAGCTCCCCGAGACCTGTCGGCGTACCGGCCGACTCCAGCACATCGTCTCCTGTTGGCTCTCCAGCCGACGCCAGCTCTCCGAGTCCTGTCAGCGTACCGGCCAACGCCAGCTCCCCAAGGCCTGTCGGCGTATCGGCCGACTCCAGCACCTCGTCTCCTGCTGGCTCTCCAGCCGACGCCAGCTCCCCGTGTCCTGCCGGCGTACCGACCGACACAAGTTCCTTCTCAAGACCCTTCTCAAGACCCATCTCAAGTCCCCTCTCGACTTCCCTCTCAAGTTCCATCTCAAGTCCCCTCTCAAGTCTCCTCTCCAGTTCCCTCTCGAGTCTCCTCTCAAGTTCCTACCCGAGTCCCCTCTCAAGACACTTCTCAGGTCCCATCTCGAGTCTCTTCTCAAGTCCCATCTCGAGTCCTCTCTCGAGTCCCCTCTCAAGTTCCCTCTCGAGTTCCCTCTCAAGTCTCCCCTCGAGTTCCCTCTCAGGTCCCCTCTCAGGTCTCCTCTCGAGTCCCCTCTCGAGTCCCCTCTCAAGTCATCTCTCGAGTTCCCTCTCAAGTCCCCTATCGAGTCACCTCTCAAGTCACCTCTCGAGTCACCTCTCAAGTTCCCTCTCGAGTCCCCTCTCAAGCCCTCTCTCGAGTCCCCTCTCGAGTCACCTCTCGAGTTCCCTCTCAAGTCACCTCTCGATTCTCCGATCGAGTTCCCTCTCGAGATTCCTCTCAAGTCACCTCTCGAGTTCCCACTCAAGTCCCTACTCAAGTGTCGTTGGAGGTTCCGCTGGGGGTCCTGCCAACTCTATGTCCTGTGCCGTTGGAGGCCCCGCCGACTACTCTTCTGCCGGGGGTCCTGCCAACCCTATGTCCTGTGCCATTGGAAGCCCTGCCGACTACTCTCCTGCCGGGGGTCCTGCCAACCCTGTGTCCTGTCCCGTTGGAGGCCCCGCCGACTACTCTTCTGCCAGGGGTCCTGCTAACCCTAAGTCTTGTGCCGTTGGAGGCCCCGCCGACTACTCTTCTACCGGGGGTCCTGCCAAACCTGTGTCCTGTGCCGTTGTAGGCCCCGCAGACTACTCTTCTGCCGGGGGTCCTGCCAGCCCTATGTCCTGTGCTGTTGGAGGTCCCGCCGACTACTCTTCTGCCGGGGGTCCTGCCAACCCTATGTCCTGTGTCGTTGGAGGTCCCGCCGACTGCTCTCCTGCCGGGGGTACTGCCGGCCCTGTGTCCTGTCCCGTTCGGGGTCCCGCAGACTACTCTTCTACCGGGGGTCCTGCCAACTCTATGTCCTGTGCCGTTGTAGGTCCCGCTGACTACTCTTCCGCTGTGGGTCCTGCCAACTCCATGTCCTGTGCCGTTGGAGGTTCCGTCGACTGCTCTCCTGCCGGGGGTCCTGCCGGCCCTGTGTCCTCTTTCATGGGGAATTTTGCCGACACCTGTCCCACCGGCTCCGGATCCTGTCCGGTCGACACCGGCTCCTGCCCGGCCTCCGGAGCTGTCCGGTCTTCGCCCTCGAGCCCGGTCCCCTGAGTTCGCCCGCTGTGGTCTTCGCCCCTCCTCGGACTCTGCCTTGCCCCCGGGCCGTCCGCCCGAGAACCCCTTTTTGAACTCTGCCTTGCCCCCAGGCCGTCCGCCTGAGACCCCCTCCTCGAACTCTGCCTTGCCCCCGGGCCGTCCGCCCGAGACCCCCTCTTTGAACTCTGCCTTGCCCTGGGCTGTCAGCCAAGGCCCGTCCTCCGGACCCCCTCCACCCACCCTGCTGTACGTTGTTGGATTTTTGTTTTGGTGTTTAGGGACGTCTAGAATCCGTCCCTTGAGGAGGGGGTTCTGTCACGATTATCATGTCATGTCACATTTCTATGTCTAGGTTTGGGTGTTTTTGCTGTTCTCCCCGTCATGTTTTCCTCCTGGGTTATTGTCTGGTCCCTCTCTCTGTGTTTTTCCTCCTGTCGCTAGTTTCCCTGGTGTGTCTAGTTATCTGATTGTGTTCACCTGTGGCCCTTGTGTTTCTCCTTCCCTGCCCGGCTGTTTCTCGTCTTGTGATTACCCCTCCCTGTATTTAGTCTAGTCTCTTCCTGTGTTCAGTGTTGGTGCTTCTTTTGTTTGTGACCTAGTTCACCGTAGAGTGTTTTGTCTGTCCAAGTATAATTAAGTCCTTGAAATAAAGGTGTTATCAAGTGCTATCTGCGTTTGGGTCCTACCTGCTTCACTCTGCGTATCACTATCTGCTTCAGTGTGCACAGTATGTGAATGAGGTTTACCTGTAAAGCCTAATCTGATCCTTCTCTAACCTTATCAGTTACTACTGAAAATTCCAGCCAAAAATGTCAGTACTTTAAATCAAATATGCCTCAAAGCCCAGCATCAATGCATGGGTCTTCAAACAGCTCACCGCTTTTTAGCCACTTAAAGGTGGGGTAGGTGAGAAACCGGCTCGAGATACACTTGTTATATTCCATGGAATGCTCTTAACATCCCGATAGCAATGAATATCTTAAGTGCTTTGACAAAAAATCCATTAAAAAATGTCATCTGTGGAAGCCGTAGAACTGTAAAAAGCACGACCAATCATTTTAGCCGGCCCGGCTAAAATAACTGGATGGCCTACCTGCCTGTCAGCCTTCCATCTGTGCACAAACTTATCTCGTGCCCTCATTGGTCATGTGCGCGTTCGTGTGTGTTGGAGGAGGGGCTCTGTAAGGAAGTGGCAGATTTTTCCCGGCTGTGTATTTTCAAATTCTAGCGCACTCTAGCTGGTTTCTCCAAAATTACCTACCCCACCTTTAAGCATTGTGTGATAGCAGCGACTTTCTGTCAGTTAGTGCAAGATTTTGGTCCAGGTGGATATATTTCAGTAACTGTTAGACAGACTAGCAGGCAATTTAGTCCAGACACTCTCCAGAGGATGACTTCTACTGACTCTGGCTAGCCCCTGACCGTTTTCTCATGTGCAAACATTAGGATGACATTTGTGGTTTTGAGTGAAGCAAGACAGGATGAATAGAAGAGGGAAAAGAATGAAAGTATATAAAGAAGCTCTCCCCAAGAGGGCGGCCCAGTTAAAAGGTGGAGAAAATGTGCTGATTGATTTATTTTCAATTGTGTCAGTTCCCACTGCACAATTTGTGTGTGTCCTGCTCCCTTACTGTGTGTTTGAATGCATGTTAAAACGCTACAGGGACCACTCCTCATGTCTGTAATGAAATGGCAATATTTTTCAAGCGGTCAAATACACACCGCAGAATGAGTCACTCAACCTTTCTGTCCTTCATTCATTCATTGTCCTCCCCCCTTCTCTTTCTCCTCTTCCTCCCCCTCAGTACGACCACCTGCCAGGTTTCAGATGAACATTTCAGTTCTTCATTTATTATTCCTCATTTTGTATCCCTAGCTGTATGGTTAACTTGACTTTTGACGCAGACGTATGGATTGCTGTCATTGCTCCTGCAGCTGTTATGCCATTACAGTTGGTACAGTTAAGGGTTTGAGTGCCTCTTCACTGATAGCTTAACATCAGCCCTCCCATCCTATCTTCTCCTCCCAACAGACGCATGGACACACACACCCTCACATACCCTCTTCTTCCCCTTGCCCCAGTATCATCATCTTAGACAAGCGCTACTTGTCTAACTCCCCCGAAGACTGATCTATGTTGCTCTGCATCGCAGCATCGAAAGGATTTGTGCTCTGAAATGGCCTCTCGTTTCCCACTCGAGAGTATTTCAGCCCGCCAAGTGAGGTGACCTGAAGCAAAATGCATGAGGCTTTCAAAAACAGTGGGATAAGAGGAGAGGAGAGGAGAGGAGAGGAGAGGAGAGGAGAAGAGAAGAATAACAAGGAAAGTGATGTGGATTGGAAAAAATGTCCTTTATCCATTTTTGATTTCTTCTGAGAAAAAAGGCATACTAAAGGAATGGTTCTACATTTCTGGATAAAACTCTTGTGAGGCTGAAATGGAACGTTTTTTTGTATCAGTCTCATGTCGGTCCATCAACGATGACATGTCCCTAAACAAAATACACGTAATTGCACCTGTTTAGGTCACTGGTTGTGATTTTAGAAAAGAACAGAACAAGGTGGGCTGTTTTCACCTATGTCCAGTCTATATGCTAGGTATGCTAGATTTAGCTTCATATTTATTAAACAATCATGAGGGTTTTATCAATCTTTTCATCAAATTCTGAGCAAGAAAGTAAATAAGCATATTTCAAGAAAAGTTGAACTGTTTTCTTATGTTTCCAAGGTTACAGGTTACTGTTAACAAATCAAACTTCCCTAATACCAGTTGCATAGAATCATTATTTCTAATGATAACAGTTTATTTGTCACAATTCAGATCTTGTTGGATTACCATTTCCAGTTTTATGGCACTTCAAATACTTTAGTGCCAACATGTTAAAAAGGACAATTATGTGAGTTACACTTGTTGACCACAAACTAGTGATCTAAAGACAGCTTGTATCCCACATAATCTGCAATAGGAACAGGTGAACAGGAACATGTATTCACTTTTGAAATTGTTTAACTTGAGAGCAGTGGCATTGTATTTTTCTCTCACACTGTCAAAGGAACGCTGCCGGGAAGATAAACTAGCAAAATGGACTGCAGCATAACACAGTGAAGGATTGTGAGCTCCAAGCGATGGATGGATGGAGGTGAGGAGAAATACAAAACAAAACAAATAAAGGAAAAGGCTCAAAATGGGTGAGTAACCGGGAAATGATGAGGTGATGCGATGTGGAAAATAAGTCAAGAGGAGGTGATGGAAAGAGTAAAGATGCACTTTGTGATTCAGCGGGAGGTGTGTTAAACCTGACGTATTGACACATTCATGCTTACACACACACACACACACACACACACACACACACAACACACACACACACACACACACACACACACACACACACACACACACACACACACACACACACACACACACACACACACACACACACACACACACACACACACACACACACACACACACACACACACACACACACACACACACACACACACACACACACACACACACACACACACACACACACACACACACACAGAGCTCCTCTCTGTATCGTCTTGTTTCTGAGAGGTAACAGACCTGGCATCGGGGTCTTTCAGTGACTCAGGGCTCAGATTCTCCGGCGAAGTGATGATGAAAATGGAGCCAACCTCTCTGTCTTTCTGTGTGTTTTGTGTCTGTATGCGGAAACCCTCAGGTTACATCTGCCAGGTATTTTATGCAGCCAACTTCTGAGCGTGCATGATGACTATAGCTCACACACACACACACACACACACACACACACACACACACACACACACACACACACACACACACACACACACACACACACACACACACACACACACACACACACACACACACACACACACACACACACACACACACACACACACACACACACACACACACACACACACACACACACACACACACACACACACACACACACACACACACACACACACACCCTTTATAAAAAGCTATCTCTTTTTGCTCCCTGCTGTCACCCTCTTTGCTTTATCCCCCTTGAGGATGCAGCACTCATTTCTGTTTACCACCCACTCATGCATGTGCCCCTCCCTCTCAAACTCACACACACACACACACACACACACACACACACACACACACACACACACACACACACACACACACACACACACACACACACACACACACACACACACACACACACACACACACACACACACACACACACACACACACACACACACAACAAATACTCTGTACTAGTAAACAAACAAACTGCAATTTCCTAACCACTTTGCCGAGAGCTTGCTATAAACAAAAAGATGTATTCTCCGGCTAAGAAGCATCAATAATGTTTAATCTCCTTGCTAGTTCCTTGCAAGGTTCCACCTGGATAAGCACCATTTGGGTGACATTAAGCTGCTTATGTTGCAAATAGAAAGATAGTGCCACAAATGAAAGCAAACAAGCTCTACAATCACAGTGGCATTTATATCACCTATCCCCCTTTCACTCTTTCTGTCCACTTTATTTGGACAAATGTTCGTTTTTGTTCCTTCGCTGGTGTTGCAATTTGCAACTAAATCAAATGAAATCAATTGGAGATCCCCTTTTGAAAGCCTTCATTATATTATAAAGGAGGCCAGGTGATAAAAAACGAAACAAAAAACATTGTTCTCCTTCTCTGTGCTAATGAATGTAAACTAGCGAGGGCCCCAATGCCAGTGCTATATCAAATCTGCATTTAGATGGAAATATTATCACAAGCTTAACCCCACAGAGGCTGTCTTTTGTGTGGATGTCTATCTGTGTTTCATATTGCTTTGTGTCACCCTTTTCTAAAACAGAGATCACCAGGGTGATTCAAAAAGGGAGGAACTGCTGGAGCAAAACGTCAGTACAAAAGAACAGTGCTAAGAGAAAAAGCGAATATGTGCTCATTGGATAGTGAAATCTAAGCAAGTCTTACGGGTCCTTTTTAAATGTTAACAAGCTATCTTTTATTGACCTTGTGCTGTGTCTGTGTCTGGCTGTGTGAGTGTTGAGAAGGGCAGACTATGAGTGGACACACTTTCAACTCCTGCTATATCCAGTGTCTTTCACATAGAGCCTCGTCTCGTCTCTTTTTGTTCTGCTGGTTCACACAGTGGCATCGACTGTACGTGATCCATCCGTTGGCCCATCTGTCTTTGCTTTAGAGGTGCTCTCAAATGATTAACACAGTCGGAGAGCCTTTACTGTGCCTGGCACAGAGCTGCACACAGGCACAGGGTGGGCGGTAATGGCATTTTCACTGTAATGGAACACAATTGCAAACATCTTTCCTTGTTCTCTCCCTCGTTTTCATATTCTGTCGCCCTCTTTCTCTTCCCCAGGTGCCCGCGATGGGTTATTCTAATGATAAAGGCCTCTTATTTGTCAATTTGCCCTCATCAGACCTGTCAAACTGCCAGTCAAGAGCTACCGGGTCTGATGGAGTGCATCCTCTCCTGTCGGAGCCACTCCACTCCTGCTGCCTGTACGTCAGCTGATTATCTGTGTGTGTGTGTTTGTAGGTCATAAATCATGACAGATGAGGTGTCTGACAGAGGCTTGCTGTAGCTGATCACTATGTTAAGAAATGACAGCTGATACAAGACAAACTGTAGGTGGGTTAAGAGGATTTTGCTATTCAAGAGTTGTTTTTTAATCTAAAGAACGATAGATGCTGTTTGATGAATAAGGGAAATGCAGGGGAAGATGAGTGCATTGACTCGAAAGAGATGCTTTAACAGTTCAATCATTTTTGTATAAAAGTTTCCATAAAATAGCTAAGAGAAGGTAACGGTTAGGCTGAGTAGTCTCCAATTGTGAAACAACTATTAGCAGCTCCTTTATATTAGATGACATCCGTACAGTATAACAAAAGCAAACAATTAGGCTGTTAGAAGTAACACTTTAATTTAATTTCTATTAACAACTCATTCATCAGAAACACCACTTTCAAAATGTTCAGAGGTGGAGTTGTTTTAACTTCATATTGGGTATTTTAATCAATACAAATATGTTTTTATATGACCAGTAGGTATTTTGTGTGTACAATCTGCCATGTCACAAGCAACTACTGCAGTACAGAAACTACAGCTGTCAAATCAATGATGTAAAATAACTAAACTAAAATTGTACTTCAGTAAATAGACCTTGTCATGCTTCTTACTTCTGTCATTAAATGAAATAACAAGTGTCTGGATTTCCCATCCTTCTAACCATGTTTGTAATGCAAGTTAGTAGTCTTATTCTATCATTTAAAGAAATAGAAGAAAACCCGTTATTTTTCCCCGGTACAAACACATTGCATTTTTGTTATGGAGAGGTGTCAGAGCAGTTTTCCAGCACCAGGGAGCCGTTGGATGCTCAGTGCCTCGATCAAGGACATCTCGCTAGTGCCCACGCTCCAAGTTCACAAATCCACATAATCCCTACAGACTGAGCTACTGCCATCCCTAAGGAAATATTACAAACCAAAGATGAAAGGAAGTTGCTGTTAAACTACTTTTCCAACAATATTTCGGGGAAATCTCGGAAGCAGTTGAATCATTTGATGCCATCTGATATGAATAAAAACCACAAAGAACAGTAAGTGTGGGTTTGTTTGCGTTCGGAGCAGAGGGTCTGACAAATTGCTTGCTTTCTTTATTGTTTTGTTGGGATGGGGAAAATGCCTCCATTAAACAAGACATGGATGATGCACAAAGACATGGTGGCGGCCGCTTTCAAACTCAGATGTTCTTTTTCATTTAGAAAGAGCATGCTGAGACTCCCTTGACCAAGCCCAATAAATAACCATGGCAACAGAGGCACCACAAATTGAAGAAATGGGGAAAAGGCTTCTGATCGGGGAAGAAAACACACACACAATCTCACACACACACACACACACACACACACACACACACACACACACACACACACACACACAACACTTTAAAATAGGCTTTAGGGGCGGCGTCTTCAAAGAGCAGATCAGAGACTATGCACTGTATAATGTAAAATGAATGAGGGGGATAGTTTCCCCTTCTTTCTCCACTGTGTTTGATCAGTGTTTCCCTGCTGTGGAGACACTTCTGCCCCACAAGCAGTGCACACACTGTCAAATATGCAAAGATACACACTCTCCTAAATTAGGATAAAAAGTTACAGTTGTGCACACACCAAGATAGTCCCCACTGAAGTGTTTCTGTGACTGTGTGTGTGCGTTTGACACACTCGTGTTGGCTGACTGGGCACAGCAGGTCTGCCAGGCGGACATCACGCAGAGTTTGGAATTGATGCCGTCATGCTGACATTCACTCGCAGACAATATTTCCCCCAAAGCTCCCTTTCACTCCGAGCAGCTCCTTCTCTATTGTGCTCTATCCCTCATCTCAATGCATTCCGTTCTTTCCTTGTTTCGTTTACCTCTCATCTTCCTCTTTTTCCCAGGGTTCCCTTGCGTACATTTAATAAACCTCAAAGACGTTAACAAATAAAACTATGCATTTATTGACCTGCTTGCAACTGCAGAATCACGCTTCTTATGCTGAGCTACAGTAGCTGTAACATCATGAAGCACTGTAGATGTGGTTTAATGTGGGTTATATTTCCTGTTTATGGACTAGCTGTAGGAATTAGTGCAGGAAAAATGTCAGCCATCTAAACCTTCCCGTAATTGTTTGCCAAATGAGAATCACTGCATCAACAACATGTGACGCTTTGGGTGCAAGTTTCAAAACCGAGACATAGGTTAAAGTCTAGCCACTGAATCTCATCACAATGTAAATTCAAAAACGGTGTTTCTCGAAGCTTTATTAATCTACTTTATAACGGAAATCAATATATAAAAACTTATATATTACTATCAATGTTTTTTCTTTCAGCAAAAGGCTTATACTAAAAACGAAATCAACATAAGGGGTCACAGTAACATCTGCGCTTCACCTGGCTCTTTGATGTAGCTGTTTTCCCAATTTCTCAATTTCTTTACACTTGCTTCACACTGCAATCATCCCTTTCGACCCAAACTGCCTCCTCTTGTCTCTCCGTCCTCTCTTGATGACAAATACTAGCCATCCCCCTGCAGCTCTTTGTGTCTGAGCTGACTCCTGCACCCGGCCATGTCAGGCTTCACAGGAACTCCCCGCAGGCTGCTGCCGTGACTAATTCTGCAGCGTCTAAAGATACATTTATCTTGTGTGGCACAGCGCCACCATTTTTAAATTCATAAACAGAGATACACACACAGGAGTGCTTGTAGAAAAGTGCATCACTATCATCAAAACACACACACACACACACACACACACACACACACACACACACACACACACACACACACACACACACACACACACACACACACACACACACACACACACACACACACACACACACACACACACACACACACACACACACACACACACACGAGCAAAAAACTCATCCCTAATCTGTCCTCCTCCACCTCATCCCACCCTCTTTCCAATCTGTGGGCTGTCAAGCAAAGTGTCACAGGGTAAGCATTAGTGCCAATCCGCCCTGTAGTCCTTTACCTCCCATTGACTATATCTAGAGTCACTCAGCCGAGAAACACAAAATGAAGGAATGGAGAGAACGGCAGCAAGAACAGCAGACATTATGCCCTCAAACACTCTCCTGAAGCAGAGGCAGGGAAGGTCTATTTACATGACATATCCCCTTATTAGGCTCCTCAGAGATGCTGTGTGTGTGTGTGTGTGTGTGTGTGTGTGTGTGTGTGTGTGTGTGTGTGTGTGTGTGTGTGTGTGTGTGTGTGTGTGTGTGTGTGTGTGTGTGTGTGTGTGTGTGTGTGTGTGTGTGTGTGTGTGTGTGTGTGTGTGTGTGTGTGTGTGTGTGTGTGTGTGTGTGTGGGAGCTATAGTCATCATGCACGCTCAGAAGTTGGCTGCATAAAATACCTGGCAGATGTAACCTGAGGGTTTCCGCATACAGACACAAAACACACAGAAAGACAGAGAGGTTGGCTCCATTTTCATCATCACTTCGCCGGAGAATCTGAGCCCTGAGTCACTGAAAGACCCCGATGCCAGGTCTGTTACCTCTCAGAAACAAGACGATACAGAGAGGAGCAGACGGTTAGGGAGGCCACAAAGAACAAACAGAAGGTTGTCCAACAAACACACAAACACAGGCTTATATCCACAGATGAAAAGGCAGAAGAATATGAGGAGAGTAGAAAAGGCTACATAAGATTCAGGGATGTGAATTCTTGTATTGCATACATTTCCCTACTGAGTTTTGTAAAATAGACCAAAAAAACTACCAAATAGAAAGATACGGAGGTCGTTGAGCGACACATACAGATTACCAAGTCCTGTAAATCAATGTATGACCCTATCGTCTTAACCCCTCTCTTTTAATGAAGCCCCTTCCATCTTCCCCAGTCCTACTGTCCTTCTCTCAGCTAAATTGTGGGTTTAAAAAGGTCAGTAAAATGATTGTCCAAACAGATGCAGAATGTCACATCTCTCCCCAGAGTTTGGATAACTTGCTGAAATATAATGACAGGATTAAGATCCTAAAGTCCAGCTTATCAGCCAAATCAAAGTGATTTTTAATGAGCACTGCAAAATATACATTAGAAATAAATGTATTTATATGTTATGAAATTGAAAATGTATTTCCCTGGCTAAGAGGATGAATGTTAGCCTTGGGAGATCTCAGATTAGTTATTTGTCTTTATACTCGTGTTTTCGACTATTTTTGGAAGTGCTGTTGGGGAAATTACGAGATAAGTGGAAGAGTAAATGGGCTGGTGGATAAGCTGTGAAGGTCTGACAAGTTGTAAGATATGAGCACTGTTAAAGAGAGAAACAGAAAGAAATGACAAACGGACGGACTAAGGAATTGTCAACACGACTGAGAAGATCTAACAAGTTATTCTCACAACATTAGCTACTGCTGCGGGCTAGGCTGGCTCGGTGTTGCATTCATTCTGCTAAACTGGCTTTCACTCACTCAGGAATATAGTTTTGTTCCCCTCTATTGGACCATGTAGTGTTGGCAAGTGTTACATATAATATTGCCAGTGAGAAAGACAGAATCTGGCATGAGGAATGTTTACAGAAGTGTGGTAATTGCAGTGTTAGAAGAAGATCCTTTACTTTAGTAAGTACCACAATTAAATAGTAAAAAATACTTATTACAAGTAAAATACCTGCATTTTATATCCTACTAAAAATACTAGTATTATCCGCTCATTTAGCAGATACATTGCCACTGTGTCTAATGTATCTATTTTATATACAGTTAGAAAGTTGACTGCAGTGGTTCCCAGAATAGGGATCATGGACTTTTGGACTTTTATTATGTAATGTTTATGCTCTTTGCCTCAAACATTTATTTAAATGAAACCAGATTTGAGAGGTTCAGTGGTGAGATATCTTTGGTATGTTATCTTGTTGTATCATACGTTTCTGATGTAATAGTTTAATATGAAAAGTAGTAACTTCACCTGGCAAATTAATGTTGTGGATTAAAATGTACAATATTTCCTGAAATTGGCAAAATATGGCAATACTGCAGTTCAAGTACATACAAAATGTACACATGTGTAGTGATTCAGTAGATGAACTTCACAGTTTGTTGTCAATATTGTAATGAAAAAGACATGAGCGTTAGAACATACTGTACAGCAAGATCAGGATCTTTCTCACAACATCATCAACACTAGTGTTAATTTCGTCAGCTATTTTTTTATTTAGTTTTAGTCTTAGCCCTGTGTTAAATTTTCTTTTTAGTTTTAGTCATATTTAGTCACCTTCATCCTGTTTTTATTTAGTCAAGTTTTAGTCGACTAAAAGTCTGAGCATTTTAGTCTTATTTTAGTCGACTAAAACAGTAAACATTTTAGTCAAGATTTAGTCGACTAAAAGTCTGAGCATTTTAGTCAAAGAAAACTGTTGAGTCTTTTTTAGTCATCAGATTATATAGAACATTTCAGTCAAACTAGTCTAGCCAAAACCAATAATTTGTCATTTTAGTATATATAAATAAATAAGATTATATCTTGTCCTTATTTGATGAAAAACACAGGTTGAATGATTAAGAATGCAGCTTTGCAGAGAATATCTGGTCTGGTGAGGTGTGTGGTGTTCTCATTCATAACACTCCGTTCGATGTCTCACTATTGCGGCTTTCACACCAGCGCTTTTCAGTTTCTAGCTCCGAGCGGGAGCTTTTCTGGTTCAGCTCCAGTTTCCCTTTTCAGCTCCCGCTCTGTGCACACCGCCCACTGGCGCCCCAGAGCTGCCCTTGCTGCGTCATGACGTCACCGTTTACATCGCTGATTTGCCCACCACCGGCAGCCATTACGGCAGCTCACAACAACAACAACAACAACAACGTCGGGTCGATGATCGTGTTGCTTTTAATCACACGAAGCCAGAATAAATTGAATAACGACTTCTCCAACCTTATACTTTTCTCCAGAGTGCCGTGGTTCATTGTTTATTAATGTGTTTCTGCAGCATTTACCGACCGCTGCAGTGCTGCTCTTCCACAGGAGTTTATTCTCCCGTTAGCTCCCACTGCAGCGGCCGCTCTAAAGTATTCACTGTCCGACTCACACAAGCAGCTGATGCATATCCCCAGTGCCCTTAGCCTAAGTGAATGTGTGTCAGTCTGAATTGACACTGTTTGGTATCACAACGCTGTTATGAAAGTTTCTCTGGTATCAAACGGGTGATGTTAGCATAGCAACCGAAGCTAAACTGACTACTTGCATCCGATAGCTGCAATAATACAAAACAACACGTCTGCCTCTCTCCACAATGATCGATAACAGCGAACGGATGGTCAAAGTAAGGCACGAACAGAATCACACGAAGCCTGGTTAGTGTTGCCTGACTTTATAAAGTGTGTTTATAGGCACTACTGCTTGTAGGCAGGCATAACAGTCGACCCATGGGAGGTGGGTTTAGTTTCCTGCACGCCTCGACGTAAGAGACGTAAGCGACGTCGCTCTTAGCTCCAAAGCTCTTGCCTCTGGACCGACAATTTTCTGGAGCTGGAAATGAAGCGGATTCCGGAGCTAAGAGCCGGCGCAGCTCCGGTGTGAACTGGAAAACCCGGCGCTTTTCAGGCTCTAGCTCCGAGCCGGAGCTGAAAAGGCGCTGGTGTGAAAGGGGCATATGGGATGCGCAGGGTTGGGAGGGTTACTTTGTAAATGTAATCAGTTACTGATTACTGATTACATGGCTCTGAAAGTAAACTCGGACTTCATTTTAAGGACATTTCGGCCAGGGGTGTAGAGCTATATTTGTTTAAGCACCGGATTGGCAAAACAGGAGTGTGTGCACCAGTCTGCCTTGATCTATGAATTCATGTCCGTGACACTCACAGTATCTGCTGCCCACAGCTGTTTTATAGAAGGAAAACCTGCTTCACTTCATGAAATCTCTGCAGCACCAGGAGGCAGCGGGAGGGTTAACTCAGCCTCTGAGAAGACGAGCGCGCCGCCTTCACTGTGTATACCTTCAGAAATAATCATTAGTAAGGCTAAAGACTAAAGAGCGACCGCAGGCTGATCTGTTTTAATCACACACACATATACACACACACGCGATTTAAACGCAGACTTTTGTTCCTCCATGTTTCGTTGTTATTGTTTCACTGAGCGAGCGGACCCGCGATTTTTTTTCAACCGCTTTTTTGGTCCATCTGCGGCGGTAATAGGTTTTGTGGGCTGTGATGATTCGGCTGTACCTACTTGAATATTAAATGTTGAGAGGAAATCTTTCCACCAATAATTCCAATAAGTAATCCAAAATGTATTCACTTCAGGTTTACGAAAGTAACTGTAATCAAATTACTCGTTTTTCAAATGTAACGCGAGCTGAATACAGTTACTTGATTTTTGTATTCCGATTACGTAACGCCGTTATATGTATTCCGTTACAACCCAACCCTGGGGATGCGCCTCATCGCGGAGCAAACAGAAGCATCAATCTCATTACGCCAATCCTGATTGGCTGGTGATCTTGACGTCAACGTCAGGGAATCACCCCCTATAAGTAGCTTGCGCCACGACGCATGCATCATTCAAACACCTCTTCTCGCTTCAGAGCACATCTCTATAGTAGCCGGACAAGCTTAACAGTCGACAGACTGAACCCAAATCCAAAACATTTCGGTCGACGGGCGTTCGCCGGCTACTCCTTCTGCTTCGCAAGAAGACGGTAATACTAACGCCATTTAGTATTAAAATCGACCTCGCCGTTTCTTTCCCCGGAAAGTAAGGTAAGGTTTTGATTTTTCTCAAGCTAGCTACGCACCTGTTGCTAGCTAGCTTCCCCTTACTACCGACACCACGGTAGCGAGGACGCTTTTCTTTTTCTCTCTCATAGAGGAGAAAAGGATTAGAAGTATATTGACACACCAGTCAATATTCTTTGAGAACAAAGGACCCACACCATCCCTTTTTCTCACAACGACGTACCTGTTACGAGCGGGTCCTCTCCACGCCACGAGGCGAACAAGATGGACGCCTCTCCCCCTCACACCAGAGATGTCAGGGACTCGGAGGCTCGGTCATGCGGCTGCGGATTGAAGATAGCAGGCACAGACTCACACCAGGTCTAATCGTCCTGCCTCGGGCTGGAACACGCCCGGGAGGCTATCGACAACCCTGGCTCGTGCGGGCATTGTGCCCGTTTCACCCGAAAGAGCCTCCACCGACGGCTAGCACACCAAGCTAGCTTGTTTGAACAGGACTCCCTCATGTCCACTGATTCGCCGTTTGGCAATCAAGACACGGGGGCGTCCGCCGCAGAGACTGAGCCCCTCACTGTGTCGGTCTAGGGCTCACTAACAGTGGCAGCTGCGGAACCGGGATCCCACGCCGTGTCAGGCCGGGACCCGGTGGCGGCAAGAGACGCGGGAACGGAGCCCCACGCCTCACCAGGCGGGAGCTCCCGGCGAGACCTCACCATGGCCTCGCCCGCGGAGGATGTCCTGGAATTAGACTACATGGAGGACGAAGAGGACACCTCTGAGTCCCTCCTGTCTGATTCGGATGAGCAAGAAGAAGATATCTTCATGTCATCGGCTCAAACGGCAAAGCCGGGAGCGATGGCTGCTCTCCCGGACGATAGCACACCAGCTTCGCCCTGTCTGAGCATGGACCTGCAGGCCGCGTGTCAGCGCACTGCGTCCAGGCTAGACATCCCGTGGCCCGAAATGGCCAAGGAGACCGCCAGGTCCCGTTACGAGGGGAAACATTCTCTCCAAGCAACGAGGACAAGGAGGCAACTCCTCCCGGTCTTCCCGGAGATGTTGGATGAGGTGTCGGTCTCGTGGAGGGACCAACCCTTTAGCAACAAGGCCCCAATCCAGGGTGCCTCCTCCCTAGACTGCGACGGTATGGAGAGGCTCGGCCTGCTCCGCATACCGCCGATGGAACTGCTGGTGGCAGCCCACCTCCTACCGAGGATGGGCCCGTCCCCAAGCAGGAACCCCACGCTGCCAGCGAAGGTGGACCGTTTCCAGTCAACCATGACTGAACGGTCCTACAGCGGACAACGCCGCAGCGGGGCCGGCCCTGTTCTCACTGTAGAAAGTGTAGGTACAACGCTACATTTCCCGCCTCGCCGCAGTCATACAGTAGGCTACGGAGAGCGGCGAGAAACATTTCCTCAGGCATCGAAAAGTGGAACCGAAATTCACATTTCTAAATGATGCCGTTGGAATCGAAATGGTTCTCGGTACCCAGCCCTACTTATAGGGGGTGATTCCCTGATGTTGACGTCAAGATCACCAGCCAATCAGGATTAGCGTAATGAGATTGATGCTTCTGTTTGCTCCGCGATGAGGCGCATCCCATAAGCCACGTTCACACTGCGGTACTTTTCCCACAAAGGTTAATGCGAACTTAGTTCATGCGAACTCTTTAGTTCGCATGAACTAAGTACAGATCGCGTTCACACCAGAAAAAGTCCCTGGGGGTGGATTAGGCAAATGAAGCCGCTGACGTCACTTCTTCTTCTTCTGCTTTGGGTTTACTGGCAGGCCGCAAACCACTTCACGGCGTATACTGCCGCCCAAAGTCCCCGGCCGGAAGTCCCCGGAGTTGGGGACTGGCTTCAGTAGAAGCTGCTGGGAGTCCCAGTAGCTTCTACTGAAGCCTTCCGAGTAAATCACCAGAACGCCGACACTTCCTCATCTCCACCTCTCCCATGTTTTATTTTGTGTTGCCATAAGTTAGTCTCTCTGCGTTTCTGCGCTGGGCTAATGCTAATGCTAATAATGCTAATGCGAGGATAATAAAATGGCGGCTTCACAAAACTTTTTGGGAGTTTTACGGGGCGTGGTTTGCAATTCGCCCAGCCAATCAGGAATATAGCTCTTTTCTCCAAAAAGAGCCGCTCGAAAGTCCCTGCTCTCTAGCAGGGACTTTCGAGGGGGTAAAAAGGGTCGCATGAACTACTTTTAGTACCGGCTCTTTTTGGTGTGAACGCGATCATGAACTAAGTTCGCATGAACCTTTGTGGGAAAAGTACCGCAGTGTGAACGCGGCTATTGTGAGACATCTCACTTCATGTTACTCTGAGGCCTGGGGTTACGTAAGTAACCTATAGTCTTTACCTGTGTTATGGCCACATTTCTTCCCTTCTGATAAAACAATGCATTCGCTTTTTTTCTCCGCCTCATTGTAGCGAAAATGGGCCCAAATATCACATCGTTTCTTTATCCCAAGCAGTGGTGGCTTTAGACTTTTTTGTTGTCAGTCATTTTGACGGACAGGATCATAACATTTCCGTCATAATCCATTATTATCCGTCGAGTGCACAGTTTATCACTCACTCGCGCTGACGGGGGGGGTATTCGGTTAACGCGACTGCGACCACTGCTCCAAAGCCCTGTTGTTGCCATTTTATTTTCTGTTAAATAAGGTTAGTTAGACCATGAGTTAGACCCGAGTCTTTCACGTTAGGAGTGTGCCGCTGCCCGGTGTAATTCAAATCTACCGCCACGCGCAGCACAGACACACACAGCTGCTGCCCTGCCAGTGCCGCAGCACCGGAAATGGAACTGCTGGGAGAAAAACTAACTATCAGAGATGTAACGTTATCTTTGATAATATTTCGTCTCCTCATTTTTCGTCAACGATATTGCATGATGATTTCGTTACAGTTATTGTTTACTGCCGTCGGTGCCGTCTCGTCATCGTCTCGTTTTCGTCATGGAAAAAAAGGTCGTTGGCGAACATATTTCGTCATAGTTTTAGTCAACGAAATTAACACCAATCAACACTAATACAAAGGTGCAGGGAAAGGTGTTAGGAGGAGCAGCAAAACTTCAATGTGAGATAAAAAAAAGTGTTTCAGCTTGTGGTCTCATTAAAACACCTTGTTACCACAGCAACATTATTCTTAATCCGGTGACGGTTGCTGAAGCAGTTTTGACCTCTAAAGAGCATACCAAACTTGCAAATGGATACATGAGCCTTGAATTATTCAGCGTGAATACAATAGTTTGATAACGTTTTCACAAGATATTATAAAAAAGGTGGATTACGACTTACTGTTGGGCCTCCAGAAGGTTATTTGGCTTTTGCTTATCTTTAATTGGAAAGACACCCATGATTACCTTTATCACACATCACTCTGCCTCTCATACAGTCCCTCTGCTTCCCTACATGCTCCACAACCAGATTTTTAGGCAGATATATCCATCCCAGTTTAATTACACCGCAGACATCATTTATCACATTATGTGCATTGAAGAGGGTGTGTGACAGAAGGTGGATACAAACTCAGTGTTAACCTCAAGAGGGTGTTTTGAAGGAGAGCAACATTATGATCTGCTTTCAAATGCATAATTAAGTTTCACATGCATTTTCATTTGATTTGTAGCAGTACTTAAAAACTATGAATCATGTGGCTTATTGGCCAAATACAGAATCCGATATATCTGAGGCACTAGAGCGGTGCAGTGATGACGTAATATTGTAGGCCGACGCCAAAAGTTAGCATCTTATTGTTGAAAAAAAGATCTGTGGTGAAAACACCGTTATGATACTTACACGTTTTGTTCAGCAGGATAATCACCACAAAACAACACTTTATGATTTCTTGAGTGTAATTGCAATTGCCTGAAGTGAAACACTAATGTTGGGCTATAAACAAACTACATAACGTTTAAATGGCTGTGCATCAGCACCGCTAACCTAAACAATTAGTGTTTGTGTAATTTAGTAACTTGTAAGCACCAGCTGTTTTTATGACACATATAGAAGTGTTGGATATTCCTGAAAGGGGGTATTTACTGAAGTGTTTTTAGTCGTAAAACAAATTGGAAAATCCTTTAAAATGGTGTTAACCAAAGACCTTCTTTTAGGGATTTGACCCACACAGGTTCAAAGTACTTTTGACTTTGACATTGGGGGAACTGGTAGTAGTAACTCATTCCTGCACCACTCTTTAAAGGTGCCCTATTATATTGTTTTTCATCAATATATTAAAGGTCTCAGATACAAAACATGTCTCTGAAGTGTTTGGCTCGAAATACTAAACACATCAAGCATTGTAGCATCCCATAATCCCCTCTGTTTCAGCCCCGTTTCAGAAGTGCTGATTCTGGGTCTGTTACTTTAGATGAAAATAAGGAGCCACTCTCAACGCCCCTCTGATATTTGGTTAAGAAGAACACAATGGTGCTCTAGGAGGAGATTCAGGTGATAAGGTGTGTGGGGGGGGGGGGGGGGTTACCTTGATTGGTTATTGGCTAATGGTTACACAAGCCAAAAAATCGTTATGACATCATAAAGAGGCAAACATCTGATCAGCTCATTTTCAGACAGGTTTTTTATATAAATGGATCAGGACAGAAAGTGAGCGAATCTTTTTTCCTGAAACTCTCAGAATCTCTTTAAAAAAAACACAGGAAAAAGTGGATTTTGCACAATAGGTGACCTTTAAAACCAGAAAGTGTTAATAGGCTCCTTTGCAACAGAGAGATTGGTAAAAGGTGTGTCGGGGACTCGGTGCAGATGATTATACAGAGTTATGAGCTGTACACAGTCAGCCAGGTGACAGGACTGCCTACAGTTTGACGAGGACTCACCACAGCCCACAGTTTGAAGCAGAAGGAGGGCCAGCAGGGGCTGCAGTCCACACCCAGGCAGAGCGCCCTGCATCATGCTGCACCTGGAGACAGAGAAGAAGAGAGGGGGGGAGCGTGAGTACACAAAGGGAAGTGAAAGCAACACATTACCCTTGTGAGGCTCGCCTGACACACACAGCAGGCTCAGATGAGTCACCAGTTGCAATTCCACTTCATAGGATCTTTTTTTCTCAAAGAGAGCCTTAGGATAGCGGGCAGTCGATTCATTTTTCAGTTTAATTTACCGTTTCATAATGTGGGAGTACTAAAGTCCTCTGGAGCGCTTTGAGACTCTAGCTGTGATTAAAGGCTTGTAATGGCTATACAAACATTCTTCACTTAATGTGACCATTGTGTTTGATCTTTTTCAAGTCAAATAAAGACATTTTATCTTTACTTTAGAGACAAATACAATCCCTAATGAAACGTAATAAAGGATTCATTCGTAATGTCTGTACCACTTATTCCCTCTCAGGATCACAAGGTTAAAGCTATCCTCGCATGTACCCGAGAGAAGGCCGAGTCAAACAGACCGTGGTAGACTGGCAACTTGCCCAGTGTTTCATAGACGCAGATGTTCACTTTATACCCCTGCTGTCCAAAACCACCTGGCTCGCATGTCTTTGGACTGAGATCTACACTCACATGGAGCTCGTTGTGTTACAACACTGAGCCACTATCTTCAAAAATAAAACTTGATAAAAAAGTGTAAAGCATCTTCACTAAGGTACCGTCATTGTAAAAGTTAGATTTTGTGTAACAGAGCTCCTGCCAGTGTTTGAGACAAAATATCTGGAAGGAAAATCCAATAAAAGGTTTGCTTTTTAAATAAAAGCTTGCTTGTTGATATGCGGTGTGGTGAAAAAACAAGATTGTTTTTGGTAAAAACAACGGCACAACAGGGAAACTTACTGATGCATTTCCTCCATAGAAACAGCCCGATAAAAGCATGAGAGCCAAATCTAACAAGATGGACTTCTGATTTCCCTTGTTGCAAACAGCATGCTGAAAGCTCTGCCAAGCAGATACAAATATCAAAGCTGTATTAAAACATAGAACAATCTCACTTTGAGAGCCAGGTTGACAGGAGCCGTCTATGGTATGTCTGCATAGATTTTATTGTCATGGTCTGACACACCCACCTTGTTTTCCCTTTAATTCCCCAAAGAAAGTGACTTGTTTTCACGCGGAGCAAAACAAATAGATCTTGAAGTGACTATCTCAGTGTAAATCGTGGGGCTGAATATTTCTTAGCCGTATTGTATTCAGTGTACTTTTTTTTAATCTGCCTAGGGGTTTGGCTGCTGGTAGTAGAGATGCTGGACACAGATAGCCAGTGTCAGTTACAGCAGTGTTGGTCACTCTGATTCAATCTCAAAGGTAGCCAAGGACTAAAACACTAACCCTGTACCAGACACCTCTGATGTGTCACGCTGAATGGAAGTGTGTGCAGACTTCACATTAAGTCCCTTAGGGGTTTAATATAAATTACAACTGGTCACTTAAATGTATCTTAGTATAAGCTCTTTACATGATACATCTTCATATACAGTAAGGTAAGTATAAGTAGTGTACTTCAATATAGGGCAATTATTGTATAATGGCCCATTAAGGAGGAGATTGATTTTATGTTAGTCTGTTGTCCACGATTTATCTTTCTTTCTGTTAAGAAGATGGCGTGTGTAGTGGCACTGAGGGTGACATATTGGCCTCTTTGGTGTGACCTTTGTTTGCTACGAAAAAGGTTGCTTTATTAACAGCAGTCTTCAAACCTCAAAGAAGCACTGTTGGCCTTACTGGTGCAAGTTTTGTTCTAAGCCTTACATACGTTTTGATTTAGTAGTGTGTTTTCCTACTTTTAACCGACACTTACATTTGTTCTATTTGCCACAACAAGTGAGGCTCTTAACTGCCAACTAAGACTACTCTGACAAAGACTAAACAGGACGTCATTCAAGCACAAAAGCAGAATTCTGGCAAGAGTTTCTCATCATGGTGAAATGTACAGAAAACATTGGCTACCTCAAAGGTGTGAAAACATAGTCTACATTTAAAGCCATGTGTACAATGTACTATGGAAAACCATTGGAATTATTTGGTTTAATCAAGTTCCTGTTGACGTTTCTATAATTGTCATAACAGGGTTATTTCATGACAAAGTTCAATCTGTAAAATGTTGTAACTGTAGTCTTTCTAATGTGTTGCTTTGTGGCAGGGAATACATTATCATGGGGGTAGTCCTAATTAGTGTCAAGATGAAAAACAAGTTTAATATCACATTTGATAGTGTGTTTTTGTTGTTGCCAATATAAGGTTACATGTTGTACCACTATGACGAATTGCCATATACTGTATATTAGAATGTGTTAATACCAACTGCATAGCTTCTCTCTCTTTAGGTCAGCAGATACTCAAGGGTCAGAGTCGTGTTTACTGTGATCTTGCTCTTATACTTAATTCTCTACTCAACATCATCTTTATAGCACTCTTAACCCTGCTATTGATCGTGTCTTCTCTTTGTTTCCCTGCTTCTTTCTTCTGCCTCCTCTTACTGTACATTTGCTGTAATGTAGTGAATTGAAAATGCAACAATATAATAAGCTTTTACTGTTTTATACCTTACTCTCCCATTATCTATTTGAATTTTTCTAGCAAGTTAGCAGTTGTTTCAGCAAGTCTTGCCACTTATCTTTCCTAACACCCCTTTTTCCTGATTTAATATATAAGGTTATCGTTCAATAACTTGTGGAATCAGTTACAAGAATTCTAGGACACATTTTTAAAGTGTGTGAGGTTTACAGTACGTCATGTGACAGACAGTATGTCATGTGACAGGCAACATGCTGTGAGTGTCCTTTCAACACATCCGCTCACTTGCGTCAGACCTGACATACAAACCCACAGAGAGCCTGAATGCAGCTGCTGACACAGTAGCCTCTACAGTACGGATGGGATTTGGCATCCGCTGGACACTGTCCCTGAACAGCGATTGTCCAATCATAGCATAGCATAGCAACCGTAACTAAGCACGGCAGGCCTGTCAAGCTTTGATTTTGCTGAAGCAGTGTGCATGGTGCTGTAAAAGGAGCAATACTTGTCATTTTCAGAGTTTATATTTGTATGCAACACTTGGATGCTATTTTATAAACAAACTCCAAAGCCACACCTGCGTGACGCCTCCGACTGAGCGTCAGGAGGAGCTCTCCTGCTGTTTGTGCGATATCCGCCGGAAATATCTAGCAAGATCTCACCATGTCAGCTCAGTACACTGTTCCCTATCCAGCCTGTGTCACAGGAATGTGGCAGACAGACAGATAGACGGCTATAGACAGACAGGCAGCCTAAAAGACAGATATGCACGCTTAAAAGAATGTACAAAGCCAAGCAGATGCGTTTTTAAGTCAAAGACCTTTACACAGCCTATATCAGCGTTTATGGTAAAATCTGGTCCAGCCCATCTGTCATCTCATCCTTATCTCACCTTTTACCTCATTCTGTCTGTACCCATGACTCCAATTTCTTATGTTTGTTCTTTCCTTTCCTTTGGTCCTCTCAAATTGCCCCGTCACTCTTGCCTCACTGTGGTGCATTATTAAGAGGGATCATGAATCACTCCGGCTGCCCCGCCTGTCACTCCATCAGAGCACACGGCTGTTCCTGATGCACATGCACACATTCGATACACACAATAGCGCCGGTTCCACAGGGGGAGTTAGTCCCATCAATGTATGTGTATAAGGCCCTTAGAGTGAGACATGAGGGAAGCCTTGGAGTGACAAAAGGCTGTTTTCCTTCGGGGGGGATACAACCAGGGTTTCAGGACCTGTCACACCGTGTTATACATAAATGGCTTTCGCGGCTCACATTTCCTGCACTAACAGTTGGTCATGTGTTTGCACCGGTCTTACAGCATGGTGGTTTCTTGTGTAGCTTGGGAGTAACTATACAGAATAAAAGCAACAGCTTAATGGTTGAGCATATTCAATATTATAAATATGGACAGAGGGTGTCGTTTTTCTCATACTGATATTCTGAACAATCTGTGCTGTTGTATTTGCTGTAAAGTGTCTCTACTGTAGGCTAATTTTATTATATGTACAGCACTTTGGCTCGACCAAAAATCGTTTATAAATGTGCTATATAAATAAAACTTGATTTGATTTGATAAAACTTGTATGAGGTGGAGCAGCAGGACACCGTTGCACAAAAAAGGAAGAACAGAACAGGACATGCTATGAAAGAGATAATACTAGATGAGTCATTGCTAACTCACTGAACTACAAAAATACAGTCAAATACAGAGAAAGGAATAAGGACTGGGGATATAGAGAGAGGAAAGGTGAACACAGAGGTGGTGAGTGAAAGAATGATGGAGGTACAGTAAACAAGTGGTGGGATGTGGACAGGAAGCAGGAAATAAAGACAGGAGGGAGTAAGACAAAGAGAGTGAGATTTTAGTCACTATTCCACTTTTTTTCCTCTCACTTTTTTAAAACTATTTTTCTTTTTGTATTACTTTTAACATAGTATATTTTAATATTTTTTTAATATTGTCTGCTTATCTGTATTATTGTGTTGCATTGTTGGAGAAGTCTGTGACCTAAGATTTTCAACGACATAATTACTCTGCAGCTATGTTAGTTTGACAATAAAGAACCTTGAGAGACGGGAAGAGGTACGGGGAAAACCAAAGCTTATTTCCGCCCAACTCAAATGCCAAGCCTGAGAGGGTGGAATCTTAAGCAACCATACATTTCCCCTGATGCTTTGCTAGGCCTGCCGCTGTATGTATACGAATGGGAGCTTGTAGTCCTATGTGAAGGGATACGGCACAGATCCCAACAAGAACAAAACATCATCAGATTCAGAGACCACCGTATGTGTGAGCTAGGGACAGTTTCATTCCACACAACTCACACATTCAGGAAATAACATTTTGCTTCCTGCCTGAGAGGCTGAAGAAGATGCAGGTTATGAGGGAGGAGAACTTGCAATAGCTCTGCATTATAATGAAGTCTGCGATATTATGGAAATGGAATATTTAATGTACAAAATACCTATGGGAATGCAAATGTGCTTGTGTGAATGAAGTCTGAATGACATGGGCAGATGCTCCGTGAGCGTTGAGCACACGCATGCATGCACGTGATATAGACTCATCAGTGCAGACATCTCAACTCAAGACACACTTCAATGCTTTGTAGATGATTTGTACTTTTACTTAAGTGCTTTTATTACATAGGATTTTGGTTTTATTTGTATATTATTTCCCCTTTGTTATATTTCAATTGAAGCATTTTATTTAATTCAAAGCCCTGGGTAATTGTTATTTGGAAAGGTACAATACAAATGCAGATTATTATTAACACTCTGCTATGCCTGAATGAGAAGCTACTCGTGCTCACTTGAAAAGGTGCAGTTAATCAGGAGTTTTGCAAAGACGGATGGAGAGATGAGAGAAAGGAAGGAGAGAGGAAGGAATGGATGAGATGAGACTGTTCTCGCTCCAGCGCTATCGCCATGGAGCTGAAAAGTGCTGTCAATTACTGTGAAGTGTTTCGCTGCACAGTCTGCGCCCAAACCCACACATAGTGCATTTATTAAGTGCTTGTGTTGGTTCAGATGCTTTTTGCTTTATGTCTCCAATTTGAATAAACATGATGGTCCACATGGCAAAGGGAAAGAGAGAGAGAGAGAGAAAGAGAGACTAGCTGCTGACCAGCTCCACCACACAAAGCGGGGGTGACATTGCTGAACACCCTGATGTTGCAGAGGGGGAATACGCCTCAGGGCTGCCCAGAACTATATAGAAACCCATTACTTACAGCTGAAAGCCACCCAGGTCTCTCTCATTCATACAGCGATCCCGCCCACCAGCCAGCAGCCAGCAGCCAGCTCCCTGTATAATGGTCGGCTGGAAGCAGAGCATCACCTCTTCCTTTCTGTGAAACATATTACCTAGCTCTCTGTGGCCAGAAAGGGTGAGCTCATCCTAAATTACATGTGGATAAAAAAGGCATAAGGAAAGAGAATGATACGGAGCGAAATATTCTCCACTGAGAAAAGAAAAGGGGAAAAAAGTAAAGGGATGAAGAGAATGAGGGACGGAGAGAGAGATTCCTCTGAAAAATGAGGTTGCAGAAAGCTTTTTACGTGCAGGAAAGGGTGGCCAGGCAATTTCCAAATGTCTGAGACTTCTCATTTGCCGGGCTGCAAAGCCACTTTATACGGTGGCATGTTAAACTTGTTCTGGGAACATCACGGTCCCCTTGGCCGGCTGCATGTCGTCCCCCGGAATATAAATGTGGCTTGAGATGAGGGGACAGGAATAAAATTGTTTCGACACCTCTAGAGTTTCAAAAGTCAGAGTGGGATATCTTTAAGGTTCACACTGACAAAAGGCTGTCTTATTCCGCGCATATGTGTATGGAGATTTGGATGAAGGTAACATTTGAGAATGATTCACTGTTCAGTCTCAGTGCTGCATGCTTTTGACTGGATAAATGTTCGAGCGTGCAATCATTGTACTTATCAATCCTGTCAATTAACAAATTCATTTTTTGTAAATTTAATCTACGAATGGTTTAAAAAGCGACAAATACTCAATGCAGGTTCCCAAAGTCCAAGGTAACATGTTCAGATTGTTTCATTTCAACCCAATATCCCAAACCTGACAAAGAATTAATTTTTTTCTTGAAAAATCGTCCATTTTTTTCAACATTGTTTGACATTTTTAACATTAAAACATGTTGTCAATTTCCTATCGGCCCACTACTCAATTAAAAAGAGTGAACTCATCTGTGACCTCGACAATTCAACATTTAAAAACCTTTGTTTCAATGACTAAAAATGCTGTCTTCCTTTTTAAATTGGAACGCAGGACGTGTTTGCACTCCTGCGTTCCAATTAAATTAAAGTTGCTGTAAAAAATCATGTAAATGAATAATAAATGGTATAAAGACAGAATCCTGCAACAGTGACTATAACACATAATTGGCTAAACTCAGCTCACCCGTAAAAGGTGCACTGATGCAATTACAAGGGGCGTGACAACTGGAAGATATAATGGTACGGTCTGTATTGTGGTTTGTCCTAATCAATATTTTTCACACATAGCAAGACCACACACAGGCCATAAGTCACACAACGCAGCATGAAGACATTACATGATGATCTCCTCTGTGACCGCCCCTGGCCACTCAACACAAGACCCCTCACATCACCACACACTCCAACATAAACCATTTACAGATGTACACATTTGTGGTGAAAGGATGCTATCCATTTTTTACAGGAGGTCTGGGTGCAGGACATATGTTCTGGGACAGCTGCCAGGTTTTTCCTCTCTTCATTTCCCTCTCACTCTTATTCTCTCTTCTCTCCATTGTTTCTTTTCTTTGAATCTCTGCATTTCCACTCTCTCCCTTTGTTTTACTGTCTGGCAGGATCAAGGGACGTATACAGTAGGGTACCGTAAATCTTTGCTGCAAGGACTCCTCCGTTAATCAAAGTCGGTGGTGCGGGGATATTGAATCATGCAGGGGCAAAGGCCTGGGGGCCGGTTAGTAAAGCGTCACCATCAACCCCGCACCAGATCCCCCATCAGAATAAATAGAGTGGCAGCCTATAGATCAGCGGGATCGTACCATATGTGTAGTGTCACAAGTGTAATCGAGCTTGGCTCTTGACCTGCAAGCACACAGGCGTGTTGTTTTTGTAGCAGTACAGAGAGGGTCGAGGGATAAGTCAATACTACAGTTCATTGTCTCTCAGTGGTACTTATCACATCATACTTATCACATGCTTAACACCATTTGCTAATTGGTCAAAAGTGCAGAGTACAGCTAAGGCTTTTTCTTTTTTGCAGAGCGTACTGTATATGTGGAAAATGGTAATCTATCTAATAATTGTTACATCCTTTAACAACATTTTTTAATCCATAATATAGTTGAGATATTTTATTTCAAGATGGTGGATTGGAAAAACTCAATGCCATCTCTAGAGCCATGATGGATTCAAGAACTAGAGCGAAAAGTGTAACTATTTATCAGCTCTGCTTTGTGAAGTCACAAGGCCATGTAATAAGAACATCATGCATGGGTTAAAGAAAGGAATTTCTTCCTTTCCCATTCCTGCAAACGCCCTCAAACTACCCCCTTCATCACTCCATTCCGAGACACCAAACTAATAAACAAAGAGATGAGAGCTGCCTGTCTTTCAGAGAACTCGTCCAATCTACCCTTTTGTTTTCACCAATTAGGTTAAGAGGCCTGAATGACGAGTGAGGAGGGTCAAAAAAGAGAGATGGAATGTACGTAGAAAACTAGAGAGATATGCATTTATACTGTCGATACCTACAGAAAAGTGTTGGGGAAATATTTTCCAAGGCCCATAACTTTGACCCAGTTTATCAGTTCATGCTGTCCTGACTGAGCACACGCACTTGTAACCTTGGCTGCTGTGCTCTCAGTGTTTTGTCTCCCTGTTCCTGCCTGTTGGCGTCAGCTGATCGAGGTGTTATGATTCTATCTTGTTATGCAGCATGTTGATGATTCTCTCTGAACTAGCTAAATACACGGGTCTGGGGTAGAGTTCTTCAGAATTGACGTGGCAACTCTACCGTGAAGTCAGAACCTCTGGCTCTTGGACTTGTTGTGAATTCTCCGGCCGAAGCTTCTAAATAAACCATCAGTGTTTGACATCAGAGCTCCTGCTGTCTCCTTCCTGAGTCGGTGACTCCCACTGCATTGCTACACAGAAGTGTCTCCCACAAAAAAGTATAGTGTGTGTGTGTGTGTGTGTGTGTGTGTGTGTGTGTGTGTGTGTGTGTGTGTGTGTGCGTGCGTGCGTGCGTGTGTGTGTGTGTGTGTGTGTGTGTGTGTGTGTGTGCGCATGTGTGTGTGTGTCTGTTTTGTATTTCTGTTTCCTCCCCGTCCACAATCCCTGTTCCAATATGTTCCAAATTCAATCCATTCCACTTATATTGCTCATTAAATCATCTCACAAATCACTACACACTGAGAAGCATATGTGGCCTCAATGTGCTTGACACACACACACGCACGCACGCACGCACGCACGCACACACACACACACACACACACACACAAAGAAAATGACAACAAACGTCTATTGGCAGAGTAAAACTGCTGCTTTGAATGCCAGTGATTGATATGTATTGCACCTTGGATGACACACACACACACACACACACACACACACACACACACACACACACACACACACACACACACGGACATGAAGTGACAAGGATGCAGGCAGCCAGATGGTGTGTTTACTTAGCCTCATCCATCACTGCGGCCACCTGAGAAGCAGCTTCTGACCAATTAGGACCCAGACAACAACTCTACACTCTGCCTCCAACAACCCAGCACAAGATGGTGAGACAGTTAAAATAAGTCATGATTGATTAAACAATTGCAGGATAAATTGTAATATAGAGAGAAAAGCTCAAACAATCCTCATCAAAAGGTTTAAAACGACACTGAGGGTCTGCTGCAGTGCTGTCAGCTCTGTGAGGCTGAACTTACTCTAAGCTGCGTTCATGCTAAAAGCTAACGATAGCATGCTTACATACTACATAATTAGATCGATAACATGCAATGACAATAAAGTTGAATCTAATCTAATATTTAGAAGATTTGATGTTAACGACCTTTGATAATTGTTTTAACCTGATAGTGTCAGATGAAATGTTCGGACTTCACCAGAATGGTTACATTTCATCCTGTGGTGGGAATAAGATTGCTGTAATATTTAATATCTATTCAATCCATCCGGTATTTGTTGAGACCTTTAGTTTGGACAAAAATAAAGGACCAACAACCCACTTTTACCATCCCTAGTGCACAGCTCAAAGTACGGCTGAAAATACCCTTTGGTAAAACAATTACATTCATTTAAACAGAGAGAAAAGTAAAGACAGTTAACTGAAAGATTATGAAAAAACAAACATAAGTGTGTTTCTTTGATGAATTATCTGTAACCACTTTATCTGCACTAAAAAGTACATCATAATGCTACAGCTCTGCTTATTATTATTTTTAGAATACTACTATTCAACAACTATTGGCTTCGCCATACAATCAAAATAATAAATTGGTTAATGTATGGTAGTCAGATGCGACTGGATTTCAAGGCTGGAAAGGAAGATAGGAGATGTGTCTTAGAGACAGACAAAGAGAAAGAGGAGAGACGGTGAGATGTGTGATTACACCTTGATGCCTCAGCTCGGACAGAAAGTCAGCTTGTGGATATGAGGGAATGGAAAGGAACTGCAATTTGGGGAGGGTAAAATGACAGAACATCTGATGAGAGAGAAAGACGAGCACAATGAATAAATTAGGAGGAAGTTGGAGGGCACGGAGAAAGAAAAGAAAAAAACACATTTTGACAGAGGTGTAAGAATAGATAGAGCATGGAGTAGAAAGACACTGGGCTGTGATAACTGCGAGAATGAAAGAGGAAGAAAATGAAACGCTCAAAAGCAACAAAAAAAGAAACACTGGGGGGAAGGCAAGCACGACAATAGTGGCAGCAGCTTCAGTTTTTTCTGTGCTTAATACATAATCACACTTAGAATGGCTAATGAGTCATGAATGTCTGCAGATGTTTTTAGTATCGTGTTAGGAGCGGCAAAACAGAGAGTGTGCATCTGAAGTGTAAATAAGGAGGGGGAGGAAGGTGTGAGATGCTGTGAGTGCAGCCATAGGGCATGCAGAGAAGAGGAACGACCGTGGAGAGAGTTAACACAACTCGGGGGGAAAAAAGATAACAGATATTGAGGAGGGGGGAGGAGTGAGGATTCCGGCTATTTCCAGCTTTATAGCTAAGAGAGGCTTAGTGCGGGCAAGATTCCTTGGTAAGATTGAGACAGACTGGGATCCCCTAGGTTTATCGATTCGTAGGTACACTCATTTGGGAGAATAAGAATAGATGAGACCTGCCCAGGGCCACGGTTTATTTACTTATTCACCTGGTGCCTGTTCCGGCCTTGGCCCTATCCATCTGAGAATAAAGGGCTACCTGCTGGGGCCAAGCGGCTCCCAATGTACAGGCAAGGCAACTCATTTGTGTGGAGAGAAAGGGGGAGAGATACTAAGCATGCAGCAGGCCACCTACACGGTGCACACGCACCATAAATCAAGAGGAGGCAGCCAACACAAATTGACATTTCACAGAGGGGCATAGTTGCATTTGATGTGCACTTGATTGTTAGTTTTAGGCTGTTTTTGCAATTTCATTATGAGTCAGTCAGACTGCTACCAGAGGGATCAATCTGAATGTGCTTTACTCCCTACCGCATGTTTAGTCTTAAATAGTTTGAGATTTGTAATCAACAATGAGGATATCCAGAGGCTTCTTCTCACTTTGACATCTTTTGACACTTTGAAAGACTATTACTTGACTAGGAAAAGTGAGGTAGTTGGGTTTTTTATACTTCGGTTTTTCAATGGATTAACTGATTTGGAATAACATGTAAATTGGTGCGATTTACTGATGCTGGTAGCTCATTTCCCATGTTTCATTCTTTACGCTAAACTAAGGTTAAAGGCTTAATTAATGTATAAACATCAAAGTGGTTTCAATCACCACCTTCATCTCTCCGCCACGAAGCAAATTTCAAAAATGTTGAATTATTGCTTTAAGCCTCTGGTGACTTAAGGCAAATAAACCAAAAAGCCCCAAATAGTGTCTTAACTCATCTCTAATGAAGGTTTTCCGTCAATAATATTTCTGGTATCTCACAGCCAGACAGTGCGTTTCCACCGGTGTTGCTATCTCTCAGCCCTCCCGATTCTCCCCTTGTCGCCGCCCCAATCTTGTAAGCTACACAGACTTCCTGATAATTGGATTTTAACGGCGGCATAACATAATTAGCGACAAACCTCAGAATCAATCTCAGGCATAGCGATCATCTCTCTCTGGCCTGGCAGGTCTCAATGGGGGTGCGACGGGAAAATGCATCATATTGGTTTAACACAGTTTGAAGCTTTTTGTGCGCCTGCTGCGTGAGTGAAAAGGCGTGACTCGGGAAGCACATTTCCATGAATCTGCATTTAAGTTTGGGTGCACTAAAGTGAATGAAATGTATGTTTGCTTTGTGATCTGGACACAAATGTGTGTGTGTGTGTGTGTGTGTGTGTGTGTGTGTGTGTGTGTGTGTGTGTGTGTGTGTGTGTGTGTGTGTGTGTGTGTGTGTGTGTGTGTGTGTGTGTGTGTGTGTGTGTTGGCAGTGATGAGACGAGCTGCTCATGACTGAACCAGATGTAATAGGGCATTGATACTCCCCTTCCCCCATCCCTTGAGACGGTAACAAAGAGGCCAGAATACATCAGGCAGGCCTTTGATCCGCCCAACTCTATCGTGGTTCCTATCAGTAATTCACAACCCTCAAATCTTATGGAGGCTTCTTGCATGAAGTCTCCATGTGCTCTGATATAAGGCCTTCGTATTCCATGTAGACAACATGCAGTGGTTATGAAACAACTGCCTTTTTGTCCATGTTGTGAAGGAAATGTGGAGCATTGACGATGATGAGATATATGATGATATACTAGAGGTGTTTAGTTCCAAGACAAATGAATCACCATCCATCCTCAAGCACAGCCATTCTCAGTCCTTAAACATGGCCTGCAGTGAGCTCCTTTATCTAAAATGTGAGTCTTTTTGCCAAAAACTCAAATCTTTGTGAAAACAACACATTTATCATCACTGTCTACAACTTTCTATCTCCTTTACCTCGTCTCCCAAATAACACCAGCCAGTGACAATCTTAAGTCTTGTCAGTTTTTGGCACACAGCGTTGAATGTCTATGTTATGTGACTATGTTCGGGAGAGAAATACTTGACCCTGTGATAAATGCGACCCAAGACCTTTTTTAATGATTCCTAACATCAAATATCAAAAGTTGCAGATGTCTAATGTTTGAATATTTCAATTAAAGTACATGGATAGATAGGAATTAGCTCAAGGGTTAGGGTTAAATTACTTAACCCTCCTATTGTCTTCATTCCCCCCCCCTTACTTTGGTGTTTTAACTGCTATTACATTAACACAAAAACCATTAATCATCACCAAATTTCATTTAACACCCTTTCAAACTGTAAATATTGTATCAGTACATAAACAACTAAATATACAAAGAACAGACACTGAACATGTATTGCGTGTGCCAGGTGTGATCCATGTGGGGGGATGGGCACATAAGGGGGGGAAACACATCTAGTGTGTGTATCTATGTGTGTATGTGGATGTGTATGTGTGTGTGTGTGTGTGTGTGTGTGTGTGTGTGTGTGTGTGTGTGTGTGTGTGTGTGTGTGTGTGTGTGTGTGTGTGTGTGTGTGTGTGTGTGTGTGTGTGTGTGTGTGTGTGTGTGTGTGTGTGTGTGTGTGTGTGTGTGTGTGTGTGTGTTGCAGCATCTGATATTTAAGAAGTGTGTTACATTTGAAAAAGGCAGAAAGTCTTGTTGCAATTTCCAGATATTAAAAGAGGTCCTTTGAGTTCCTCTGGTAATTATCAAATAGTAGCAGTTAAGTGAATACTGTTCAAACAATACCTATGTTTGTGTTTTATATTGAGTTATCTGTTTCATCCTTTCATAAATGTGAGGACCAAAATGGCGGTAGACCAAGGGCTGGTAAGGGTTTTATTGCTGTGGGGGAGCTGGAACAAGACCCCACTGTGGTCTCTGGAATGTGATGGGGGGATGTGTATATGTGTAGAGGCTGCAGAAACTGGAGACAGTGAGGGTCAGAGGTGTTTGTTTGAGATGACTGGAAAAGACGACCAGTTGTCCTTAAACTCCACCCCTTCCTGTATCATTTGGTATGAAAGCCTATCCAGCTTGCTGTTCTGTCTCTCTCTCCTCGCGCCGCTCGGACTGGAACGTCGTGGCGGCCCGTGGGCAGGGGCCAGGGGTGGGCCCACTTCTGACATTATGCATATGAAATGATATGGTCTTGTATGGTAATGTATTGATTGTATTGCATTGTATATTACCATTAAAGTGGATTATTGTTTAACGGTTAATTGTATGCTCTGGATTTCCTTCATGTAAGATAACAGCTTGTTTAGGGACGCGAGGAGATTTGAGAAAGCGGACTAATTATCCATTCAAATCTCCTAACAGAGTGTGTGTGTGTGTGTGTGTGTGTGTGTGTGTGTGTGTGTGTGTGTGTGTGTGTGTGTGTGTGTGTGTGTGTGTGTGTGTGTGTGTGTGTGTGTGTGTGTGTGTGTGTGTGTGTGTGTGTGTGTGTGTGTGTGTGTGTGTGTGTGTGTGTGTGTGTGTGTGTGTGTGTGTGTGTGTGTGTGTGTGTGTTTTATCTGATCCGGATGGTTACTAATTCCTTTTCCTTGTGGCGGTCATTTTTGACCGGGAACACCATGGGTGTTACAAAGTTGACTAAATCATCCAAAATTCAATCGAAGTGGTGATCAGCAATTGTATGTTCAAATGTCTACTAGGATATCATAAAGCCTTAATGCAATCGAATGTAAAACAAAAAAGTTATAATTGATGAAAGTAGTAAATCGGTCAGATTTGACCCAAAGACAACAGGAGGGTTAAAGGGGCCCCGTGATGCACATTTTCAGGTTCATATTTGTATGTTGTGCCTCTACTGTGACATGTTTACACGCTTTAATGTTCAAAAAGCTATTTATTTGTCTCATACTGCCTGTGCTGCAGCACCTCTTTTCACCCTCTGTCTGAAACCAGAGCCCACTCTGCTCTGATTGGTCATCCAATAGAAGCGCAAGTGTTACATAGTAATATCACTATGTTACAAAAGTAAACAAAGGAGTCCAATCAAGGCATTTCAGGCAGAGTGGGAGAGAAAATCTCTCTCTCTAGGGAACTTTGGGATTTTAGCCTTTGCAAACCATTTACATGCACACAAAAACATATAACACACTAAAGAAAATAGTAAAAACCCATACAATAGTGCCCCTTATAGGGCTCATACTACATGCAACATCTTAAGGGTTTTGGGCAAAGCAGACCCCCGTATCCGCACAATTTCCCATGTGGCCTTATCGACTGAGTTAATGTATTGAAACAAATTACTACCTGCAGCTTTAAAACTTGTCCAGGGAAAATTAGAGATAGCCATAAAGTGCTTATTCATCTTCACAGAATCAGCCTTCAGAAGTAAAGGCAGGGAGTAAATGCAGGAGCTCCAACCTGAATTTAAAGTGATAAAGTGATTTAGTTTCTACTGCTGCTTTATTGGAACCAAATTAACCTGCTTTACAGAGGAGAACGGTGTTAGCCGCCTGCAAATTTGATCACATTTATTATATTTCGTCTTGCTTTGGAGAATACAAAGGGAGACTTTATCATTTTACTCTGGGAGTTGACTGCGAATGATTTCACAATCGCAGCGCTAAACCCATTCACACAGGCAAGCTGTTTCTTCTTGAAGAGTCAACAGTGTGTTTTCCCAACAAAACTTCACACCATATGACAAACACACACGCAGATAGAAGTGCACATCTGCTGGGTTCCTCAGTTATAACAATTAAAACCAAACAAATAAAAAAGATGTATTGTAAATGATAGTCACTCATTTTTAATTCAGCCTTATTACAAGCCGCCATTCAGACAAAAATGAAGCGTGTTTGATAGAAGCTTAATGGACACGATTGTTGTTGAACAGTGGAGTTGGAGTGTAAAGCTATTAGCCTGTCATACATCAAGTCCTCAGTGTCATGTGTAATGGCTTTTGAACCAACTGGCTCATGGCGGCATGAATCTTCCTGAAGGCTGGTGATTATTAACGATAGTGGCATCGCGGAGCAGCCACCTTCAATCACACTGCAGGTAAATCCTGGAAGAAACACGGAGGCAGAGAAGGGCCCTTTAATTCCTTTTTTGCCGGGAATTAATCAGCCACGTTTCTAATTTCTCACACCACCGATGTTAATGCCTTTCCTGTGTGATACTCTAAATAAGAGATTAGACGGCACATATGCACGCATACGCACACACGCCATTGAACTGGTGACAAACGAGGACGCAGCCGCTCATTTGAATATCAGAGAGAAAGAGTGCTAGCGTGCCAAAATAACCTCCTCCAGCCTGTACAGTAATTACTCTGGAACACAAGAGGAACACACGCTTCATGTAGCGTCAGAGGAGGCAGGTTTGAAGATAAATGGAGCTGAAGGTGAAGTAGCTCTAGCAGGGACGTGCAGACATTTGGAGGGGCTATTGCTCTAAACTAGAAAAAGGGCCGCCCGACCCCCTTGAACACGTAAGAACTTGTTATTAAAAAATGAAAACCAGGGGAAAAAATTGTTTGCGGTCCATATCTCATTAACATATCTAATGTTAGTAACTATTAAAGATAAAATGCGGACAATTCTGTTTTAATGTAGTTTGACCATTGTAACTGCTGTGCCTTAAATAAAATCACTAATTGATTAAACCAGTTCAATACGCATTATTCTTATTCTTATCATTCATTATGAGCGTTGTAACAGTAAGGTATATAATTACTTATGTATTTAGTATTCCATAACTTAATAACAGAGATGGTCAAACTAAAGTAGAGACATGGCAGAAATCCTACAATGAAGCGGGACAGTGAAGTGTTCTCCCGTATGTGAGAGAGGGCAATCAAGAAAAGAGAGAGAGGGAATTTACGGAGCAGATGAAAAGACACAGAAAGACAGAAACACAATAACAAGTATATTTAGTTTTTTTTTTTGTGAATAGCCGACGGTGTAAAGAGGAAGTAAAGTCCCTGGTGTGTCCCCTATACTCTAACTGCCATGAGAAAACTCAAAATCAATTTAAGCATATTTAAAAACGGGAACATTTTCGGGGACAGATTGACCCGAGGATTGGCCACCAAAGCCAGGCAGGCACATGATCACCATAGCCATATGAGGCCGGACCGGACTCGGAGGACTTCCCTTTGCTTTCCAGCTGTCAGATTGTAAACAAAGGCACGTGACTGGGGGCAGATGACAGCGCTGACAAGGTGTGTTTTATCGCAGCGAGACTCTACAATACTAATTGTGGGCTTATCATGTTTATTCGGCCACAACAGAAAAAAAAGACTTTCACTCTCTCCAGAGGGGCAGGTCAGCCAAAAAGTTCAAAAGGGCCGTTGCCCGGGCAACATTAGCCCGGGTACCTGTGCACGTCCCTGAGCTCTAGGAGCATTGTGACGGAAAGACAGGTAGGAGGAGCAGAAAACAGAGGCAGAAAGTGAATTAAAAAAGGAACAGAAGAGAAGTTAAGAACATTGGGGCTGATTTAGAGCCAGTGAGCTCAAAACATCACCATCGTTGTCTTCTTTATAGGACAGAGATGCAGGGCAGCTCCTCGGACCATCTGTAACGTGAGGACCCAATTGTACAAAATGGCCGTAGATGAAAAGCAGCCATTGCTCTGGATGACGCTTTACAGATTGGGTAGTTTAGGTATCTGTAAAAATGTACAGAAATGTCTCTCTTTCATAATCATGTTTCTGGCTTTATTTGCATTATTCTTTATTCCTGCCTTCTAGTGTACATCTCTTGTGAAGTATTTAAAGGGTTAGTGTACTGTCTGTCCAGTTTGCATCACCCAACATCCCCTTGTTGTGTGTTGTTGCCTTCAAAGATGTATCTGTATTTGGGGTTGCCATTCAGACACTATCCACAAATACCTCCTCCTTTTGGGGTGCCTAAGCTTTAATATGCTACTTGTCCCTTTGCTTGGAAAATCAATCAATTGGCTGACCATAGGTGGTAACTTGTCAAGAATGTGTTAAAAAACTAAAAGTGATGTGAAAAATGAACAAACTGCAAAGACATGGTTTTCTGGTGAGAACATTGTTCATAATAAATCACTGTAAAGACATTTGGCATCCTGTGTCTCTCTAGCAAACAGAAGGCTTTTAAAAGAGGATCTTTCAAGTAAGCCATTTGTTTTACAAATACTTTTCTTCCAATTCAGGCTGTTTACTTGAAATTGGACCTACAGAAAAAATATGACAAACTATATTGATGTATGTATGAGTGAAACAAAAAAGCATTTCCATCAGCATCATTGTGAAATTCTTTGGGCAGATTACCATTCCCATTACCCCCTCTCATGACACGTTATATACGGTTATTAATGTGGATCTACTAGTTTCGGATTTTTCTTTTTATCTTTACCTTCGTATTTCCACATTTCACTCCTCTTCTCTCTCCTCAACCCCTCTTTATCTCTCTCTCCTATTTCCGGCCAATTCCCACCTCTCTGTGGGAGCACTGATGAGAGACTTGGCAGTGAAGGTCTCACTCCAGGGGCCTGGGAGAATTTCTTCAAGGCCACGCACGCACGCGCATGCACGCACGAGCACACACACACACACACACACACACACACACACACACACACACACACACACACACACACACACACACACACACACACACACACACACACACACACACACACGTATACATCACTTCAGGGGACATTACATTGACTTACATGCATTTCCTGGAGACTTATCCTAACCTTAACCAAAACCAACACATGCCTTACCCTAACCCTAACCCTTACCCTAACCCTAATCCTAACCAAGTCTTCACCCTAAAATGAATGATTACCCTCATGGGGACCTCCAATTTGTCCCCATAAGGGAAGCCAGTCCCCACATGTGACTATGTAAACAGATGTAGGTCCCCACAAGTATAGTAATGCTAGACCACACACACACACACACACACACACACACACACACACACACACACACACACACACACACACACACACACACACACACACACACACACACACACACACACACACACACACACACACACACACACACACACACACACACACACACACACACACACCATCATACTATAGTGAGAATGGACTGTATGATAAACACATCTCACCGACTTACAGTAGTCTTACTTTTTGTTTAGCTTATCAATAATAAATTGAACAGTTTTAAACAAGAGTTGATAGCTTTCTGCCTCCCTCCTCTCTCCCTGCTGCTCACTCTTCTCTTTGCGACTCAGCAGGTGACAGCTCTCGCTTCCAACTCAACACTTAATGACTAAATTGGAGCGATTAATTACCCTGATCGGTGATGTTAACCTCCACCTCTGCCACCTGGTCTCTTGCCGATGCAAACAAAGCCGCTGATGAATACCGTAGCCTTGCCCCTGCTTGCCGCAGCAGTATTAAAAGGAACTGTTTACCCTAACATATTGACAACTACTTTGAATAACACAAATGGGAAGACATAATGTAAACAAAGGGAGGAAGTTTCACTTGAGGCCAGGAAAAGGCTAGTCACTGTGACCTTTTTACCTGTACTGGACTATGGTGATCTGATCTATATGAATGCACCTGCCCAAGTTACCTGATCAAGTTACTGTAGATGCCGCCTATCACAGTGCACTGAGATTTGTGACAAACTGTAAAGTATTAACCCATCACTGTACCCTGTATGCAAGGGCAGGTTTGCTTTCACTAACTAACGGAGGCTCAGTCACCGGTACATCTTTATATACAAAGTATTACAAGCTGGCTCTGCTTGTAACATAAGGACAACAGTTCCACACCAGAGTTGCTCAAAACAATCATTTATTTTATCCAACACAGTGGTTACAACCAACAATAAAACAGAACAAAGGAGCGGTGTCCTGCTGCACCGAGCAGGGCAGCTGAGAGAGAGCGAGAGCCTGTTCTGTAGTGATGTTACGTATTGCGCCGAGGCTTCGGACCGTGTTTCGAGTAATCCCCGAAGCTTTTTGTGAAGCATGTATCGAGGCTTGTATCGTTTTGGGCCAGTGACGTCATCGATGACAAACGAAGCCTCGCTGCCTGTCGATACCACGTGACTGCTTCAGGAAGCGATTCAGATCGGTTGAACCGTTATACCTGGATGTATAATAAGAACCATATTACCCCTCCTGTACCCGGGCCCGGTGACACGATGGAATCAAGAGAGCTCAGACCCTCACTTATATAGAGATCGGAACATGTCATAAGTATAAATAGATACAAGCATAAATAGATGTAGGAATAAAAACATGAATAAATAAATGAATAAATATGCTGCAGTGTTTTCAGTGAGATGTGACAGATGAGACAGTGTGTGTGCTGCGGCTCAGATGGAAAGCAGTTGACTCACGACCGCAGGGTCTCTGGTTCAAGGACTGGTCAATACGTATTTGTTGTTGTTTATAAAAGCTACAGCTAAATGAGATAATGTAGTTAATAAATGTATTCTTTGATATGGTTTAGCCTTTCTCCGGCTACAACATGGTTAAGTTTATTAATATTATTAAGGAATACTATACAAATCCCTCTTTGCAATGTTTACCAGCCTCCTTAGGCTTTTCAATCACAATCATTCAACTGGAATAAAAACAATATTGTTAACATGAAAATATGATTACATGTTCGTTGTTTAGAGTTATTCTAAGGCTTTACTCATTGGGAACTCGGTATGAGATACAGCACACTGTTGAGATGTCCAATCTGCCTGTTTTACACACTTTGACCAACAGGGGGGTTTGTGTTCAAATGAAGCCCATGATGAAGCCTCATGAGATGAACCCTTTTGCGAACCAATTGGCTGGAAAGCTTCAAAGCTTCATAAGGCTTCATCTCGCCATCACTACTGTTCTGCAGCCCTCTTATATCCTGGAATCAAGTGCCACAGGTAGGTCCCATCACAACAAACACACAGGTTACAGCAGCACCACCTGGTGGACAACCACAGGGTAGTCACACCCCCCCCCCATAAAAGAAGTGTCCCCAAGACACTGAAACATCCAAACCAATAACAGAGCTTATACTTACAGCTAATACATGAAACAAAGCTTACCCGGGTGTAAATATTACCCTAGTTTACCACTGCCTACTTTCCACATTCGCCAACTCAGCAACCCGGCACCCTGGAAGCAATTAAAGAGCAGGAAAACGCTGGAAAAAAGATGTGAAAACAGGAACAAAACCACCTTAAGGTACTGCTCTCGACAAAGCATCAGCCATCACATTTTCGGAACCTTTGAGATGTCGGATGTCCAAATGGAAAGGCTGTAGAAATAGGGACCATCTCATTAACCGCTGGTTTGGGTTCTGCAAAGACTGTAGAAAGGTCAGGGGATTGTGATCTGTGTATATCACTATTGGCCTATAACCACTCCCTATATACACTTCGAAGTGCTGCAATGCCCAGATCAATGCCAGTGCCTCCTTCTCTACAATCGAGTAGTTCAACTGGTAGGAGTTCAACTTGCGTGAGAAGTAACTGACCGGGAGCTCCATACCAGAGGCATCTTGCTGTAATAACACGGCACCGGCACCCGTATTACATGCATCCACTTTAAGATGAAAAAGTTCCTCAAGACGCGGGGCTCTCAGCACTGGAGCACCACTTAGAAGATCCTTAACATCCTTGAAAGCCTTCTGACACTGAACTGACCAGTTAAACTTCATCCTTGGACTTATCAGGTCAGTCAAGGGAGCAACAACCGAGGAGAAGTTTTCACAAAAACAACGGTAATAACCTACCATGCCAAGAAAACGAGCCAACTCCTTCCTGGTGGTAGGCGGAGGAAACCTCTCAACGGCTTTTGCCCTTACTGGACGCACAGTACCCTGACCAACGACCTTACCCAGATATGTCACTGTGGCCTTAGCAAAATCACACTTGGCCAAGTTCACAGTGAGATTTGCCCAGACCAGGCGATCAAACGGGGCCTGGATGCGCTGTAGGTGCCCTGACCATGTGTCACTGTACACCACCAAATCATCTAAATACATGGCACACCCTTGTAACCCAGAAACCACGCGGTTCATCAAGCGCTGGAATGTAGCCGGTGCGTTTCTAAGACCAAATTGCATGACCGTGTAAGAGTATAACCCTGTAGGCGTTATAAAGGATGCAATTTCCCTGGCCCGTGGGGTCAGTGGTACTTGCCAGTAACCTGGGACAAGAGCTCCTGCAAAGTTGGATCCTCCTGCACCACTGTAGTTAACCTTAAACGCTCCATTTCAGTTTCCTGTTCACGAGCTCTAGCCCGGTCCTCACGAGCACTTGCTCGTTCCTCACGTTCACTGTCTTGTTGGTCCCGGACGAAATGTCACAAAAGCCATGTTAGGGAAAATTCCATCCTACATCTGCTCCCTGATCTCACGGCGAATTGTAAGTGGCTCCTGCCTGAGATCGAATGCTGTGGTTTTATTAAATGTGCCAACTGCTAGGACTGTCTTAGGGAAGATAGCTTTTAGATGCGCAGCTCCTCTGTCTTGGAACAGTCTGCAAAAGGAATGGAAGCTGAGCAATTTGGTTCCACTAAATGTTTTTAAAGCAAGGATAGATGCTATCCAATCGGAAACTGTTGGAACCTGTAAATGTTACTAGCTATGTAAACTGTAGATGCTGTAAATATGCTGTATGATGTCCTTTTAGTTTTTCTGTTATGTTTATATGTATTCATGTGGAACCTACTTGCAATGGGATTCACTTGCATAAATAAAGGTTTGAAATTAAAGGAAGTTCAGATTAGCCTTGAGTAAGAGATGAAACAGAGAGATATGCATGATTGAATAGATGTGGATCAACCTTGAATTTTACAGGCTACAATAACCTCTCCTCATCTCTCCTCTCCACTGACCTCACTCCTGGCTCATCGCCCTTCATCTCGCATGCACCTGCAGCACTTTGTCAGGCTGCTTTGGCTAATTACACATCTCATCACAACCACATACAGCCAGAGGCTCTCAGCAGTCCTCATGCATTACTACTGTAGTGGGACTTTACAGGCACGATCTGAGCCTGACGGAGAAGTCACGCGTCGAATAAGAGGTCCCAGTGCAACAGCTGAGGCAAATTACAGACATGGACTGTAATTACCTCCAGGAAAAACAACCCGCTTCTCATATTTCACAGCCAATGATGGGTTTAATATCGGGATTATATTTGTGAATATTTATCAGTGCAGCCTGCTCTCTCCATCGGCTCATACCTGGTAACCTACTGTTGCCCATCAAGCGCTGATGGATGCTGTCCTGTCAGCGCAGCCAACTGTTCAAGCAATGGCTGCCTCTCTTCCCTCCATGCCCTCTCTCTCCCCAGATGCAGCACTGGCAGCCCGGGGACACATTTTGATTTTATGAGCTGCTTCGCACATGTTGAATTGATTTCTGTTAGGCTGATGTTGTAAAATATCTACTTTGGACTGGTTAAACATCTTGAAAAGACCAAACGGCAAGTTTAACACCCTTTGAATTTGCATTTCTAAAGCATGTTCTCTCTTTTCTTGCTTTGACTGTTCTGACCCAACAGTTGGTGGATAAATGAATTGGCTGGAAGAAAAGAGGATCTCAAAGGCAGAGCCCAAAGGTGTGAAGGATGCATTGACGAAAAGAATCACAGAGACATATTTTTCGGCCTGTGGTGTGGGTAATGTGTTCCTGATAGCAGTTCAATCTCAGTCTGCAGACTCTTGACGCATAATAAGTAACATCTAACAGAAAGAGGCAGGAAGCAGTTTGGAAAAAGTGTCACAATGTTGAGAGACACAAATTAAAGTAGATGACAATAATTGCTATTTCAACAAGACTGCGATTTATTAAAAAGGTAATTCAACATTTTGGCAGATACACTTTTTCGCTTGTATTTCTGAGTCAGATGAGGAAGTTGATGTTGTATCCATCCATTAAATACAAAACAATAACTTTATACTCTCTATTCAAGGAGCAGAGAGAGCATTGTGTTCCTTTTATTACAAATCTTGTTTTTATTCCTAATTTCACCTGCTTTCCAGTTCATGCCAACTCAAAACCTGCTCCTCCAACTATTCTGTGCGGCTCTCATCTCCCTGAATACAACTTGCAGGCAACTTTTCTTTCTTTCAATTTCTATCTCATTTTTAATATTAAAAAGATTTTGCAGATATGGGTCGGTCATTTTGTTTCTGAGAATATGTTTCCCCCTAGCCACTGTGACAGCTACAAGACCCAATACCTACTATCACCTGACAAGAGAGGAAGAGGAGGTACAGTTCCTGCATGTGGGGTAAAGGAAATGCTACTTCTCTGAGGAATAAACACAGAGGGAAAATGGTGTGACCGGTGGTGCGAAGTGTTCTGGTGCAGTGTGTCCGCACACATATAATACAGGTATACGTCTTGACATGTGAGATGGCATCAGTGTGTTTGAAAGTGTGGGATGAAAGACATGAGATTGGGAGTTATGGATTTTTTTTTAAAGAGTTATTTATAAGAAATGAAAGCTTTTGTTTACAGTGTCTTGTTACTGTTTTGTTGCAGACTCCCCCCTCCGGTGTGAAAGAGACTTAAACAAAGAATCAAGAAGCATTAAGACAAAAGCTTAGAACACAAGCTTCCCATGTTAATGCTTAGAGCTCCTAAGATGCTCATTTGTTGCGTATGCTTTGTGTAATTAATGACAATGAACAAAAAAAGCCAGGCTGCTCTGATATAATGAGTCACAGGAGAAGGTAGCTGCACACCGAGGCTAAATCCAGACCAAGAGAGATTGAAATATTACCTGAGGACAAAACACAGCATCACAAAAGCCACAAAGCACTGAAGTGTGAACAGTCTTAAGAATTCTCTTAAAGGTCAGCTATCATGCTATTTTTAAGGCAATAGCATCTCTGATATATAAAAAATATATATAAAAAACATGTCTATGAAGTGTTTTGCTCCATATACCAAACAGATCACCCATTCTAGCCATGCCTATTTCACTTCCTGTTTCAAAAGTGCTGATTTGGGGTATAAAGCTTTAAAAAAATAAAAGATTGATAACAAATTTAAAATAAGGGGGCTGAGCTCATGCGGGACCTGGTAGCTACTGTGTAAACTACACTGAACAAAAATATAAACGCAACACTTTGTTTTTGCTCCCATTTTTCATGAGATGAACTCAAAGATCTAAAACATTTTCTATATACACAAAATAACCATTTCTCTCAAATATTGTTCACAAATCTGAACAAATCTGTGATAGTGAGCACTTCTCCTTTGCCGAGATAATCCATCCCACCTCACAGGTGTGGCATATCAAGATGCTGATTAGACAGCATGATTATTGCACAGGTGTGCCTTAGGCTGGCCACAATAAAAGGCCACTCTAAAATGTTCAGTTTTATCACACAGCACAATGCCACAGATGTCGCAAGTTTTGAGGGAGCGTGCAATTGGCATGATGACAGCAGGAATGTCCACCAGAGCTGTTGCCCGTGAATTGAATGTTCATTTCTCTACCATAAGCCGTCTCCAAAGGCGTTTCAGAGAATTTGGCAGTACATCCAACCGGCCTCACAACCGCAGACCACGTGTAACCACACCAGCCCAGGACCAGCTCTGAGTGTTAGCGATGCTAATGTAAACACTGACCATATTACGTCCAAAACAGTCGGGCATTGTTTCTGATAGCAACGTTTCTGATAGTGCCGTGGGTCCACATTTCTGATATTACATCATATCGGACGCAAATCTGGATCAGCTCCGTTATACCCCCGTTTTAAGAGATTTGGGTACGGAGGAATGCTGCGTGAGTTCCCTGACACACCGGGGACACATATTTATGTATAAAAGACGTACAAAAGTGCATTTTGCATAATAGGTGCCCTTTAACTACAACCTCATCAAAGAAGAGACCATGAACTCCATGAATGAATCCAAAATCATCGTATTTCAGCCTCTCAAGTTACGTAGTTCTTCTCATTAAGATGCCTCCTCTTTGAAGGAGAAAGCATCGGCAAAGTTATTTCAAGTCATCAAACAGTGTTTACAGAGAGGGGAAAAATAAACGCATGCCGCTTATATAAAAATATACTTCCACACAGAGACTGAGCCGAGTGATGGGGGGGGGGGGTTGGTAAAGTAAATGATCAGCCAGAAGGTCTAATTGAAAGGAACGGAAGAGGGAGAGAACATTGGAGCTGTGGATGAATGGATGAGTGGAGGGTTGATGTAGTATGGAGGAGTAAACAAATACAAAACATCTGTTAACTGAGGGAGACCTGCAGACACAACAAAGAGATATTTTGAATGACACAAAACAAAGAAGTGAGAAAGGTTCATAGGTAGACGCAAGACCAGGCTAAGCCATGAGTAGATTTCTCCAAAAGCCCAGTTGTTTTTGTATTTTCCTAATAAAAGTGTGTGTGGAAATGCATTTGAAATCCAGTTATTCGAGACCTTTGTTGCATGTCATCCCTTTGTCAGATTTCCATATAAAAGGCCTACATGGAAAACAAAAAACAAACAACCAAATCAGTGACAGATTCATAACATCTCTCACTAATGAGTATTTATCCCATTGACATTGGTCTAACTCCTCGGTTAACAGATATATATATAATACAATGGATAAACCTATATTATTATATTTACTTATATATATGTGCTATATGTGCAATATATATATATATATATATGCCGTTAATAACTGTGTAATTTATACCTGGCTGCTAAATCCTTAGAACCGTTACAAGGTGTGTTTTTTTGCATTTTGTAAATTGTGTAACTTGCTGCTGTTCAATACCATCAAACTAGCTATATGTGCAATATATACATTATTATATACATGCCATTAATAACTGTGTAATATATACCTGTCTGCTAAATCCTATGAACTGTTACAGGATTTGTATTTTGAAAAGTATTTATTTTACTTTTATTTTTTTATTATATTTTTTATTATATCATAACTTAGTACTTTTTTTCAACATATGTAACATTAAGCTGTCTGTGGCTCTTTCCTGCTGTAACGATGCAAATGTCCCCTCTGTGGGACTAATAAAGGTATTCTGATTCTGATTATATATAACACTGCATCCACTTTATTCTAATCTTTCACAGCAAACACACATTGTATGTTACTTCATTATTACTGTCAGACTAAGTCAGACTATGCCACATAGCCTTTTAATGTCCATACATGAATAGATACTGAGCCATTTCACCCAAAACTAAAGTCAGGTTATTGTCAGAGTAATTCTGACTCGTTTTCTTAGAAGTAAATGTTGAAATAGTTCACTGATAAACTGAAAATGTTGAGCTGCTGGTGTTGATGCGTGTGCCATATTCAAGGCAACTCATACAATTACAGTCAGACTGACTGAGAAAGCCTTCTAAGGATTGAAAGCAAATATTGAAATACTCAAGCTCGCTGATAGTCAGTTTCCTAAAGCAATTATGCAGCATATGCACTTTCAATTAATGTTAGTTCGGAATGTAATTATTTCACTGAAATTCTTTGCTTTTGATAACTCTTCTTTATAATGTGTACATCTTTGTTGAACCTTCCATACATGCACAAAGGTTTTAAATATCCATTACCGTTGTACAAAAAGAGGATAATTAGATGAAATATTCACCTGATGGATTAGTCAGTGGACTTTCATCATCTAGAGCAGTGAAACCAGTGGCTGTGGGGATAGTTTGAACCCATCTACATACTTATAGACAGCTTTGGGAGATGTTTGGCACTAAGCTAAAGCATATTGGTGGGTAATGGGCTGACACATTCAGAGCTGATGGCCCTTTAAAGAGCTGAGGTTTGAGCCACATCAACAGAGCCCCCTTTCCTCAGCGAAGCCACCCTTGTTGACCTTCTGAAAGGTACCGCTCTGCCAAAGAAAAGCAAACACCTCATTTATCTTGCAGCCAATGCAAAGAGCAGATGCCACAGGAGGCCCGGGGAGCTGGCAGTATGATCCGCGGATGTGACAAGATGAGAAGCCTGAGCTCCTGGCTTTAAGAAAAGACAAAAGCCACTTGGACATAAACCGCTGCTGGATGGTACGCAGGTGGGCAGTGTAAATAAAGCTCAGCTCGGACATAAACACCACCCTGAGCAGGGGACCAACAACACTGAGAGAACAGGAGCATATCCATCTTGAAACCGTAGTTTATAAATAAATTAAATCACAATCTTGAGAATTCATTTACATCGCTAATTTCAGTCTGCTTTTAAAAAAGCGCTAATAATCCTGAGTGTCCTCTTCAACCGCAGCAGTGTAGTCGAGGGAGAAAGAGCAGCCAATTAAGGTTGTTTGTAGTAATACATAAGAAACGACAAATGCAGTGATTGCTGCGCTGTGAGGGAGTGGGCTGTTTAAGAAGCTGTCCTGTCTGAGATCCTGATTACAAATAAACAGCGCAATCAAGGGCGTGATTGCAGAGAACTGGCCTCTCTAAAGTGAAATGACCTTGATGCGTTCAGAGAGATGCATAGGAGGAGGAGGAGGAAGGAGACAGAAGAAAGAATGGGTGCTGTTTTTCTTCTATGACACATACACCAATTCATGACTTCTTTAGCAATGATCTACTGTGAATCTCAAATGGCCACTTTAAATCCACTCCAAATTGCTCTCCTGCCACCTCAGCACTGAGTGCATTGAGTCTGCACCCAAACTCTGCACCCATACAGTAGATTCTAAAGTAACAACGTGAAGGTGGGCGGTCTGAAGAAATGTTTTCCTAATAAATCACCAGGGAGCATTTAAAAACAGTGTACATTGCGGCGGGGAGTATTTCTTTCTCCATTCCCTCTGAGAACACCTGAAGCACACGCAGCTTGACTGCTAATGGCTCCGTGCTAAATCACATCACGCGCTGTGGAGCTGACTCGCTATTTGGACCATCTAGCAATGCTTGTGTATAGCACTAGCGCGCGCACGCACACACACACACACACACACACACACACACACACACACACGCACGCACGCACACTGAGTTGAGTGTGATAACACCCAGTCCAAGGCTTCAGACAGCTTTGACCCTTTTGGAAAGGGAGGCAGCTAATGGCTGCACGCACATGCCTCCTCCACGGTGGTTTGACATGGAGGGAAGGGGAGAGGAGATAACCTCGGCTTGGTGTGTTTCCCTCTGATCCCCCTTCTGTCAAAACAATAAAGGTCACGCTAAGACGAGGCCCAATTAGGGTCTGGTCTCAAACGCCTGAGGTGCCTGCAGTCCTGCAAGCCCTCAAAAGCCTTGCGTTTTTCTGTGTGTGTGTGTTTTATGAGTCATGCGGACAGTTTGTGTATGACACAATCACAAGTCATAAAGAAGAACCACTTTACAATAAGACTACCCTTATAAAGGATTCATAAAGGGTTTATAATTAGGTTATGAATTAGGTTGTAAACACTTTATTAATCATTAAGAACCATTTATGAACCAGTTCTATACATCAACACAGGCTTCAAATGGCTCTTACAATGACTCACGGCCCGTCCACACAGCGGCGTGCGCTGACGCTTGCCGGCGGGCGTGTCTGAAACTCGACCAACAACCAATCACATGAATCTCCCGCCCCTGACACACAAGCAGCGGTTTGATTGGCTAGAGCTTGTACTGGCATATGATTCGATTGGCTGACGCCTCACCGAGGCGTCAAAAGTTGAACATTGCTCAACTTTTGCAGCGAGCCACGCCAGCTACGCTCCACGTCGCTTCCCACGATGCATTTCGGCTAAAAGTGATGTCACCCCATTCAAAGTGAATGGGGAAGCATCAACGCACGCCGCTGTGTGGACGGGCCGTAAGCCTTATATTGGCTACTTAGAGAGAATCAACTCAGTGAGCAACAGATACCAAGGACGCTGGCTGATGAAGAAGACGAAGTAAGCTAAGTAGCCAATATAAGGCTTAGCAGTACAGATACATGTGGGCTCACTATTTGGCAAGCAACCGGTCACAGTTGCCCTGTTTATTTCATGTCTTGTAAAATCTTATTAACCTCTTAATGATTTATAAAGTGTTCACAACCTAATTAATAGATGAATTACAAACTATTCATAAACTCTTTATAAGGGTAGTCTTGTTGTAAAGTGGTACCAGAAGAAGTAAGCATAGAATACAATTACGCCTTAAAAAAGCTTTTTTCTGCTGCTCTTCAATTACGCCCAATGGACACTGCTAGAATGGGCAGGTAAAAACCAATAAGAACAGTCAGGGATAACCATCATTATCTATAAGGAACGCAGTGCAGCTACAGTAACCCCCAGCACTCTGACAGACAGTAGTCAGTGATCAACAGCTAAGCCAATAGTCCAGTGCAGAGACTGATCCATCACAGACAGCAATCAATCCAGCTCAGAGCTGGACACTTGGGGATAGCAATGCTCGCAGACAAGGCTCTCTATCACACACATACACAGACACACACGCCAAGTCTAAGGCAACCACAGTCACTAGAGGTGCCCTGACAACAGTTCTTAGAGCAGTTGCCAAATGTATCAAAGATGTCCGGGAGCACACCGGAGGGCACCAGCACCACACACCAAGGGTAATTATCAGGACGGACAGAAAGACAGATAGACAGACAACCTCATTTATTGAAGCCGAGAGAATGGGGGCAGAGAAAGGACGCAAGGGGACGCAGTTCATCTTGTTATGAAGGGTCCAGGGAGCTGAATGTGGGATTAAGAAAGCACACATCAGTTTAAAAGGAGATGTCTGCACTTTACATTTGATTACAAAACAAAGAGAAAAACAGTCATGCAAAACAAAGACAGTTGACCGATATCATTCTTGACTCTTGATTGAGTGTCTCTTCGTTTTCTGCATTTTCCACAACTTCTTTCTGGTCTATTAATTGTGCGCCTTGACACTTAATTACAAAACAGAACTGGTAAACAGCCCAACAGTTCATTTAGAATTAGCCAGAGCAGAGCGGAGAAGCTACTCTAAACCACTGAGGGGAATGGTGTGGGGAGCTTCTGCCACAAAAGGGTAATTGTCTAACAGTCTGGTACATTAACTTCTGTAACCTCCATATTCAGTCGGGCTATTGGCTGACGGGGTGACTGACTTGGTTTTCTTGTGATTTGAAAAGCAAACATTTAATTATATTTCTTTGCTTGCTCTATGTTGACAAAACGCAGTGAAAGCAATTTGAATGGAAATAACACCTTAAAATGCAATGTCTTGTGAACAAAGCAAGGTAAACTGGCAAAATAAATTCCCTTGCTACTAAAAGTTGTTGGTACATTGATAAAGTCTCACAATAGGCACAGTCCTTGAGCAAAGTCTCCACCCGTTATTGCTCACACATACACACCTGCGCCCTAGTCTACTGCCATCGACTCTAATGCCTCAGAGCTTTGAAGGCGGCATGCTTCACAGCTCCATGTAAAAACCACTTTGGCAATCTTATTACTGACTGCAAAACGACTAGCGACTCTACTGGCAAGACATCTGACCCGCTAAGAGTCTAACAAATTCCGTATTAAAATCAATTGGATGGTCCTGTACCTAAAGCTGTACGGAGGAGATGAAGTGAAATTTCGATGTGAAATCAAAGAATTGGCAACAAAAGAACTGAGTAACACACAATATGTTCACTTCAGCTTATTAAAGAGTGGAGACGGTGCTTACTGTACATATGAAGACAGATCTCACGTTGGCCTTTTCACCCTCTCTATAAGCTTCCTGGCTCAACGTCTTCAGCTCAGCACATCTTTGGATCGCTCTGTCCACTCTCACAACACACATGTGCACACTCAAACACTCATTAACTCACACATAACTGCACAGGGTCAAACCCTTTGAAGGAGAATATTTGCTGATATCTGTCGGGTGGCTAAACCGGCATGGACCACAAAACCAAAAAGGCTGAGTTTCGACACAATTGACCAAATCCACTGAGGGCTGCAGGTTGACCAGTGGCTGATGCTTTCTCTGTCAAACTGTGTCTGTATCTCGGTCTGTGTCTCTTCAGTTTACATCTCAAGAGATGGCTTTTTCGCCAAAGTGCTTCACTCTTTGATGTTTTTAGACATCCATGGGCTAGATTATTGGGATGGCAATGTTAAACTGGAACCAGTCTATCACTTTGGACTGGACTGAAATGTTTTAATAGCATTTAGATGGATTTCCATTCAAGTTTTTATTCACATTCTTGGTTCCCAGAGGATGAATCCTAATGTCTTTAGTGAACTCCTTACTTTCCTCCAGTGTAATACTTGTTTGTTCCGCGAAAACGGATTGGATGTGTCTGCCTTATGAGTATGTTTGAAGCGGCAATATCATGAAAACAATATTGAGTGATGTGAAAACATCAAAAGGCAGTATTACCACAAAAATAAAAACCTTTAAGACAAATGGGATTCACAGCAATGCGCCTACAGGGAGACAGACTGGAGGATCAAAGAGACCTGTTTTTTCTGGTTTGTATATGGAATAAAAGCAGAGCTGATTTTTTTCCTATCAACAAAACACACCAACAACAAACCTTTTGAAGCCACAATATTTTACAGAAATTATGCACTGAGGCATTTTGCGCTCAATGCTCTTTTGGCATTCAGTATTTGTTTGAATAACACAAAGGAGGGAAAGTCACATGATGTGTTACTTTGTGTGACCAAAATGATTAACCAATATCAACAGCAACAGAAGTCAAATACTGCACTCACTCAGTACTCAAACCCTGTACACCAGGGGTCCCCAAACTTTTTCCTGTGAGGGCCACATAACTTTTCCCTTCTCTGATGGGGCCCGGGGTCAGTTTGTAACAGAAAAAGTGTGACGATCGCAGGGGTGCCTAAACGTAAACATTTATTGTTTTCTAGAAAGCCACACATAACCAAATATTAATAACCCTTTCCGGGATCTTCACAGAAAAAAGAGTCAGGAAATAAATAATAACACTATTAATGAAATAAATAACACTATTTATGAAATAAATAATAACCAAATAACCCTCTCTGGGTTCTTCACAGAAAAAAAGTCCATTGAACATTAACTTTCTGTTGTGCCGTGTCCCATGAGACTGTTGGGCTTGAATGCGTCTTTCAGAACATCACAGTTCTGTAACTCGGCCAACTCAAACTGATAAGAAGGCTGGGCTTCATCGATGTCGGCAAGAAAGGGGTTCTGGAAAAGACGGATTTATTTTGCATTAACATGTAGTATCCAGAATCGCACACCGAACTCCGCCTTCAGCATTTCCAGTGCTTCCACACACTTTTCAGCTGGGAACGGGACCGCTGGGTTCTCTGCAGAGAGCTTTTGGGTAGCAGGGAGATGGATGAAGTTGTGCTTTTTCACTTGTTCCAAAAGCAGCGCAAGTTTCACCTCAAATGCTTTTATGTGAGAATACATGTCGCAAATGAGTTTCCCTTGGCCTTGTAGCTGCAAGTTAAGGCTGTTCAGCATTTCTGTCACGTCTGTTAAAAATGCGAGGTGCCATTTCCATTCTGGGTCGATCAGCTCTGGGACCGTTTTGTCTTTGAATGAAGAAATGCGTTAATTTCGGGTAGCAGCTCGTAAAAACGCCTCAAAACTCTGCCCCGGCTCAACCATCGGACCTCTGTGTAGTACAGCACATCGCCGTGCGCAGACTTGTTGGAACAGGAATTGTTGGAACTACCTGTGTTTAAGTCCCTTTGCTCTGATGAAGTTTATGCATGACACCACAACCTTCATGACAGAATCCCACTTCAACACTTTGCAGCACAGTGCTTGCTGGTGAATTAGGCAGTGGACTTGTAGCGGGGCGGTGAGACCCCGTTCTTCCATCTCCCGGTTCATGCGTCCTATTAGACCCCGAGACGCGCCCACCATACTAGGAGCCCCGTCAGTCGTGATGCTGGCAAGCTTTGACCCGTCTAGGTCCAACTCTTCCATGGTTTGGCATACTTTGCCGAAAATATCCTCCCCCGTTGTAGTCCCTTTGAGACTTTGGAGGGTTGCCAGCTCCTCGCACATCTCAAAGTTTGCGCTAACTCCACGAATAAAAATGAGCAGCTGCGCTGTGTCTTGCACGTCCGTGCTCTCATCCAGTGCTAATGAAAACAAGTCAAATTCTTTCGTCTTCTGCTGCAGCTGGGCATATACATTTCTTCAATGCGTCTGGTGATTGTACTTGCAGACAGACTCACGGTATTAAAGACATCTTTCTTCTCGGGACACACCTCTTCCGCGACAGCATTCAAACATTTCTTGACAAACTCTCCATCAGTGAAAAGTTTACCGCTGCTTGCTATCAGTTGAGCAACCCGAAAGCTGGCCCAAACGGATGACTGGTTCAGCTGAGCTTGGCGTACAAATGTATTCTGCTGATCTAACAGTCCACTTTTTAGCTTTGAGAGTTTGTCTGCTCACATTTGGCCTTGCAAGTTATCATACTTGGTACTTCCGGTGAGGGCAGCGCCATGTAGAGACGGAGTTTTGTTGAGCTCCTCATGAGAACGACTAATGTCAGAATATTGCTCTTTTAAAACCACTTGAACGGACTCCAAGCGACTTGATACACAAGTTATATCCATAGCCAGACGATTGCTGAGTAAATATGCCAACAAATCGCCAGGGAAACAACAAGTTGGGGCCGGCGGCGGAGGCTAGCGCTAATGCTAACCTGGCAGACGACGCAGACATCAACAACCATCACGTGGTACTTAACGCTATTGCGTCTCTTAAACAGGACCTGGTGGCGAACATTGAAGAAAAGGCCATAGCCCAATCGGCGGAACTCAAAATACAGACTACCCAGATTCGGACGGAATTACGAAGTGTGGTGGAACAAGTCAACAAAAGAATTGAAGTAACGGAGGGCCGAGTATCTGAGCTGGAGGCTGAGGTTAGCAACCACTCGGACTCAATCACCTGCATGACATCAGATGTTACTGATATGAAAAAAGAACTGGCCACACTGAGGGACCGTTGCGAGGATTTGGAGGCAAGATCACGTCGCTGTAATATCCGCATTATAGGAGTGAAGGAAGGACGGGAGCATGGGAAGCACCCATCTCAGTTTGTGGCTGATATGCTAAAAGTTTCCCTTGGTCTCGACAAGCCCCCGACCCTGGACCGGGCACACCGCGCTCTCCGCAGCAGAGCGACACAAGACGGGCTCCCACCGCGGGCTTTTATTGTGAAATTCCACTATCTCTCCGAAAAAGAATCGTTGCTAAAGAAAGCAATAGAGATGAAATCAGTGACGACCCCCGACGGTGACCAGATCCGGCTTCTGCCGGACTTCACTCAGGCGGTGAGTAAACAGCGGGCAGCCTTTACCGAGGTGAGAGGGCTGCTGCGGAGCTGCGAGGGAGTGCGCTACGGCCTGAAATACCCTGCCATACTGATGATCACAACATCGGGGGGCCACGAGGCAAGTTTCAGCGATCCAAAACTGGCAAAGGAGTTCGTTCTTAACAAGGTGGTGCGCAAGGCTTCATAATGGACATGTTTTGGTGAGTATTGGCCAAGGGCTAAAATTCCAGCTCCATATGCTGTTGATGGAGACGAGAAACAACTCGGCCGGACAATATATATGTGGTTATGTTTGGGAGATATATATATATATTTTTTTCTCCATATCTAAAATTCCGGATTTCCCATTTGATAACGTATCTTTTTTCTGTATTGTTCTTGCTGGGAATAAATGTGAGGCAAGCCACGCCACGGACAATCATATCATTGTGTAACCATATGGGACATTAACGTTTTATTTTATTGAGCCATAACATGTTCAGGGCTGTTACATTACCTAGCTGATATTTCAAACTAGGATGTAGCTCTATTCAGCATTGCCTGGTCAGCTGAAGAGAAGGAGCTATATTGAGTTAATTGTTCAGTTCTCATGGGGGGCTCGCATGGTAAGCAGTTTAGGAGAAGAGATTTACTGGAAGTGCAAGCAGTCTCCATGCGGGAGACAAGCATAACGTTTGTCGTGTTCTCATTGTGTTTTATGTTTGTGAAAATGTATGTGTATAAGTGCTCATCCTCCCCTTCCCACCCTTTTTTGTTTTGTTTTTGGTTTTTTGGCTACAACCCTTTTACCAAACTCAGGGACTCCCCAATGCAGTATCATAATATGAAGGACCATATCGATGGCTTCTGTAGATAAAGGTATAGGCAGGGCGGACACCACGGTGGTGAGTTGGAATGTAAGGGGATTGAATCACCCGGTTAAGCGAAGCAAGGTGTTTTCTCATCTAAACAAATTAAAAACTGAAATAGCATATTTACAGGAAACTCATTTATTAAATAAAGACCAGCTAATGCTTCAAAGAGCAGGATTTACACAGGTTTTCCAGAGTCAAGAGTTTGAAGAGTCAAAATTCATAAGGGACAAAAATGGTCGTTACATAATTATTCAAGGTAAACTGTTCAATAAGCCAGTAGTGCTTGCGAATGTGTATGCCCCAAATTGGGATGACGTTGATTTCTTCAGGAATCTTTTCTCACTGTTGCCAGGCCTAGACTCGCATGAATTAATATTAGGGGGGGACCTAAATGGTGTCCTAGACTCTGTGCTAGATCGTTCTGGCAGTAAGGTCACCACACCTAATAAATCCGCAAGCTGCATAAATACATTCATTCAAGCCTACGGAGTGATTGACCCCTGGAGTTTTAAATACCCGACTTCCAAACAGTTCTCTTTTTCTCCCCAGTACACCAAACCTAGTCTAGAATGTTTTTTAATAGACCAAAAATTATTGCCCATAACTACACAGGTGGAATACAACAGTATAGTCATATCAGACCATTGCCCAGTACTTTTGAAGCTCCGTTTTTCGGAAAATACACTCCGTCAACGTGTATGGCGCCTTAATCCTAGACTGCTTGCGGAAAAAAACTTTGTTGACTTTATAAACACACAAATTGATTTCTTTCTCGAAACCAATGAGTCCCCAGAGATAAGTTATTTCACACTATGGGAAACCATAAAAGCATATGTAAGGGGGCAAGTGATATCTAAAATAAAAGGAAATTGAAACGAGCTACAGAATTGATTGATAGGATTAAAGTGATTGACAGATTACATTCAGTATCGCCTTCGGAGAATCTTTACAAGGAGAGAATTTCGCTTCAGACAGAATTTGATTCTCTGTCCAATGGGGACACTGTAGATCTTCACTTAAAATCACACTTTAATTTCTACGAACATGGGGAGCGTGCCAGCAAGCTTTTGTGCCATCAGCTTAAACAGTCAGCAACAGCAGGTTTTATATCTGCAATAAAAGATGAGGAAGGTAATATTGTCACAGACCAAAAAAACATTAATGCCCAGTTCCAGTCTTTCTATGAGAATCTGTACACCTCGGGGGCAAGTAGCAAGGAATTAGTAGATGACTTCTTCAGTCAAATTGAAATGCCCTCCTTGGATGAATCAGACAAATCTGGACTGGAGAGAAATATAACTTTAACAGAGATTGACAACGCAATTAAAAAAATGAAGCCTGGAAAAGCACCAGGCCCTGATGGTTATTCAAGTGAATTTTTGAAGAAGTTTGCCCCTAAACTACTGCCGCTATTAGTAAAGGTATTCGAGGAGGTCCTGGTTAGGAAGGCTCTTCCTCCAACTATGACGCAGGCCTCTATCTCACTATTACTCAAAAAGAATAAAGATCCGTTGTTGTGTGAATCATATCGCCCGATTAGTCTTTTATGTTGCAACTATAAAATTCGAACCAAGGTCCTAGCAGGGAGAAAATTATGTCTAAATTGATACATCCATATCAGACTGGTTTCATTGTGGGTAGACAACTTTCAAGCCGTGTGTTCAATGTTATCTACCAGCCCAACAATGTCGAACCTGAACTTATTATATCCTTGGATGCACAGAAGGCATTTGATAGGATTGAATACAATTACCTGTTCACTGCGCTCGAGAAGTTCGGCTTCGGCCCTACTTTTTGTTGGCTGATCAAGATCCTTTATACAGCGCCTAAAGCTTCAATTCGAACTAATGGGATAATGTCTCATTATTTCCCACTTTTCCGTGGGACACGACAGGGTTGTCCACTGAGCCCCCAGATATTCGATATTGCTATAGAGCCCCAGAGACCGCTAGTCTAACTGGAGTGCAAAGGGGGGGAGAATTGCATAAGTTGTCGCTCTATGCGGATGATCTTCTTCTTTTTCTTTCAGATCCCCATGCCACTATACCTATTGCCTTGGAACTTATCGCCGAGTTTAGCCGGGTGTCAGGCTATAAACTAAACCTGAGTAAAAGTGTTCTATTCCCCATAAATGATAAAGCACGTCAAATCTAATGGACAATAATTTTTAAATAGTGCTTGATAAGGCTAAACTGGACATGGAGAGATGGTCGACTCTCCCCCTGTCACTAGCTGGCAGGGTTCATTCTGTTAAAATGACAATCATGCCCAGGTTCTTATTTCTGTTTCAGGCAATCCCAATCTTCATCCCTAAATCCTTCTTTAGGTAATTAAATAAATGCACTTCCACTTTCATTTGGAATAAAACTGTACCTCGAATTAGGAAGGAGTATTTGGAAAGGCCAAAGGGGGAGGGTGGTTTGTCCTTACCCAATTATTTGTATTATTATTGGGCTGCCAACATCCACAAGCTGATGTTTTGGGTTGATGTGACGGACGAATCCCCAGTTTGGTCTGCAATGGAGCAGCATTCAAGTAATCCAGTGTCACTTTGCTCTTTAATTTGCGCTCCACTACCCTTGAGTAAAAACTACTGGACGAATAACCCAGTCATCCAAGGCTCTCTAAAGATATGGACTCAGTTTAGAATTCATTTCAAACACAAACAGGCACTTGTTGCTTCCCCAATTCTGGCAAATGTACATTTTTCTCCATCTCTCACTGATCCATCTTTTCGGTTATGGCATGGGAGAGGGATTAGGTGTGTTAAAGATCTTTTTAAAAATGGACACTTTATTTCTTTTGAGCAGTTAAAGAAGGATTTCAATATCCCACGGTCATGTTTCTTCAGATATTTGCAGATACGTAGTTATGTCAGGACCCACTTCTCTCTAGCAGCCCCACAGAGTACCTGGATTGATGACTGTTTAAATATGGATCCCTGTGACAGGGGTCTGGTGTCTGTATTATATTACAATATTCAGAGGGTCGCCGCTCCGTCGCTTAATCACTTAATGAGGCAATGGGAGGAAGAGCTGGGAATAACTATATCAGATACTATTTGGCAGGCAGCAATTCGGTTTGTCCACTCATCCTCAATGTGCATTAGACATGGGCTGCTACAATTTAAGGTTTTGCATAGGTTACATCTATCTGCAAGTAAACTGGCCAGATTTTACCCAGGTCTAGACCCAACCTGCATCAGGTGCAGTCGGGACCCGGCCAGCCTAAGTCACATGTTTTGGCTCTGTCCAAAACTGGCCCCTTTTTGGACTGGTATATTTAAAACCTGTTCGTACATGTGTAACACGGCGGTGGATGCTAACCCATTGACGGCATTATTTGGCGTGGTCACACAGGAGACACGAATAACAACTGATCAGGCTGAGGCTGTGGCATTCTCTACCCTACTTGCTAGGCGTCTGATACTCTTTAGTTGGAAGAAGGCTGCACCACCGTCTCACAAGCGTTGGGTAGAGGAAGTAATGTCCCATCTGAAACTTGAGCAGCTAAAACACACTACCCGGGGCTCCATCGCAAAGTACTATAAGGTCTGGCAACCATTTCTGTCCTACTTTGAGAACGAATTCTCTAACATTGAAATAACGTAGCCAACGTAGCCCCCCCCCACACATTGTTTTTTATTCATTTATGTTTTCATTTTTACTTTTGGTTATTTAACCATGTAGTTTTTAATTTCATAATTTATGTGTACTTTTACTTTCTATATACATATTTTGTATCTCCTCTGGATGTCAATTGATATTTTGTATACTTTCTGTGTGTGCTGTATTTTTGAATGCTGAGTGCTGCTGTTTGTTATATGTGGAAAATCAATACAAATATTTGAATAATAATAAAGCATTAAAAAAAAATAAAGTTATCATACTTGTCTTTGTGACGGGATTCATAGTGTTGGCGCAGATTGTATTCTTTGAATACCGCCACCGCCTCTTGACAGATGAGACAAACAGCCTTTTCTTTGCATTGAACAAAACGTTTGACCACTGCAGGTTAAATACCCTGCATTCTGAATGCATTTTTCTCTTACCTAACCTTTTCGCCATTATTCCGTTTGTTACGTGCCAGGCAGGCTGTACTGTGTTTCTCTCTTCTCCTTGTCTTCTGCACAGCTAATCGGTATCCAGTGATGTACCTGAACGCGTTCAATGAACGATCGTTCATGAACGCGTTCATATTTTGGGCGAACGTGAACTGAACGTACTGTATTCCCGCTAGATGAACGTAATTGAGAACGCGTTCATTCTCAGCGCTGTATAACGGCGTTCAAAAGTGCGTTCATTCTCAGCACTGTATTATAACGGCGTTCAAAAGTGTGCCAGATTTCATATGCCTTTCAGCCGAAAACCCAGTTAAAACACACCGTAAACAGGCTTCAAAATAATGCGGAAAACCACCCAATTTGGCAACAGCAAGCTGCCTGTGACGCGTACGCGCCTGTCACCCCTGGCTGTCGCACTAAAATATAAATATACTAAATATATCAGACTCCTCACAACAAACAATGTGGAACCGCGGAACCGGCGAGCATTGAATGAATTAGTATGGACGAAGCCGAGAGCAGCTGCAGCAGCACTCGCTCAGAGTGAGAGTCTACGGCAGGGGTGGGGAACCTCCGGCCTCCGTATACGGCCCGCGAGACAATTTGGTACGGCCCTCGAGGTAATTTATAAACACACGCAAAAAATAAAAAAATGAAAGAAATCTAGACCGCAAACAAATTAAACAAGCGAGTGCCTGTTTTTCCTGGCCAAGATCAGGGTCCTTGAACACAACACGAGCCTAACGTGTCATCACGTGGTATATGTCTCGACTGACAGGGGTGCAGTTCTGACGGAGAGCACCAGAACGCCACTCCAGCACTTCAGAAATTGCAGAAAGTCCATACACATGCCGCAGTTTCTGCGTGTCTGTGTCTTTAGTTGAAAGCCCAGAGGCGATCTGCTCATCTGTCATACAGTCAATAACTTTGTTGTTATCATTAGCATCTGGTTAGCTAGCTATGCTAACGAATATAAGAAGCTTTGTCTACAACCAGTGAGGTAAAGGCACATCTTTATATGATCATTATAGTTATAAAAAAAATAAGAGAATAAAGTAAACAGGTATAAAATACTATATGACAGTTATTAATAAAGAAGAATACAGTTTGAAAGGGGAGTGATTTGTCAAATATCCATAAATTAAAAGTAAATCTGTACAGTTCTGTTTCATCTGGGTGTTGAGAGATGTGTCCATCGATCTCCTAATGTTGCTCTCAAAGTGCACCAGATTGATGCTTTTAACTTCAACATTTAAAAAAAATCTAAACTAAATACATTTGCACACATCTTGTGTCCAGATCTTTCTGTTTTGGTGGTCACGCCACACCCTGCACGTGCATGCATACGCGAGTCATGGTGAGATATCTGGATTAAGAGGTTGCTTTTTCTTTGCACAGAATGAAATGAATGGGCTGTGATTTTAGTTTTTTTAAGCAGAGGTCAATAACTTGTACGGCCCTCTGAGGATATTGTAAAAATTGAAATGGCCCATTAACATCGTACAGGAGACAAATAATAGTTCGCAGCAACGTATTGAAAAAATAACTATGAACTATAAATTAGTTCATTTTTGAAACCATGAACTTTAGTTCAACATTTTGAATTATGAACTATGAACTGAACTAGTTCATTTTAAAATATGTGAACTGTGAACTGAACTAGTTCATGTAGAAAGTGAACTTTCCCAACACTGTCGGTATCTGCCTGTGCACCTGAGTCTGATGGCTGATTGGATCCTCTCACCCTCAGCTGGCCTATCAGCAGCCAGGGCCGACCATAAAGGAGGCACCCAGGAAGTCTTCTCTCTCTCACTCTGGGCCTGTTGCTGATTGAGGAGCCTGCAATTGACTGCAGTGTTTAGCAACTCATGCTCCTTGTATTGTCTGACCCTTTTGAAAGTGTGTGTGTGTTGAGAGGTGGAGGAGTTAGGTAAGTCTGGGGTACCCTGTACATTTCTCACCACGTAGCTAACTAATGTTTAGACACACTAGGTTAGCGGATTGTTGCCACCCCTGTATTTTGTTTTTTCCAGCTCTGAGTAGTTTAGTTAGTGAGGGTTTTTGTTTGAGTTTTGGTTTCAAAGGATAGAGAGGCCTGGTTTTGTTATGCTTGTTTCTTTTGTTTGGCTCAATCTCCTCCTCCTCCTCCTCCTCCTCCTCCTCCTCCTCCTCCTCCTACAAAGAGTATTTCTGTTAAACTTCGGTTCAGTTAGGTTGTTCAAGGAATAAACCTTTTGTCAACCTTTACGCTGACTCCCTCATTATTATTGGTTGTGATGTGTTATTGTCTCCAGGTCCCCTAGACCTTAGTGGGGACGTAACACCGTTCTATTTGACAGGGGCTAGTCTAGGATTCGCGTGGCCAGACTGAAAAAAAATCATAATGCGTCTCTGGTATTGTTCAGGGGGCCGGGCCTTATCCGGCCCGCGGGCCTTATCCGGCCCGCGGGCCTTAGTTTGGGGACCACTGCTGTACACAAACAAAGCCATCACACAAAATATAAAGTGCATGGATAAGCCCAACCTGGGTGTAAGGGTTCTGAATGAAATTCATTATACAACTTTTATATTCTCTCCCATAAATCCATGTGATTGGTTTCTGCAACCCCAGAGCTAGTCTCTGATTAGCGAGGGGAGCTTTATAAGTATGGTGCCTCTGCTTCGTGAAAAGCCCTGCTGTGTTGAATCTAGGCAGGCAGTGTGAGCTAGAGGAAGACCGACAGAAATCCCTCTCAGTAACCATGGCTTACCTTTCTCTTCTTCTATCCACGTAGCTCTCGCTCCTATTTTTCTTAGATCCCGGGGATTCCTTTGTACCATAATAAATACAAATTGAGCACTTTCGCACACAAAATGAGTTTCTCCTTTGGGAAGTATGACACACTAGACTGGAAAACATTGGCCATCTGTAGGCTTCTCAAGCACTCTATGTATCCAGTTCATCAGAATGTGACAGACAGAGCCTGAACTAGGGCTGCTCAATTAATCGTATTTTAATCGCAATTACGATTTTGGCTTGCAAAGATTATGAAAACATCATAATCGAAATAAAACGATTATTTTTTATTTTTTTTTATTGGTTTTTCAGTTGAAGTTCAGGGTAATCAACTGTTAAAAATATACTGTTTTTTCAATAAATTGATGTTTTCAAATGAATGGATAATCGTTTTTGACCCAAATAATCGAGATTATGATTTTTGCCATAATCGAGCAGCCCTAGCCTGTACAACAATGATGCCAACATACTTGATATTGATATCCATGAGGGATGCATCTTTTAGTACCTCACTGTCTGTGAGGATGTGCCCTGTTGAGTTTTTGTTCATGAGATATGAAAAAACAACGAGGTAAAAAACAGGCGAACGCTTTAAGAGCTGTCCGGTGCTGACACCACATTCTTTTCATGAGGATTAACTCATAGGGCATCATGTTGAAACAAACAGATTTCTAGTGTTTGCTTCCACATCATGGTGATTTAAGAGGTGGATAAATGAGACGCAATCCAATTCAGATGTACTGACAAGCCAGCTGATTTTAACAAAGGAAGGAAGCATCGCACCCAACCAACCAACCAACCAACCAGAGAGACAATGGAAAGGCCAGGACAGGAAAGGTATAACTGAAAGAAAATCCACCCTTAACACCCACTCATCCAATCACTGGAAAATACTCATATGCCCTGTCATTAATTCAGCAGACAAAAACTGTAACCAGATGTCATTATTTATTTATAGTATTTAATAGGGGAAAATGCTTCCTTTGAATAATACATTTTGTGGGAGAGGGGTGTAGATCTGGGTTTGGGCAAGACAGGGGGGGTCATTGATGAATATTCAAGAGGTGCGTCTGGAGGGACTGTGGTAAACTACCTTTTTCTCTGCCTCTGTGCCTCCTGGGCTTTGTCTGCTCTGCCACTGGACCAGCTGTGCTGCTCATTTGCTTGGCTCTGGGAGCGGTGGCTAGTTCAATATGGCAAATGCCAGACTATTATATTATTAGCCAAGGCAAAGCTAACCGCGGCTCATTTAGGATCGGCTCCATCTGCTCGCCAGTGTCAGGACACAGAGCTGTCGATCAAGCAGATTGTCGTCCTTTGGTGAGCAGGATCCCTGCACCTACCAAGAGTTGAAAGCACAGACTTTCTCGATCATTAATACAGACAGAATTGAAAGTGTGTGTCGGATGCTGTGAGTGTTTTCACTGCTTAATTGGATCAGGGTTATCTGCTTCTGTAAATTCGTCTCTCTGCAGGAATCTTCAGAATCCCTCCCACTCCTTCCATCACTACAGCCAAACTAACTTCATCCATTTGTAACATATAAAGTGAGAAGACGGCACTGAACTCCCAGTTAAATCGCAAAAATAGAAATGTTTCTTTTCTACTTTAGAATTAGGAGGATTAAAGCCATTAGCCAAAAAGCAGCCACGACTCATAGCACAAGCTTCCAACAATGGGATTTGTAGCTGGAGGCCCTCACCAGTCAAACAGCATAACTGGAGCCCAGAGATCCTCTGTACTGATACGGTGCCGATACTTGGCTGCTCTCCCTTGTTTCATCTCAAAGCTGGCTTTGTCTGTTTTAGGCATAACAGAAGTTTCATTGTAGGAATATTAATGTCTTACATTTGTGAAATGTCCTATTCCTCATTCACGTGCCTGGATACTACTCAAGTGCAAAATTGAATTCTTGTCCATTCACGTCTTCCGCTACAAGTTTCTGCACTAAGCTGAGCGCAGCCAAGCACACAAGGCACATTATTGAAATATGTGCCGACGCAACCTTGTGCAAAGAGAAGATCATTCTGTCAAAGTCTCCCACCATGTCACCTCCTTCTCTTTCTTTAATTGGTTCTCTGAGATGTGATGACTGATGGTTTCTAATCTGCTGCTGGCCCTGACCAGTTGGAGTAGAGCCCCTGAGAAGCAATGCACTTCTCTCTAAAAGGCATATTGTTCATCCATTGTAATGCCTCACCACCACCACCACACAGATGATGTGAAAGTGGGGGTAGTGAAGTGGCAATACCACCGAAAGATATACCTCTTCTGAGAACAATGGTGTTAACAGTAGAGACTGCGATTCGGTGCAAGAGTGATAAAGTTGAGCAGAGCGAGGCGAGAGAAAGAAACAGACAGATGAGAAGAGAGACAGAAAGACACACATAGAGACCTTGTACAATATGCATGAGAGTGCAAGTGGCAGAAAGAAGCGACAGCCAGCAGAACAACTTAAAAGAGCAGTCAAATCTGAAGCCACATCCAATTAACATGAGCTTTATTTACCAACACAATTCAGGAGCCACACACACACACACACACACACACACACACACACACACACACACACACACACACACACACACACACACACACACACACACACACACTATATCTATAGTCATTAATGGGCAAAAATAAAGCTGGACGTGTTCTGATCTCTTCTGCAACAGAAGCTTCTGATCCATCAGCCAGCCTTTCTGCAAATTCTGGTTCACTGTGCCAACACTAAGGTCAAATGGAGGATCACATGTGTGTGGGGCGATGGGAGGGATACACTATCAGAGAACAGGAGTGTGGGATCAATTCCACCAAAGACAGCTTGTGGATATTAGAAATGGGTGTGTTTCACCCATTTATTTGCAAATACCAGACAAATACATCGAAGAAAGGGCTATCAGAGCGCAAAAGAGGGAGCGGGAGAGACTAGTAACCATTGCACAAACTGCGTGGTTGAATCTCTGCTTAATTTCCCAGGGGGTCATGAGCAGCTCCGCTACGCTACCATCCTCTATTTGACGACATGCCATCGCTCGGAAATGTGAAGACAAGCAGACGAAAAGCAAAATCCGAAGTTGTTTTCTTTTCCCCTCTCCCCAAAATCAATCATTGCAGTGGCCTGACCTCCTCCACATGAATCAAGTAGCCTAGAGATGCTAGTTCCCTTAAACAAAAACAATGGAGGGACCCATTTAAGTGTTAGTGCCATCCAAGATAAAGCTTAGGTTGCCCTCTCTGGTTCACTGACAGCCCTGCGCTGCGACTCTCAGCCAAGCCAACAGCTCCCTCTGTCCCTATCTGCCTCACCTGAAGGCTTACAGCAGGAAGACGGGGGTTTGCTACAACAGGGGGCGTGATGGTCCTACAAGTCTGGACCCTACAGTGACCTTGTTAGACTAAAAACTTTTTTGTTTCTTTAGATGCTCATCATAACTGGCTTCCCAACAGAAGAAAGAGGAAGAAGAAAAGAGGGAATCGTGTTAAGACCTGCTACAGTATATGTTAAAGGTTGCAGCATAACTGGACAGTCATTGCATGCAAAGGGGGAGAACATTTACAAAATGGTATGTTTCTAATGGAAAAGCCTTATTTACATAACAAAATGATATATTGGGGGAAAAAAGTGTCTTCCATCAAATCTAATATCTTAAATTGAATGTCCAACATGGCAAAACGGTACATCTCTCTGAAAACGAGCCTCATACGACATATAAACTGATTACAGGAATAAATGACCCATACTCTTAAACTACACACTCAAGTCTCTGAAGTGCACTTGTAATTCTGATAATAGCCATGGACTATATCTTTGTCTTAGTATTCACAAGCTCATTTCCAATTCATCAACATAAGCTGTTAACACCATATTCCTTTGGTGTATGGGAGTTCCTCAACGCTCAATTGATTACATATTCTAATTATGTCGTCAAAATGCCGAAAAGCAGCTTTTCAAAACTCGCCTTCACCTTTTTAGACGAGGTCCGGTCCACAGGAATGTAGAGCGATGCAGCAGCCTGACAGGAGCGTCGGTCTGATACGGTACGGTGCAGGTGCTATAGCGCCACAGATACGGAGAGCTGAACCATCCAACGACGCGTAAAAAGCACTTCAAGTGCGGCAGAAAACGAAGCAGATTCGCAAAACTGATCGGGTGTCACGGGGTCTCTTGTGCATGCAAGGTATGAATGTCTCGAACAGTGTCCGCGTTTCTTTCGGAGAGGAGCCGCGATGAGTGCAGAGCGCGAAGTGGTGCTCACCTCTCCAGCAGCTGAGCGCTACTGAACAAAAGAGTCCTCCGCAGGCTCTCTATTCAAATAGCAGGAGAGGGACGGGGGGGGACGGGGGGGGGGAGGAGGACCGGAGAGACGAGGAGGAAGAGGAGGGTGCTTTTTAGGTTGACGTAAAGACCCGAAGTTCCTGCATCCATCAAATCGCAAAACTTAATTCAAAAGCGCCTCTTATAACTACATTTACGCAGTCTGTGTGAGGAGGACCCGCTGATGTGTCATTGTTCGTTCAGTGTGATAAATGATCTGATGCGGGACACAACACCCACAGAGCCCGGATGCCCTGCTGTAATTTATGAGACACGAAAGGAGGGAGAGGGTTTGTTTGGACAGACATGATTTGGCATTTCAGCCACTGCAGGCACGATAATCCCGTTCTGCCTCTGTCTAAAAACGCTGTAATTAACAACCTAGAATTACCTTGTTTGGCAGTGTGGCAACGACCTGAGATTGACTAACATCGGCTTTCAAATTAGATTTACCTAATACTGAAATTGCCACGCTTTTAGTTTGCAGTTTGCATGGCAGATTACATAAAGATGATTATGGTCCTTAAAAAGTGCACTTGCAGACTGGTGCCTATAGAGTCTTTTAAAAAAGCTTGCAAAAGTGTTGTTGGTATTTGTTCATATAGGCAGTGTGAGCGACCCACCGCTTTGTTGCATACAGTATAAAGAATAATGATCCCCCAGACTCCGAGCCCCTTGCAGGCAGATTAACGCTTTGTTCAGCAGAGTTGTATAATTTAAGCAGAGCATGGGCTGCTTTCATTATTTTTTTGTTGGTTTAACATTTCTTTCTTTATGCTATAAATGTATTTTTACAAGCATTGTTATAGCTTGAGATGAGATGTTGTAATGAAGTGAGATGAGATGAGATGTTGTAATGAAGTGTAAAAAAAGAGTGCATCAGTGCAGCCTCTAAAGACTCGAGGAGCTGTCTGTGGTGCTGAACCCGCTTAGTGTAATATATATAATATATATAATATAATATATATATAATATAACAATATAAGTGTGCGTTCACATGGAAAACATGTGCCCAGGGTATACCTCGAATATATCTGTCACGATCTGTCTGTGTTGTGTTTTGTCTTGTCTAGATCTGTCTTTGGTTTCCTGTCTGTGGCCGTTTCTCAATCTCGAGGATACTGGCTTCCAAGCCAATATTTCAAAGATGCTACGTCATCGAGTGCCGCCGAAGGACTGTTCCAATCTCCATCATACTTGGAATTCCACCTGGCCGCGTCCTTGGTTTGGGGGAAATTTCGAGGCTGCACATGGGTAGACTTCGCGTCCTTAAAATCCCCACAATGCTTTTCAATTTAAAAAAAAAACTTGCGGAGAATTGCTGAACCGACGCAGCACACATTTAAATGTAAGTATGTAGTGGCGTAGAACATGTGTTGGTAAATATGTTACTTTGTTACATTTGTTATCATCAAAAATGTGTTGCAAGTTCATAATTAGATAGACATCGTGAGGTATTTATTTTCGGTATAGTTATATATAGGTAGTTCCATTCTTCTTCGTTTTCCAAAGCCGTGGCTTGGAAGCATACTTGCTTTGTTTCTGAAGGAAGTGACTTGGAAGTACGCGACTACCAAGCCAGCATCCTCAAGATTGAGAAACGGCCTGTGAGTTCCCTCCTACCTGTTTTCCTGATTGTGTTCACCTGGTGCCCCCGTGTTTTCTCCTCCCTCCTCACCTGTCTCTTGATTCCTTGATTAGTCCCGTGTGTATTTAAGTTCTGGTTTTTCGGTCTGTCTTTGTTAGATCGTTGTTTGTCTGTGTTCACATGGTAGTGTTCTGTTTTGTCACCTAAACCTTGAAATAAAGGTATTTTTCTGTTCAATCTGCATTTGGGTCCTGCCTGCATCACTCACCCAACAAGATCATCGCCATCTCACTCATAAATGTTGCATGGTGAAATGTCATCCATCATATTAGTTTCAAAAGGCTCTTTTTGACTATAAAAAGTCTTACCTGCTGGGTAAAAAACAATGTCCTTTGGTATTTAAAAATAACATTTTCTTAAGAGTCAACATGAAAAACACTTTGCATCAGTTTTCACTGTAGAACATTTTGTTCCAGAAACAAAAACATCTGACTATTTAGCATACATTATAGTAAGTAAAGCAAACACAGCACAAGTTACCCGCTCACATGGATTTATAAAATACCAAAAGTAAAACTGCACTGGTGAACTATGTGTAATAATTTACAACAATGTACTGTCTGTCCGGGTCTTTACATTTATTCTGACATAAAAAGGTTTCCTATTTAGAACACAACTCTATAAATAAACACCCAACCAGTGGAACATTTCCAGAAATGATACTAAAAACTGCAGCCTGAAAATGCACCATATAACGAGCAATAACACATTGAATTGATTGCATTTTCAATCTCACATATACAACAACATTAAAAAGGACTTTTCTTGTCAATGAGTCTGTTAAACCAGCCTAAAGCTAATGGTTATGTACCTGAACGGTGCAGCAAAAGTTGATTCCTAATGACTTTGTTCTCCTGAACTTTTGTTGGAATGTTCTCTTGATATGGTCCATGGAACTGTTTTTTTTATCTAAAACAAAAAACTACCATAAGTAAGCAATTGGAAAGCAAATATATTTGTAAAAGAACAATAAGAAATACGAACATGTGATATAAGTGCTTAATGCTGACATTGTCTGACAACATTATATTTAAGCATCTATCGTACGGCGTTATGTAAATACTTTGCTGACACATATACCTTGAAATTGTTCAAAGACGTCAGCAGGTTGTGATGACCGCAGGTTCCCTGGTTGGCTTTCCTAGAGGTGATGACCATGGCACTGAAGCCTGCTTCAACACATGCATGTAGTGCAGCCCCAGGCCACAGCTAAAAGGTCAAACACTCTGGACAGGAGATGAAGACTACTGAGACAGTGCATCCTTTCTCGCTGCTTTTCACTTCCCGGGATGACCAAAAGGCAATCATCTACAAGCAAGGGAGTAAACACAGAAGCAGCTTATATCGATCCCTGGGCTTTATAGCTCTGAGTAAATGTGTTTATCTTGTGTAGCCACTGCATTATACTCAGATTAAATACATATTTGATGTGGAGGCTGGAGCTATAACGCAATGCGCTGCTTGGAAGCATCCTCTGGCAAGAGTTTATTACATTTTGTTAATACCTTAATTAGGCACACCATAAGAGAAATTAATCCCTGGATAATTCTCTTTTAAAACATCGTCCAGCCACCCCTGAAACCCAACAGAACAATTAGACGTAGCAGAGGAATGTGTGTGTCCCCGAGAGGATTTTAGAATAAAGTTGACTCCTACCTCCTCGTCTGAGACAGAGGCTGCGCTTTTGTTTCACTCGAAGATTAAATTATGAAGGCGTAACAATCATAAAGCCCAAATCAGCTTTAATGACAACAATAGAGCATTTCACATTCCCGCTAACTTCATGAAAATAGCTCCACATACAGTATGTAGGCGAGGATCTCAAATGTAGGTGAACAAAGTCATCAAAACAATGCACAACAAAGCCATGACATTCGTTTATAATAAAATCAAATCAAGTTTTATTTATATAGCACATTTATAAACTATTTTTGGTCGAGCCAAAGTGCTGTACATATAATAAAAATAGCCTACAGTAGAGACACTTTACAGCAAATACAACAACACAGATTGTTCAGAATATCAGTATGAGAAAAACGACACCCTCTATCCTTAGACCCTCACATCGTACAAAGAAAAACTTCCAGAGAAAACCCACAGTTTAAGGAGAACATGGGAGAAACCTCGGGGAGAGCAACAGAGGAGGGATCCCTCTCCCAGGACGGACAGACGTGCAATCGATGCCGTGTGTAAATCGAAGAGATAATACATTTTACAGCATATCGACCGAATGTTAGGAAATGCATGTGTCTGTAATAAGAAGATGAATCCACGAGGATGCCAGGAAGCCATCAGGGAGGCAGCAAGACGAGACCCAAGGCAGGACCGCAGAGACAGGTTCAGCCACGACCCGAAGTCCACGACGTAATCCAGAACTCAGGATAGAGGATCCAAGACACAGGACTACAGCAAGAGGATCAGCCTCGACTCCGGATCCCGGCGTAGATATAGATACAAAACGAGAAAAAAGACAACATATTTGTTAGGAAATGGACTGTTTTTGACTTGTTTTATGTCTGTGAGGGAGTGGATAGAATAAAAACAGTCAGCTGACGTAGAGACGCCCAGCGAGACTGCTGCTCTTCAAGCTTTATTTTCACTTTTGTTAAACAAATCTCAAATGCTGTCTTCTCTGCAGCCTCAATCAAACTGTTAGCAAAATGCTAACATTAGCATACCAACATGCTCACCCGGACCATGCCATTACAGGATGTTTATCAACACTTTAGTTCGTCATCATGCTCAAATCTGCTCAATACAGTAACACTAAGAAAGAGCACACAAGTGGCTAATGGAAATGTGATAAACCAAATCATTTATAAAATGAACTTTGGGGGATTAGGGATCACCAAAAACACAACATGTCATAATAGTTAGGACCTGAGTGTGTTTACTAATGTCCATAACAATACATCAAATAGTTGTGGAGTGTTTTTAATCAACATATGTACTGCTAAGAAAAAAATGGGGTCTCCAAACGATATAAATAGTTTTGGTAATCCATTCAAAAAGGTCAATGTCAATCTCATTGTTTTGCTTGATGAAAAGTCAATGAATAACCAAAGCAGGGTTCATCCTCTGGGGACCATTAATGTCTCAGGGTATATGCAGGAATCCTGAAGTCAAATGTAATACCCTTTAAGACCTTTTTAAAGACCCTTTTTTATTTTATTTTATTTTATTTATCCTTTATTTAGTTTGAACCGGTTACATTGGCGACACACTTTACCTCACATTTACTACAGTATTGATTGTCCTTCCTCCTTATCTTCCAACCATTTGGACGCAAACTTTCATAAATTGATTTATCAACTTTTAATACTTTTTAAGACCCCGCGGACACCCTGTGTCTGGACCAGAGTGATGGAACAAAACACTAGCATGGCTCAAAAAACACTATCTGTTTTAGTGAGTTTAAATATGTGTTGTTGACACTCTGCTGCTCCCAATTACCCTAAGAAATCCTTGCATTTTGGAAACAAATGTAATAATTTACATAAGCATCCTGAGGAGCTGATGTTAATCTTTTGGAGGGCAGAAGACAGACTCACACCATCTGCCTTCATTTAAATAAAACTAAAAACATATTGATGCACATTCAGCAAGGGTAAACACACATTTAAATGGTGGAGGAGGTTATCCTTGCTTGCAATGCATTTCAATATGTGTGTGTATATATGTGAACAGACTTGATCATAACTGCCTGAATTAGACATGTGTTATTTATTTTCCATTGACACAATGAACCATTTGTTTATGATAGTTATGTTGCCTTAAGCCTATTCTCTGCTTGTACTTCTCTCTGGGCGGCTTGCCTGCTAAGTACTAAACAAGGTCAGTGGGAAAAAAGCAAACCAACCTTAACACAGAAACAGATGGAGATGTATTTTAAACGGGGCACTGAAAGGTGCATGGACTCCGTGCCAATAATTGTAGGCGTTATTTTTTTAATTATTGGCTTTTTGGAATCCTTGGAGAAACTTGTGGTTAGCAATTCAACAGAAAAATGGATTCCTGGGTTAAGGTTAAAAACTGTAAACGTGTGTAAGAGACAAAGTGAGGTATATGCGAGTATCGAACGTGAGGTTACTCATGGTGCCGATGCAGATTTTCACATCTCACGAACCCACAAATGACTGCCTTACCACTAACAGCCTATCGACAAACTGCATTCCCTCATTGGTCATCGATGAGGATGACCGACTGCATGAAGGGTTGAAATTGCCTGATGGAGAAAATAGAAAAGAAAGGATGGGGGGTGGAGAGTGGTGGATAGGATGTAAGGGGAGGCAGACAAAGAGGGGGGGAACACTGGTGGGGGTTGAGACCACGGCACGGGGAGGATCAGTGTGGAAAAAAACAAATAGTCAGCAGACCGGAGAGGCTGCAAATGAGGGAGTAATGAAGCCGTGCAGGTGGGAGCAGGTGATCTATAATGAATGAAGCTTAGAGGGGAGGAGACGCGAGGGTCTTAGCTGGGCTTTTATTGGTCTATAATAAAGAGATGACCAATCAGAGAACCCCTGGGTGACCTGGTGGAGTGGCAAGGGGCAGGGGAGGTTTGGCTTTGTGTTTAATGATGTTCTAAAGCAAATAAGCACAAAGCAGGGAGGGCTGAGAGGGTTTAAAATAATGGCCATTATCAATGTCCTGCATTTCCCTCCCAAAGCAGCTTACATCAATGTGTTATGTAGAGCAAATGAAGAGGGGTGGACATAATAATGAAATCAGCAATGAACTGTACAGCTTTATAAACATTTTTTAAAAAAAAGGGTTTTGAGTTAAATCTCAGTCTCATTTCAATTTCAATTTCAAACCTTTATTTATGCGGGTGAATCCCATTGAGATCATTGATCTCTTTTTAAAGGGTGACCTGCTGGGTCCATGTACGTGTTTTTCTCCTAACTCTCAGTTTCTACAGTCAGCTGTCAGGCCTGATATGTCCACAATTACCCACAATCAATTATAAAAGTTGGGAACATGTGCACAATTGTAACCTTTAAAATGTTAAGGCAAGGCAAGTTTATTTATATAGCACCTTTCAACACAAGGCAATTCAAAGTGCTTTACAAACATGAAAGACTTTAAGAAAATGGCATTTAAAAAGTCATTAAAAAGCAAAGATAATAAAAGAAACATTAAAAGAGAAAATACATGGATAAAAGTTTAAGATATGAATATATCAATTAAAAGCAGCGACAAAAAGAAAAGTCTTCTTGCTGGATTTAAAAGTAGTCAGAGTTGCAGCGGACCTGCAGGTTTCTGGGAGTTTGTTCCAGATATTTGGAGCATAATAACTGAACGCTGCTTCTCCAGGTTTAGTTCTGACTCTGGGGACAGAAAGCTGACCAGTCCCTGAGTGGTTCATAAATTAGCAGGAGGTCAGAAATGTATTTTGGGCCTAAACCATTCAGTGCTTTATAAACCAGCAGCAGTATTTTGAAATCTATTCTTTGACACACAGGAAGCCAGTGTAAAGACTTCATAACAGGAGTGATGTGATCCACTTTCTTAGTGTTAGTGAGGACTCGAACAGCAGCGTTCTGAATCAGCTGCAGCTTCCTAATAGATTTTTTAGTGAGACCTGTGAAGACACCATTGCAGTAGTCGAGTCTACTGAAGATAAAAGCATGGACAAGTTTTTCCAAATCCTGCTGTGACATTAGTCTTTTAATCCTAGATATATTCTTTAGGTGATAGTAGGCTGATTTAGTAACTGTTGTAATGTGACTGTTGAAACTCAGGTCAGAGTCCATGACTACACCTAGATTTCTGGCTTTATCTGTTGTTTCGAACATTGCAGACTGAAGCTCAGCGCTAACTTTTATACGTTAAGCAAGAAACTTGAATAAATGCAGTTGTCGCTGGTCTTGGTGCTACGGTATATCTAGTATTGTGACATCCCTTAATCGAGATGGTCACAAAGGAAAAAGTGTGGAAACTCCTTCAAAGTGTGTCATATATGAATAAGATCATGACCTTGTGGTTTAAAGTTTAGATTATTTTTGTTTAACTATTATTTCCAAAAAAAGAATTAAGCTTGAAGGAACACTGAATATTTTGCTGACAAATCCAAATCCAGCAATGTTATAGATGACAGACCTGTCATGTTTCAGCATATTTATCCAGATGGGTCTTATGGCATTCAAACGGTAACATCTTTCTCAATTTCGAGGGACATTTTTGTATCCACTTTACGGTTTCTATTGGCAGCCCTTTTTATAAAAACAAGCAACAGTTCTCCCCCTGTTTGTCTCGTCAGGTAAACAGATGAACAGTACGATCAGACAAAATAACACCCTGTGCTTAAAATGCTGAACTATAGAGCCGTGGAAATAGACTGTCTCATCATTGTAAGAGAAACTCAGTGATGAGAGAACAACGTGCAAACTTTTTAAATATTTTGATTCAATGTGCGCCAAGCCGATATTATCTTGTGCCCTTGTCAAAGCAATTACATGTTAATGAGGCTTAATAGCATTAGTCATACCACAATGAATGCGGCCCCATTGGAACAAGAGGATTACAAAAAATTGCGTAAGGGGTTTTACGATATATTGAAGAGTTCCATAAACAATTACACAACTCTGTAGTGACCAATTTCATAAATTACTTGTGTTTATTTGTGCTGACCAAACTCAATTTCAAAACAGCTGTGAGCAGAGAGGCAATGTCATGATCAAAGACTGCTAAAAACTAACAAGTCTAAACTAAAGAAGGAGATGCTTGTCTTCAACAGGGTTCAACAGGCTTCAACAGCCGCGACCCAGAGACCCCTTCATCATTTTATTGTTTAAAAGGGGCCTTGTCACCCAAACAACTGCCCCATTGGAGAGGGCAGGACCTCCTCATCCTCCAGCACATGGCCTTTAAATGCACATGTGCTGACTGTTACAAAGATAACAGTAAAGAGGAGAGTTCAGTGAAAAGGGCAGTAATTGTGTCGGGTCTGTCACGGTCCAGTGGCTGGGAGCTTGATGATGAATCGAGAAGGTTTGGAGAAGACAATGGAAAGACCTGGTTCCAGTGTTTCAGTTTTCCTTCAGGATATCAACACACTGGTCAAGTCCTCTTTGCGTAAGTCTAGGCTGCTGCTGCCCATAATGAAATTCTGACTATTTAATAATGTAATATATGTATGATCAGTGGGCATTTTCTGGCATTCGGTTGTACAAATTGTATCTTGAAGGGATTGCAAAGTAGCAGTAAAGTTGAAGTAAAGTCACTGCAGTAGTTTGCATAATTTAGTGCATTAAATACAACTTGCATATGTTTCACTGCTAACCATCTTCTTAAGTATTTTAAGACTGATTTCTTGCATTCCAGATGAACAGTTTCAATTGAATTTAATATGCAGATTTATTTAGGAATATAAAATTCAGAGAAATTCAACCATGCAATTTACTATGTTGTTAAATTAAAACTGCTTATTTAATCCAGATTGTTTCTTTATCAACGTCTGGTTTGAGTAGTGCCCCTCATAAGGACATGCCCACAAAGACCCAACCCATTTACAGTTCCCCTCAGATCTACAGAGCATCTTTAAGTTTATTATCTTTAGATGTATGGCCGACAACTTAAATGTTTTTGGTTCGCTCTCAATCATTTTCAACCAGATATTTCTCTCAAGAGTGGAGACCGAAACAAAGCCATGGATACAGAAAATACTGAATATATGTCGACTTAAGTGTGATGTGATTGGAAATAAACCCTGAAATGAAGGCTAATGTCTGTGGGATGTGTAAACAAATAAATGAATGTCAACTTTAAACTTTAAAAAGTGATAACATGTTAATGTTATGTTATGACTTCAGGGCCAATAGGCGCATTCACACCGCAGTACTTTTCCCACAAAAGGTTCATCAGAACTTAGTTCATGTTGAGAACTCTTTAGTTCGCATGAACTAAGTACAGATCGCATTCACACCGGAATAAGTCCCTGGGGGAGGATTAGGAAAATGAAGCCGCTGTCGTCACTTCTTCTTCTTCTGCTTTGGGTTTACTGGCAGGCCGCAAACCACTTCACGGCGTATACTGCCGCCCAAAGTCCCCGGCCGGAAGTCCCCGGAGTTGGGGACTGGCTTCAGTAGAAGCTGCTGGGACTCCCAGCAGCTTCTACTGAAGCCTTCCGAGTAAATCGCCAGAACGCCGACACCTCCTCATCTCCACCGCTCCCATGTTTTATTTTGTGTTGCCATAAATTAGTCTCTCTGCGTTTCTGCGCTGGGCTAACGCTAAAGCTAATGCGAGGATAATAAAATGGCAGCTTCACAAAACTTTTTGGGAGTTTTACGGGGCGTGGTTTGCAATCCGCCCAGCCAATCAGACATAGGAACCTTTTTCTCCCACGAAAGTCCCTGCTCTCTAGCAGGGACGGAAAAGGGGGTGAAAAGGTTCTCATGAACTAATTTTAGTTCCGGCTCTTTTTGGTGTGAACGCAACATTTCGGAACTATATCGGAACTAAAGTGGGAAAAGTACTGCAGTGTGAACGTGCCTAATGCACGCGTAGTGTCTTTATTCAAAAAGTGAAAAGACACTGTGGGTGACAGCAATCCACCTGCAGAGAAATGTAATTTAATAGAGGTAATTACCAGATTTGCATACGTTTGCCGAGGTTTGATTACTGACAACAGTGCTAATGAACGTGGTACCATTCAGTAGCTGACTATCAAATCCTGAATGTCATAGTATCCCCAAAACACCAAACACACAAAATGTGGCTGACTACATATTCTCTGTGATGGATGGCCTATCTGAAGTAGTTTCTTAAGTTATTAGTCTCTAATTTACATATGGTGCTGGATGCACAGACTGGAGAGTAGCTATTTAAAGTTATGGTTTAGAAAATGGCCAGCATTATTATTAAATCAGCCAAACCACAGTCTAGGTACTTGAGTGGTTTATTTTCATACCTTTATTATATTTCATTTTCCTAAAATAATTCTAGAATGAGAATTGCATTTGACAAAGCTTCACTGAGCCTTCCTGAAGCGGCGAGAGAGTAACGCTAACATCATGTCTTTTAATGGAGCCAACTCTCCCCCCCCCCCTACAGTCAGTCAAAAGCACTGCCCTGCTATAAAGCATTATAATGAGGCATACATCAGCATTAATTAGCATATGGGTTACGGGCACACAGTAAGATACATAACTGCATGTGACATATTCTCCATTATAGACTTGCATAGAGTAGCAGCAATCACCACCTCATCTCTCGCTCTACGCCAGCTCATCATTATCAGCAATCAGTGTACTGTGGGACTTGCAGACGATGTGTGCCGCTGTTTAGTACTGCAGAAGACTTTTTCACAAACACGGCATTGACTCTGATCAGGTAGAGGGTAAGTAAAATGTGTCTAAAAATATGTGATAAAAGGAAGTAAACACTAGACAGTATTTAGCATTGCTTACTGCACTGAACATGCTGGCAGTAGTTCAGCTAGGCTCCAGGGAAAAACTGATTTTGTTATATAAAAAGGGTGATTTTTTATACAATTCTTTAACTAAGTGTAGTATGTCCCTTTATCATAGATTTCCTGTGTGAACTTTTCTCTCTTTCTTCTTCTATCCTTTCTCCCCCATATATTTTCCCGATCCCCACAGGGAGCTCAGTCAATGTGTTTTGAGTGTCGCAGTTCTGTCAGTGACGCTTGGGTGCTGGACGGCACACACACAGCGCATAGAGGCTCAGCAGTGATCTGTCTGCTGAAGCGTCTCCAAATGCCTCTCGCAGTCTGCCACGCGGCACAATCAAGCCTCCAAACGCACCACACCCCCCTGCCGTGTGTAGATGGACCAGCGCAAAGAACAATTTGTACAGTCGGGGGCCAGAAAAAGAGTGGATATGAATTTCAGCCCCAAGGCCTGATGTCTAGCTGTAGGGCCGCTCATTCATTTGGGATTGGGAGGCGGTTGGCTCTATTCATCTGTTCACTTCAGACTATAATTACCTCCTGCATATCATTTCACTCCTACCCTCTTTCTCACTTCTCTTGCATCACACTGTACTTTTCTCTGACCTCCAGCAATTCCTGCCACTTCAGTCAGTCTCTGATTAATCATAAATTCAACCTACAAGCCATAACGTCAAACAACCTTTGTAGTTAAATGTGATGATGAATAAGTGTTGGTACAAATACAAAAACGAAAAATACAGAATTTTGTTTTTTATGAGACAGATAGATGAGATCATTATCTATCCATCCATCTATCCCTTTACTTTCCCAAATGAAGAGATTCTCCTCTACAATCAAGCTTATAGAAGCCCACTGATAACCAGCATACTAAGCTGCACATTACTTCAAACCAAATAATCGTGCTCTATTAGTTTCCATACAGAGGCAGGCATAATAATCACAGTTTCCTATGCATATTTTAGCATGAGAAGCATGCCTGGGGCTTTATGAGTTTGCCTCTTTTTCATGTTGTTCTTTCTCTTGTCTACTGGAGTTAAACAAAAACAAAAGAGCAGACAAGCTGCTATTTTAGTGGCTCCATTATGGTGATGCCACTGTTAACGGAAGGGTGATGCAGTAATGTGTCAGATGTCATACATCTGCAGAAAAGGGTGCTCAAGTGAGCTGTTCAGGCAAAAAGAGACAAAGCAAAACATGTTCTGTTTTGAAACACACTTATGGGCTGACGACTTCAGGACAAATTGCAACCTTTTTGCTTTCTTTCAGACACGAACGTCTGTGTATTGAGGACATTTTTAATAAAGGTGATGGCGCTCGCTTGCACCACTATTGCATGTCATTGTTATTCGGCTCTTGTATTTTCCTTTGTAGTGTGATGTTTTTAACTTGAAAGATATTCATTGCAAGCCATTTTGACCCCTGTTGGTGCTCAAAATACCTTGCATCTATGTTGTCACTAATATTAAACCCACAAATGAAAAAATGTTAGGAGAAAAAAAACAGTTTCCAAATTGAACTGTCACTTCGTTATATATGGCCCTCAAGTCAATGCCATGCATCCGAAACACATGGAGAAAGCCGACTGTTAGGGTCTCCCAGGATCTTTATTTAAATAATGGGCCGAGCTGAGCAGAAGTCGTGTCCATATGGCCGCCTCCAGCTCTTCCTTCTCTAATGATCTCAGTGGAGAATAGATATCAGGACTCAGATGCTCACAGGGGGAGAGGCTCAGAGATAAAGCTGTGAGCACTCTACTTTCTCAGGGAGGGATTTATGCCTCGTGGAGCTAAACAGGCTCAATCGACACCTTTAGGAAAGCAGGTGTAAGCTTAACCAAAGCCGGAAGACGACATTTGTTCTTAACTTAAACAAAAACCAAGGCAAATAAAATGATTGTGGTTTTTGTATTGAAAAAGCTCCACAGTCTCTCTCTCACACACACACACACACACACACACACACACACACACACACACACACACACACACACACACACACACACATTTCATCCCACATCTTTAGAAGTGACATTTTCTCAAATAGATGTTCCCTCTTCATCTGCCTTTTGCTAACCCGACAGCTTCTCTTATACATAACCTTTGAAATTCCCCAAGCTCGAGTTAAATGTCTCGTATATGTGAAGTGTGTCGTGAGTTACATCTCTGGGACTGACGATGGCTTATTGCAAAAGGAAACTTGATGTCATTTATGACTCTGTGCCTTGAGTATTAAATGTCATGTTTAAAGCATTATAATACTGTCCCTCGTATAATCAATGTCACAATTATTTTTAAAAAACACTGAAGAAATGCCTGAAAATCTCTCTTTAAGATATGTCGGTAATAATATGTGTGCAAATATTTGTGTTTTAAAAAAGGCATGAGCTTTTTTGTTCCACCCACTAAATCCATTTGCGGTATGGATGAAGCTGACCTTTAGTATTTCCTCAAAGTGAAAAATTATTCCAAAAAATATTTTGTACAAATGTTTGGCATGCATGATAAATGAAAAAATTGAAAACCATCTAAAGGAAAGCTTACCTCCATTTAAACTTAACAATCTCAGTAGAAACGTTTCTATTGTATTCACAGGATAAGTGACAATTTTGACCAACCACAAATATCTAAAAGTGAACGCCATTATTTGGAAAGTGTGAAAACTAAGAGACTCACAATGCAAGACGGACAGAGAGAGATAGAAAGGAGAGAAGAAGCTTGAGGGGAGCTGAAGGGGAGCAAACAAACACTGCTGGCTGGGAATAGATGGCAGAGAGAAAAGAAACAGAGTGAAGAAAGGAGATGAATAAGAGGTTAGGTGGCAGGGGACTTGGTTTGGGGTAGTGGAGGGAGAGAGAAGGGCAAAGGGCAAAGAGTTAGTGAGACAGAAGTGGCAGAAGGGAATCCACAATGTGGCTCCACTGGGACCAGCATTAGTCTTTGTAGTCCTGTCCTGAAACAGCCATACTGTTGTGGGTGTCTCCCTGACTTGTTAAACTCCAGGCAACCTCAGTTTTCTGTCAAATCAACATAGCTTTAATCTTGCGCGCAGGTCCCCTCTCACACTGTATTTCACCTCATCTTAGCATTGTGTTATAATCAGGAGAGAGGTCTGGCATGCAGTGTTTTTCAGGGCAAACCAAAATGACGTGTTTACATCACAGTTTAAATCCTTGTTCTTTTATCAACCATGGCTAGTGTGCATACCTCAAAACAATATGCGCTAAAGCCTTACAGCTTTTCACTTGAAGCGATTATTTAAATCCTTGTAAGTACCCACAATTCCTATTGTAAAATCAATCATTTTGAAAGTCACTCACTCTATTATAAGAGAGGAAGTAGAAGGTGGCCGTTCATCTATGTGCTGGATTATGCAATAGCATATTTAGAGTGGATCATATTAAACCCTGCATTTTAAGTTATTGTTGCTTCTCTTATGCATTTTCTATTCTCACACTGAACATATTTAGGTTACAATGTCAGTATGGGCAGTTGTATCCCTCTAAAGTCTAAACATTTGAAGAAACTATGATTGGAGTATTGGAGTTAGCAAACGGACAAATACCAGATTAAAGCATCAACAAAACACTCTTGGCCAGATTACCACAAAGCGTCTATTTGTGTCTCACTGTATGGCAGAGACAAGACAAGACCAAACTGGTTGCTATAGAGTAGGTTCAGCCCAATTATGAGATCACATTGTATTTAGGTATTGAGCCCCAACATAAAAGGCATGATGCATGAAAGAGAAGCGGCCATAACCAAAAACCCATTTACGGCTAGCGGTCATTAATTTGAACACAATGTGTTGCTTAGTAGTGAAATGGGCTGTTACTGTAGGTAATCCAATTGAGTTGATTAAAGGTGGTACACGGAGCAAAAGAAGCTCATTACAGAAGCTCTGCTCATGCAAGAAAATGATCATGCATAGACACACTGGCAACAGCCCTGCAGACAATTTGCCAGAAGTCCATTAGCACGGGAGTTTTTCATTAATTGGCGAAGAAAACTTGTCTGTCGCTGCCACCCTTTACTAGCATAACAACTTTGTGTCTCATTTATTATTGAAAGTGTTGGTGAAGTAGATGATTGGTACCACTTGAAATCAGCTGCTTGTAATTGCCACAAGACAGCTGTGATGTAGTTCTTGGCGGACTGATGATGAATCAGTATGGTGATGTGGTGAAGCTACAGAGAAGAATCAGAGACTGTGGGTGTTTCGCAATGTCGAGGACGCTTGCTTGGTAGCACATGTCTACCGAGTCACTTGTTTCAGAAGCGAGGCAAGAATCCCTCCTAGCCTCGGAAAACGAAGAATGGTGGAACAGACTAACAGGTGTGCAGGTGTGCGTCATATGCGAGGCCCCGCCTTAAATGGAGCGCGATTTCCGCCACAGATTTGGAAATTGGTTCGTGTGCAAAGCATTGTGGGGATTTTAAGACCGTGGAGTCTACACATGTGCAGCCTCGAAATATTTCGCTACGAAGTACGCCGGCCTCGGTAGAATTCCAAGTATCCTGGACATTGGAACAGTCCATCGGCGGCACTCGATGACGTAGTATGCTTGAAATAGTGGCTCTGGAGCAGCCTTCCTTGACATTGAGAAACACCCCGAAGGCTAACTAGAAAGCTAGTGGTACATTCAGACACATAGGCAAAAGTAGATAATGTATGTGTCTTTTCAAGCCACTGCTGTAAAAAATACTCTCATGGTTTCCTGAAGTATAATCTGACTTAATACTGTATAAGCGAAAAAATATGTTGAAGCTGAAATAATAATTTGAGTGTATTCTTCTGCTTCTTATTTGTGGTGGAAAAAGCCATAGAGAGTAATTAAACTTGTAATCAATCCTCCATACGAAGGACTGTACTCACCACAGGGGCTCCTGTCTGGGCAACCTCATTATCCGACTTCAAGTCAGAAATTCAATGTTAAGATTTAATTGAGTTTGAATTCTTAATTGGCTCCACCACTGGGGGTAATTAGACAAATGGTTTCTTTAAACAAAGATCTTTCGATTGGGCGAGAGACAAAGGAACCATACAGCATCTGCTTGAGTTACTGGAAGTATTATACAAAGTGCTGCACAAGGTTTCTTAGCCGGGGTTGGAGGAGTGAGTGATCAAAATATCATAAGGATTGCTTCTATCCATCATCAGTTTGTTTATTTGTGATCATCTGTTTGAACCTAGAAATTGTTTGGGCACACCACCTCCCTACTTTTCTTTCTTTGTCGTCCTGTCATGAAATCTCTGCCTGATTTATTTGTAGTTGTTGTTATTTATTCAAGTGTATACAGCACATTGTTGAGCTCCTTTTGAAATTAAGGATGAAGTCTCTTTCAAGGTGCCATCTCATTCACCATGTACCGTTCTGTTTGATGTTGGCAGAGCAGGACAATTAGGGTGTATGAAACTTGCTTTCTCTTGTCTTTCCTTTTTTCTCCTGCTCTTTATCTGTCGCTCATTATCCTCTCTCTAGCACACACACACACATACTGTACAAACATTGCCAACGCTGCAGCAATCAGATCAATTCGGAGAAAATGATCAAATTGTATCTGGCACCATAATGTGGTATAGTTCTGATAAGTGTTTAGCTGTCTACATATATCTGGCTCCTGTCAAAAATATATATCCATTTCTAAATGACAGAGTAACAGAGGCCATGTCACAGCTTATGTTTGCTAGCAGACACAACCACTGATCTCAACAACTTGATATGCATGCGTCTGAGCTGGGGAAGTTACACGGCAGCACAGACATAACACATCAAACTGCATATATACATCCGTGATCAGACTCCTGCAACCCAAGTGCTTTAATACATCACATTTCTAACACACCTGAAGCAGTGCCATGTCCTTGTGTGTGTCGAAAATAAGAAGAGTTAGGTTGGGAAATTCCTTGTTTCTAATGATGCTAAAAGAAAAGCAATGCTCGATACATGTTGATGAATGGCATTTTTAATTGCTTTTTCTCACTGTTTGACTAGATTCATGGCAGCACAGTCATTACTATTGATCTTAAGAAGTTAAATGATTGATGATGTTGAATGATCTTTACTACCATTGCCATTTATTACCTCAACAAAAGCCCTTCATATTGCTTATATATATATATATATATATATATGCAATCCTAGAATTATTGTGTGTAAAATGCACATGAACTTATTCATTCAAATGATTGTGATGGCTGAAGGCTTTGTCTGTAGAAATCTTAAACAATACCAATGTTCACCGTTGCAAATGTCAAACAAATTGTATCAGGCAGCATGCAGTGAGTGGTTCTTGATATTGCAACCAAACTGAGGATGTTAACAGCTGAAATATAGTATAATAATTGTACATTTCCAAATAAGGAGTTTTTTTGCATGCTATATGGTTTAAGAAACAATCTCAATGTATCCAAGAATGTATTATTTTTCTCTCCAAAACTCACAGCTGTGCAATGTTAATGTGTGTATTTACCATATCATGGGGAGAAAGACTATGAGAAGTAAACAAATTAGTAACCAAAGAACCCTAAAATGAGTTTTCCTTTTCCTTAAACCCTGCTGCATTATCCCTGCAGCCCTGCGTATCTGTTGAAAGACTCACAAATGTAAGTGGGCACATCTATAAGTGAGATCAAGAGTTATCCAATTTGAAAAAATATATGAGTCAAATAACTGATTAGTCAATCAAAAGAAACGAGTATAAGAGTAATTAACACACAAAGACACCAACAGAAATGGCTAAATGTAGCAATGACGAGATTTAAGAATTTCCGTCGGTTTGGACTTACACAATCTTGCCAGAATAATCAAGGAACAACAAGCGACTCGGTTTCTAAGCAAATTCAAGTAGGATAGGTGACTAAGGCAGTGTTTCCCATACATTTATTTATTTGTGGCCCGCCACAATTAAATATGGTCCACCACAAATGGATCTCATAAAAAAAAAAAAAAATTATTACTATTCTTTTTTTTTTTTTTTTTGTGGTCTAATGGATAGTGAGGTGGGCTGATGATCGGAAGGTTGCGAGTTCAAATCCCGCCTGGAACACCACTACTAGTGTGCCCTTGAGTAAGGCACTTAGCCCTCAGTTACTCCAGGGAGAATGTCCCTGTAATTGGTCATTGTAAATCGCTTTGGAATAAGGCGTCTGCTAAATGCCTAAATTGTAAATTATATTTTTGGGAGAATAAACCCCACAGATCCTCAACTCCGGTGTGTTTCACTCATTAACAACGCTACACAGAGCAACAAGAACGTTGTCTAGCCATGAACTCGCATGTATTATCTTATTTGAGGGGGGGGGGGTGGATGCGTGGACCACCCGAGTAGGTTAAGGGGCCTTTGGCTTTTCTTGCCGGGGGAGGTGCGGTGCCCCCACAAATAGAATCAAATTATGTGGGTCATGTACTCTCTCTTCCTCATCCGGGAGGGGACTCAGAGTTGAACCGCTCCTCCTTCGCGTCGGAAAGGAGCCAGTTGAGGTGGTTCGTGCACCTAGTTAGGATGCCACCTGGGCGCCTCCCTAGGGAGGTGTTCCAGGCACGTCCAGCTGGGAAGAGACCAAGGGGTAGACCTAGGACCAGGTGGAGGGATTATATCTCTTCGCTGGCCTGGGAGCGCCTTGGGATCCCCCAGTCAGAGCTGGTTGATGTGGCCAGGGAAAAGAAAGTTTGGGGCTCTCTGCTGGAACTGCTGGAACTGCTACCCCCGTGACCCGACCATGGATAAGCGGGAGAAGATGGATGGATGGATGATGTACTCTCTCTTGCAAACTCTACCCAGGTGCCACCCCTCGCCTAAACTGAGCATTTCTAGGAATTGAGAACATTTGGCGCAAGGCAAGTTTATTTATATAGCACCTTTCAACACAAGGCAATTCAAAGTGCTTTACAAAAAACGAAAGACATTAAGAAAATGGCATTTAAAACCAGTCATTAAAAAGAAAAGATAATAAAATAAACATTAAAAGAAAAAATACATGGATAAAAGTTACAGTGCAGTTTAAGATGTGAATAGTTCAGATAGTTGTTCCAGATATTTGGAGCATAATAACTGAACGCTGCTTCTCCATGTTTAGTTCTGACTCTGGGGACAGAAAGCTGACCAGTCCCTGAAGACCTGAGAGATCTGGATGGTTCATAATTTAGCAGGAGGTCAGAAATGTATTTTGGGCCTAAACCATTCAGTGCTTTATAAACCAGCAGCAGTATTTTGAAATCTATTCTTTGACACACAGGAAGCCAGTGTAAAGACTTCAGAACAGGAGTGATGTGATCCACTTTCTTAGTGTTAGTGAGGACTCGAACAGCAGCGTTCTGAATCAGCTGCAGCTTCCTAATAGATTTTTTAGTGAGACCTGTGAAGACACCATTGCAGTAGTCAGGTCTACTGAAGATAAAGGCATGGACAAGTTTTTCCAAATCCTGCTGTGACATTAGTCTTTTAATCCTAGATATATTCTTTAGGTGATAGTAGGCTGATTTAGTAACTGTTTTAATGTGACTGTTGAAACTCAGGTCAGAGTCCATGACTACACCTAGATTTCTGGCTTTATCTGTTGTTTTGAACATTGCAGACTGAAGCTCAGCGCTAACTTTTATACATTCTGCCTTGGCTCCAAAAACCATTACCTCAGTTTTATCTTTGTTTAATTGGAGAAAGTTCTGACACATCCAGTCATTGATTTGTTCAATGCCCCAAGATGGAGTCTTGAGGTACCCCACATGTCATATTTGTCAACTCAGATGTGTATTTACTAGGGCTGTCAAGTTAACGCGTTAACGCAAAAAAAAATTAACGCCACTAATTATTTTAACGCGATTAGCGCATGTGTATTTTTTTTCCTCGGCCGCCCCGTAGTTTCAGAGCGCATGGAGTTTAAAATACCATCTACAAGCTGATGCTGACAGCCCTGCTCCTGCCGCCCGCTTGAGGCAGACCACACTTCCACGCTCACCGGCAGGCACCAACTGGCTATTGGGAGGACCGGGAGGGTGTGTGTATGTGTGGCTCGAGCGAGCAAGAGAGAGACCTTACGTGCATTGTTGTTGTTAGCATCTGGTGCTAGCTAGCTGCGCTAACGGATATAAGGAGCTGTTTAAATGAAAACAGAGGAGCGACGTTTCGCCACAACTGCGCCGAGAACTTGACTTTATGCAGGAAGCCAGACAGTGGGACATTGTACGAAAAGTCAGCACACTCAGCAACATGATTGCAGCGTCCAGGCAGCTCCCGTTCGAGCATATTATGCCTTGAGTTGCACATAGCTCCAACGATCCATCACACACACACACACACGCTGAGTGTGCTGTGTGACTGTGAGATCGCCCTGATCATCTTCAACAGCACCAACCGTCTGTTCCAGTACGCCAGCACAGACATGGACAAAGTGCTTCTCAAGTACACGGAGTACAGCGAGCCGCACGAGAGTCGCACCAACACGGACATACTGGAGGTACTGTGCACGCTGCTATTAAAGGAGATGACGGAGAAGCATTATTCAATACAAAATAATACATTGGTTCAGAGCAGGGAGCTTTAACATTGCATTCAGGTTTCAAAAATCCTTTATATGTTACCTTTCTAAGTCTTCCTGATAACATTGTGGGTCATTTTCTACATGCACTTTCTCTTCTGTTTCAGACCCTGCGCAGGAAAGGCCTCGGTTTGGAAGCCTCAGAGCTGGAGAGTGAGGAGAGCATGCAGGTGGCTGCAGACAGATATCCTCTCAGCGAGGGCATGGATCTCTCTGTGGCTCGCCAACGCTTCTATGTCAGTCCACACACACTTCTGCTATTGCACATTCACCACACACACACACACACACACACACACACACACACACACACACACACACACACACACACACACACACACACACACACACACACACACACACACACACACCTAACCCCACCAGCCTACAGACATCTGCACATGTACGTCCCCTGACTGCTGAATTGTATTATTGTATGAGAGAGGTTCCAGGTTGAATTGAGGCGAATATTTGTAATGTTCAGAGGTTTATTTGTCCACTCATATGTTGATAAGAGTATTAAAAACTTGAAAAATATTCCTCTAAGGTACATTTAGAACAGATCAAAAATGTGCGATTAATTTGCGATTAATCGCGATTAAATATTTTAATCGACTGATAGCCCAAGTATTTGCCTTTAGAAACAAAGTTTTTTCTGTCCTTTAAGTAGGATTCAAACCAATTTAGAACTGTTTCCGAAAGTCCCACCCAGTTTTCCAGTCGGTCGAGTAATATGCTGTGGTCAACAGTGTCAAACGCAGCACTGAGATCTAATAATACTAACACTGAAGTTTTGCCACTGTCTGTGTTTAAGTGGATGTCATTGAAGACCTTTACAAGAGCAGTCTCAGTGCTGTGGTTTGGACGAAAGCCTGACTGGAACACATCCAAACAGTTATTTAAATGCAAGAAATTACTCAACTGTTGAAAAACCACTTTTTCAATGATTTTACCTAGAAATAGGAGGTTTGATATGGGCCTGTAATTGTTCATTACTGAAGCATCTAGATTATTCTTTTTTAAGAGCGGTTTAATGCAGTTTTCAGGGCCTGTGGAAAAACACCTGAGTGAAGAGACTTGTTGACTATATGAAGTAGATCTGAGGCCATGCAACGAAAAACATCTTTGAAAAATCCTGTTTGAATAATATCAAGGCAGCAGGAGGAGGACTTCAGAAGTTGTATAATGTCCTCTAGGTTTTTATCATTAATCTGATGGAATTGTGTCATGGTGTTTGAATTGATGTTAAGTGGACATAGGGACAACACATTTGCTGTTCCTGATGCAGAGGCACTGACTGCTTGTCTGATTTTCTGAATTTTGTCAGTGAAAAAGGAGGCAAAATCATTGCACGCCCTGGTGAATAGAAATTCAGAGGCTACTGACACTGGGGGGTTAGTTAGTCTGTCGACGGTAGCAAACAAGGCACGTGCGTTGTTTTTGGTAATGATGTCAGAGAAGAAAGATTGTCGTGCGTTTTTCAATTCCAAATTATAAAGGCCAAGTCTCTATTTATAGATTTCAAAGTGAACCTGGAGATTTGTTTTTCGCCACCTACGTTCAGCTTTTCGACACTCTTTTTTCTGCTCTCACGGTCATGGCCTTTCTCCATGGAGATATTTTCTTCCCAGTCACTTCCTTTACCTTAGTTGGAGCAATGGCATCTATAACATTTTTTATTTTTGAATTAAAATGATCTACTAGCTCATTTACTGAGATGTTAGCAGGGGCAAGTGTGGAAGAAAAATTCTGAGTAAACATTTCCCTAGTATTTTCAGTTAAATATCGCTTTGTGGTTACCTCTTTTTGAACATTTTTGTGAACAGAAATAGAGCTCTCAAAGAAAACACAGGAATGATCAGAGAGTGCAACATCAGTCACCACAACCTTAGAGATATTCAGACCCTTTGAGATAATTAAGTCCAGAGTGTGCCCCTTATTGTGCGTGGGCTCCGTCACATGCTGAGTCAGTCCATAGTTATCAAGAACACAAAACAGTTCTTTAGCCCCTCTGTCCTGGGGGTTGTCAACATGGATGTTAAAATCACCAACAATGACTAGACGATCAAAGTCAATACACACTATAGACAGCAGTTCAGTAAAGTCATCAAAAAAGCTTGCACAGTATTTGGGTGGTCTATAGATATTTAGGAACAGACCTTGAGAGGAACATTTCAGCTGAAGGGCCACATATTCAAAAGAAGCAAAGTTCCGATAAGATGTCTTCCTGCATTGAATGGAATCATTGAACAAAACATCTCCTGTTGTGCTTCATGTGTGAAGGGAAAACTCAGGACAAATTACAAACCATATTTTCACATATTGAGAAAAGGGCCACCAATAGACCAGACTTCACTTGGCTCGCTTTACAGGAATGCAAATGGCTAAACTGAGCTAAATGAAAACAAATGGGACATGAGAATAAATACAGTCTGACGTTGGGGTACCACAGGCTTTCTATATAGCCTCTCATCCCTCAGGTCTTGTCAGTCTGTGTATTGCCTCAAAATTACTTCAAATCGAATTACCTTCCTGCCTTTTATGATGCAATTGCCAAAGCCTCAGTCTGTTACTAAGACTAAAAAGCTATTTTCTGAAATAATGTACCTTCAAGGTGTTATTTAGCGTTACATAAGATGACAGTTGGTATTTGAAATCAACCCATACCCCAGGGTGACTACAAAGTGGAATGGATGGCTCGGGTGATTTGTACCAAGCCTCAGTCAAGTGAGCTCCATTCGGGTTACTGGCCCTCGTAAGGTTTTTACAGGTTGTACATGAGCAAAGGGAAATGGCCTGTGGTTGAAAGGATGTGGAGTAAAGATAAGAGAAATGAGCCAAAACATGCCATTACTTTCCTCTGGTCTCCAATAATTGACAATTCATTAAACATCAACATAATAAAATGTCTGTGGTGAGGTAGTTACTGTTTTTATGGTATTTTAGGGCTATTTGATCGAGAAAGAGCACATCTATGAGAAAGAGAGAGACAATAACAGAAGGATTGTTTAGTAGTCTTTACAGCAGATGTACCATGTGATGCAGCTTTAGCTTTTCTGAACCACAGGAGTTTCACAAAATGTTATACTAGTGCCATTTCAAACCTTTTGTTGGGCTGCAATGATCATTAAAGTTTTAGAAAGCTGGATTTAATATCAAAGCACAAACAAAACATTGCTTTTCTCTGAACTATAGCATGAACCTCAGTCTCTGGAGAAATGAAACTGCAAATCCAATTTCTCTTGATAATCTTATTCGCTACTGAGGAACGCTGAGCTCCAGATCCATCTGAAATGTCTTTGCCATACTAAGCATATTCTTCACTACTTCCTGTAGATGTGAGGTACATCAAGTTATTTCTTCTTTCTTTTGTATCACTTTACCCACGGTCCACATCCACCATCTGGTAAATGGGCCATGGCTGGCCCATTTACAGTTTATTTTCATTTGAGTGAGTTGGGAACTTATTTCTACAGATAGAGAGAAAATCATATTTCCCCAGCAGATCCCAGTGCTGCCTGACATTGATGTATTACTCTGGTCGAAGCATTCCCATTCACTTCTCAAGTAATTACGTTTGGATTCCAGCACCTGCATACTGGAAGAAAAATCTGAAATGTAAACAAACCAGAAACATATTATCTAATATCCAGTTTTTGAAAATGTGCCTGAGGGAGCTCAAATTAGATCATACTGTCTAAGACAACATGAAGTTTGATTGCAGCAGACTGACACTCACATCAACGCAAAGCATGCATTGTGTGCTGTGCTCAAAGAGAACATGCATGAACATCCACTGTTCTTTCTCTGCCACGATAATCATGCATTTAGTGATAACAAGCCTATAATTATCTGTAAGGGTTCAACAGTACATTATTTTCATTACTGATTTAAAAAAATATATGTTGACAGCATATGTGCCTTTCTTTGATAGTAAACAGTTGCCATAGAGATTGCCGGCTAGAATGAAAGCAGAGATGTTGCAGTTAAGCCCCTTTAATCATTTGTCCTATCAGGATTACCAGCCAATTACTTTTTCGCTAATTTCAATCAATTGTTAAGCCTATATTGGTTATTCTACACCCTTGGAAAGGCAGGGGGGGGTTTTCAATGAATTGCAATCCGCAGCCTCACCACAAGATGCCACAACATCCCATACACTGGTCTTTTAATTAAAAATCAATCAATCAGCTTTTTTATGAGCTAACTGTGTGAACATAGATTCCTTGATGACGATGAAGAGTTAATCCGTTCTGCATACATGCAGTGAATCCAATTCAACTTGTACCCATGAAATGAGTCCACAGACCTGATGAGATAAATATTAATGTCCGTGTAAAATGGCTTTTATTCTCTCAGGAGTGGATATGACTGTCACATATTTATGATTTCAGCTGGCTGTGTATGAGAAAGCAATGTGCGGTGTTGCACTATGTCGGAAGTGGTCAGCACGGTCGCATCACAGCACTAAATGTCATGGTTCAAAACGCTGGTGTCCTCCCACAGACACGCAGGTCAGGTTGATTGGCAACGCAAACAAAATGTGCCCCTCGGATTGAATGCTTGTCTGTCTCTGTGTGATTGACTGTCGACCCGTCCAGGGTTCACCCCGCCTCTTGCCCCGTGTCAGCTGGGTTCGGATCCGGCCCCTGCTACCCTCAGGATTAACGTCGGGGTTCAACTGATGGATGGGTTTATATTAGTCACACGGCTCTAGGGATGGCGTATGGTCTGTCAGTCCAGTACTGAAATGTTACATTGATCTCCATGAGATGTTGACATTCAGAGGAAACATTGTATTTCATTTTGTGATCCCTTAACTTTTACTCTTTTAGTGCCGCCATCAAGACAACATTTACATTTCACCAATAACTAGATAACTCAAATCATTCCAATCAATCCTTGCTGCACTTTCTGTTTATGAGTTTAATGGTAATTGGCAAATGATAGCAAACTAACATGCAAAACCAAAATGGTTATAAATGACAATGCTAGGATCTTACTTTAGAATGCTAGCATAGCTGTAGACTCGTTGCCTTTTATCAAACTGAAATACTCAAGCAAACTCAAGATTCAAGTCCATCAAAGGACTTTGTTGCATGCCACTGCATATTGTTCTCCTTCCATTTTCTCCCTCTTCTATCCAGTCATCAATACATGTATGACAATGTTCCCTAAACTTTAAAAACATGTAATAATGTGATGCGTATACAGCCGAGTTTTCAAATGAAGACTGCTTGTTTCTGTAAGGAGGAGAAGGACCCAGAAACAGGAGATGAAGGAGATCCAAACCACCACAACAACATTGGCTGTACATTCTGTGGTTTCATGTCAAAGTAGGAGAGAAGTAATTAGCTGCTCTCCCATAGATCATGTTCCACTCTGACACTTTAAGTCCAGGCCCTTCTGTTCATAAATCCTCTTCCAATTTCTGTTAGGAAAAAACCCACATGGTTTACAACTTAGAGCGGAGCAGATTCCCATTAGAAGAAAATCATGAAACATTTAATGCCAGTGAATGTTTCAGTACAATAAAGCGTAATGAGTTCATGTGTGAACATTCATACTTCAGAGGACGGATTCGAAACTTGATTAGAGCTCGCTTGAATTGACTTCCACAAGTTCACAATTAAAATCTAAATCACTGTGTTCAATAAGTAAAATAAATACAATTTGACTTGTATATAAAGTAGTATAATCATTCAAAAAAAAAGGCACACATTTGTCATCTTTACGAAGAATAAAGATGTCAAATATACATGACTTTTACCCTAAAGGTATTTGATACAGAATGTACTGACTATGGATAAAAAGTGACTGAGCTGATTTGACATTTTCCGACTAAAAATATCCCTTTTGTTCCTTATTATTCTCTAAATGAGGTGTGCATTTAGTGCGATTAAAGATAAAACAGCGCTATAAACTCTTTGTTCTGCCTTTTAATGAGTGACAGCAGCAAATTCCAGTTAAACAACCTGACCTGCGATTACGAATAAAGACACAAAGCCTTTAATGTGATATCTATTAGCCACAGTAACTGTGTGCTTTCCTGTCACTGTTTAGCAATGTGACACACAGCAAGTGTTTTACAGGAAACCTTATCAGACGAAAAGCTCCAAGTGGTAGCAAATAAGTTGGACATGTAATTAAAGTGAACAGATCGGCCCTCTGCCTTGCTGCCATCATTGCACTTCTGTAAGCCTCACTGCTTCAGTAGCTAAGTTACATGTGCTACTCGTGCAATACAGTACTCTGACTGTATGTTCTGCAGGATGACCAGAGAAGGATGGATCTCTTAACCACTTCTGCTGATGGACAACTCATTTGCTTTTTGTCACAGTGGGTAATTAGGCTTGACCAAGCACCCTGTCTCTGTTGGCCAACGAGCAGAGCTCTGCAGAATGCCTGACCCAATGATAAATCATGTCAGTTACTGCTAGTCAGCTTTGTTAGAGATACGGTAGTTGCTTTAAATGACCATGTGTCATTTTGCCTTTTATTCAAAAAGGATGGCAGTGTTTTTTCCACCCCTATCTATCTGTTTATTTGGTATTACATCAAAATAAGCAATCAGAATGTACCGATACAATTTGTGCCAATGAAATTGAATACTGCGGCCTACTCACTTGCATACAGTCCATTTTATGACAACCTTTCCGACAGACATCTCCCTAACAGTTGCGTAATAAGCAATGCTTTTCCAATTTAAAATATGCTTCCATTGTGAACACGTTCAAACGGAAGCACTCTCCTCCACTAGCTTTAACATTAAAAGAACCTGACAGGGAGAGATGGGGAGAGAGGGGAGCGGAGGGGACCAGAGGGAGCTGTTGAGTGTCTGCTGATGGGCTAACTCAATTTCAGGGAATACAATGGAGCCAGAGGCTGATTTCCAAAAGGCACATTGTCATTCTGAGCTGTATGGCACCTGTCTGGTGAGTTCATCTCGTGCGCGGTGGTTGTACTCGAGAGAGGAGGCCGGGACCAGAGGAGAGGACCACATTACGGCGGGCCCTTCGAATGAGAGGGAATTGAAAGTGAAACTGTTTGAAATGCGTTTGAAATGCATTGAAATGAAAAGCGAGCAGCCTCTTATGGCTGTCATTGGAATTCGTTCAGAAAGGCACTCAATTGGTTTTGACCAGATTGAGTAGGTGAACAGGAGGGGATCGAGTGAATCGATCCAGACAATGATGCTGTTGCCTCGGTGACGGCTCCAGGAACCCGAGATCCCCAGGACTGCTGCCGCCAGTTGTTGTACTCTCAGAAAATTCCATTAATAAAAAAAATACAATTTAACACATTTATAAAGCCTTGAAGATCTACATTTTTCGTGTTCAGTAGAGATGTCTAATTCCCATGACTCGGACCCTTAATGCATTAATCAATTGATAATAAATGAGCGGCTGACTGTGGACGTGGGGACTGAGCTGATTTTACAACAAAATAATCCCAATTATTCCTAAAATAATATCCTTTTGTTCCTTAATATTCTTTAAATGGTGTGCATTAGTGAGATTAATGACAAAACAGCAGAATAAACTCTGCCGTATAAAAGGTCTGCTGCCACCAGTCGTTGTTCTCTCAGAAACATCCACCCCCCCGCGTACACCCATCCTCCACCTCTATTATTTCTCCATCTTTCAGAAGGTGGGTGTACCATCAGCTGCAAGTCCCCCCTCTTTGTTCGATGCTCCAATTACAGAGCTGCCTGCACCGATTAAAGAGGCAGCCCATCTGACAGCAGCTAAACACACACACACACACACACACACACACACACACACACACACACACACACACACACACACACACACACACACACACACACACACACTATTCTGTGCAAAGCAAACGGTACACCTAACCCCATCAGCCTACAGACATCTGCACACGTACGTCCCCTGACTGCTCTGCTGTATAGTGTAACAACTTACCTTACACACTCAGCAACACATTCGTCCACACACATCTGTCAGCGCAACAAACCTGACCCTAACAACGGCATATAAACACCTACACAAACACACAAAAACACAGCACACCGCAGGTGTTTGCCGCTGCTGTCTGTCACATCCAGGAAGAAACAACAAGCCATAATGAGAATGGGAGCTCCTAATTGAAGGTGTCATCTTTTTTTAATGGTTGGAGAAACAATTTGCCGGTTTAGACGAAGTGGCTGTTCAGGCGTCTACACAATCACGGCTGGCAGGAGGTTGTGTCCCTGACCTCGCTCGGTGGCAGGTCCTCCAACACTGAGACTCGACCTCGGGAGAGCAGGCTAATCTTTTCACTATTACAGTCTTTTTATGTTCCCATTATTCTCCACCCGTCTTTACATCATTATCTACTTCATGTGTGAATAACTGCACTGTGCTTGGAAAAACAATTTACCTCGTTTGCCCCTCCATTTCTTCAGCTCAATACTACTATGCTTAGTATTAGTAAATCATAGTGAGATAACAAATACAGGTGAATGTAGGAAGTCTTATAACTTCTGCTATCTATAGAGGAGGTAAGAGATTAAAGTTGTCCTTCCTATGTAATTTATCAAATTGAAGGATTATTGTTGTGCGATAATTAGAAAAGGTATAGCCATCTATAAAATATAATATTTATTTATTTAGAGACATTTAAAACACAACTTGGGAAGCAGACGTTATGTAACTTCCTTAACTTTTGCTTTTTAAAATGTTTGTACATGATCTCTAAAGTGTGTTCATGCTGTATTGTAATGACATGTTTTGCATTCTGACAGTATAACAACCACAACAAACCAGTATTGATTTCCCTGTCATAAAGTGATTTACTAATAAATATATACTACAGACAAAGACACCTAACCTCGGGTGTTTTACAGAAGCTGGCAAGAGTTTTCCCTTTTTTATTGTGTTGTAAGTATCTTTTTGTAACACACACACACACACACACACACACACACACACACACACACACACACACACACACACACACACACTTTCTGGCAGTACAAATAAAAAGTGTACATTATCACTAGAGGTGCATGTGGATAATGTTATTAGTCAGCAGATTCAGCTTGTAATGGTGGTATAACTGAACCCAAAGCTTACGAAACATCTGAGCTCAAGCAGGTAAATAAAGTCAAAGGAACCAGCACTTAAGATTTCTGCTTCGTCTAACAACAACAACTACTTTTATCCAACACTACACACCAGCAGCAATGATCCAGTCTGACACTGAGAACAACAACTGACAAAAGGTGATCTCTGCCGATGTAGCGCTTTGCCTCTTCTTACCTTGAGAAAACAGGCAAGGAGGAGGGTGTGTGAAGTGCTGCTCTGATGCTCAGCTGCTCATGTTCACAAGGTGTGTTCCTGCGAATAAAGTGAGACAAGGAGATTAACAGGATGGGAGGTGGAGTCATGCTTGCAGCTGTGCCAGCCCGCTGGAATACAGAGCACGAGGATTAGTCCTCCTGCTCGTCTAGACTGTTGGAGCTGAATAGAGGTGAAAACGACAATGTGTAGGACTTCAAAGAACACCACTTATAAACATAGTAACATCTGAATGTCACAGCACTGTTGAGCCAACGTACTTCCATTCTAGTTTTAAACTTTAACCTGAACATGTAAGTGAAATCGGCTCAAACGTAATATTGCTGGCTATTCCTCACAAATCCCCGTGACCTCACCGTGAAATGATACGCTCCGGTTTCTCTTTGCACTGCTGTCTTCTGTGAGCGCCTGCCAGTGCTCAGTCATTACCGAAGGCCCATTTCCTTGCTGAGATATCAGAGGCCTGTAGCGAGGCTGCGAGGGGTGAGCGAGGCATGTCCTGTGGGCCCAAACCACATCATGAGCAGGCAGGGATTCTGACTGCTGGAGCATGAAGCAGAAGCAGCCACACTTCATAAATCCTGCTCATCGCGGGGCTGCACAGGATGCTGTGGGAACAACATAATTGCAGTTCTTACTTGTTGTGTTCAGCTATAGGTAGTGGTGGGCATACACCTGAAGTGTAGTCTCTTATCATCAGCCAGCAGAATTATACATTGCTAATTGCTATATCTTGCCTTTGTAAACAAGTTCTGATTCATTAAAACCTACATCTGAAGCTCTGTATTTGCTTGAAATGACAGGTTGTTCCCTCTCTTCTGTAAAGAAAAGTGTGTCCAACCTCCTGGACACAAAACTAAGAGAAAACTAGAGTTCCATTATGCTCCTGACATCCATCAATCTTTCAGTCATTTCAAGCTCTGAAAGCTTGCATGTCCACCTTTGCACTGCCTGGAAGCGAAACACACAACGAATATCGCAGAGACAGATACAGAGCTACAAAAAACAATCGCCCATTTTGAGTGAATGAATTACAAGTGATTGTGCTTTGTAATGAAGGCAGCGGAGCATATTGTGCAAATGCTCTGCTTTTTAATGGTTTCATTAGAGAACCTCAGTCAAAGTGGAGCAGAACATTTGAACATGGAGATGAGCGAGGAGCGCTGCCAGAAAACAGCACCGCGACTCAAGAGCCCGTGTTAATTGCTGCAGCGGTCGACAGATGTGCCTCACGTTTCCGCCCATTTTCTGCTTTATCAAAATTAGTTAGCCCACGAAAATGCCGTTGTCTTCCTAAACTAAATGATTTACGACCGCTAAGATGCATCATGTCGTTATCATTTCCGACATTCTTTATTCGGTTTAGAGAGCATGCTGTCTGCGGCCTCAGGCAGTTGAACGTGTGTTGAATCATTAACTACAGCTACTGATTTGTCCCAAATTACACATTTAAAAAAGGTACAACTTCAAACAACCTCTTTCAGAGGTTTCAGATCTATTTTGTTAAGCCTCAACTCACCTAGTATTTTAACACCAACTGACTCCCCAATCCCCACAAAGTTTCATTTTTTAAGGCCGACTATCAAAGTAAACTATAAAGTCAGTCCGTCTTGTGGACCTGAAGGAGGGACAGCCCGATGTGCTGAGGTGCCCCAGCCTGAAAACAGTCTCCCTCCGCTGACAGCCGCACAGCCATTAATCAGCAAACTCATTAAGACGATCTGCACCGAGTGCCCACAGCTCATAAACTCTGGAATAGACCATAGTGGCTTTTACCTCCTGAAGCATCTGCTTATTTACTTCTCAGTACAGTCAAGCAGCCCATTGCAGATGACGAAGGCTGTTTATCTGCATTATATTTATTCATAGCACACAGTCTTTCTTCAGGTATGCGAGAACAAAAAAAGCAAAATCCTAATCAATAACATTGGTGACCGAGGAATTGCACTGAAATCGTAAAGGGTAATACGAGACAGAAACGTATTCTTAACATTGATTCACTTCTGTCGAGAACAATACACTATTGTAATGAATAAAAAATGAGCAATACATCCTAATTCTGTTTCAGAGGCTGGAGAGAATTGCTGGAGGTAAACTGCAGAGTGTAGCCTAAATACTGAACATTTCCATTATGTAAAATATAAATATTTACGAGGCTTTGTTTATGCAGAGCGGAGAAAGCTCACACACAAAAAGACAGCTCACAAACAATAGTGCACTCAAGGTCCCATCCAGGGACAATGTGCATGCTTTCCAAATTAGACAATATTTCATGGTCACATTGAGGCTATGAAAATATGTTCCTGCTCACACGGAGAGCCTTATGTTCTCCTACGGCTCCATTTAAAAAGGAACACTACAGGTGCAATCTCCCACTCGTAAGTTAGGTAAAAAGATCACTTTGGTAGAGGCGCTCTTGATAAGTGAGTGTGAAAATAGACTGTAAAAAGTGTTAACAAGTTTTAACACCTAGGGTAAGGGAGGCGTGTGGTGCAGTGGGAGGTGCGTTGGTGTTCGGATCAGGAGGTCAAACAGGTTCAAACCCCACTGCAGTCAGCATGTCGTTGTGTCCCTGGGCAAGACACTTCACCCCAAATTGCTCCAGTGGGGATTGGCCACAGTATTGAGTATGGAAGTCGCTTTGGATAGAAGCGTCTAACAAGTGACATGTAATGTAATGTGATATGGTAGAAAAAGGTTTTATTCTCGAAAAACCTGTGTGAAGTTGCCTGAAGCCTCTCACATGAGCAATGGCATTCTCTACTTGTCAGGGAATCATTCTGTATACATGTTTGCCTTTTGCCCTCTGACGCAGATGCCCAATCTCCCTTAAGGAGGGGCTGCCCAAGCATTTTGTTGTTGTTACCAGTTTATGACCGGGCAATTCTCGGTCAGAAATAGTTATTGTTGTGGGACACCTGGAACACATCCTTCTCGGGGCGTAGATGACTCCGAGCCATAAGCGACAACAAATGTGATTCAGTGTCCTCAGCTGTTTAGTCCATCTATTGAAGAATGTTGATTATTACACTCTGAACTAGTTAAAACCTAGAACTACAGGAGGGTTCTTGAGAATCGATTGTGGCATCTCAACCGTGTGGTCAACTCGTGGCCCGTGACATGTCTTGTGAATTCTCCGGCCGAAGCTCCAAATAAACTGTCAGCGTTTGCCATCAAAGCTCCAGCTCTCCACGCGTCTCTCTACGTCCTGACTCTCCATTGCTACAGAAGTTTCCCCCCACACTACTGTATATCCTTTCTCTTCTCAAGGCAACATTTCCATGTTGAAATCAATGGCCCGTAGGTTACGTGTACAACTTAAGTTGCCATGGTGATGGGAGCCTGGTTATGTGTTAAAATAGTGGAACAAACTTGAAAGAAACACGTTTAGCGTAGGTTGAGACCGTCCATCCCATAGAAACAAAATGTCAGAAATGTTTTATGTTAGGAAAGATACCCTTGAGATCTATCAAATGCTTTTATCATGGCAACAATAGGACAATGTGTGAAAGAATCAACAGTTCAATTCCTATAATATCTGGAAACAAGTATGTTTGCGTAATAACCATTTGTTTGGACATTTGTACATTCAACTTTTCAGTTAGAGGCATGCAGGGAATGGGATGCAACATCATTTATTCCGATTGATACTCTCCAAAAATGTGTTGGGGCTTCATATTCTTGGCAGCACATTTTTGAGCAATAGCATTCAGTTCCAAATTGTCAGTGTCGTCCTGTTGAATTTGCAGGACAAGTAGTCTATTCAGCCTTGTTTGTGAAATTATGCTTCTCAAATATGTCTTACGCCGTCTGAGTGATGAGAAGCTCCCCTCGGCTGAGGCTGATGAGCTTGGCAAGGCCAACAGTATTTTCAGCAGAGTCCTGGCCTCACTGAAAAGCCTCCAAGCTTCTCTGAGATTTTGTATTTTAGCAATTGCCAACTTCACCACCTCAGTGGTGCCTGTGTTTGGGTTGATATTGATCGGGTAAGGAAAGATGCTCAGTTCAAGTTTATTTTTCTTTAGAGCTGCCTTCACACGATAAGATGTGCTCTTTGCTCACAGTGAGGTAGATGCAGAGCCATGAGGTAAAGACAGCTAGTTAGTTTAGTTTTTTGGTTACCTTCCCTGGTTGCCGGGGCCCTTCATGCCGCTTTCATATTATTGGTTTCCCTTTGAAAGATCAGCAACAATCGAGGTCAGAATTGAAATATTTCCAACTTCAAGCACTGCGCTCTTCTACAATTTAAAGCGGTGCTTGAGCCTAGTTGGTTGGAGTAAACAATAAACCATAGGAAAACAACGACAAAGCCAGCGGAGAGCATTGCCTTGCTGAATAACTCTGATCTTGAGAATACATTTATGCAAATGTTCACGCCAAATAACATTTCAAAAGATTGGAATTTCTTTGCCAGACCAGCTAAATGACTTCCAGCAGGTCCTTTGTCATGTTCTGAGATGTCCTGCAGAGCCTCATGCAAAGCTTGGTCATTGTCAAGTACACTTCTGATAGAGGAATTCTGGCGGGTGCACCTTGTGGGGCTTAGGCTGCGGCCACACGAGGACGAATTCGGTCGTTTGCGTTACTGTTTAGTGTCATATAGACCGTTCGGCCACACGAGGACGACCGAATACGGCACTAAACGACTGAGGAAACGATAACGGGTCCCAAGGTGGATAGAAAGGCATACGCAACTCTCTGGGGGTCAAACGGCTCCGTGTGTGCGCCCTATCCGAACATTTTCAGATCACTGATAGTGATTGCGCAATAGCCCCGCCTCTCCCCACCTCTTCTGCTCACCTCCGCTTACCCCGCGCCATTGCTGAAGTGTTTCGCCACCAACAACAACAACAATGGCGGATCGCAGAGTTGCTATCGTGCTCCGGACGCTATTGACCATGCTACAGTTGTTTGTGCAACATCTACAGCAATAATGATGAGGCAATAGCCCCGCCTCTCCCCACCTCTGCTGCTCACCCCCACGTCAAAGTAAACTGCACCCTGAATTCAGATTATTTATCTTTCTCTCGCGAGTGAAGTCTAATCTGACAGGACGGAGACACGCAGCTCTGCTCACCTGCAGCTCCTCCCGCTGCAGCAAAACACACACTTCAAGTCAGATCATCACCCTTAGCTATTTTAATTACCTCTCAAACTCCCTAAACTAGTTATAAATATGTTTATTTTTACAGTCGGCCGGGTCACTGATTACTGGATGAGCTGCTGCATGAGACAGACACTGACGCTGTCCGAAGAGAGGGAGGAAAAAGAGAGGCTCCGTGTATTTTATTATTATAATATATAGAGTCGTTATTCATTTGTTTTAAAGCTCAATAAATAACAAAGAAGACCTTTGACCGGCACTTTTATAATTTTGTCCGGAAGATTTAAACTTTAATACACGTTGACTGGCGAAAAACTCTGCCCGGTTCCCTCGGCCCCCACCGCGGAGAATAAACAGAAGGGCAACCATGACAACCATGCTTCTTCGCTGCTTTTGTGGAGGAAGTTACAGCGCCACGTACAGGCTCCTGCATATGTACTGCAGCTTCTCCAGCGGTTGGAGCTAAACGGAGTGGTCTCGTGTGGACAGACACTATCCGGATAACTATTGCGTGTGGACGGAAGCTTGTTTGTGATTGCGTTTGCGTTAATCCTATGCGTTTAGCCGTTTTCGTCCCCGTGTGGCCGCAGCCTTAGTGTGCGAGGTGTTCATAACTCCACACGTGTTGGACTAAAGAACCTGGCAGGATGCTTTAAACTACTTGTGACAAAGTTCACTTTATCCTGGAAAAGGTCAAATGTGTCCAGTACAAGATGTACCTCATGTGTGACATCCTGTAATATCAAATTAAGGACATTGTATCCGAAGTGCACAAAAAATGTTACATTTCTTTCCATTTGAACTGGCCTCTCTCCTCGTCTGACTCACTGCAGCTCCACCTGTCTCTCCCCTGACTCTTAAGATTCATTTTCCTTAAAGGACGATTGATAATCAGAATCGTAACTTAATAGTAAGTTACTGTCAATAATGATACTTGGTGCTTTTCTCCTGGTTATATTTATTTTTGTTTGTCGCAGCCTAATGTTAGCTGAAATTAAAACACATTAGTTCCTACTAGGGCATTGCGTTCCAAGAATGCAGGGTTGTTGGTTGTTCCTAGAGTCTCTAAAAGTACAATGGGAGCCAGAGCCTTTTCTTATCAAGCTCCACATTTGTGGAATCAGCTTCCAGTTTGTGTTGGGGCGGCAGACACCCTATCCGTTTTTAAGAGTGCGCTTAAGACCTTCCTTTTTGATAAAGCTTATAGTTAGGGCTGATTAGATTCAGCCCCTAGTTTTGCTGATATAGGCTTAGTTTGTCGGTGGACATCTTATTTACATTACATTACATTTAGCTGACGCTTTTATCCAAAGCGACTTACAATAAGTGCGTTCGACCAACAAAATACAAACTTGAAGAAAACAGAATCATATAAGTACATCAGGCTTCATAGAGCAAAAACATTTCAAGTGCTACTCAACTGGCTTTAGGTAAGCCAGTCCTTTATTAGTATATAAGTGCTTTGTTAATAGTTCTATCGGTCAAAGTGGAGTCGAAAGAGATGAGTTTTCAGTCTGCGCCGGAAGGTGTGTAAGCCATCTGCTGTCCTGATGTCAATGGGGAGCTCATTCCACCATTTTGGAGCCAGGATAGCAAACCCACGTGTTTTTGCTGATGGGAACTTGGGTCCCCCTCGCAGCGATGGTGCAGCGAGCCGTTTGGTTGATGCAGAGCGGAGTGCACGTGCTGGGGTGTACGGTTTAACCATGTCCTGGATGTAGGAAGGGCCAGATCCATTCGCAGCATGGTACGCAAGTACCATTGTCTTGAAGTGGATTCTAGCAGTTACCGGAAGCCAGCGGAGGAGCGGCGTGGTGTGGGAGAATTTAGGAAGGTACTTCTTCCTTCTCTCTGTCTATACCTGTGTACTCTCATGTTCCGATTAACCCAGCTTCCCCAAATGTCTTTCTTTTTGGTGTCTATATACGCCGGGATCCGGAGTCATGGATGATCCTGCGGTCCTGTGTCCTGGATCGCGAGCCCTGGATCTTGAGTCGTGGCTATGGTCCTGGATCATCGGTCCTGGATGGATATCCTCGTGGATTCATCTTCCTATTATACACACATGCATTTCCAAACATTTGGTCTACCTATGTTGCAAATGTATTATCTTTTCAATTTACACACGGCATCTATTGCACGTCTGTCCGTCCTGGGAGAGGGATCCCTCCTCTGTTGCTCTCCCAGAGGTTTCTCCCATGTTCCCCTTTAAACTGTGGGTTTTCTTCTGAGGTTTTTCCTTGTACGATGTGAGGGTCTAAGGACCGAGGGTGTCGTATTGTCATACTGATATTCTGTACAAACTGTGAAGTCCACTGAGACAAATGTAACATTTGTGATATTGGGCTATATAAATAAACATTGATTGATTGATTGATTGATTGATTGATTGATTGATTGATTGATTGATTGATTGATTGATTGATTGATTGATTGATTGGTAATGGGCACTTTGGCTATTTTCAGGCAGCAGGCTTTCAGTTCCCTGATGTTGCCAAACGAGCATTACTAGCAGACCTTGAATTAATAATGCAATATTCACTCAAATATTGACAAGCCAATTATCCCTTAATTCAGGCTAATATTTAGATTATTTCTATAAAGTGGTCCACTTTGCATTTTGTTTTTGTTTCTTAATTGGTGTGATATTGTGATATTTGACGTGAGGATAATGTCTGTTGTTCCCCACTCAGATCCCTCCCTGCAATAGGAATAAAGTTCTTATAACTTTGGCCGGATTACTTTCTCAACAGTTGTTCTGGGTCAATGTTTCTAAAACCACTTCAGGAGAGCTCCACCTGAGAAATAGCCCTTGCTCGCCGGATGTGCTGAGCTCAGGGTTGCACTGGTTTTAGACGGTTGTGGTGAAGGGTTAGATGGGAAACATGCTGAACAAGGGGTTCATGCTCTAATAGAGGTTTAGAGCAGGTTCAGGGCGAGGGAGAGAGCGTGGCAGCAAATTATCCTCATATTAGACATAATTGGACAAAACACAGAGGTTATGTAGAGGAGGTAAAGTAAAGGTGGTAACACTATTAACGTCAGCTAAACAAAAGTAATTATTACGTTATAAAAAAGGTGTGTAAAGGTGCTTTTAAAGGTCCAAGCCAGCTTGAGTTTTTTTTTTATTATTACCTGTTTTTGTGAGTTTCTTGAAATCGTAAAATGATCATTTATACGGGCTGCTTAAAACAAAATAGCATGACAATGATATTTATTTTTCCTAAAAGTAGTGTAGTAACGTTAAAGCTGTATTCGCCCTAAGTGTGCTACACTTGGTCTATTGCTCAGTTGCATTACTGCAGTGAGACCAAAAAGCCAGCTTAGGTTAAGCCCAAAGTTAGTTTGCTCAGCGCTTATCCTGCCTTATGGGACATAACCCAGAAACAGAGGTGACAAAAACTGAGAGCAAAGAGGTGAAGATAATCCTCTAACAAGCTCAGTGAGCGAGAAAGGACAAAAATGTTTCATCAAAGTTGACCATGAGACCATTAGACAGGAGATGTAAAACATAGCTGCTTTTCTGTGTGGCAGCCCCCACCCTCTGAAACGCTCTCCCTGCGGAGAGTCGCAACATCCCCACACTGGACGCCTTCAAAAGGGCCCTCAAGTCCCATCTGTTTGCCAAGGCATGTTTTGTTATGTTTGTTTTTTGCCCGACTACTTGTAAAGCGACCTTGGGTCCCTTGAAAGGTGCTATATAAATCAAAGCTATTATTATTATTATTATTATTATAGTTCAGCTTAAAGCATACAGACTGGAGACAGGAGGAAATAGCTAGACCAGCTCTTTCCGAAGGTAACAAAATCTGACTACAAACGCCTTTCAAACTCAGACTGAACACTATATCTAATTTGCTTGACGACTACAAAAAACAAAGTGTGGTTAGATTGCAGTTGTGATTTTGTTACTTGGCCAGAATGTATCTCAGGTGGATGCAGTTACTTCCTGGAGTCTCCACTAGTTACCTGGCAAACTGTTTCGATATTTGACACAAAAAGAGCCCATGAGGGTTTTTTGTATGAATCCATGGCAGCCCACCTTGAGCTGATTAGCAGCCCACATGGGTAAAACGTATGGGACCAAAATGGCGCTGGCATTTTATACCCATAACCACAACATGAGTATGCTGGGCACATGCCAGATTCTTAGCACTTGGAAAATTAATTGTTGTGCCAGGGTTAACGACACTACAAAAATCCCAATGATTTACATCAGGTTCATTCATAGTTATGGAAATATTACAGCTGCTTTAAATCACAGTTTATACTCAATCTCACTTGACAGGTGACTGTAAAACCAACCCTGTAGTATAAACCATCATCGTAATATAAGTGCAAGGCTCACAAAGTCAAAGTGTGTGTGAGTGCGGTGCTGATGTAGAATGGGTAAGGGGGTATATGTGTGTCCAAACCTTAAAATCCAGTCATCCCTTGTGCAATTTTCACGGAGGCTGGGTTTCATCAGGTTTTGTATTTCAGACCTATTGATTATCTGCAGTGAGGGGCGCACTGTGACAAAACCCCAGCAGGAGTCCTCCATCTCTAATAAGCCACACACACACACACACACACACACACACACACACACACACACACACACACACACACACACACACACACACACACACACACACACACACACACACACACACACACACACACACACACACACACACACACACACACACACACTTGCTCCCGTGGTTATGAGAGAGACAACAAAACATTAAAGCTCACACTGGTATTGGCGCTTTAATGGGATTATCCAATTTGCTGTGAATCAATAAAATCGTTCACCTCACAGCTCTAGCTTAACACAGATGTAGTATTTAAAGATATCTTTCCTATATTCTTTATGTTTAGATCTAACGGTTGTTATTGGTTAGCTGATCGATCCCCTTCTTTTGAGGCCAAGCAGTATCTGTAAGCTAGTCCTCTCTTCCTAATCGATTCTTTGACCTTTGAGTCTCCTAGACACAGTGAGACATGCAGGTACAAATATGAAGGGGAACAGCACGTAGCCTCTTATGGCCAGACTATTGGGCAAACAGATGTGCAAGGGCCAATGTTGAATGTATTATGCTCTTAATTATTCATTTTGAGCTGGCAGGACCTTAGTTAAGTTAAGTCAAGTTTATTTTTGTGCTTCAGAATACCAGAAAATAGGCAAAAATCATACATGACAAATCAAAAACATAACATGATAACATAAATGATGCATAAGATAGTCTATATAAACATGTAAAATAATTTAATATACATTATTACAGAAAAGGGAAACAAATAAAGAGGTATGATGTTGTTAGTGCTATCATTAAAACGGGAATAATAGTATAATAGTTTAACCTTTTAGACAACACACAAACCGATGGTAGAATGTGGCTGACTGTATTTACTCGAGTAATTTAACTTGATTTAAGTATTCCCAGGTCCTATCTACTCCTCTACATTTCAGAGGGTGATATTGTACTTTGTATAGCATGCTATGCTTAGCTTTAGTTAATTGACATCAAAGTTCCTATCTAAAAAAAAATGCTATCTATCTAAGATTGAGATTAGCAATACAATTTACAATCAACAAATTATGTCTAAAGATAAGCCTTTTATAGATCCCTTTTTTCACAAGCTAGCCAACAGTAGACTAATCTAGTAAAAAATAAATCCTGCAACATTGTGATGATGACAAATACACCAATGTCATTCATAATGGACAATTCTGCACAATGACCACATTAAATCTATGTTGATGCTAATGCGTTTCAACTTTAACTTAAGTACATCATGAATGAAGGACTTTTACTTGTAACAGAATAATTATAAAAGGTGGTATAAGGGCTACTACTTTTACTAAGTAAGAAACATACCTGAATCTTCAACTACTGTTAAAAGCTAACTGAAAGCTTGCAAAGGGAACTATGTTTTAGTCTGTTTTTGAAAAGAGGACAGTGTTGTAGTCAGTTTGTGGAAGATTTCATGAGTTCACTGAGCATTTTAACAAAGTAGAGATAAGCCATTTATAGATGTGGTTTTGATGGGAGCCAGTGAAGAGAAGTTAAAATAGGACCCATGTGTCCAAACATTTTGTTTTTGCTAAGTACTGTGTCTGCGTCACTCTGGATACGCTGGAGTTTATTTATCACATGTGGTGTTCCCCCCACAATCCAAGCTCTGTCTTTCGTAAACGGTGAAAAGGTTATAAATCAAGAAAATAGAGGCTTCTCAATACTCAAATGTCCCCTCCTCGACTCCCCTCCTCGACTCCCCTCCTCGAGACTTAGACCCGCCCACAGGAGATGCGAGCGGAGGACCGAGGAGGGGAACCGAGGAGAGAGGAGGGGAAGCAGCAGACGTTTAAAGAAATGAGAACTCCTCTCCTCTGAGCGGTCATATTAAAGCGACGTCCGTTCATTATGACGTGGCAACAGCTGCATCAGCTGTCGAGTGTTTTGTCATATTTTATAATCTCTGTTAGATCAGCTGAACATTGTTCCCCCACATATTTTATTTGAATTCATTGAGAGTGCGGTATAATGAGACAATACCAGGCTACAGATGCGGACACACACACACAAATATATTTATATAAATATATACAATTTAAAGTATGAGAGCACTCTCATAATAACGTAACACAGTCAGAGACTGGATATATCCCCCCCCCCTCTCTCTGGTCGCTGAAATGGGGAATTGAAATTACGGGCCAAAAGTTGTATTTGCAAGTATTAAAAGTAAGGACATCAAACCAACTGAGACCCGTCTGTCCGCGGCATCTGCGCACTGTACAACACACACCTACACACTGTACAACACACACACACCTACACACTGTACAACACACGCACCTACACACTGTACAACACACGCACCTACACACTGTACAACACACTGTACAACACACGCACCTACACACTGTACAACACACACCTACACACTGTACAACACACACCTACACACTGTACAACACACACCTACACACTGTACAACACACACCTACATACTGTACCACACACACCTACAGCTGCTAAAGCATAATCAGGCTACAGCCGTTGTGTATTTTATTATGTGAAGCACTAAATGGTTTTAGAAAAATATGGACTCTTTGTAGATATCTACTAAACTAAAGCAAATAAAGAGAGTAGGCCTGTTATACTGAGTGATATATATTTTACACACTGCTCTGCTTTCTGCAGGACCTCACAGCTGTTCTCACTGTAAACATCGCGTTGCGATGAGAGCAGGTTCTCAAATAATATCCAGGGGATGCATGCAGAGCTGTCATTGGCTGAGATAAGTCCGGCCGTGCGTCACGCCTCCACCGTTCCCGGAAATGCATCCGCGGAGGAGCCGTGGAGGAACCATCAGTGTCTCCTCGGTTATAGCTCCTCCAGAGAGCCTCCTCGATGCTCGATCCTCGGTCCTCGGTGTGCATTTAGAGAAATGAGACGTCCTTCAAAATGGCGCGCTGAAATTCATTTCCGGGTCACTACCGGAGGACCGAGGAGTCGAGGAGTCGAGGAGGGGAAATTTGAGTATTGAGAAGCCTCTAATGTCTTACCTTCATTTAGGTCAGCAGCAGAGAAGCAGAAATTCCATTCAAAGTTTGTGCATTCGTGGACGAAACGTGACTGCCATCTTGTGGCGGGAAAAGGAAAAGCTACCCATTGACGTCACTGTCGCAAAAACAAACAAACATCGCTTTACGGTAGTTTGTGATTTTAAAATTCGACATGGCATCTTCATTGATTTGCAGCGAAACTCAAAGCAGGTAAATTACAACTGTAAATGAATCGTGTTTATTACTTTAAAGATAACCAATGGACTTATATGTAAGGCTGTCTCTCATTAACTTAAATAAATACCACGCTAATTCAACCATCCTAGATAATGCCACATGTTCTGCTGTATGTCACCCTCCTGTTGGCTAGTGTTGTTGTCATTTCAGGGTGAGTACAGTTTTAAACAGAGATGTGAAGCAGTATGGAAAGAAGTACATGTTTGACTGCAACGAAGAGACGTGCTGGAACTCAGACCAGGTACATTTGCATATGTGTCCCAGTAGCATGAAAAAAAACGTATTGCATATACTGTATATGTACTTTATATTCTTATATTATAGCTGTAAACACTTTAAGAAAAAAATAATGTTTTCTTTAGTTTTTTTTACTTTACCTCCTTTTCCTGCATTGCATTCATTGTGGGATACTACAGTAGTAGTAGTAGTAGTAGTAGTATAAAAAGTGGTCCTTGCTAAGCCCTAAATATCCCCCTGGCCTCTCATAATTTGTGTGGGGCAAACTGGTTTAGGCTATACAAAAAACGAACAAAGTCACATCTGTTTAGTGGGTTTTCCAATGTAAGCAATAACACTAGGTATTCCAAACTACTAACAATTCATATCAAATAACAATAAACAAATATTCTTTAAGACTTCTCACAGAAAGTGATTGTTCTACTGTACGTATGTCTGAGAGAGTCATTCACATCTTCTCTTTGACAGGGTGACTGTCAGTGGGTGTCTCTGGAGTTCCCTCAATCTGTCAAAGTGTCAGAGTTAAAGGTCCAGTTCCAGGGAGGCTTCTCTGCCAAGACATGCAGACTACACGGTAAAACTCAGAGATAAAATATTCTAACTTTAAGCCTGGTCACAAATTGTTTACTTATCCATACTTGCTTAAGTGTTCTCATGTGTTTCATTTTACAGACAAGATCTAAGGCAGGGGTCTGCAACCTTTTTGACCGAAAGAGCCATTTTGCCCCCTTTTCCATCAATTTTTTTTTTGTCTGGAGCCGCAAAACATATTTGATAGCTTGATTGCTTATAAAGTCAGGTTATTCGCCTGCAAGAAAAGGCGCTTGCGCGGGACCGTAGCAGGATATGACGCATATTTGAGTTGACCTAATTAAAACCGTTTTGTTTTTTATTTATGTGTCAAAATACAAGATACAAAACATTTTCAACCGTGTAACAAAATATAAATAGTCCTACAAATATTTTATTTTATTTCCTTCTTATTTTTGTCTAAGCTCAAGGGAGCCAGAGCAGAGGGGTTGCCGACCCCTGATCTAAGGTGTAACAAGATAAGGTACATTATTTTCCACTTTTTCTTACAACAGGTTGCCCGAAAGATGGAGCCTTTACCCAGATCTGCGATTTGTATCCAGAGGACGACAACTCTCTCCAGATATCCTTCAGTATTACTGTGCAGCATTAGATGGTAGCCCTGTAGTTTCTTGAAATATTCCATGCTAAATGTTTTAGATATAGTTAACCTACATTTTCTACAAAACATCATTCATTGCATTAATTATAATAATGACAAATGAGGATGTTTCCCACAAATATAACATGAAAAAGCCACTGTATCAGAAATATATGGAATTGGAATTTAATTCATTCAAACATTCATTCAGTTACAGCAGCTTGGCTGTATCTGTCACTCTTACACAGTGTTTCCTTTTACTGTTCTACATGGTTCATAATAAGCATCAGACAATATTTTCCTGGCTATGCCTTTCACTATGCTTATCTTTTTCTTAACTCCACACCCACATCTTTCCCATACAGGAGGCCCCTGCTGTGGACAAAGTAAAAATAATGTTTGAGAATAGTGCCGACTTTTTTGGGAGGATTATTGTTTATTCCTTAGACATCCTGGGGGGGAAAACCTCATGACCATTTTTTGAAGGCCTCTCGTGAGAGAGGAGGGGGCTCCTGAGTAAAGTGCTGCATGGTGTGGAGGCACTTGGGAGACATGTCATCTGTTCTGCCACCTCATGAACTGATGTGAAAGTGGCCTTTTTTGGTATGGACTATTTCTGGGACCTGTCGAGCCATTTCGCTCTTCATTACTGAAACACAAAAGGCTTGGCACTGACTCTGACTCTGAGCTTTAATTGCAGATTGAATGGGTATTTTGTTCTCCTAATATATTGTAATGGTGCTTTTTTTCTACTTATATCGTGCCTTTGAATTGAAGCCTCAGACCAGTGGAACACAGTATAAAAATATGTTTTTATTAAAACTTGTTCATTGCTGTGCTTCAGCCAAACAAAAATAAAATCTGCTGCAAAACAAAGCATTTAGTCCTTGTTTGTACATAGTAGATGAACAATGTAATGCATACAAATGGAATAAACAATAGGTATAAAATAGCAAATGATGGTAATGTCTCTGAAGAGCTGTTAGTAGATCTGAGATAAACAGCGTCCGACCGTTTTTTTATTCTTGTCATGTAGGTGGTGTGTACAGCTTCAGAATATGGTCCTCCAACACTTTCTGAACTAGAAAACAAAATAAAAAATGTTTGACGGTAACCTTTAAAAAATATATATTTGTTAGATTTAAAAACACAATACATACTCTTTGTGTGTCCAAGGGCAACAGCTAAGGCCATTGGACTGTACCCAGAGTCAGACTCGATGGTCATGTCTGCGCCTTTGGCTTAAAAAGAGAGTAAGGGTAATTATTAAGCATTCATTACATTACATTGCATTTAGCTGACGCTTTTATCCAAAGCGACTTACGTGCGTTCGACCAACAACATTCAAACAGATGTTTCCACAATCATGGCTCTACATAATAAACATGCAATGTACCTAGGAGTGACTCTACACATTTGATGTGGTTCCCTCGCACAGCATAAAGTAGAGGAGTTCCCCCATTCTGTTAAAAAAAACAAGAATTCATTAAAAAGAGAAACTATCCCATTCTAGTTATATTTTCCTTTAAATATGTTGTATCCATCTTAATACATGTGTGTTGCTTGCCATAAGACATACATCTTGTGAACTTGTGATGAAATGCCAGACATAAAGAAAGTGATGATGTACCCAGTCAAATGTGTTAATGTCTACTCCATGTCTGAGAAGAGAGTCCACAATGTCCACGTAACCCCCGGAGCTGGCCAGGGTCAGGGCGCTCTCTCGCTCCTTCGCAATGGTTTTGGGGTCTGCACCCTAGAACAAAAAATCCCCAAAACACAGGGTAAGATGGTGCATTTAGTCTTGATAATATGTGCACGTCTTTATGGACTGCAGTCGCTTACTTCTAACCTTTTCCAATAGGAAATCCACCACAGCTTTCTCTCCAAACGCTACTGCCCACATGAGAGGCGTGAAGCCCCGTTCATCCTGTTGACTTAGCAGTGAACTGTCTGCAAAATAAAAACCAGTCACTGCCGATCAGTGGGAATCTTTGTACAACTTACTGGCAGGCAAAATAAACATGATGTATAACTGCTTAGTGACAGCCAGAATTCTCACCTTTACTCAGGTGTGCAGCCACCTGTGAAACATCGCCTTGAGCTGCCAACTGATGTATAGACAGAGCTGAGGGGAATAAAATATGAATAACTTAATCTGCTAAAGACAATAAAAATACCATGATTCCAACAAATTGTATAAGCACTTTGCCCAACAAGCATCCTACTTACAGTCCAATGTTGCAGGGCGGACTGTAACCTCATTCCCACGCTGCTTGTTAGTCAGAGTGGTGGGATGTATGGACTCTTCATCCACATCCATGATTTCTGGAGACACTGGCCCAAGCAGATCAACTACAGTCATGTCTGTGTCACTGCTATTTATTATTTTAAGACTACAAACGTCAGGGGACAGATGCTATACAGACATGTATCAATAAAGTCACCACAGATAGGAAACCTAAGCTAAAAGATACAAATACACACACATACCATTGGACCTCTCATCTGTTGACTCGGGAGGAGAGACATAAGCGTTTGATGACCGAATATGTTGGCCATCTGCAACCTCTTCATCACCTTTGTCCTCCATGATCACTGCAATAAAAACAAATCATGAACTACCCAAACATTTTTGCACTGGTCTCAAGACAAGAAAAAGTAGCAAAAATCACTTTGTAAAGCAAATTTCCCCGTCCACTCACCACATCGAGGCTCAGTCTAATGCGCGCTAACTTCCTTTTGTGAACACTGAAAGTGAATAATCTCCACTCGCACGATGGGTCTTTCTGACCATTGAAGTGTACCGAGATATATATATTTTCGCTCAGTTGATTAACTAGTTATACAATCGTAGTTTACAATGAATCAAGGTTTGAATCTAATCGTGTTCCGTATCCCTGCCGTTTGTGCTATTTGAAGGAAGAACTGACTGTTGATGATCGATGTTTCTGTCCGGAAGATTGTCGTGTGACACATGACAACAAAAATACGGAAGAAGCGAGAATCAGCTGACATACATCTGCATTTTGTTGTGTCTAACTACGTGCATTATGGAGGACCAGGAGATGCAACTGAAAGTGAGACGAGGTAAATTTCAATTAAATAAACCTACATCATTGTTACCTTGTAAACGCTTGTTGGCTCAAATTAGCTGTTAAGCTAATGCTATGCAAGTGTTGTACATCGCGTATTTGTCCATTTCCCGTGCTGCTGAATTTTTTCCTCTTTTTCTAACCTATGTCCCGAATTCTCTGCTTTTGTCTGTACTTTGTTGATTCTGCAGTTAGTGATAAATTCACGGAGAGCATGTACGTGCTAGCTAACGAGCCGTCAGTGGCTCTGTACAGACTGCAGGAGCACGTCAGAAGGTCCCTGCCCGAACTGGTGCAACACAAGGTAAACAACCTGCTTTGTTATACTGTTGCAGAAAGCAAAATACATGTTAAACAGCTACCACATTAAAGTTAAAGTCAACACAAATATATTTTAAAAGAATTCTCGTGTTCAAGTATATTTAGCAAGAAGAAATATTGTTATATCAAGAAACAAAAAATGTAAATGTCATTATTATTATTTCATATGGACTTATGAAACACAGCAAACAGCACAGTCCCCTAATGTGTTCCGCCTGTTCTCTTTATGATGACATTATCTGTATGTCTGCTATTTAATTAAAGACCATTGTTATTTAAATCAGACATTTAACACTGTGGTAACATTGAATTATGACTGTTGGTTGGGAGTAGTTTTTGTATGATACACAAATATTGCCAAGTCAAACCAAAGATCTCCCCAAAAATTGTAAAACAACTTATCCACACCTTCACTTCCTCCCACCTGTATTACTATAATTCATTGTTTACCTGCCGAAACAATGCATCAGTTGGATGTAGGGAACTCAGCTCTCCAGTCCTGGATTTGTACTATCATGGATTTTGTGTTTTGTGTTAAAACAAGTTATTTGCTTTCAAATTCTAGACAGTACCAACTCGTCTTATATATTTTTCCTGTATATTTGATGCTGGTATTTTGTTATCATGTTTCACACAGACTGACATGCAGAGCTGGGAGGAGCAGAGTCAAGGAGCTATTTACAGTGTAGAGTATGCATGCAGGTGAGGAGAAGCATAGACCTACATATTCGCAGACTTCTTGTCTTGACTGTTAACACTTTTATTGATCTCTATGTTTTTGCAGTGCTGTGAAGAGCATGACGAACAGCAGCTTGTATTTCAAAAACATTGACGGCCTCCTTCGTCAGGCCATTAACATGAAGGAACAGATTAGCAACTCTCAAGGACGCAGGTAGGAGGCAGCAGTGAACATGCCGACTGAGATACATTAATGTCTGAAGTGTAGGGGTACAAATCAAGGGTTACTTCTTCAATCATTTGGACAAGGAACAGGTAAACATGTTAATCTTTCCAAACTAAAAATAGGCATTGACATAGTTATTTTCAGATAATAATTATTTTAGAACTTTTTTGGCTGTACACCTTTTAAAAGTGTCAAAGATACTCTTGTCAGTCACTGTACTTTCATATTTCCCTATATCTTTAACACAATTGACTAATTTGAGAGTAAAATGACTAGTGACTCTTGAGTTGTATCCCCTTTTGATTCAGTCTTTGTTCCACATCACACTTTTTTTTTGTTCATGCAAATCCTTGTTTGCCTTTGTTTTGTATAATCCTATAATAATGACCGTTAGTATTTTTGGAACATCAGCTAATACAACTTTGGTTCAGTTCTTGCCATTTTATTTTCCCAATAACTGCAAAAATAATTATCTGGTCTCTTCTGAACTATTTTGTAGTTAATGGGAACATCATTTTTTCATTTTTGTTTTCTGTTTTATTTGTTTTTTTGTTCCATTGACACCTGCATGCAGCTTACATGATGTCCCTCCACATGCCCCGCCCACTTCCTCATGACCTCTGGACTGAGGTGTCCAAGGTCAGTGTTTTCCCCAGACTTGATGTAATCACATTCAGGATGATATTACATATTTTCTTTTCTTTTTTAGAAATAATTAAAATGTGCATTTTAAATGACATTTAAAGTCAACAAGTTTTTTTCGTGCACAATATTTTAATCTCATTTTGGGTGTCAAGCACTCACTTTTTCTCTAAATTCATTTAATTTAAAGTTGATATGAAACCATTTTTGATTTTTGAACAAAGCATTACGAAACATCTCTGCACAAATATTTGGCAAAGGCTACCATATACAGTGGAATAAAGTATTCACATTATTACAATGAAAGATATACATTTGCCAGATTGATATTTGGGCAACAATGATGAGATTTAAATCAAGCTCATTCACATAAAGCACTACACATTGTACAAAATGTGTGCTCAAAAAGTTTTTGTGAAGTTAAAAATCAGAACAGGAGAAATCAGTTGATACAAATGAACATGTTATATGTTTTTTCCAACTGAGTCCGATATGTTCAGGATCAGCATTCTGAGTGTCAAATGGTACAAACTGACAGTTCTAACCCCTAGATTCCACCGGGTCCGTCTGCGTCGCATTACGGCGGCGTCCGCAAGGATCGCGGCCACTCTAGTCAATGGGTGCTATTCCACCAGACGCGCCGTGTTACGGCCCAGAAGCGTCTCGCCGCTGGGCTCCGCTCAAAATAGGATTCAAGTCTATTTTTCGACGCGAGGCGTTGCAGAGGCGGCGGGCAGGAAGTGGACCGGTGACAGCATCCGGCCCATCCCCCAAATAAACTAATTTGCAGACCCTATCCCTCCGTAGTGTTTCAAATAGGAGGAGAAATGCCAGCGTTCTCCTCCGGTTTACAGGCACTGTGTAAATTATATATATAGAATAATTATGATGAATGCATTTTTTTTTTACCACTAAAATACAGCAACACATCTTTGATTCATGTCGTTTATAACTGGGATATTACAATTATTATTAACTTTGTCTGTACAAAGTAGCCTGTCCAGGAAATATGCCCAAATCAACAAAAACTGCAAGCCGGCAGGCAAGACGCTCCGCTTCTGAAATGCTTCTGAAACGCGACCGGTAGGGTATGACGCCGGAGGAGGCCGGACCAAAACCGTGGCGCAGCCGTTACGCGACGCAGACGGACCCGGTGGAATCGAGGGGTTAGTCACACTCTTGCTAGCAGTCCCCTTTTGATGCTTAAAGGTCATCAGTGTCTTTAACCACAAGCTTAGCTTCCTTTGTTTCAAACAAGAGTAGAGTCTTTTGCAGTAATCCCTGACTTGCGTGCAAGGACACTCCTCATCTCATTGTTGACCCCATTCCAGGGTTTAGCCTGGGCCTGAAGTAGACCTGACTCAGTAGACAGGGTCCTGTGCATTCGGGGACAATTGCTACTGCTGCTGTAGCCGTCTTTATCACTAGCGTGGCCCTGGAAGCCCCCAGCAGGGGAGTACTGATGCTCCTGCTGGTACTGTTGCTGCCTTGGGTTGCCACATTGAGGGTAGGCGATCTGATGCTGGATGTGAGACTGACTGCGTTGCATCCTCGGTTTATCCACACCAATTTTAAGCTCGCAGGGTCGGGAGACAGGTGCAATGTTGCTTCTGTGGTCGTTCTGGTAGAGGGTGCCGAGGTGGTCGCTGTGGTAGTGTTTGGCACTCTGAGAAGCTTTCACCAGAGAGTGGATCACAACGACCAGCAGGATTAGGATCCCCGATGAGAGAACGCAAGCGCTCGCTATGCCTGTCTCCACTTCAAATATGAGGAGCATAAAGATGGACATAGCTGAAATGGAAGACAAATAGAGAATTTATTTAAAGCAGATACATTTAATAACCACAAACAATGTTGATCTGTGAGTGAAATCATTTTAAACAAAATAACTTTTAAGCTGCATCTGGGTCTGCTGCTAGTTTCTTTAATTTGGCTTCATTTTCACATTACTTTCTCCACTTCACAGCAATTTGATGCTTAAGAAAAATGTATTGAATGTTGTTGAAATGTCATATAAAGGTTAGCTATTCTTAGAGTTGTTCTATGTTTATCTCCAGGAAAAGGACTATGGACTCAGGCATGCTAAAGGAAGGGGGAGAGAAGCACAACTCTGGGATGTGACGTGACTTCCTGAGTTGGGTGTGTTGCATCTACAGTCTCTTGCTCCACTACCTTTTGATTGAGGCTGAAAGTGGGGTCAGAAGGCCGACACCTCCTCATTACAATGGAGTGGCTGCCTCCAGTGACCCCCCAGTACAAGCCGCTCAGTGGAACAGGGCACCACAGCGCTGCCAGATTCAGCATTAAAAACACTTAATTCATGGACGCTGCTCAAAGAATGCATTGTTCTCGTGGACTCGCTGGACAAACCAGAGAGAAAGCATCCGTGCTGGTTCTGCCCCTGCTGTTGAAAACCCATAGCACAGCCAATGTTTTGGTCACTACTTTTTTTGTCTTTGTGAATTTGTTGTCAAAAACTAGGATATCCCATGCATGCAAATTTATAAAAGCTAAACTCAAAAATCTGCTACAAGGTAAACTTTATTTAAGGATTAAATATATAAACTGCCATGTTTTTAAAAGGAACCTTAAAATAAACAACTACAATAACATCTTGTTTTTCACTCTTTTTATTGTTACCTGCCAAGTAGACAGAAACCCCCAGGCAGAAGAGTCCGATAGCCACGTGTCGCACACCTCTGCTATCCAAAAGGAACCAGTCTGCTCTGTTGAAACAAAAAAGTTCAATGTTTATCACCAGCTCGTAAATGAAGACCATTTATAGCAACATTTTCCTTTTAAACTCTTTTATTTTAATACAATTCAATGCATTTTGTGCAAAACCATCCAACTTCTCTCCGTCCTTTTTTATTTCTCCCCTAAAATATATGTATATAAAAGTCCTATAATATTTGATTATTGATTATCTAGGTTGGTTGCTATACAAGCTCATTATTATTCACATTTTCTGGGAATGTCCCCTCTGTCGTTAGGGAGGTCCTGGGTTATGTTGGGTTTATAAAGCGACGTGGGAAAGGGCCAGCCAGAAGCCGTGTGCTGGGTGCATAATGAGAGGAAGGCCATTGTTTAGACGGGATTCAGAGGGTTTGAGAGGTGGGGGTCGGCCAACAACATTGTAGCACAGGCCTCTTCACTCTGACACATAAGGAAGGCCCTTTATACTTCTGAAACTGTGTTTCTTTTAATGAAACTTAATGTAGTCAACTAGAACTTGCTGGGTTTTACGGAGATTAATTAAAGAAAAGTGTGTGGGCAGAGAAAGAAACTCATACAAAACAGATTAAATGTTTGTTTAAGTAGTGTTGTAAACACTACATAAGATAACAGCAAATAGTAGCCTACGTATGATGAAATAAAAGCTTTTATCATTTTAATCATTACCTTTCTTAAAGCGTTATGTTTTTGATTAATGCATCTATTTTCTTATTTAATGCTGGACTCTGTTTACCTTTGATTTGCTATACCTTATGTTTAAACGTTTTACCAAACGTAGCCTTGCATTTAAATGTGTATGGTCAACCATATACACCATGAACAAAAACCTTAAAAAATGAGTACAGTTGAATTAATATCTCTTTAGCATAGTGGCAATGACAGTTAGAAATCTAATGGCGCGTTTCCACTACCCACTAAAGCTAATCATAATACCAAGCCAACTGAATTGAGCAATGGTGAGTTAGTTGCTTATAAATTCAACTTGTATTTGTTACAGAAATACAAGTTGTGTTATTTCTTCTTTAAAAACGTGCACAGATATTCTATAAATGTCACTTTCTCGGTGTGTATTAATATTGCAATTAGCTGAAAAGCGAACACAGGTGCTTTTCAGAACTGACCGGAACTATCTGTTTCTGAACCATTTGGATAATCACCAGGACAACAAGTGAGTGAAGCGGCTGACAGGGCCTTCAGCAGGTTTTTTGTGGTAGAGGAGGTGCGTTATATACAGGCTAAAATACCTCTCGGTGTCCTGCTCTCCTCTGCAGACCTCTGTTGAAAAGTAGCTGTGGAGGAGACACACCACCACTGAGCTCAGATGGAGGGTGAGGGACAGGGCGGAGAGCACCGTGGACACCGGCAGCAGGACGGCCCAGATAGGAGCGGGGATCAACCAAGAGGTGGACGGGGGAGACTCCTTCACTGCCGCCTGTTGAGACTGAAGCTGGAAAATCAAAATGACCGATAAAACAGACATGATGGCCGATAAAATCCCCAGTAGAGACAGAACTATGAGTGACCGCTGGCTGTACTGGAGCGTCATCTTTTATCCTCAAATGCAGGCACTTTCTCCAGAGAATAAATGTTCGGACTACTTTAAATACACTTCTCCGGCGATCCTAAACTCCCCAAAAGTGCGCAGGCATTTCAGTGCGAATAAAAAGTATTTCTCGGTCCTTTCGGGATGAATGGTTCCCTCTGCAGCATGGATTTTTGCAGTAGTTTGCTGTTGTGGTAGAGCGCCCCGCTGCTCAGTCTGAGCATGTGATGTGCTTTAAATCCCCAGATTATAAACTTCGCAACAACAATGGACTTTTTCCTCTTGGATCCTCGGAAACAATGTGTCGACGCGCTACTGGGAAAGGGAGAGCTCACTGACCAAAGTAAAAACACCGTGACAGAACAAAGGGCATTTAAACAGTGCAGTCCGCCCTACACACTTTTACCAAATTAAAGTGCCTTTTTATAATGTGAGAAGTGGAGAAATGCATACTTAAAGCTTTAACTTTTAGGGCATACTCCAAAAGAAAAACAGACCGGAAAACTTAGACTACATTTTTATTATTATATCTTTATTAAACAAGGGCTGTGCATAAAATACAATGATCTCAAAAAGAAGAGATGCCAGATTATAGCCAAAAGTTAATTTCCATCAATCCCTGCAGGTACACATAACAACATTCAAACATTTCCTAGTGCCTTTCACACTAACAATTAAAACAGATCATAATACAGATGTATAAAATATCAATAGTACATTTATTTCCTGGGCTAATAGATTAGCCTACTTCTTATGATGTGATGTCACCTCCAAGTGATTACAAATATGTATTAGCTCATTTCAACAGGGCCAATTAATTGCCTGCTCATACAAACACTCAAATAATTGACCTTAACTTCATGAAAAGCTAAATCAAATGTGACTCCAAGTCCCGATAGTCCTTACGTTTTTCCTCTGCAAGATGATTCCGCGGCAGGTGTGCATTTCAGCTAACTCTTGAGGAATTTGAAGCAGCAGGGGCCACCTTAGCAGACCCTCATCATTGCAGAATACCCCTTGTATTCCTCCTGCAGCTCCTCTGACTCTCTGAATCTAATGATCTTTTCAACAGTTGCCACGGAAACAAGCACAATTTATCATGGGGATGCACTTTTTCCCCCTTGCATCCACTTATTTTACAAAAAAACAGCTGTCACCTTTGCTTTTATTTGCACATTGCAACCTTGTGAAAGTTACTTGTCCAGCCTGAATTCATAGAATTGATATTTAAAATTAACTCCATTTTCATTTCACATACCACTGCTGGACCGCAAACACCTTAAAGTCTGTGACCTGTGTTACAGAGGCCTTATTGTTCTGTTAACGTTTGGGGTTTGGTGGAGGGGGGGGGGGGTAGTAAAGGTGTAGCCATTATTCTGTTGAGATGTAGATAAGACTGTAGCTATAAAGGTACACAATGTGAACAATTGCTCTCACACATGTACACTGACCATGGAGGCTATTTCTGAATTCGACAGCCTCACCACATGCTCTAAAAGGACCGTGGCTGATCTTGTCGAAAGCAGAAGTGAGAAGTTTCAGGAAAATGAAAAAAAAAATGGACTTAACACGGAAAGTTCTCAAAGGCACCTTTCCACATCTCTGCTGTATGTATTATTAATTTGAAGTAACTGGTTGTTATTCCTTCCTTCAGCTTGACGGAGCCCTCACTTGTTTAGAGTAAATGTACGAAGATACATGCGTAAACATCACACTGAGGAAAGGTATAATTTCCCCTAAGCTGCGGGTAATTATTGCTGTATTTACAGCTGTGGGTTGGCACTATTCCCTGTTGGATTGATGGGGCCCAGGCAGGTGAATCCTGGAGGTAAAGGCTGCAGCAGTCTGCAGGGATGTTGCTAAGTATTGCATCATGATGCTCAGTTTAGGTAGCCTCTTGGGAAAGTGTGTGTGTTTGCGCGTACGTTAGCTCTACATGTGTCTCTGTGTTTTTTCACTGTGCGTGTGAGAGAGCTGGTATCCACACTTAAACAGATGATCTGTATTAGCACATTAGTTGCTATATTATTTTTAGGAGCACATTGTGTCGCATCCCAAAAATAGTCAATAATGCAGCTCATGCAGTGATGCAGTTATTAATATATCTATTAAGCTGACATGTGTCTGTTTTCCAATAATGTTGTGGCGTGTAAGTGTCTCAGCTTTGGTGGGCTTTTTATTCCTCCTTTTTTTACTTTACACTGTCACCCCACTGCATGTCTTTATTCATACACAGGAAAAGCTAATAAACACATAATAAAAGCAAGGTGGACTGTGCATCAGTTCGGGCACAAACCACTCAAACAGAAATGTGGTAGCCTGTACAACAGTTGTGTTCATGGTTAGGCCCTGTGTTTAGTAGGTAGACACAATAGTCAAACCTGTACGATATAGCATTGTAATATTGCAGCCTTGCCTCTTATGCTGCCCCCCTTTGAAGCTCATGTTAAGTGTATGCCGAGACATCAGAGTCGTTGAATTCACTTTTGGTTGTATTGGGGCTGTAGCTTGGGGTGGTGTTGTAATGAATTATAGTCTCATCCAGTAGTGTATGTTCAGAGGTGGCTAAATCACATAATTAGTTTCAATTTACAGCTTTATTTGTGTTCAGTTTATTTACCTGATGAAACTGAGATACTAAACACACGTCACCTACATCATCTGTAGGGATTTGGTGAATTGCCTGAGGACATTTTATTGGAGTGACTGTTTGACAATTATGTGAACGTTCCTCCCTCGTAGAAGGTCTATTATGCCAGAAGGCCACTCTGATATAGGCTACTTTGACGGACACATGTTTTTTCTGCATTTTAAAAAGATATCATTATGATCCATTGATCTAGATTCTATGCATTACATTAATGCACACAATAAACATTATTTTGTATTACAGCTGACTTTTATTCCATATGTTATTCCTCTATTTCATTCCATTGCAATGTAAATACTGTTATATTTTACTGTTATATTTTACTATATATTTTTAATTATTTGTAATATTTGTCTAGTCCTCTGTGTTAAATTCCTCGTACGTGTAAACCTACCTGGTAATAAACCTGTTTCTGATTCTGATTAATATGCACCAACTTAAATCTTCCTATTCAGAAAGTGTTTTGGAACAATCTGTTGCCAATCAACTGTTTTGATTCTCTAACTTAACTGGGACTTTCAGATTGTTAAATTAAGAGGTCATAAATCAGGGAAGTAAACGAGAAAAAAGGTTCTGTTGCATAACAATTACATTAATGTTCTGTCTTTTCACATCATTCACATACAGCAAGCATGTCAAGGATCGTAGCCTCAACTTGGGTCCATTCACTTTCATCTGCAGACACTAAACACTCTCATTCTATAGGCTCCTTTAATCACCAACACCTAAAAGACACAAAATGTCCTCTTGAATTTAGAAACCGTTGTTGAATTAGGGAATTAGGAAAAAGAGCTTCCCCCCAATCCTAAATAATGTTTAAGGATTGATTTTATTTAAGACGTTTTGAAGCTTTAAGGAAATCAACTATGTCAACTATGGTTTCCAAAATGCGGTCATGGAGCCTCTGACAGTCAAAGAGGGGGCTTCTGTTCCTGTCAGCCAGTCGTATTTTAATTGCACATTTACAATTTGCATGCATGTCTTTACAATTCTTTTTACTGTAGGCCTATGTGGTTTTGCAGAAATGTTTACACCTTTCCTTTAAACAGTATAACAAAGAAATAGCAAATCACTTATCGCAATACAACAGTACTTTCCACTGGGGCCCACTTTCAGAATCAGAATCAGAATATATTTGTTGTCATCATACAAACTTATAGTATGATGACAATAAAGATATTAATATAATTTATTTCATCTCTCAATGAAATAATAAAAATAGACAGAAATACATTTAAAAAGTGTTCAAAGTAAAGGATGCATCAAGGACAATAAAATGCAATACAATGCAATTTGTACATATTCACATGTGCAAAACTGCACAAATGTGGATATATCCGTGTGTTCATAAATTGATGCTAAAAGTAACCAAAGATGCTGACATAATCCATACATATTTTTTTATATTCACCTTATTAAATTATTATTATTATCTTTTTGTTTAAAGAGGCTAATCGGGACACAATCGTACCAAATGTTTACTCTGCTCTGCAAGGCGGATCTTATCCACAGCATTATAAAACCCGGAGTGTGTGTATGTACCGTAGGTGTAACTTCTGCTGTGAACTCGCTGTCAGCCTGCAGTGAGTGCTGGTGCTTCTGGAGGAGCAGGGGGGCGGAGGAGTGTCCAATGGCGGGCGGAGGAGGCGGGGAGAGATGACAGCGAGAGGCGGGCTGCAGCAGCCAGCTGTTGGAGAGCAGCTGAACCATCCGCTACTACTGCACCAGGTGATTGTATCTCTGCATCAGCGCAAGACCACAACACTTCAGTAAGACATTTTATTTTAATTTCGACTTTTCCTTTTTGTTTTGTCTCGAGCCATCTCCGAGGTGAACAAGAGGAGATCGATAGCAGGTGAGAAGAGATGTTTTTCTGCTTCTTTATTAAAGCTTGTGCGTTTAGTTTGTTAGGATTTCTGTTATTAAATCTCCCAGTGTGCACATATTTATGCAATATATGAGTAAAGTTACCTGTTGCTGTGCATTTGAAAGCAGCGTATAGATGAGGCTATATTAGACAGGGATGCTTGGCAACTCGGAGACAGACAGGCTATTCTTAAACGGTCTATTTTGAATGACGTCAGCAATTTATCGGGCCTAATTATCCAGTATCATTTTTTATGCTATGTATTTTTACAGTTTTTATTTTGAGCGTGAAAAAGCCTGCCTTGCATACTGAATTATTTGTTAATAGAGACATTTTGTATGGCTCTTCCATCCTTCTCATCCCTTCAACCTGTTGCCTTTCCAATCACTTCACTGATCACTTCAAAATGGATTATTGTTATGTTTTGAGTGTGATATCATTCAAAATATCACTTTTTGAATTTCCTTTATTGTCTGCCTGTGTTTCACTCAAATGAGCAGACGTTACGTTTCCTTCTGTCAGTTCCCTTTAAGGTGTGGTTCATCTTCAGTGGAACAACTTTTAAAAGTCATGAAAACATTTTTTTCTTTCTATTCATAGAAAGATCCAATGTTCTGCTTGGTACTATTGCTATTCTGGTAATATCAAGGCAATTCAATTATCTGCTGGTAAAATTAGACAAATATTTCCTCACCATTACTCAGCAAAGACCCAATGAGTGCATGAACTGTCTGACCCTGAAGATGACACACATAGAAACACCCGTTATTTACTTATCATTATGTATTGATGCTTTAATCAAAATGATATTCCTTAGCTTTGAACAAAACACTCAGTAGTAAAAGAAGAGTTACACTATTGGCTTATTATTAGTATTATAGTATGTGTCAGTTTGTATTAGTCACAACCTTTGGTAATTGGCTTTTCTGACATGAGTTTGGCAGGAATTCTGTATTGTTTCATGTGAAATTAGGTTCCAGTTTTGACCAGTTTAACACGGGACTGTGATGTGACTAGCACAGGCATGACTAAAATGACTTAAGCAGAAGAAACAAGGCTCGGTTATGTGTCATACACACAAATGTTGCTGCTGCAGAGTTCATTATATCGCTGTAGCGCAGCAGTCAAACAGCTTCGGCTTTGATTGCTTTCATTGTATGATCAATACACATATGAAACAAATATTTCACAGCAGCAGCAGGAACACAGCGGTTCACAAACACGCTTAGAGTGTTAACTACATTGTTTATTGTTGCTGTTTTTAACTTTTTTTACAACAACTAAACTCCAAATATTCCTCTGTGATGGACAACATGTGATTGGCACTTATAGGAATCTGCTTTTCTATCATAAGCCATGAGCTTCTTTGGTTCATCTGCGTACACGTGTTTAGCATGTTTTTGAAACATTATCAAGCCATCATGCACTAAATGACTCATGGAAAGAAAACCGTTGAAGCAGAACCCCCAATACTCTACAAATGCCCGACTTATTTCCCTTCTCATTCATGCGTACAGTTCACTGCAGCAAGAAAAGCCACCAGTGCAATGCATTAACATGATCTGATTAAACCTATTAAAGTGATCATGTCTGTTGATGCACAAGCGTTTAGTTTACTTTGCATGTGCGTTGTTGTCCCAGTGAGTTCCCCGGTGATCAGCCAGAAGCTCCCTGGGTGTGAAGCTGCAGGGCGACTGTGTGCTGCTGTTTGTCTGAGCTCAGTTTTTTCCACTCTCTCGCCTCTGGGAAGGCGTCTGACAAAGGTCTTATCTATCCCTGTAGAGGCCTGAGACCCAGGGGCAAGTGTTCATTTGTGCAATTATTGCACAATTACAGGACGCAAAGCGATTCTGTTTTACATCCATGTCTTCATAGCACTAGCTGACATGTTTTAGAAAAGAAAGATCTGATACTTCATTCACTTTCCAAATGTTTTCAGGGATGACACGACCAGGTGTTGACCTTAGAGATTAAGGTCACAGACAGAAGGTGTGTTTGGTGCATTCACAGACCTCAAACGACAGTTGTGCTGCGGGAAATCATCCAGAATTAGCTGATGTGTGAGGCTCAGCCAGTCCTTTTCCTGCCTGTCTCCACCTTTAGGCCTTCGACAAAACTACTAAACCACATACAGTTATATAGCTAACTCCACAACGTTTGGCTGGAGGTGTAGCTATATTTATACAGCTAGTCATGTGTTTTAACGGGGCTGGGATCGTGGTCGTTTGGATGTAGGAGAGGAGCATTCTGTAAAACCCCTGAGATAAAGATCTTTCTGCCCTGTTTAGAACACATGTCCCACTTCCCTCTCTTCTCACCATGAGCCGGCCTTGATATGAGGATAAATGGTCTCATGTCTGAGAGACATTAATCTTTTTTTAGTGTGGCTGAAATTGTTAGTAAGTCCAACCAATACTGGTTTTTGTGGTCCTTTCATTATAAGTGAGAGCCATTTGTCCTCCTCAGCATGCCTTGTTTTACCGTCCAGACAGCGCCAATGATGGGTTTATCTGCTGCTGTCAGTGTTGAGGTGTGTCTGGTCTCTGCCGCAAATTCAGCACAGTGGATAATGCAGGACTTTATAAGGTAATAATTAGGGCAAAGAGGTGGATTCCTCTCGAAAATGCCTCAGATGCCTGTGTGGCAAGCTTACATTGAGGGACAGCGGGCACTTGAGGGGTCGTGGGAACACAGGAGCCATATCCGCTCAGGCACCATCAGGAGGGACAGGGGACTAAATATAGAAAAGTCCAATACATGTTCAGTATTTGGGGGAAAACCAGTGAAAACTGCTCTGGGCTTTGGAGAAGCACTGTCAGGTCAGAGGAGTCAGACCACGCTTAGCATAGTCGTATTACTAACAGTAGCGTGCACAAGTAATCCAGACAGCTTATTCAAATATGCATTTAAGTTTAGTGTTTATGATTTAGCATCAATGTTTTATGGCTGTCTCCCATAATGCAAACAATTTCAGAGAAATCTAAAGGCTGAGTTTACATTTCTCTATAGTGTCCAGCTCTATACGGTCCTACAGGGGCAGGGACGGGAGCGGGGGTTTTTAGACCAAGAAAAAAAAGGAAAAACAGCGGTTGTGCATTGGACATTCTCAAGCCAACCACAATCCATCCATGTCTTTGCCTTCTACTTGTTTTTTTCTGACCATGCATGAGAGAGGAGTGGGTGGTTTCTAGCTTCAGCCATCATTTAAAAACACACCGTTTTCCTTTTACTGTTTGGTTTTAGCTATTGCCTGCTGAACCTTTAAAAGGAGCTGTGGACTGTATTTTTAACCCTGTCTCTTGGGGCTGTGCGGTGCAGTGGAGTCGTGCTGCTGGCCCAGGGGTAACCCAGACTGCTGGGGTGTCAGACTGTGTGGACTGCTGGCCCGGCAAGGGCCGCTCTAACTTTAGACCGCATCGCCTCATGGTGGTATAAATAAACACCCTGCCCTTACCACGGGGAAAGGGACTTGAGTCGCTTAAAACAAATGAATGCCACTTTCTCACAAGAATTTTATGACATGTATTATGGCTTATTGTATATTCAAAATGTAGATGCATACATGTAAAAGAATAAACAGTTAGTTCAATTGCCATTGCGTTCAAATGTTAACCTCAAGAAATCCTTTTAACATAAGGATTTGTTTGTGTTGTGTTTGAAATCAGATGTATTTGTTAATGTTAAATGCAGATGAACAATAACATATTTCTTTCTGCTGCTCTAACATTGTCAAGTTTTATTTTACAGGTGTCAAAGTGTGCAGCAGAACGGCATAAAAAATGGGAAGAAAGAAAATACAAATTTCTCGTATTCTGGACCAGAGAAATAGACAGGTGGGCATTATTTCATTTCTCATAAGTTTTCTTTAAATGTACGACGTATGTACAAAGTTTGCCTGCAACAGTAATATTTTTAGCGGGTAATTTCAAGGCGTGTTCCGACAGCTGTAAATACATTCTTGCACATTTAAAAATAATAGCAATTCAGGAATGCACTTCTTCTGTTTTTGTTCTGTTGCATTATGTCCTGTTTTTTGTATGTAGCTATGACCCTTGATTAAATGAATTAGTTCCTAATGGTGCAAAGAGGGTGCAGGAGCTGGAACAATCAGATGGGATGATGTAGCATTTTACAATTTTTGCAGCATGCATGCATAACTTGCATATTGATGCAACATTGAGTGAAGAATTAGAATTGAACATTTCCTGTACATTTCCAAAAATCTGAAAAGTCTTACAGCGAGATTTTGTTCAATGCTAAAATGTCAGTAATGTCCCTTATGCTCTTTAACAAACTAAACCAACCACTTTAACAGAGTAACATGGAAGTTGAAAATAAGTGTAAAGCTTATTAAATAAGTGTAAAGACAGAGTCGACTGTACATTAGAAAAAGTTCTTTTTGTATCGGTTTAATGGAAGATGAATCTGATAAGGGAGATTATATATGCAGTGTGAAATGTCGATGTCAGGGTCTGAAGTTGCAGACTGTGTATGAGTCACCACACAGACTGAGGTAATGTCGCGTGACAGAAAATATCAAATCATAGACGTGGCCTGTTCATATTTTCATTAGTATATATCGAACGCACACAATGAATCAGTGTAGACAAGGAGAATATTTTATTAAATATTGCCCAGAGTACTGGCAAATACATAATGTTTATCTGATCTTCAGGACTGAATGTATTTTGGTGATATGGATAGTTTATTGGGGATGACTTTTTTCTTATCTGCATTAAGGCTCTGATGATAGACAGTTGCTGTATGCTGTACAGATTGTAAACCCTTCATGGACAAACTTGTGATTTTAGGCACTATAAATATACCCACTTGTCAACACCTTCAGTATTTGCAAGCAATCAGTTTGGATTTTTGTGTTTGGCTTTTCCATTTAAAAACTATATATTTAACTATAATTAAGAAGTATTATTTTTATTAAAGATCACATTTATTAATCTTACAACACGAGCGAATCCAAGTTGTACAAAAATATTATTATTATGATTTAATTTGTCCATTCTGCTACAACCCACTCTGGCTCTATTTATTATTAATTCCTGCAGACATATTTTAAGCACGTGCTTACTAAATTATTTAGACAATTTGACTTGATTGATTTAACAACTTACATTTGACATCTTCCTCTTAATGTTTAGTAATTGGCTGAAGTTAAAGGGAACATGACCCCAACCACGATGTGTTTTTTTAGGTGACTTTCACCAAGCGTAAGTTTGGTCTGATGAAGAAGGCGTACGAGCTGAGTGTGCTGTGTGACTGTGAGATCGCCCTGATCATCTTCAACAGCACCAACCGTCTGTTCCAGTACGCCAGCACAGACATGGACAAAGTGCTTCTCAAGTACACGGAGTACAGCGAGCCGCACGAGAGTCGCACCAACACGGACATACTGGAGGTACTGTGCACGCTGCTATTAAAGGAGATGACGGAGAAGCATTATTCAATACAAAATAATACATTGGTTCAGAGCAGGGAGCTTTAACATTGCATTCAGGTTTCAAAAATCCTTTATATGTTACCTTTCTAAGTCTTCCTGATAACATTGTGGGTAATTTTCTACATGCACTTTCTCTTCTGTTTCAGACCCTGCGCAGGAAAGGCCTCGGTTTGGAAGCCTCAGAGCTGGAGAGTGAGGAGAGCATGCAGGTGGCTGCAGACAGATATCCTCTCAGCGAGGGCATGGATCTCTCTGTGGCTCGCCAACGCTTCTATGTCAGTCCACACACACTTCTGCTATTGCACATTCACCACAAACACACAGTACAGCCACACACACACACACACACACACACACACACACACACACACACACACACCACACACACACACACACACACACACACACACACACACACACACACACACACACACACACACACACACACACACACACACACACACACACACACACACATGCTGAGGTGATCTGTGGTTGAAATTAATTCTTATAATTTTAATGAAATAAAAAAGGTAAAACGTTAAAATGTCCAAAGATACAATAAGATATTGACACTTTTCCTAATTCTTGGACAGGTTTTTGATCTTAATTCTTTGGCTGTTTTTATACATGGTCGTTATTCTCCAGGCTCCGTCGCTCCTCTCCCCGGAGGCCCAGTTTCTGGTGTCTGCAGGCTGTGAGAACGGCTTTCCTAACTCCTCTGGATCCGGCATGGCGTCCCACAGACCCTCTGGCTTTAAATCTCTGGGCTGCAGACCGGGCGCTGCCAGTCCTGCTGTGCCGCACGCACACACTGCATTCATTTCTCCACACTCAGGTGAGCAGAGTGCTATGTAACATTACAGAATGATTTTAATAACAAGGTTGAAGATTTGAAGGACGACCAAATGATTAATGCAATTATACTTATTTACAATTCCACAATCTTACTTCTTTGTGACTGACTGATTAAAGAGTTTAATTACAAAATTAAATGTAAATTATGTGAAAAATGTGGGGAAAAAGGATCGATGTTATTAAAATAAAACTCTCAAATGAAAGGAAAAAATGTTTTCTATATAAAAAAATTGCAGTTCACAGCTATTGATTTTCAAATTGTCAATATCTAACTTAAAAATAAAATGTTTAACATATTATCATTTTCAACAAAAAAGTAGAAAGCATGATCATTGATTTAAAGCTCCTTTAAGTCTTGTTCAAAACATGCTGTACAATTGTGAGCTGTCAAACACTGCACAGCTGGCTGAGATCACACAGGAAGTGTGTGTGTGTTTGAGTGTGTGTATGTGCACTATGCCACACGTGCAGTTGGTCTATTTTATGAAACTGGCCCTACACCAGCGGCTGCAACCAGTTCTGTAGTTTCTGTACAGTCATTACAGCCTCTTTTAATACTAACACCCATAGCTAACACCGTGGTTCACATTAGAACAGCCTTTGTGTTTTAAATTATCTGTTTATTTTAATATATGACACTGATTTCTGCGATTGCTTAGATATGGATTCTGTCAAGTCATCAATGCACTAATAATATATTCAAATGTTAACATAAGCCTTAGTCTTATAAAACATCAGATAGGCCTACCAATTTTAAGCTCAAACTAAAAGAAGAAGTTCATTGTTATCACACTTTTGGTGACAGGAACAGAGCGGGGGGGGGGGGGGAAATGTATAACAGAGAATAAATTATTCTTCTGTGAGTGAAACAAGATCACATCTCTTTTCACTTCCTGCTCCTTTCTTTCACCGTGTAGGTATCGGCTACTCCGTGTTCTCCCATGGTAACCTGAATCGAGCTCTGGACATGAAGAGCCCTCCTCCTGTGAACCTGGGCAGTGACAACCTGCGGGGGGATGCTGCTAACGTGGGGCTGGGGGCCACGAGAGCTAACCATAACTCTGCTGTAAGAAGCTGTTACTATCCAGCCTGCACTTACAGTAAATGTGTCATGCTGTCACTCTCCCCACAAACTTGAGATTTTTGGTTTGACTCTTCTCTTTCCCTGTTGGTCAGAGGGGCGTCTTGTACCAGGGTCTGCACAGCGGCAGCTCCATGGTAGCCATGGGCAAGGCAGGCCTGCTGGGTCACAGTTTGGGAGGGTATGGCCTCCCTTCTCAGGGGGTCTCTGGTACGTCTTCTGTGAATCATCTATTATGGTGGTTGCTTTAATTGGTTAGAGTTAGATGAGAGGATTGATGCACCCTATGTGTCTGTTAAAGGTCAAGCTACAGCCAGCAACTCTGTAGCTTAGCTTAGCATAAACACTGTAAACAGGGGAATCAGCTAGCCTGGATCTGTCCAAAAGATACAAAATCTGCCTACCAGCACATATACAAAATATAAAAGTTGTGGTTTTACCAAAAGTTGTGGTCTTACCAGGAGTTTTGTGCAGGACTATTCTTTATCGGCTGCTGTGAGCTCTTCAAATCTCCGCTTGTTGACACCAAACTTCAGTGATTTCACCAGTGGCGGATTTAGGATTGTAGGAGATCCGGGGCTTAGCCCAGGAGTTGTTGGGTTGGGGGGGGGGTGCAGGGGTACAGTGCTATTTTTTATAAGTGGGGGGTGGACCGAACATCCTTTAGGGGGGTCGTCACCTCCTCTTGGGGGGTCTGGGGGCATGCTCCCCCGGGAAGATTTTTTTTTTTTAAATATTGAAGTTGAAAGCATCAATCTGGTGCACTTTGAGAGCAACATTAACCCTACCTTAATAACACCTTAAAGCAGACAAAAGGCACTGGAGAACACTCATTAACACCCTTTAATGAAGCAAACTAATGCCTTAACTCACTCAAATAGTCGTTTACTTATTAAGGTGAAACGAATGTGTGTAAAGTTTTAAAGGATGCGGATAGTCTCACCTTGATTCTGGCGCATTGCTTATCGTTTTATAGATCTATTCTCATCCACCATCTTTGTTTGTGACGTAAAGAGTGTAAGAGTCACGTTTCTGAATCGGACACTGAGTGGATGCAGTCACAGCCAATCGGAGTCTGATTCAGAGGGTTGGATGTCAGTTCTGTTGTTATGTGTACTGAAACGAGAGCCGGTATACGTTATTTTAGTGTCTTAAAAGTAGACTGAGGTATGAAGGGTTCATGTTACATCTTAGGATAATTTGTAGTCATGTTCTGTATACATACTAACATATCAGGGTATACTTAGTGTGGTTACTCCATGTTTACTAGCTATAACATTAACGTTACATCACTCTTTTTCACTTCTTACTCAGTCAGCCAGAGTGCAGATATCACCATTAGATTAACAAACCTGAAACATCATCCATTTCTTGACTGCTGGTGATGACATTGTTGTCAGCTGCTGATACTGCTGCTGCTGCAGCTTGTGGCGCCTGCTTCGATGACAATAACTTTCTAATATCCATAACTGTATAGGCTATTAGCTTAAAACTCGTCAGACACTAGGAAGGATCACTTCTTCTTCAGGGCAGGCTACGCAGTACGCAGGCTAATGTCCCACAGTGGCTGCCTCTCTGGTGGACTCTGGTACTGCACATTACTCCTGAGACGTTTTCAAAACAACAACAACAACAAAAATGTTTTAAGTGAAACATCCGGGGCTTTTCAGAAAATATCCGGGGCTTGAGCCCAAGTAGCCACCCCCTAGCGCCGCCACTGGATTTCACCAACCAGAAGTTACTACATTCGTCCAAATAAAATAAATGTTCCTGCGCATAACCGCAGATCGAATTGATTAAACAATTGATTCAATTGAAATATATAACTACCAGGTTATGCACATTCTAAACTACCGAATTCCCCATGTTCCAGTGTTTATGCCAATCTAAGATAACCTGCCAAGTGTCAATCTTCTCTTCTGACTCTCTACGAACCTGTATTTCCTTAAACGTTGAAACATTTTCTTGTAGTGAAAATATACTATCCTGTCATTCACTGATCTTGGTTTATTATAATCCATGTCTGTGTCCTCCTTTTCATCATCTTTTAATTCCTACCTCTCTTTTCAGAGTACAGCCAACCTGGTTTTTATCACTCCGTCAGTCTGCAGCGAGGATCAGTGAACCCCTGGCAGTCGCCTCAGGAGCCCCATATAAACCCAGGGTGAGGATATTAATGCATGATATGGTACCTCTCTGACTCTGAGGATAAAATATGGCAGGAGGTTTAATCGGCACACTGTCCTTTTTGCTCTGATAAAGATTTTTTTATTTACTTGTTTTCTGTCCAATGTTTTGATCAATCAGATCATCGTTCTTGTGCAAAATTACACAAACATACACATCTCAATATGATGTCCTCAGCCCAAGGCAACCATACTGTATGTAGTAACTAAGTAATCATAAAAAAATGCTTTCTGCTGTGACTACACAATGGTAAACAATATGGCCACCAGTAAGACAGAGTAAAAAAAATAAACAAAAAAGTGAAAAACATATGAAAAAAACAACATAATTAAAAAAGATTAATGAAAAAAATATAGGGAGGTAAATAGGAAAATTAAAAAAATTAAAATTAAAAAAAATAATAATTAAAATGCAATCAATTGTCATCTGATACAATTGCAGAATCGATGTTTCAACTCTGACATTTGTTGTGTTTTGTTGTTTCCAGGATGTCCAGTGGGGGGTGCTCCTTCCCCTCTCAGTCTTGCCCCTCCACCTCTCCACATCAGCCCTCCCTCAACCTCAGCATCAAGTTGGAGCGTAGCTCTCCGGAGCACATGTCGTCACCCACCTCCCCTCCTCTGCACCACCTCAGACAGCACTCTCCAATCAGCAACCCCGATTCAGTTCGCCAAACCCCTCAAGAAGCCCGACCGGCCAATGAGACGAAGGAGTTTCCCAAAGCCGGATACCCACAAGATGGAGAGGAAGGAGGGCAGCCGCTCAGGCAATTAGAGATAAGTGATGGGTGGCAGAGATAACTATCTGCTGTCTAACACCATCTCCCATCCAATCAGCTATCTTCCATCACATCCTGTCCACACACACACACTCTCACACACACTCTCACACACACTCTCACACACACACACACACACACACACACACACACACACACACACACACACACACACACACACACACACACACACAGAGATATAACCCAGAAGGTAGCGAGGTGGGGTCGATGTATCCCCTTCATCCCAGAGAGGACCGCTTCTCTTTGTCTCCTCACTCAGAGCTGGTCTCTCCGGGCCGATGGAGAATCTTTTTTTCTGCGTCACTTGATTGATGCCACGAGGAGACAGATGCATACAGACATTTTGATTTTGGTTTGGTTAGTTTTAGTTTTCTGTGTGGAGCTAGTGTGGAGCTAGTGTGAATCAAAAATATATTATTTTTTTTGGTTTTCTGTGACTTTGTTGAAGTTAGCTTCAGCGGGACCAGCTGAGTTTACTCCAAAACTGTGTTTGACTGAAGCTGGGTGTGAGAATTGGAAATTAGCTGTAAAATTACACAGCACTGCCTTCATGTAATTATTATGTAACGCATTAGAGAAATGATTCATCACAGTAGCCAGAATAAACAACTTAGTCTATGTAAAATATATCTTTACACCTTATGCCCCTCTTGTATAAGCTTTAATGTTTGCGCTTTTAACCCAAAATCACTGACATGGTCACCCGACAGAAAAACTGTTCACCCATTACTTCAGCCTTGACCTCTTTTTTAAATACACAGGGACATTTTAAGGGATGATGACAATAAGTATGTTTCAAACAATTCTTACAATCCCATTCGCACATTAAAATTGTTTATGAAATTGTCCCTCCAGTATGGATGTTAAAAATTCCCCTTTTATTGATATTCTAATATAAGAAACGAGAGCAAAAATCTATTTTAACTGCAGTCTACAATTTGACCAATTGGCGGCTGCAGAGATCTGAAGACAGAGATCACATGCAGGTATTGCTTCAAATATAAACCTATCCTTACTCTGGGTGTCTCTCAGGGACTTAAATTAAATTATGAGTTAAAAAAAATGTTAGTTTTTGAGACTGTAAATGTGAATAAGCTAAGTTTTAGTTGTATTTTCCTCCAAATAATTCTAGTTTTATACTATAACTTCACCCCATCAATGGAATAATGGCAATAGTTCAACTAAAGACCAAAGTGTTTAAATAGTGTCCCTAATGCATTACAATCAAATGCTGCAGCAGCCAAAGACATCATGTGTTTATCTATATTGAGTCTAATTTAATTAAAGTAAGTAATGATCGCTGAAGGGCTATATTTAGTTACTGCCTATAGTTAATATTATTGAGCTTTACTGTGATATTTACAAATATATAATGAATGAGTCATAGACATTTTTTTGTATTATTGAGGTATGTTTGTTTTCATTTTATCTGTACAATTACTTTGCACTGTATTTTTGTGCACTGGATTTATGTGTGTTATAGTTTTGTTCTGCAAATGAAAATATATACTCAGAACTTTGGTTTGAATGGAGTTCCAGTTACTGTCCACAAGGGGTCGTCTTATTTCCACGGTTTAGATTTGAATGAGAAAGTGCAAAACCGAGACTACCAGCCTAAAGTATAGGCAATTCCTTATCTAATGAATCTCTTTGACAAGACACAGGTTCAGTGGTTCACCGTAAAGACATTTAACAAAAACATCATGACAAACTGTGCACGATTTATTGGTGGAGGTCTCCAAGTTCGAGAGAGCTGCAGTGGAATTAGTCCTTTAAACAATTTATGTGGATAAATATCAGCATGTAGAACCAAATGATCAGTATTCTGATGTTTGCCGAATGCCTAGAACAAAAACAACAATACAATGCAGGAAAAATACAACACATATGTGTATTTGACATTTGTAGTGATTCTTTTTAAAATAAAAAGGGTTTGATTTGTACGTTTAACCTGCTTTTTGTCTTCAAAGGGAATTCATGTTTATCATCTCTCCTCTCCCCGAAAAAGATGGGACTGTTGCCACAGTTTTCATTTAATCTGAGGACACATAAAACACCATCCACTGTGTGGCTATCAAGCTTTCATGTGTCCATTTATTTAGTGGCATTCACCTCTGTTCCATCTTCTGAACACACACTCCCTCATTATCATGTCAGGCTGCTCAGCACGCAGCCCTGGAACGAGAGGAACAAGAATGGACAATTTAAAAGCCTGTAGACCTTTATGTCTTCAAATGAAATACATTGGGCACAAAGAGGCTCGTTTCCACAGCTGGATGTCTCACAGTCACCCTGCCAGACTGTTTCCTTACGGAGCATTTCAGCGACCAGCAGAGAGGAGCCTCCTCCGTGTCTCCCAAATGATAGAGGCTCTCACTGGGGTCATGTCTGGTCTGCTCCCCTGAGACCAGGCTGGCCCGGTCTGTAGGGCATGTCTGTGTCCCTCACACACAAATCCCGGTTTCTATAGCAACCACAGTTATGGCTGCCTGACTTGGCGCGCTGCAGTCCTCAGACTGAGGCGGCCTGAGGCCTGCAGCACAGATGCACATAATTAATGTGATTATATAGATATGTCAATCTTGTCACCTCTCAGTACATCAGGCAGCACAAGCTCACACACACACACACACACACACACACACACACACACACACACACACACACACACACACACACACACACACACACACACACACACACACACACACACACACACACACACACACACACACACACACACACCACTGCTGTGCAAGCATCCTTTATGACTCACTCAAACTAGTCGTTAACCTTAAAAAGAAATAAGAAAAATGTTTCCTTTAATTTTTTGGATGTTAAGGAAAAGTAAATACCAATGATGCAGAAGATCCCAATGCTAACCTCAAACTGTACCACTCAACGGGGTTTAATGTAAGGAAGTACATGAGTAAAGAATGTACTCAAGTGTACTATCTGTTGGTAGTACTTAATTGAGCATATACCTTATACTTTTACTCTAGTACATTTTGGAAGCAAATATTGAACTTTTCACTCAACTACATTTTTCTGACACCTTCAATAAATTGCTTTTCAGCATCAGATTATTTGCTAAAACAAAATATATCGTCTAATAAATAAAAACTGAAACCTATGTATAGGTCAATATATCTAGCAGCAGTAAAGTAATTCAAATGAGCTTCCCTTTACAAGCTGTGATACTCAGTTAATACAAAATCTAAATTCAGTTATTTAAAATATATGATTCTGAAAAGGGCCATTGTGCATAACGAGTACTTTCACTTTTAGTACTTTAGTTATATTTTGATGCCAAGACTTCTGTTCTTTTACTTAAGCAACACTTTGTATGCAGGACTTTCACTTGTCACTTTCACATAATATTTGTACAATGAGTATTGCTACTTTTATGCAAGTAACAAATCCAAGTACTTCTATTCTACCGCCACTGCTCCTTAATCATGATATCTAACAGTAACGGACATTTTTACCCTGGAAATGTTCTTTTATGCAAGTACAATTGATGCACAACATCAATGCTAAAACTTAAACAGCCATTCTAATAGATAAAGGGTGCCGGATACTCGTACCCTCCCAAATATCTTGACTTGTCTTGTGTTTGTTATATATCCTCCAGTTAAGCAGCCAGTCCTGAAGAGAGTGAAGTGGCCGTCCCTCTCTGAAGTGCAGAACCTTTGTGGCTTCAGATTGGACGTGGAAGTCAAATGATATCACCAATAAATCACGTCAGCTTTCAGACAAAGAGCCTCTCCAGCCTCGCTCCAAAGAAAGGTCACATTCCTCCACTGATGTTTCACGACTGCCATGTAAATCTGAATGTTTTGATAATGTCATAAAGCTTATAAATCTAGTTTGAATGTTGGGATGGAGAATGGAGAGGATTAGGAAGATTGGCAGAAAAGTACCGTTTCTTGTGGCAAAGTTGAGCACCCAAGAGCAATGTTTTTTCCCAGACGGTTGAGGGGCATCAGGTTCATAGTAATTATCAGTGATTAAAGAATGATCTTCTCAGGAGGGTGGGGGTCAGAGGTCAGGACCCTTCTCAGCGGCGAGACACTCCATTGACATGCAGGATGGCTTTTGTCAATTGCCGCACCGACTTCTAAAAAGGAAAGGTTTTATCCGCAGCATCTCCCACGCTCCTCGAGGGAAGGCAGAATTAAGTGGGAATTTCAAACTGACATGTGACTGAAAATAATAAATGATTTTTATTGAGCCATACTAACAAAACATCCAAAAGTTTGCACACCATGCATTCAGAACATCTCAAAAAAGCAACATTTCCATATGAAGTTCACAGTATATTGATTTCAGAGCGTTCCATTCAAATATACTAACTAGAAAAAACACACAATCAAAATGAGAAATTGCCACAAACAGAATACATGAGTGAACAGATTTAAATCATCTGTATCATTTCTAAAAAAAACAACCAAAAAAACAATGTTTTGTGAGGCAATGTATTATAAATAAATAAATAAATATGCAAACTGGTTTAAAGTAAGCTACATTACATGGATTGGCAATAAAAAAGAACAATAAACCTAAAATGGATGCATCTAATTAAGACACTGCAACTAAAATGTTGCCATTGTGTAGTGGTTTGAAATGAATGGGAAAAACAGAAATGAGTTGCGACTGTTAATTTATTCTAAATACTTAAGATCAAGGAGACAGGAGATTTTTAAATTGATTTAAAATCCCTAAACTCCCAGGCACTTAGGAATACTGAAGACATTTTTTAGATAAAAGCAACAGCTCTTCAGTTTTTGGCCGATTCACAGCCACAACCAGAGTTTGGATTTACGTTTAGCTGCGTTTCATTTAATAGGATGGATCAGAAGCTTTACTAGGTATTTGCAATCAAACCGTTACAGCAGAGAAGAGATTTAAAACATTTAGCACTCTTAAATCGGTTTCTTTGGGGGACAAATAGTCCCTCACAAAAATAAAGTCTCATTTACACAGGGATTAAGTACTATTACTTGTCCTGGTACCAATTAAAACATTAAATGCAGCATTTAGTGTTGTTTGAAGAACAATTCAGGTAACACTGGCATGGATGGACACATCTGAAAACGTGCAGAAAAATGTTTCGCTTGAATATGTTAGAAGACTATCGGGCAGGGGTCTGTATCATAAAGCAAGATTAGCGTTTTGCAGTATAAGGAACAAAAGCAACAACACTTCACTTTTCTATACAGCTGTTGAAAAAGCCAGAAATATTTAAAAAAGCCTAATTCTTAATTCATAGCCATGTTTTATCCTATTCTACTTGTGCGATTTTACTGAATATTTCCCTTTTCAACCTTTTTGAAAATATCTTGATTAAGATGGCTTCCGTTGCAATGCAGTAACTAATGAGTATCCATAGAAATAAACAAACTAACACTTCTAATTTCCCTGTGGGTGTCTGTTTCATTACAAGTAATTCTCTCATGGTTCTTGTAATGTAATTAAAAACTCTCTTTCACATGAACGCATCTCGATCAATAAACACAGAGCTACCGGAGCCAGATGATAACAAGCTTTATGATTCTGGTTATTAATGATTGTTGATGGTCGACTCAGTGAAGCTAGGTAACCCAGGGACAGCCAGACTAAGCTCAACTTGCTTTGTGATGCAGACCCCAGTGCTCTCTGTACATTTGTGTTATAATACCAGTACCCTGCTGGTGACAAAAAGCCATAAGGGCAACAAGGTAGCCGCTTTGGCAACAGACAGTGTTCATCAACCTTCTCCTCAATCAACCTTCGGTTACAGCCACAAACAAGGTGCTTTCTATCTGTGGTTGTGTGTTTTAAACTAATGTCCCCATAGCTTTTGGTATGCCGTTGCACAGGATACCTGCAGACAGGGCTGTGACTGCAGAGCGATGGCACTCCGTCTCCCTCAGTTAGTTCTGCATCAGGTACTGGTGGAAGTAGATGCCGAACAGAGAGCTGATGACCTGGCAGGCCGCCACCCACCACGTCAGGAAGGCGAAGAAACCTCGGAAGAAAAGTGGAGTGAGGACGGAGCGCAGCGCCATGAAGGCCTCTGTCAGGTGGGCAACTGTGGCCTGGACGTCCTCCTCCATGTCGTCCATCCCCTCTTCATCTTCATCGAAACCACCGGGCAGCACGGGCGCTGCTATGGGCAGTATGAGCGCTGGCGTCACCCCGGGGGTCTGATCTGCATCGGCCTTCCACGAGAAGTCCCCTACAAGACCGGTAGAGATCAGTCAATACCGACGCTGGATGTTTTTAATATTTAAACTCCACTGCAGATGCAAATGTCTCAATATTATTGTATAAATAGTCTTTCATGTTGGGAAATATGCTTTACCACTCTCATATCTGTTCTACAAATAGATGACCACAGCCAGCAGCTAGTTAGATATGCAGGTTATTAACAGCTGCTCTTGCTCAGTGAGTAGGTTACAAAATATACAAGCATCTCAGAAACTCACTAATTAACTTGCTAAATCTTTCTAAAACTAGCGTGTAAATACAGGGGGGTTATGTTCTGGGGGATACTTTGTCCGTAAATTGCTTCTTTTTTTTGTTTTAGATTGTATCGATCGTCTCATCCAACTCTCCAGAAGAGAGCAAATCATTGCCACAAATCTACACTTGAATCTCTGGGAAAAGTGCAGAACAATAAGATCAAGTGTGGCTTCTTCTTCTTCAATGTAGTGGTAGTTACTTACCTAGTGATTTAAGAGCAAGTGTGGAGAAGAGGATGAGGAAAACAGGAACCAGATACTGGAGAGTGATCACAGTCAGGTAGCAGAAGATACGAGTGACCTGGAAAACAACACATGTATTCTCAGTTTACTCTCTCACATTCAGTTACTCTTTTCTTTCTCCGTGTCAAAACTTCTGAATTTAAAGGTTTCAACCCTTCATTGTCTGAATATCTGACCTTCCTCTGAATGTCAATCGCAGCGATACGTCCCGCCTCCTTCTTCATCTGCTCCACCCACTTCTGAGCCAGATTGAGGTAGGCCTGCATGTGGTAGCGAGTCATGGCCAGCCGCAGCAGACACAGCACCACGATGATCCACAGGCGCAGGCTGTCGAAGGTTTCACTGGAAACTCTGCAAGGGGGAGATTAGGAGAGGATCAGAACAAGTCAAATGAGCCATATGGAGGACAACTTACATTAGTGTCCTTTGTTTTTATGAGAGATTAGTGGATATATAGCAGATAAGCATGTGCCCTCACATTGTGACAGTGGTCTTCCCCAGAGGTGCATTGGCCAGGAAGTCCCTTGCAATGGGCTTCACCCAGAGAATCATCACAATGACTGGAGACAGGAAACTCATGTGCAGCAGAATCCTGCAGGAAACATTATAGAGCAACAACACAGCTCATGTATTTGCGAAGACATGGAGCACATTGCTTGTTGCCATTCTTAATACTTCAGTTCTTACTGGATGTGTGGCCGCCCTGTGTTCATCTGAACAGCATCGAGATGAGTCTGAGCCATGCGCAGGCCGGGGAAGGCGAGCAGAGCACCGATGTACGCACAGAGAGCGGCCAGACCCAGCTTCACTGACAGCTTGGTCACTGGGATTCTGAAAACAACAACCAAACGTTAGGCATCAGATATTTGTCACGTAAAGTCTGTTATTGCCTCATGCATAATAATAATACTGAAAGGTCACCTATTGTGCAAAATCCACTTTTTCATGTCTTTTATAAATAAACATGTGTCCCCTGAAAGTTTCAGGAAAAAAGATGCCCTCTCTTTTTGTCCTGATCCATTTATATAAAAACCTGTCTGAAAATGAGCTGATCAGATTTTGGCCAATTTATGATGTCATAACGATTTTTTAGCTTGTGTAACCATTAGCCAATCACCAACCAAGGTAACCCCCCCCCCCCACCTTATCACCTCCTATACCTCATTCACACCAACGGTGTTTCGGGGCCGGTTCGGAGCCGGAGCTTGAAAAGCACCGGGTTTTCCTGTTCACACCGCAGCGGAGCAGCCTCTTAGCTCCGGAATCCGGTTCATTTCGAGCACCAAAAAATTGTCCGGCCAGAGCAAAAGCACCACATACGTCACGCTTACGTCGAGGCGGGGGCAGGATCAACTCCTGAACAACAACAACAACAAGCCGGCGTTTTATCCAGCTTGTACACAACGATGGAGAAACGTAACAAGCAGCAGTGGTCCACTGAGGAGACCAGCTACCTACTGGGAATCTGGTCTTCCGAAGAGGTACAGAGGAAGCTGGAGCACAATCGGCCATTGTTGTTGTTGTTGTTGGTGTCAGCTGTGAGGGGTTTCCGCGTGGTTTGGCTTTATGAAGCAGGCACGCAAACGGTTACGTCATGACGCAAACGATGACGCAATGACGCAGCAGCAGTCGGACTCTGGGCGGTGTGAAAAGAGCCGGAGCTAAACCGAAGAACCGGTTCTGAACCTGAAAGCTCTAGCACGGAGCTTGAACCGGAGTTGCGTTGGTGTGAATGTGGTACTAGAGCACCATTGTGTTATTTTTAACCAAATCTCTCTCAGAGGGGCTCCTTATTTTCATCTAAAGTAACAGTCAGAGAATCAGCACTTTTGAAATGGGGCTGAAACAGAGGGGATTATGGGTAATGCTGCAATGATCTGTTTGGTATTTGGAGCCAAACACTTCAGAGACATGTTTTGTATATATCTGAGACCTATAATATATTGATGAAAAACATATATTAGGGGACCTCTAACCAATGTGGTGTCTCTTGATGCACGTTACAATGTCAAGCAATAATAAATCAACACAAATTCCTGGAACAGATACTTACGACCACTCAGCGTAACCCTGCTGTCTGGCGAACACTTCCAAGTTGTCGAAGAGGCTGGAGAAGGCCGACTCCAGGCCGAACTCCAGGTAGTCCTCCCTGACCACCAGCACCAGCATGGCCACCAGCAGAGACAGGAAGCCGAAGGCCAGACACACCGAGCGCTCACCGCCCTCCTCAGAGCTGAAGTAGTGACTCATCAGAGTTTTAAGAGTCTTTCTGAAGGTTTGAGTCAAGTTTAAAACAACCAGGGGAAAAGCAACATTCATTTTTAATCAAATGTATTTTTCTTAGCATAAATCATGATGAGAAGTTGGAATTGGGTTTTGACACTTTACTAAGTCACATTTTACATTTTCATATAAAAAGCGAGAGGCTGCAGCTGTAGAATGAGATATTTCTGTTTTACAGAGATGCTGGGGTTAAGATTTTCTTGGTCAGGTCAAACATCTTTTTAAAAGACCTGACGATGATGTTATTTCTTTCTAAAAATAATAACTGAAAGCATATTTAAAAATGTATATACTTTCTTGTATGCACAATACAAATACAGGTGAATGTTCATAATAAAAACATATGAAATAAAAAAACGTACATCTTTTCAAAACTTCAACACTATATCAGGGCTTGTTGTTTATTTTTAGAGGTTGTACTCCTATGCTCATTTGGAATTTGCTGTCATTACAAATTGCAAGTGTTATGTCCTCTTTACTCATGCTGAAACACTTCTACAATAAGTGTGTGTGTGTGTGTGTGTGTGTGTGTGTGTGTGTGTGTGTGTGTGTGTGTGTGTGTGTGTGTGTGTGTGTGTGTGTGTGTGTGTGTGTGTGTGTGTGTGTGTGTGTGTGTGTGTGTGTGTGTGTGTGTGTGTGTGTGTGTGTGTGTGTGTGTGTGTGTGTGTGTGTGTGTGTGTGTGTGTGTGTGTGTGTGTGTGTGTGTGTGTGTGTGTGTGTGTGTGTGTGTGTGTACTGTGTGTGAAACGTGCATGTTCTGTGTGCGGCGTAAAAACCGCCAAGCGACACGTCCAAAATTTGAACAGCAAAGAAATAAATATGAGACTGATCGGCAAGCTCCAGCAAATCAGCTGACAACGGCAGGCTTCTACAGCTGTGCAAAAGGTGCGTTCTCTCCAATTTGTTGTAACAGCAAACCTTATTGACACATACATATTAATCTGTCATGATGAGTCACTTTACAGTTGAAGGATACAGACTGAAGAGAACAGTCAGGACACACCAGATGGCTCCGATGTTGACTTCTGCGCTGGCATCCACAGAACTGTAGTAACACTCAGTGAAGATGAAGACGCCTGCAGTATAGACCGCAAAGTCTACCAGCCACTGGTACTCCAGGAAGAACCGCAGCACTGAAAGTAGAAACAAGGCAAAAAAAGATCGAGTCATTATTTTGTGCTATACCAGTCGGTTTGAACTATGATCCATACATTTTATGATGCAGAGAGAAAAACATTGAAATGTAAATGCATAGCGAGTAAAGCTGAGCTGTGGCAGCGTTTGTACTTGCTCAATGTCACGGTGATAAAGATAAAGGAGTGTTTCGTTTACCAAGAGCGTCAAGAGCGTTGATTGGAGCTTTCTCCAGGTGAAGGTCGATGTCTTTGGGCACAGTGAGAGGCTTGCTCTCCCCATTTTGTCTCCTAGTCATCAAACAAAGACACATGACTATGTTAAAAAAATAAAAACAAAAAATATCAGTCTTTTTTTAGTCTTAAAGTAACATGTGTTTGTTTTTTAAAGTAAAGCACACCATTTACAACAAAAGGTAAAACTCTGTAGCTTTTGTCAGAGAAGGCAGATATCTACTTATTAGTTGTTTGTTTCTAGGCAGCTTTACTTGTTTCTTAGTCCTTCCTACATTACCAGACCCTCCCCCAACTCCCACCTGTCTTTCCTGGTCGGTTTGGGCATCTGCTTTCCGGCCAGGGCACACAGCTCTCCTTCTGACGGGTGTTTGAACCGGTACAGACTGAAAGGAACAACAGGCATGTGTTTGTATAGTGCACATTCAATGATATGTACTGTATAATCTGATCGTAAGGGTAATTATACCTGCCATTGCAGAGTAGCCAGCGTGCAAAGGAGTAATGTGGAGCCATCCTTTGCATAATGCACGCAGCCAGCAAGCTGACCACCAGCTGAATTCCCATCAGCGCCTGTCAGAGGAAACACACATGTTTAAGTAGGAGAACCAACTTTCAAACTCCCATCTTTGGACATAGAAACAGTTAAAGCCTGTAGAAGAAGCTTAGTCATATACTATGCTAAAAAGATAACAATAACCATATTTAACCACGTTTAACAACCGTAAAGAATGTGCTGAAAGCTCCTGCAAAATGAATGATATTTAGCAAATGGCTATCGAGCTAAATTTAGCTAAACTTCACCACCTGTCATTGCTGCTGCAAACGTTAGCTAGCTAGCATTAGCATACTAGCTCTCATTGTAAGAAATAGAAACAAAAACAGTTCGCTGGGCAATTTTACAGCAGGTTGTTAACACTAACTTGATCCTTGTGGATTTACTGGAATAGGGGTAACTTACCATCTCTTCTGTCGAAAGAAATACGTGTTGTAAATCAGAATAGCTGCCGAAGCTTCTTCACATGCAGGAAAGTCTTGACAGCTGATCCAACTGACATGTGAAAAGCTGAATGTCCCGGATGTAATAGTGGAGTCGCGCGGTGCCTTCAGGTACTTCCCCATAGCTTCGTAAATCGGAAGACTTATAACAGCACAACAGTAGCTTCGACTGACGCTTAATAAAAGTTAGTAATCTATGCTGCTTCCTCTCAGAAATGGAAATTAAACTACTTTTGAATTACTTTTGTGCAACTGTGAGACTGTGTGCAAACCATTTAGTTGACTGTTGCGGTTATTAGGGACTTTTTAAAATTTAGTTATGCCTTATTCACATAGAGAATCAATGGAAAGATACAATATTTTAACACAAAATGCCGTGAGACTGGGTTGAATATTTACCTAGAAGGACCTCCAATTGATTTCATGCTACGTTTCCAAGCTATTGCTAAAGTCAGTTGACTTGAAAATAATGTGCAATACTGCTTGTTTCACCCATAACAACAGGTTGCAGATAATGCTCCACATTTACTTTTCTCCCCATTTCAATGGACGTTTCTGAACACAGAAACACTCGGGGTACGTAGGCAGGCCTATATATGTTTTTAGGAACAACCCATTATACATCTACGTATTTATCATAGTATTGTAACGAGTGATAATCAAATGTAAAGAATAGCCTCCATGGTCCATTTTACCTGTGCCAATTGTTCAGCCAGCCAATCAGAAGCAGAGGAGGGCGGGTCATGCCCTCGCCCTCCAAAAAAAGAAAAATCACCTTTTAAGGTGGTTTGACCCGGAAGTAAATCATTTTGCCCTGTTTTCCATTGACGTGATTTCAAGGTGATGCAGGTCAAACAGGTGAGTGTTTCTCGTGTTACAATGCCCTACAAAGATTTCTGCTTCATGTCAGGACATTGCTATTTCAAACGTGATTATAACTCCCTACAAATGGGACATTGACTCAAATCTGTTACTTTTCTTGAACTAGAATCACAAATAGGGAGAGGCCTCAGGGAAGTTAATACTGGCCTTGATACAATACAATGACATGTACACAAGTGTAAGTTACGACTTGTTAGTCTTTGGTTTTCCACACTTCTGTGTATTTGTCATGTTGTTAGATGTCTAGCATACATTCAGGGCTGGATTTACCCACTATGGGGCTTTTGGGAAAAACTGAGTTGTAGGCCTCTAACCAATGAATAATTCAAATTACCTGTTATACTAATAGAGTTTACAGAATTAAAACAAGTTATCTTATTGAATATTAAATAATGAATGCTACGTTTTCTCCCCGGTCTGAATGAATGTTAAAATGTCCAATAAAGAGTGATAGTCCTTTTCTGTACATTTAATTAGCTTGTTTCATCTAGAACAAAATTACTTATGTATTTAGGATCACTGTATACTAAAATCACCAAGGCCTCTAAATGAAAGTGTGTTTGATCCTCGCTGAAAAATGCAACCCTCTCAATACTTAAAGTTCTTACAATTCAAATTCAGTTTGCAGTGCACTGCATTGGAGTTTGTACACCAGATTACATGCAAAGTGACAACAACAAGAACACATCTGGTAGTGTCCTTTGCTTAAATGTAATTGCATGATCTGAATGTGGTATAAAATGTATGGGGAGTTGAGTTTTCAGCAAGGATCAAATACATTTTCAGAGCAAATGAATTCAATGTCATACTATAAACATTTAGGTTTTGAAATTGAATTCCAAACTAATGAATATAATTTCAAATGCTGCCTTTTCAGATTTAGTATTAATGCAATTATTCACCTTGAGCAAGACAAATTCAAATATCCTTCGTATACAAATTCAGTCTCTAGTGAGTTTTTCCTGCCTATAGATCACCTCTGTGAGATCCTCCTAATGATAATCTCCATGTGTGATGCTTGCACCATCATCCATTTTAACATTTCATTGGATGAAAACAAACAGTATGCAAATAGTGAAGCTTAAAGTCTCAGATATGCTTCTCTGCTTTGGCATTAAACACACAGCCACCAGGGAGGGGGCGAGAGCAGGAGGGAGTTGATGTAATCTAAAGAATTAAAGTATACATTTTCCATTTTGATGAATACAATCAAGGAAAAACCCCATAATACTAACATTGTTACTATCAAGCCTGCAGGCATATTTATATCTTTGCAATGTGTTTGTTTTATTATGTCGTATGACCTCTAAACCACAGATTATTATAACCATGAGGTGTTTTGGGAATATTATGGTAAAAGGACAACAGCTCTTGGTGCACTGATGCATCCTCTGTGGTATGCTTGGTGACTCTGGATGAGAATGATTGTCCACACGCTGGCCTGTACACGCATTATAATGTCAGCTCATCCTCTGTAAAGCGGAGGCCCCTGTGCCTCCAACAGTGCGGAGGGTTTCCAGTCGCACGCCCTCCAAAAGATCTTTTACCAAACCCATTCACCACATTCAAATCTGTGTTTAGCATGTTATTTGGGTGGTCTGCAGAAGTTGATTGAAATCCCACTTTCTGCTAATTGGTGCCACCCCTTCTGCTGAAGATGTGTCTGATCCTTTGCCGCGTGAATTTGCGCAAAAGAGCATGACGTTTCAAATGAGAGCTGTGAATCTGATCAAATGGAGCTTTGTGCGATGAAGCAGCCGCATCTCAGGTGGGCAGGCATGCACCAACGGGCACGCATCTGTAAACATAAATCACATGAAATTAGTTGTTCAGCTCAATATCAAACTCTGTGTTGTGTTTTGATCCGTATGAGTCCTGCTTATCCAAATCCAGCCTATACCCTGAGGCAATTAGTCTGACACATTTTTGCATATGTGTCTTCTTTCTCCATCTGGATGTCTTTCCATATGGATAGTGTAACATAAAGATGCATGTTGTTCCATTCACTGCCATCATTTAACATGTACCCTTTTTCTTATCAACATTTGACAACACGATAAATATTCTGTACATTCTTCCAACATCTCTGGCATTAAACTGTCAGTCACACTGTGAGAGGAAATGTCTCTCTCTGGGTGGAAAAAGACTTCCATAACCATCATCTTTGACACAATGCTAATCCTCCTTCCATGTTAGCCATCTGTGGCTGAAGTGGCGGGGCAGACATTACTGAGGAAAATGGACACAAATAAAATGCTAATTCACCACGGGCTACAAGTGGCTCCCCCCCTCTCTGCCCAGCTCGGGGGGCCTCTCGGTTCCCACACCACTTCCCTGTGTCTCTCCCAGGGTGCTGCTGGGATACCGGCGGCTGTTTCGGAGCCCGCGGTAGGGATGCAGCCCTCCCATTGGCTTGTCTTTGTTTGCCCCCATGCACGGTATTCATCTGCTGATTTGAATATATGCAAATGTTGCAATGGTGCCCCGTCAAAGGAAACTCCCACAGCCACCACCATGTTTTTTTTCTTACTTACCGTCTCCCTTCATTTTCCCCGCTATTTTCCTTTTTGTTTCTTTTCCTAAATGCTGCATTGAGCGGGGAATGCTGTGGGAACCAACGATGGAGGGCCAGATCTGCTTTGTCACAGGGATTTATTTAGTAGTGAGTCTCATGACTGTTAATTACAAAGACACACATTTACTGTATATCTCAAGGAAGAGAGAAAACAAATGTACTGGGAATACACCATCCTTCAACTCCTTAATGACTTTGCTGTGAACAGTCAAAGCAAAGATGTTGCCAGACTAATGCATGCCTTTCAATCAAACATGCAGTCATGAGGCAAGCAAATACATCACATGACTTATTGATTACAGTAAAAATAAGAACCTTTTATATGGCGTATTGGTTTTAATTTGGAGTCTGACTTTGTACTCTAAGACAAGGGCAAGAACCACAGTGTAGACGTTGTTCTATTACGTTAAGACAAAATGAGATGTAGCTTAGTTTCACATACGTCTTTATTTTAAAAGCAGATATTTAGACTACTGGCGCTAACGATGACTTATTTCATTATATACAATAGGACTCTTCCTCCAACCAAATGGATTGAGCCAGCATTCATTTCGTTAATTGTGACATTTCACATTGTTTCCAGTGAGAAAGGGCTATTTATCCCACAGCAAGAATATTTAAACGTGGAGTTATTCACCTGTTTAAGAGTTAAAAAGCCATCTTTTGTTGTGTCACAGGTGCAGATACAGACCTTCCTCCTCCTGTAACGGCCCAAGATGAAACCAGGGCTATGGATTTAATAAGATGAAATGAAGATATGCATACAAGCTTCATATCTGAATTTTGACTCGCTGCATCTGGCTCGTCTGATTTCCAGGTCCAGAGCCAGACGGAAGAGAATCAGCTCGGCCTGACTCTGCTGAGTGTGTTAAGCCGGTACTTTGGCTCGTCCTCATACAGATTCTGGATTTGGACGACATGAATCGTTGCACACTTGTACTGTAATTACCCTAATGCATGCTGCTAATTCTATCGCACTGAGAGTTTGCAGAGGATTCCATGGATGATCCAGCATGCACAGATGGGCGATGCACACACAAAGACAAACACAAGTGTCGTTTTGTGCTTAAAGAATTACTAGGCTTTATTTGTATACCATTTTCTTCTTATCTGTGCCAGTGAAAATATGTGCACACATGCTTATTAATACTTAATAAATGCAATATTAGACATCTTTCTATTACTGACCTGCAACCCCTTTGCAGAAACTCATTTATCTTTGATCTTAAAAATCTCTAACACTTCCTTTTTTTATGATATCCCTTACTTCTTGATATGCATATGAATATTATTTGAATGTATTTATTTCATGTAAATAAATGTAAGAATGGCTTGGACTCTCGTCATCATCTTCATGCTTCATGAGAAAAAGAAGCTCCTTGTGTTTTCCCAACCCAGAGTAACACTGCATGCATAGGAAAATATAACAGAAAGTGTCAATATAAAAAAAAATGAATAAGACATGTTCTTCATTCCCACAGGAGCGAGCATTTTCACAACATTTTGATTAAAGTTAAAAGGGTGTAAAAACCAGTATGAATGCTTATATTCATTTATTTATTTATAGTGCTTGTTATCTGTTACATTGTCATTTTTCTGTCCACAGTTGAAATGCACAATGTGTCTTAATATACACATTTGTTGTGCTTTAAATTATAAGCTTTGATTACGATGTAAGCTAAATGTGTTTGCAGGCCAACAGCCCCCCCCCCCCCCCATATGAATGAGCTCTGTGCATTACCGTGTTTTGAATGACAATCGTGCGCTGCGCTTGAACTTGACCGGCGGAATTGCCTGGGAAAAGAGGCGCGACTTTGGCCCTTTGCTCCCCTCCTTTACGGGGGGGGGGGGGGGGGGGGGGGGCGTTAAGACTGATGTCAGCGCTCATTAGCATAACCTTCAGCCTGTTCCCAATTAAACCAGGAAAGCAGTAAGAGGACCAGTCTGTTTGCACATGGCGGAGAATGAACCAGCATATCTCTCTCTCTCTCTCTCTCTCTCTCTCTCTCTCTCTCTCTCTCTCTCTCTCTCTATCTATCTCTCTCTGAGCATCAGAAGAAGCTGCAATGTAAGTTGCTTTATTCATTTGGAATTGTTTTAAATGTACATTATTTATGTTTTTTTTAATTAATGTCAAAGTTATAATCTGCGTTTGAAAATGATGCTGGAATTACTCTACATTTAGTATATTTTTATAGTATTTGTTATCATTTTCATCAGCTTTCTGTTCTTGAAAGTGAGGCTTGTTGCTGTGGGAATGATGGTGTGCACGTGACAGTTTGTCTCTTGCTTCAGCCTGTCTGCCTGAATGTGTAACACATGCTGCACCTTTGATGTCTTTTTACGAGTGTGGAGGTTTAATTCCAGGTCTACTTGATTTCTTATAGGTAACTGTTCTCCTGAAAGTCTTTGCATTACGCCTATTGATCACTGCTGCTGTGAATCTACAGTAGACCTGCTGTGTGGTCATGTCAGCCGAGTCTCTAAGTGCTTCTTAGTCTTAGATCTACCTTACTCACCTGTTTGTGAAATCTTACAATCTCCTATTATCTTTTGTGGGAATTGGATTTGCAGTGACTATTGAGGTATTATATCATTTGCAAACAATGCATTTGTTGCCAATTTTGTACCCTGCCTATAAGGAATGCATTTTTGTTTGTAATGAAAAATGCTCCCATCATGCTGCTTTGTCTGATGAGGCAGCACTCTTTAAATAGAAACCCAATAGGGCTTTACATTCTTATAAACATATAAACAGATCTATATAATGTTGCTCCATTAAACCACCGAGGAATTCAGAATAGATTTAAGAGAACTCGGAAACTTTGAGACACCCGCTGTTGCTGCTCTCAATATGCATTTCAAAGTGGTATTACTGACAAATACGCTTTTAATGTTAGTTGTCACAAGGATTTCCTTTATACACGTTAAAAGTCAATAGCAGAATAATACACATGTTGAATTTACTTAAAAAGCACACACTTTGTAGTGTTCACTTCTTGGATTTGATTAAAATCCTTTGTAATACCACCACCACAGCAGCCTCATAACAAAAATAATAATGTATAACAATCAGCAGCTAGTTGCTAATTGATGGGCATGACATTGGGAAGGACAAACACTTGCTCCCTGTTGGTCTTCATGCGTGACCTCTGACTCCTTTATGTCCCTGTGTCAGGTCAAGCCTCTTTGAAGAGCGGCCATTACAATTCCCAGAAGTGGCCACTTGAATTGGCCAGTTATTAACAAGTGAACCCAAAAGGGCTCGGTGTGGTCACGCATGGTCACATGACAGTCATACAAGTTTGACAGAAATTAGTGAATTTATGATGGGGACATGTTTGAACTGGGAGAATTAGGATTTGATTTTTTCTGCCTGAGGTGTTCTGAATGTGTGTTCTGAATGTGTGTGTGAAATGTGACAGTATCAATTCATTTATTTCAATACTGACAGGCTATACTGGATTATGTGCTTGAAAATAAAATCTTGAAAGTATCTGTTCTCAGCAAATGATAATTATTTTACGAAGTTAATTACTTAAGAATATATATCTTTCTTTTTTCATTTTATTACATTTTTGTAATGAAAATGCCAATAAATACACCAAACATAAGAGAGACCTGCTTACTGAATAAATACATCAGGAAATTCATTTATTAAATACATCTTTATTGAGTGAAATGGGGAGAAAACTATTTCACTAACTTTATACAAATAAAAAGCGAAAATCAAAGAGCAGAAATATAAAGGTAATTCAGAAGTTAATGAACATCAATGTGCTTCATTCACTAAGTGCCTATTTGCGCTGAATTTGCTTTGATCGTTTGGCTCCGTGTATTTGCCTGTTCGTTTTACTGACTCTAAAGACTCAAATATAATACTTAAACATTGAAAATGACATTTAAAAAAAAAAAATGTAATTTATACAGAACATTATATTCGTGCCTTCTTTGTATAACAGTCCTCTGAAGTCATGTAAGCACATTTATGTCCGTTGCTGCCAAATGATTTGAGCTTTTTCGGTTACATTTCAGCCTAAATACAATATTAAAAACAATACCTAGTATTAAGCCAATTAATTCCATACATTTCCAGAACAATAATAGGCTGAATTAAAAGACTGGAACTCAGATAACAGCCTATTAGGATAATAATTTGCATTTATTTTTCAGTAACTCAAATAACAAGATGTATTGATGATAATATTGATGATTTAAAGATCTAAAATCACAACGACATAATTCCCTTTTTCAAATGTAATTTAATCTGTGTAAACCCTTATTGTTTTAGAGCATTTTAGGAATATAAAGTCCTTCATTTTGTGCCATTACTTAAATGAATATAAATATATCACCTGCTAGAGCAATGTAAACAAAAGACTCTAAAAATCAATACACAACAAGACCTCCGAAGCTTTGTTTTCATAACTTATCTCTTTAATTAATATTCATTTTAAATATGACTTTACAGTTCTGCAAGAGGTGATAGCCTGTTGTGTTAACCAAAATGTTAACTCGATCACACTGTTGTATAAATGTACGTTTCCAGGTCGTTTGTTAAACGTGAATCACATTTTCGAGCTAAGGTTTCCATTTGTACAATCGTGTGTTCTATTCTGCACCATCACGTGGACCCATTGGGTCATTATTCGTTAATATTCACGTATTTTGGGGCCTTAATAACGAATAAATAATTATCTTTACACGCCCAACATTCCACTCAATTTCGTTTTGGATCTTTTATTTATTTAGATTTTTTTTGGACACATTTTCGAAAAGGCCTGTCACTTCCTGCATCAAATAAACGATCACTCTGTCTGCCAATGTAGAGATGTTTTTACATATTTCCCCGCATCAATTTAGAGGATGTGTTGTAATTATATCGTTGCTAAAATCTTTTCTTGTTTTTTTTTAATGTTTTAACGTGTTGTCGATTTAGGCCGTCAGACCTGACCAGGCCCGAGCTGCAGTACTGCTTTCAGCCAATAGATGTCCCTGTTTAGCTCATATTGAGTCGATATTCACTGACATGTTGGATTATGAGTATTGTCTATAGTTTCTGAGATGTGAAGATTCTAGAGGACTCTGAATATCTGGTTGTTAATTCCCATGATGAGATGTGTGCAGTGCTTCAGGAACGTTTTGTCAGCCCAGCTCACTCAATGCTGAATGTTTGAATTGTGCAGGCCTTATGAGACATACCTTCCAGTTAGGTTGAACAAAAATAAATCCTTACATTAGTGCATGAAATAGGACACACTTGCCTTTATTTTAAGGGCTCAAAGCTGGTTGGCCATTTATTTGTCTAGCTAACTACACCTTTTTAACTTATAGAAAATACGATAGAACAGAAAAAAGCCAATGTAGGTAGCCAAAAAAAAAAACATGTATCAAATACCTTAAGCTTAATTTAATGTCGTAATTAATTATGTGAATATGAACATGCTGGTGCACTACCCACAACCCTTGTTTGAGAATGTGGTCCAACATTTTGTCATCGTATGGTGGCTTAAAACGTTGAGCTAAAAACGTGACCTATATGCTAACATTTTACAATAATGTATGCACCAAAAAAAGGTTTTTGGGTTACACGTAATGGAAATCATCCTAACGTTTTGTAATGTTCTTTCCATACAATTATGACTTCTGCTAAAGATGCTAGACACACTCACACACACACACACACACACACACACACACACACACACACACACACACACACACACACACACACACACACACACACACATTTCACAAGCGATTACAAAAAATACTCAAGTATTTTTTCATTTAATGTATTGCCCTATACGTTTTTTTATTTATTTCTCCTTAAATATAATGCATTACAGATAGGCTATGCCTTTAAATGCCACCGTGCCATAGACAGTAAAGTAGACCTATAACACAAATCAGCCTTGTTAAGACCCCACAAACGATCCTCCACCGTGCACCCCTCACACAGGCGCATTAGATAACGTTTGGAATAACCTATCCATGACACTGACGTCATCACGTAAACATTACGTTTATTTCTAGGGCTAGATTTGTTGCACGCAGCGTTGAGTCTTATCTGTGTGCACATTTAGTCTGAAGTTATTGTGTAACTGGCTTAATTCACTAGTTTTACCCTGCTTATGATTAGCATGTGGCACATGAATGTCCACCGTGCGCTCCCTTACGTCGCTCCACGTAAAAGCAACGTGACCCGCAGGAGTCCGGGAAAGCATCTGCTTCTCCTGGCGCTGCTGCGGCAACAGCACCACACACTCCGCTGCTGCTGCGCTTTGATCGTGCCCATCTCTAGCAAATCGTTTCTCTTTAACGCATTTTTCCTGCAGCCTGCCTAGAAACGTAAGGACATCACTCCGTTTAAACCTGGAGTCGTTTCTACTGGGTTAAGGCTCGTATTGGCTCGGTATTCCTGTAAGCTGTTGACTCAGGTGTTTCAGTCCAGCAAGGTGCAGGTTTGGAGATCATTGCCTGCTTCTCTTGCCAAAAACGGACTCTGCCCGGTGCCTTCAGGATGTGCAGCTGGGGGACAGGGCGAGAATGGAGTGTGCTGATGATAAAAAAGTGTAGGTCTACATTTGGGATCACACCCTCTACTGAGCTGATGTGATCTGTTTTACATCACGTGGCATCGATGTAAAACCTTTTTCCATGCATTCCTGCCTACACCCATACAATCCAAAATTAGGTTCTGTCGTATCAGTCTGCTAAAAGTCCTCAGTGGTGTCTCCCTCCACCCATTCATGCACCGACGTGTTGCCACAGACGCAGCAACCGTGAGCTGCACGTCGCTCAGCACGTCTATCAAATGCTTCCAAAAACCATGCCGGGTGCCACTAAAGAGGGAGACGCGTGATTCAAACAGAACAATGGACACCAGTTCACAATGGTCAATGCATAAGCGGTGCAAAATGCGTTTGGGTTTCTGTGCACGTCGTCCATAGCCGTGTGTGTGTGTGTGTGTGTGTGTGTGTGTGTGTGTGTGTGTGTGTGTGTGTGTGTGTGTGTGTGTGTGTGTGTGTGTGTGTGTGTGTGTGTGTGTGTGTGTGTGTGTGTGTGTGTGTGTGTGTGTGTGTGTGTGTGTGTGTGTGTGTGTGTGTGTGTGTGTGTGTGTGTGTGTGTGTGTGTGTGTGTGTGTGTGTGTGTGTGTGTGGTCGCGCGCGCGCGCGCGCGCGCGCGCGCGCGCGCGCGCGCGCGCGCGCGCGCGAGCGCGCGCGCGCGCGCGCGCGAGAGAGAGAGAGACCTGCGACGCAGCAGCTCCGCGCACACTGTCATCCGAGGCTGCAGGAGATGTTAGGATGCGGAGAGGATGCTGGCAGCAGTATCGCCTCGGCCTCGGCTGGTGTCTAGTCACTGAATTAAAAGTCATGCCAGTGTTTAAATAACAAAATCATTTCTGAAGGTTTACAGTGAATGCAGCGTTTGAGTTTCGCTGGAATCCTGGCTCTTATAGTTTGGTTACAGCTGAGAGGTGAAAGAAACTTGCGTCAAAAATACAGAATGGACTTGAACCGGAGTTGCGGGATTTATTCAAAGTTCGTGCCTTGTGAGTATGATTTCTGAATGTGTTATGTGTGGATGTTTAACCTTGAGGCTATGAGATATGTGGATGATTGGCAAGTGACAAAATGTTATACCAATGTTAAATTTTAATTATCGAAATAAGTAAATAATAAGCCAAAAATAATGTTTAACAATATGACATTTCATTGACATTATGATAAAACCGTAAACTGCACTTTGATAAATAGAGCAGCCTGGAGTGGTGAGTGGCAGCATGCTGCTCCATCCCATATTAGCGGGAGCCTCCATTGAGGGGGCTGAGTGGCCCCTGAGCTGGCGTTTATAAAGCAAACAGTTGTGTGATTGTTAGCAGAGCCTGGGAAAATGTCCCCTTGGCTGGGAGGTGGAGGGACTTGACGCCAGAGCCTCTTGTTAAGAAGACCTGAGTGCTCCCAGACAGCATTGTGATGCTAATGAGCACCAGCACGTTGTTGAACTTGATGTTGACTTTTTTTTTTTTCTTTTGGGCGTTTTTTTTTCTTCTTCTTCTTTTTTTTTTTTTTTTTGGGTCACTTGTTTGTGGGAAAATCTTCTCCGGAGCTACAGTGTGAAATTTATTAATCAGGCTTTTGCAGTTAAGTACAATAGAGAGGCATTATATTCTTGGAACACACATTTTTATTCGGTTTCAGGTACAAAAAAACGTACTGGGATTTTTTTACAGGGTTGATATTTTCAAGGGTAAGAGGTATTTCTTCCCACAAAACTAGCAAAGCAAAATGAATGGTTAAGTCATAATAATTCAAGTTAAAATACCTGATATTTACTTAATATCAGGTTTCAATCAGGTAACTAATGGTATTCTTTTTTTATCTTAAGATGCTTGTCTTTAAACCTATAGGCAAAATAAATCCATCAAATTAATATAACATTTTTAAAAGTATTAAAAGTATTTCTTTCTTTCTTTGCAGTGCAACAGGTGTAGGCCTATTGTGCACTGAATTGACAGAACTAAGCTATTAGCCCCCTTTATAATATATATAATTTTGAACACATCATTTTACTGGCCAAATAAAAAATGTAACAGTCGTGCTATATTCATTCTAATAAACGAGATTTAATTGAAATGATAAGACAGTACACACAGTTTGCCTATGAAGATCAATAATATATTTAAGCATCTTATATTAACATTCCAACTTATATCATCAGACATCAAATTTGGCCAAAGAAATTATAATATTTAGATATAAGATTTTAAGTCAAATCGAGTGTACTCTTCTGGTCTAAAATAAAATAAAAAATAGATTTGATTTCTTATAATTATCAGATTTAGATGATACTTCTTCGTCTCATTTATATAATTATTTCATTTAAAAAGAGCTAAACGGAAATGTATCAATGTACATGAACTCTTCAGTTGAATGCTAAGGTGTGACTCGCATCAGAATATGACCATTATTATACGTTTTAATAAGGTAATTTCTAAATACATTTTCTTACATTTCATTAAACACCAAATAGGTTTAACCTTGCCTGAACAAACCCAAATTGTTTAAGTGTTTTTCTTTTCACCCTTCCATTTTTAAACAGCGCCGTTATTTTATTGCATTCGTTTCAGCACCAAGGACAGAGACTGTACTTTTCACTCAGAGGTGCTGAACTCCACTCTCTAGTTTTCTTTGATACAACGTCAACGCCCGAAAACATTTTAATTCAAGCCTTTTTTACCGAACATATTTGAAACACTGCTTTTGCATCTTTTTTTTTTTTTTTAGATTTCGTTTTGAGGTTGTGCTCAGGGCAGAAACAAAAGCGATATAAACAAATATCCGTTCTCTTACTGCGCGTTTAGCAGACAGCATAAACACAACGACGTTACATTTTTTTAAATTTCTAATACAAATCTGGGCAAGCAAGATGTGCATAGACTGCAATAGAATAGAATGGGAAATAATGGGATGCAATAGATGGAATATAATGGGATACCATAGAACGGAATATATTATAACTTAATAGAATGGAATGTTGAGCTCGTCGTCACTGCACTGTGCCGTGGGCCTACAGTATGCCTGTGGCCGGAAGTGACGCAGTCAGGGGGCGTGTGCACATTAATTCACGTGAGTCTGATGAAAGGCGGAGCGGAGAGTCAATCAGGTTAATGTACAGTAAAATCAAGGCAGAGCAAAAATAATACACACACACACACACACACACACACAAACTCTTTGACTTTTGATCTTTAAAATGTGCTAATATTTTTAATTATTCACTTAATTTAAACATAATTTTGTTTCGAATAATTATTATTTCCACTTAATCCAACCCGTGTTTTGTACAAGACCAAAAATGGTTAATACCTAAAAAGTCAATTAAAAAAAAAAATGTATTTCTTAAATATTACTTACCAAAATTAATTACCAAATAATGATTAATGAGAATGTTGTTGTTTTTTTGAAAATATGAAACACATTTACCATATAAGTGAAGAAAACATGCAGCTTGAAGAATCCATGATAATAAAGGCCTAAAGAAAACTGTCTTATTAATATTCAAATTAAAACACAGGTCAAACACAAACATCAAAGACTACAATTACCATGACAATATATACAATCATCATTATATAGCATTTAGAAGTGAACTGTGTGCCCTTGACGTTTCTAAATAAATTCATAATTTTGAATATATGTTTTTAATACAGTGAGAATGGTAAAGGGCAAAGGCTATACGCTAACACATGGACTCCCATTAAAAATATAGCAGCAAAGTCTGGGATGTGGTCTAAATGGATAGTGAGCGGAATGCTTCAGCTAGTATTTGCATTTGGTTCATCAGACTAGCTGAAATTTCTCATTGATACATAAAATTATATTATAATTTCAATTTTAAATTAAATTGTACTTCAAACTGTCTTTCTTTAGCATTGTAGTGCTCTGTCCTGTAACCTGCAGGTTGCTCAGTACTCATGACTCACTGCTGGCTCAGTGTTTCTTTATGGGAACAAACGTTGTGTCCTTATTTACACAGACAGGCAGTGAAACGGATGGTATATCCTGCCCACACCTTAAACATGGCCACTTTTGCCATGTATTGCCCAAAGCCTGTCAGGTGACTTTGCAATTGTTGAACTATATTTTATTCAGGACAATATATGAATGTTGTCTCGATAATTAGAAAATTGCTACTGCGTGTACTGCACACGTTTGGTTGTGAATTCACCATGCATGCATTCTCTAAGTGGATGTATTGGATCATATTTTAAATTATTCCTCACTTTTTTGGGAGGCTCTTGAGACCCACTCAATTTATTTTTGGAGGGCTTCTGGCCCCATATCGAGATCCAATTATAATCTCTGCTGACAATAGTGAATACCTTTATTAGTATTCTGGAGCTAGCATGATGTCAACGCGTTTTAGTGAAACTCTATCCAGTTTCTACCTTATGCTTCCTCCTCTTGTCCTTTACGTCCACCCCATAGCTCTGTTGCTCACCCAAGTGTGTGCCAATGAGCATGCCTAATTCTGCGGACACCGCACGTCTCCCCTGGCAGTCTGACCCCGGGCCCCCCGGGCGGCCCTCCGCCTCCTGCGCCCCTCTTCTGACACTTCTATAGCCGAGGCGCTCTCTCCTCACTCTCATTTCCCCTTCCTCGGGCCATGCTGCAGTGTTTTTGACGGCTAAGAATGGACGTAACTTACTGTACTACCCAATTCTTCCTCTGAGGATTCATATTCATACACCGATGGTGGTGCTGTGTGTAAAATGTGCTTTGTTTTCTCGCATGTGCCGGCATCCCACATGGCCAAACAGGGAGCATTACGGCTGAACAGAGCCGGGGAGAGATGCTCCCGTCCCGGATCGAGTGTTGAAGAATATAGCGGCCGCTTGTGAATTTTTCAAATAATTTTTTTAATGATTTATTAACGAAGCATCATGACTGTCCGATTGACGAAACTGCCGTTTCAAATAGACTGAATATGTGAGTATGCTGTGGTTATTCTAAATGCAAGGTATGCTTTTTCAGATAGACTGCAGCTTCATAACATTCAAAACATGTTTTAATGAAGGGAAAGTAGTTTAAACGTAAGACTTGTGGCAAAAGTATTTTATCCTCTCGTTTGACCATTATTATCTACGATGTGCATTTTTTTGAATTTAAATTTTGATTTTAAACGCTTAGCAGTAGCCTATAGCTGTTTTAAAGATGCATATTTATAGAGCATTATTTGGTGATTACAAAATAATAAAGGCAAGTTTGTCAAGATGTAACATGTAATGAACTAATCCATAGTACAGTGACATTCAGTCAGCCTGGACTTGTTCATGTTGACATTTAGCTGGAACCCCTACTGTAAACTATACTGTATGTCTTTATAGTTTGTCATGCTTTCTAACAATTCGTGGATTAATCCACTCAACGCGGAAACGATGTGCTCTGTAATAGGTCGATGTGAGCTGTCATTTGAAAAAACAATAAGGTTGTTTGTGAGGGCCATATTGTGATCTTTTAGGGAGACAGTTGAAGTAACACTGTCTCCTAAGAGGTGTATGAGTATATAATCCCCAGGAGCTCAAACTGGACATGCTATGGTATAGTTAGTGGGGAAATGTACGCTATATTAAGGTTATTAGTGGCATGAAGCCTTTCCTGTTACGCATGTTCATGGATGACAGGAAAATGTGTCACCCTCCTCCTGCAGTTGGATGACTTTACCCTGCAGATGCTTTCCAGGCTTGTAGTGGAGGAAGATCACCTATGGTTTTAAATAATGGAAATTAGTATTAATCTGAGATTGTAGTGTAACCACGAGAAGGATTTACGTTAGTTGAAAATTATACAACTGATGGTGATGGAGGTTATGGTCATAGACTTTCAGTGCACAGCTATCCCAACGCAGTCTGGGACATCGTTTTGAATAAAATAGAACATTACGCGTAATAATAAAACCGGGTATTACCTATAACCTGTTTGTGCATGCGCGCAGTAATGTGTGTGTTAGAGATAGAGAGACAGGGCGACCGGGAGAGCAGCAGAAGAGGGAGAAGGGGGAGAGAGAGGCATGCAGGCGGGTTGCAATGGCTCCATGTGACCACAACACAAGCAGCTCCGGCGGCGGCGGCGGTTCCTTTAAGAGACGTGGGTTAGTTTTTCTCTTTGGTTATCTAGCTGTATGAGTTATGTAATATCATAAAGCTAGAGAACCGAATGTACAAACTAATTCTGCATTCATCACGACGGAACCGGGACCAATGGCGGGGGGGCTGCTGGCGGAGCGGATGGATGGATGCATGCCCTCACGGAGAGACTGGAAGCCCGCAGCAGCGTCCGTGCATTGCACCGAGAAACGCCTCCTGCTTCCCTGGACGTGAAGCGGTGCGGAGGAGAACGAAACCATACAACAACGGATTAATGTAGTTTTTATTTCTCTCACGGGGGATGCATGGAGTGACAGTATTAGCAACCGGAGACATGCTCCATTCATAGTGAGGAGGAGGAGGAGGAGGAGGAGGAGGAGGAGGAGGAGGAGGAGGAGGAGGAGGAGGAGGAGGAGGAGGAGGAGGAGGAGGAGGAGGAGGAGGAGGAGGAGGAGGAGGAGGAGGAGGAGCTGCTGCTGCTGCTTTTGCTGTTGCTCTTACCGGAACACACATTTAGTCACAAAATAGCAGTTAAACATGTTTAAGCATGTTAGCATGTTTTAGATGTGTTTTTGTAGTTAGTTGGATGCTGATAACCAGGAGGGGAGATGAACACGGTTTGTAGCTGGGAAAGCACCTGATTGGACGAATCCTGGGAGTCACGTGCTCCACCAGTAGCCCCCATATCTCATTGCTGCATGCTGGACTAGCTTTGTAGTATCATGGACAAATAGTTTTAACAATCAGCACTAATGCACTAGTTTGTGTTGGCAAGCTGCTGTGCCTCTGCAAATGCATGTTTAATTTGTCTCCAAAAAGTTGATGTGGGGAGCTTTACTGCGACATGCCAGAGAGGATTGTAGGTGGCTATGATGCATTTACTGTGCCACTGATGGATGCCAGGAGAAATAATCCCTCTATCAGGTGCATTCCCTGAGCAGTATGTGTGGTGCTTTACAGCAGGTACAGCAAAGATCAGGAGAATGAGTAGGTCACACAAGTAATGTGTCACAGGTTATGAGGTGGAGAGGAGGACAATATTGGGATTCAGGTTTGTCAACGGGATCATCTTATATCCCAGGATTTAGCTTGATTGACACAAAACCGGAGAACAATGTGTCACATTGCTAAGGAAGAGGCCTGCGGGATGTCAGGGCAACATAATGTACACTTTTAAAAAGAAATGCATTGCTGCTATTTGGTAATTGCTGATAAACTGTTTTTTGTAGATATAGTTTATTCCCACAGGATGAAAATAACATTATATGTATTCTCTCTCATCGACAATATCCGTACCTGATCAGGGAATTGTATATGTTAACACACACACTAACACATATCACCAATATATATATGTTGATTGCTGAAGTACAGTAGCATGCCAAGCAGGGATTTTGGAGGAAGAGGATGACAAGGTCTTTCTGTTTTAAAATGCTGTTTGGGCTGCACATAATCTTTTTTCTTTCCTCACTCCATCCGAGTCAGAGAGGAGCTCCTGTCTGGTTCCAGCACTGCCTGAGTGATAGGTTGCACTTTGAAGTGGAGCCTGTTGAATTTTAAACAAGCCAATCCTGTGTTAGCTGCTAACAGCTAAGAGCTGATCTGCGTGGTGGAGAATGTGTGAGTGTGTAGCAGCACAGAGCATGGTGTTACTGTTAGGCCCCAGCTTACTGCGTCACAGAGCAGCGCAGGTGGAGAAGGAGCTAGCATGAACCGAACAAGGAAATGCTTTCTCTCGCTTTTGTGGCAACATGCTATACTGCTGTATGTGTTCATCCACACTGAAAATATCCCAATGTTGTGAGTGATGTGTAACAATAAGCTACAAACCTAATTTGTTTCCTGTTGTAATTATGATATTAATGGGGCATTGCAAATGAATGTTTTCATCAAGGAAACACTGCAGGAGTGTCAGGATACCCGTGTCTCAATTTGAATGTGACAGGAACCAGTAAATTATCATGTCCCATTGAGACCCTGTTTTTTTAATACACAAAATGAACAGTTGTATAGTTTCAGTATATGGTCTGTGAACGGCAGTCATTCTGGTGCAGCAGAGTCCCGATTTAAGGATATCCTTGTTCAGAATTTGCCATATATTTTGCAAATGTGTTTCCCCTTTGTCCTTTTGAGGGTTAATTGCAATATTCAGCAAAAGCATTAATAATACGGCATGGTTCCATTTGATTTGACAATGGCGTTGTGTGCTATAACTTACGCCAACCGCCACGCCAACAGCTCCACCCTCCCAGCTTTGGCCCAGTTGCAGTATAAATTAATGCATTGCTGAGGGGTAATAAATGGAGGAGATGGGGAGGGCCCTTTGAGATTGAAATGCAGTCTGAGAGGCAGGCTAGACGTTGGTTTTCCCACATTAATATGTGTCTGTCTGGGCCCTCTCCACCATCAGGAGGAGGCCCTCCACACCAGATGGAGCCCAGTCTAGTCTACGTCTAGCCCACCAACACCTGCCATAAGGCTGCATTGCACTCCCCATTGTCTTGCACAGTGATTTAAACGTCTATCAGTAATTTCATTAGTTCACCAGCCTGGATTTATGTGTGCTTTAACAAAGGAGGAATTAAAAAAATAAATAGATAAAATAAAAAAGGTCATGGCTGGAGAGAATAGCGTTGAAAATGTTGTAGAAGAATGAGGTGAGAAGAGCAGAGAATGTTTATGCATGCATGCCGTGCATTTCTAACCAACCTGTCATGTCTGTAGCCTTTCCTGCTGAAGCGTAGATATGTCAGGATGCCCCCCCTTCTCTCTTTTCCTTCTCTTCTCCTTCTCTGCACTGTATTGATAACGTTGAATATTTTCATGTCCTGGTTTTGGTTGCTGCATAGGGGTGAGTGTTGTTTGTGACAGAAATGTGGGAACAAAGCAGCCTGCCTGTACTCTGTCCAATGCGCAGCTGAGCCATTGTTTTAGGTTTACAGCTCGGTGCATTTCCAAGCCCCCATCCTGTAGATGTTATCTTGTGTGTGTCACACCTGGCAACTATTGCAGAGCTGTGTTTATGCGTGTGTGTGTGTGTGTGTGTGTGTGTGTGTGTGTGTGTGTGTGTGTGTGTGTGTGTGTGTGTGTGTGTGTGTGTGTGTGTGTGTGTGTGTGTGTGTGTGTGTGTGTGTGTGTGTGTGTGTGTGTGTGTGTGTGTGTGAGTGTGTGTGTGTGTGTGAGTTTGTGCACATGTTTTTGTACAGTTGCACATGTGCTTCTTTGCATGTGTTCAAGCGGGCTCCTACTGCACCTGATTTGATATATTGTCAAATATAGAATTTGTCTTTTTAAATAAGGTGAAATCCCTTTGGATTTTCAACTGACTGCAGGACTGTGATTGAGTATGTGTGTATTTTAGTAAAATCTGCTTCTCTAAATTACGTATTTAAATTTGAAAAACAATGCATCTTAAATGCATCTTCATTTGGTTTTATTTATTTGAGTGTTATATTTTACTTTAAAAAATGTGTTTTACATGTATTATTCAAACTGTATACACTTGACTGGTATAATAATAATAATAATAATAATAATAATAATAATAATAATAATAATAATAATAATAATAATAATAATAATAATGATTGTTGTTGTTATTATTATTAGCAATGTTATTGTTATTTTTATTATTATTATTATCACAAACATTACACTTTGATTCAGATCTGAAACTATTTAGGGCTATTTGATTCCATATCACCAAAGTCCATATATTACAGCGTTATCAGTTTTCTATTATCATTTTACCTTGAATTGAAATGGCCTATAAAAACCTTTCCTCTGAACTTATGAATTCTGGGTTTGGTAGCCTAGCAACAGCCTCTGACCCATGCAAGGCAAAGAGAAAAAAATTGAAAGGCTGACGTGGAGGCTTTAAACCCGCATAGGACATCAGGTTTCAGCGGATGTAATCTTTGAGTATTTTTTTGTAATCGCTTGTGAAGTGTGTGTGTGTATGTGTGTGTGTGTGTGTGTGTGTGTGTGTGTGTGTGTGTGTGTGTGTGTGTGTGTGTGTGTGTGTGTGTGTGTGTGTGTGTGTGTGTGTGTGTGTGTGTGTGTGTGTGTGTGTGTGTGTGTGTGTGTGTGTGTGTGTGTGTGTGTGTGTGTGTGTGTGTGTGTGTGTGTGTGTGTGTGTGCGCGCACATGGAGATTGCTATTGTCATGCATTTACTGCTGACAGTCGAAGAAGGAAATATAATAAACTTTCCACACAACATAACACTGCTGCACTTTTCTTTACAATTTACACTGTCTTTATGTTGGAATTTAATTATCTTAATTGGTTACGTTAGACTTAGCTGTTTGGCATTTCCTGTTTTCTTTTTCCAGTGTCATGTATACTTTTTTTTTACGTATGTTTTGTAGTTTTAACAATCTATTACTCTGTATAATATGAGTAAGTAAACTAGAATTTGTGTAATAAATATTTTTTTCCTGGCTTTTTCTTTTCTTATTTAACCGTCGGCAGAATATGGAGTATTACTTAATTATGAATAATACTACCATTTAAAGATAGAAGTAGATTTTATAATTGAGCATAACTCAATTTATGCGTATAAAGTATTTCAATTGTGGCCAAAATATTTTTAGAGTGATATTCATTAAGTATCAAGAAAACAGAGTATTAGAAATAGACCCTTTCTTAACCTAATGCTTTATGTTTTTTGCAGGACTCAGAGGAGTGCAGTCACACAGAAATACACACTCCCCATCTGAAAGCCTGCGCCTGAACCTGAAGGTCAGAAGAGACACCAGCCCCGCCTGCTCTGAGGTCAGAGGTCGCAGGTCACAACAGGACTTCATCTCTCAGTTACAGGTGAGACAGTGAAGCACCTCACACTACAAACACACTTGAACTTGAACTATTCAGTACAGTACTTTTACATCATTACAGTCAATCTTAAAAAGTCACACAATACATTACAAAGTCCTTGTGTTTTCATTAATTATCTCCCCACAAAAGATTGTTCCTCTAATTCTTTACATGTTCACTTTCTTGTGTGCTTTCCTCACCCTCTCACTGGCCGGCCTCTCGCCCCCTGCTTTATAACGTCTGATCCAATTTGTTAGATTCTTCGGTTTTGGCAGATAAGACGCAGGGTGGCCACTTGTGTAATCTATATTTTAATTCCTTTGTCCATGCTTTTAATCCCTTTAAGGATACATGGGTAGGAATGTGGGGACTTGGCCTGATGTGTGCTCAAGGTGTACTCATGTGGAAAGACTGCCAGGGTGGCTAAGTCCCTTACTTCTCTAATTCCCACCCTCCCTGCCTCTGAACTCCCCCCCCAAGTACTTACTTTCCTCTCCTCTGCTCCGTGTCCAGGCCTTGTACTCTCTTCCACAATTACAGGGATAAAAAAACTCTCTTTTTCTGTTTTAAGTTTGCTAAATAGTTTCAAGATGCACTTTCATATCTGTTTACATTTTGCTGCAGTTCTCTGTGAGCATGGAACACATTCAAACTGCTTTGTTTAAGTTTGTCAATTTAAATATGAAGTAGCCATATCATTTTGGTTGTTGGTATAATTCATGATTATTATGAGGGAAAGTGGTTTTTAAAAGAGATTTTATGCAGCAGATCTTTGACTGTTTGCACTATTACATAAAAAAACAAGTTATTGTAAAGTATGAAAATAGAAGTAAGGCCCCAGTTGCCATAGCTCTATAGTTGTCCAAACATCTAAGCTGTGTGTTTTATAACAGCGCATAATGTTTAATGATAAACGGCTGAAACCAGAACTATGTGACTCACTCGCTTTCCGCTTCCCTCTCAGTGTTGAGTGACACGACTAAATATTACCTTTGCTATTCGAACAGCTGCTGTAGCAGGCCATCAAGGCCGAGAATGATGCTCAGCTCGTGCATGTTCAACCTCCTGCGGAGAACAAAGTACCCGGTGTGATGGAGGGAGCGTTGAATAGGGAAGCAGAGGGAGATGAAGCCTCATCCGCAGAGATTGAGGTCCGTCACTGGGGAGAAACAGAAGAAGTGATTTTATTTCCCTCCAGGGTTAGATGAGCGTTCTGTGACATTGGCCTATTTCTATATCAGCATGCCCCCCCAGAGAAAGAGTTGCGTTTGAGAATCAGACAAGGGAAGATCAGAGAGGATTCCACAGCCTGTGGCTATCCTTCTCCATAGCGTTCGACCACCTCTTAAACCTCCTTCGCTTTGCTCCAACTCGATAAGGGCTGCCGGTCTACTTAGTCAATATCATATCCACAAACTAGATAAATCGATGCAAACAAGCTTCGGTTAGACGTGGGCTTCAGAAGTGAAGGCGTAGCTACAGGCTAAATCCGACGCAGAGACACATCAATCCAGAAGTGACACTCCTCACATCCTCTTTGTATTCATAACAGCAATTAAGAGCTAGCCCGCACAGGTCTGCATTCACGCATCATTTTACCCTTACAGGACCCATGTACGATATGTGATTTTATTTTTACAATAGTTCATATAGGAAGTGCAGGATGCGTGATTTCCCACATAGAAGTGTTGCTTCCACAGCCGAGCACTCTCATGTATATGGAAAGACTTGAAGAGAGGAAGGCAGTAACCCGCTCATTTACAGTACCTCAGATTCCAGTCTCTCTCTCTAACACACAAACACACCTCAGTGTACCGTATCTCCTCCCCCATAACCCCCCCCCCACCCCTTTCCATCCCCTTTCGGGCTCATCTTGCCATCACCTCTCCAGCTCCGCCACCCCAGAGAAACCAATTCAGACGGCTGCTCCACACCGTCATGGCATGTTGGCCAAGGGAGATGGAGTCCTTTCAGGTTCTCGGCTACAACCTCCCTCCCTCCTCCCCCGTCGCTGCCCCCTCGCTGCTTCTCAACATTTCCGCAACACGCCTGGCGTATCAGCGGGGTAGCTCGACAGCACGATAGGACTGCTCCTGAGAATCTTCTGGAGTTATTCTGCACATTATGTGACCTTTTAAAGTTTCTCTAAAATTGCTTGTGGGTGTGTTTGTTTAACGATTCCACTCTGAGCCTGCCGTTCCATGGTTATACTGTCAGCTTAGTAAGAGTATCTGAAACAAATGAAGCCTGCATTATGTGTTTAAACAGGCTGATTGTGAGGTTTATCAGTAATAGGTTATCTTTAATGGCAAAACCAAACACCCACCGCCCACCCATGGCTTCTTAAAGTTGCCAATCTGCTTTTAACACCCTGCTGTTTGCTGGGAATTATAATTTCTTCTTACTAGGCTTTCAAGATGTTGTATAAATAAACTGCGCTGCTTGGCTGTTCTTAAAAGTTGATTTGAATTATACCCTCTGCATTATGCAGCTTGATAGGAAATAAATCTCTTCAAATGAATACACTGGATGGGGAATGTGTGGGGGGCAGGCACTGAGAGTAGAGTGGTGGCGTATGTTAACATAAATTAAAGTCTATCGCAGAAGGACTTAGAGAAAGATATAGAAAAGAGAATGTGAGAGTGACAAAAATAGGATTTGAAGAACACAAAAAGAGTTTAAAGAAGAAACTAATGATCTCGTGATGTGAAGAAGTCAAATCCTGTTTGAATCTCACTCTTAGAAGAAGAGTGAGATTCAAACAGGATCTGATTTTGATGTTGAGCTTTGTCAGTACAAACATTCATTAGCCCATTTATTTTTGACTTATTCTGCATTGGGGCTACTCACATTATTTCATAAGTCACTTAGATGCAATATTTATCTTTTCCTCCTTAAAGGCCTCTGGCATCTCAATGCACACTGGCTGAAAGGCGAGGTGGCTGCAAAAAAAGGGTTGGTGGTGGCTGTGATGGTGGGGTGCAGCCGGGTGACGAACAGAGCGCAGGAGGGGGGGACGGGGGTCCACTGAAAGGCAGCAGGAGTGAATGGGAAATGGGGACCAATGGAGGGAGGGAGGGGGGCATTAGCGGCGGAGGCAGGTTGGGGGTGGTGGGGGCCTCCATTGGTTTAATGCAACGGCCAAAGCAGCTGTGAAAAGAGGTCTCCCCTTTTTCCCACGCCCAGTGCGACGCAGAAACCCTGCTTCAGCCTGCCAGGGTCAAGTCACATTTCTAATATATACACTGGGCCTGTGGACTCGCACAATGCATACACACAGCTCATTTATTTTATGTATGCACACAGACACTTGTATGCACACAGCGAGTAGACAGCCTCTCAGACAGAGACAGAGGAGGGGGTCGCTGCAGGGAGAGAATTATGACACCGTTGGCACTATTGTTTCGTCCTGCAAATTAATAAGATGTGAGTGACAAAACACTCACACACACAAACACACACTCACACACATACATAGAAATGACCAATGCACCTGCTCGTTTCAAAAAGTTAATTTCTTGGGATTTTTTGTGAAGAAATCTAACAAAAACTGCATACCCAGAAGTCTTTACATTTACATTTTGCAGTTCTTTTAATGTGAGTTTGTCGCAAATACTGCAGCATAATTTCCATATAGACATGAGAGCATCCCAAAGTCCTCCTCCTATGTTAGGACTAATATATCTGTTGGTGTCATCACTGTTAAACCCATAACTGTGTTGTCCACCCACCCTCCCGCCACCGCATCTCAACCCCTTTCTTCTCCTCACACGTTTACATCTCAGCCACCATTTACAAACTATAATCATATTCCAGGGAGGGGGATGTAAACGCTTTGTCCTGCCAGACCCCCACCCAGTCCCCCACCACCACCCCAGTGCCAGATGCCCTGCTGTATTGTGTGGGTGCTGAGGGCAGACAGGCAGGCAGCCCCCTTCCTCTGTCTCTCTCTCTCGCTGCACCATGATGTCACCCTACTTGTCTGTCTGTCTGTCAGGGCCTTGACAGGAACTTGAGTGTGGGAAGGAAAGGTCTTCAGTATGGGAGGGGGGAGGTGGGGGTTGTAGAGGTTCAAGGAGGGGTTGAGGATTGGGAGGGGATTTTTTTGGGGGGGGGGGGTAGAGAGTGTCTGGCCTGAGAGGTCAGCAAGTGGACTTGAGCATGAAGCTTGTGTGTGTGTGTGTGTGTGTGTGTGTGTGTGTGTGTGTGTGTGTGTGTGTGTGTGTGTGTGTGTGTGTGTGTGTGTGTGTGTGTGTGTGTGTGTGTGTGTGTGTGTGTGTGTGTGTGTGGTGGTGTGGTGTGTGTGTGTGTGTGTGTGCGCGTGCGTGCGTGCGTGCGTGTGTGTGTGGTAGGGGGGAATCTCCTAGCAACTCTAAAGAGAAGTGGAATTTAGATGAGTTTTTTGGTCTGTGTCCTCCAATAATTCAGTTGTTCAAACTCCTTGGTAAGCCACACAAGACGTCTGAGGATATAAAGAAGGGGAATCAAAAGCACCTGTGTTTACTATCCTCCATTGTGCACAGACGTAAAGTCATGACTGCTTGAAGCTCATGAAGCCTTACTGATGCAACAGCATAATGCAGGATGTAATATTTCACAAGAGTGGAATTCAGTGCTCTCCTTCATCAAAATTGTAAATTGTAAAATGATGATGAACATTTTTCTTTACACACGGTGGGCAGGGACAATATGAGTTAAAAAAAACCTTGTTTAGCCACATGAAAGAGCTGTTATTACACATAAAAGTGGAATTCAGTGCTCTATTTAACCAAATGCATTCTTAGTGAAGCTAGAGTAAAGCTTCAAAGTGAAGCTATTAATATTTCCTTTGTCTTTACTTTTTTAATGTGGAAGGTGTGGGCCATTTTAGTTCAAACACAGAGGCTCACCCCTGGACTTGTTCCAGAAATGTTCATATATAAATCGTATTTACATTCATTTATTTTGCTCTATTGTACATATAATAGTTCATGTTTATTGTGTGTAGGATAAGAGAGACCAGTGATCCTACATGAAGACTTGTTTTCTTGAATTCGGAAGACTTAATGGGCATAAAGAGAGTAGGTGTCAGACAATAATATTAACAAAGCACTTATATACTAATAAAGGACTGTTTTTGCTCTATGAAACCTGATGTACTTATATGATTCTGTTTTCTTCAAGTTTTTATTTTGTTGGTCGAACGCACTTATTGTACGTCGCTTTGGATAAGAGCGTCAGCTAAATGCAATGTAATGTAATGTAATATATAAATGCCGTTTTCCCAAAAAGTTGAATTACCTCATACATTTTATTTAAATTAGGCCTACATCTACATTTTCTCTGTCATTGAGAACAATGACATATTTTAAAATGCAAATATTGTTAATGTAAAATGTGGACAAAAGATTTCTCCTTCTACTGATAAAGTCCATTTTCACATTATATAACCTTTTGGTAAATATGGGACCATGGTTGTCTTTAGTGTCTGTACATAGCCTACATGATATCGTTCTGTAGCCTACAGTGAAGCTAACACATTTGAGAAACGTAACAACAAAATACATGCACACGTGCATTCCCTGTCATGGTACTCATCCAAATAACTCATGCACTCCAATTTCGGTAATTTTAATGGCCAGGGATTTTTCCGGACTTATGTTGTCATTTCGTGAATTTCCTGAAATGACTCTGACAGCAAAAAAGCGTTGTTTACAGATCACCGGCAAACACAGACTGTACCTTTTTCAACAGGTAAACATTTACTAGGACACAGACACATGCCTTTGTCATTCATCGTCTTTCTATTTGGATCCCTGCCTTTGTATTTCTTCCACCCGATTGCTCTTTCCATCCCTTGCTGTGTCTTTCTCTTTCCCTCTCCCTCTCTCTCTCTCTCTGGCTGTGTAAAGAGGTGATAGTATTGGGAGACAATGGGAAAGACTCACTTAATTAGCTGGACGAGAAGATGCATTGTGGCAATTACTGAGCACAAAGGGAGGGGAAGGTATGGCTGTGCAATGTGCTGCTGTGTGTATTTGCCTTGCTGTTGTAGCCTGGAGTGCTGGCAGGCTTTTATAGGGTAGAGTGAAAGCAGCAACAATGGAAGACAGGATGTACTCCACGCGGAGAGCCATTTCCAGTCCTTTTAGGCTACAAACAGCGACAATAGCTGCTACAGTCTAAATAACGAAAATGCATAAACTGTATTTCCCCTGCAGATGGATAATGGAGCTTAAAATGTACAGGTCTGGTGGCTTTGTGCCTCTCAGCCGTACTTCTTATACTTTTCTGAGGATTTTTACTATAGGACTTGTTACAGCTTTTTAATAAGGTACCCTTTATAGAAATGGCTTTATTTACCTAATTAATATTTGATAGGCGTGCATCTGTTATATTCATTAATCCAAGTAACTATGGTCACTTATGGTGATTATTATTATTTTAGTAATTCATAGTTTAGTCTTTAAATCGAGAAAATATGTAAATCACGTGATCTCAAACCTCTCCCCCAAGATTGTTCAATCATTGCTTAGCAACGTAACTAGCTTTGCATTTCTCCACCTGTTGAAGCGGTATTCCTGGGGCTGTATTACTCGGTAATATGCAGCGTGGAGTGTACCAGAAATGTAAGTTAATGAATTTAATATTGTGTTTCCAGGTTTTTGTTAAAGAATGTGCGGAATTGAAACATTAAAAAGTCAGCCGCGGACAGCATTTCAAACAACTCTCGGAGCTAGCGTTAGCTTAGTTAGCTGCCGCTTCCGCTTGGGAAGGTTAGCTACAGCTAATAGTTCAGTGACATTGATAGTTGACTAGTTGATGATACATTTACGGTCACCGGCTAGAAAGGAGGAACTTGTTTTGGCCTTCTCCATCTGATGTTAATGACACATTGTTTAAAAAAATTAAAAAAAACCTCAAAGATTTGGAGTGGTGAATCTGCAACGTTTATTATCGTTTCCTGCATTTCTGACAGGCCAGACTAAAACTGGATTTACAATAGTAACTTAAATTGATTAACATATTATCAACTGATTCAGCTGTAAATCAGAAAGGGACTGCAGGTAAAAGGAAAAAATTAAATAATTTGGCAAAAATATTGAATAAAGAGGCAAGCAACATTTGTTTAGCCAGGATGTCAACAATCCTCCTCCAGGATGATGCTGCTGACCTCAAGCCAAATGAACTTTTCAAGCTCTTACCTTCTTGAGGAGAGGCAACCGAAACTGTTATTAGTGGCTTTTAAATGATATAAACTCTTAAATTGTTCCTTCAAATAAATTAGCACTTTAACGCTCATGTTTGGCCTACTATGATAACCCACAGTGACTCATTTTCTCTTCCCTTGTCTATTCATACATTCTCTTCATTTCTATTTCTGATTGTCCTATTTCTGTTTACCAAACCGGACATGCTACTTTCTATTTTTGATTGGCGATGAGTGGGCCGCTGCTTGGTGCCACAGCGTGTTGTGTGCGTGTGTGTGTAGAGTTGGATCTGGCAGAGAGCATCTTCCTCTAGTGGAGTGGCCTGATGGGATTTCTTTCATGAAGTCGGATAACATCCAGGCGACCCCCTCTTCCCTTTTTTATAAGAGTTCTTTAACCTTGATAAATTAAGTAAAGGCGGGGAGGGAGTGAGAGAAGGAGGAAAAAGTTGTGGCGCTGTGTTGGAGGAAGGGAAGATAGAGGGAGAGACACCAACTCCCTGGCCGGCTTGCTCTCAGGATCAATAACGTTCGGAGAGCTGCTGAGCACTCCTGTCTGGCAGCTCTACCATAGGGGATGGAAGTAGCGGAGGGAGGGAAAGGGGAGGATAGCAGGGAGGGAAAGCAAGCAAACAAGTGTTGAGAAGGCCTCTCCATCTCCTTCTTGTCACCCTTTTTTGTGAAGAGAGGGAATCGAGGCGGACAGCATAGTAAAGATGGAAGGATGAAGGGATAGAGGAGAGCATAGATGGAGGAGAGTTTAGAGCCGTGCCACCCACCTGCCTGCCTGCCAGGAAAACACACACACACACACACACACACACACACACACACACACACACACACACACACACACACACACACACACACACACACACACACACACACACACACACACACACACACACTCATACTCTGGTATCCTTTTACGGAGCCACAAGGTTACAGAGTGTCGATACAACCGCGCACAGTCCTCCGACAAATGGGATTTGGCATGTTCAATCAACACTGCTGCCATATCCCTGTTGTTAAGTATTGCAGAGCCATATCTGTCTGCAGCGGGCTGAGCTATGCTACCTGGGTCCGCTAACTGTCCCCTAAATATCCTCTATTACAGTCCTCTGTAATAGAATTATCTGTTGCGTTTCTCATTGGATTTGAATAGGTGTGTGTGCTGTGGCATAAATAGGGAACAGAGAGAGGGGTTTCACATGGTGCGCTTGTTATAAGAAAAGGCCTCTTCCACCAGTGCCTTGAGGTCATGGATACCTGAGCTGTCTCTCCCCCCCCCCCCCCCGTTTCTCGCTCCTTTACTCGATTTCCTTGCTCTGAGTTTAAGTCGCTGGTCTCCCTCCTCTGTCCTTTTTCCTGTCCTCTGTTAGACCGGATCCTTTCATCTTCCCTCCCCTAATCCTGTGCTAGAGAAGCCTTCTGTTCACCCCTTCGCCTCCTACCATTATTCTCTTTTCAACTCCATGCCTCTTCTTATTTTAGCGTATCCCTGTGCTCCTTTGCATCGCTTTTTTACCCTCCACTTTCTTTTTTATACCCCCCTATTATCTCCCTTACCTTGATTTCTTCCCAACCTTGCTCTCTGTCTCCTGCTTCACCCTTCCTCCTCCTCTCTTACTTTCCCTTGTCCTTAATTAAGTTAGTGATCAGTTGACTGCCCCTATCATTGGTAGAGAGCAGGTTGGTCCTCCCTTCCCAGGAGGGGGGAACATTGTCTGTGCTGGTTGACCAGTGTAATCCCCCCACCAGGGACAAAAGGCCGTACCCTACCTACCTCAGCCACCCCTGAAGGGCATTAGCTCCCTGACGAGAGCCGTGCCCCTGCTGCCTGACACCCAGCATCTCCCCACTGACTTCTTCCTCCTCTGGCCAGGCAGGTTAAACCCACACTGCTGAGAGTCAATGCAGATGACTAGGAAAAAAGGAACACGTTTTAATGTTTGGTTTGTTTGGCATGTTGCTCTAAGCCAGATTCACCACCAGTTTATCAGACATTAAGATGTAGGCCTGTATACGTTATTGGGGTCCCTTGATTTGTATTTCAAACACCCCGTAATCATCACTCATAAAAAGGCACACAGAAGTAAATCTGTCGTATTAGGATCAGGAATTCCTGCTCTAATCCTCCTCACAACCCCACAATCTTTTTTCTCTTTTTATACACACACATGAACAGCAAAACACTAGGCACGGTTGCTATGGCAACGGTTGGTCAGAGTTTACCAGAGGGGAAACAAACAAAGTACTGTTCATGAAAGCAGGTTGTGCAGTGCAGAAGGAGCAGTGATACTCTTGAGTGTGTGTGTGTCTAGTGAGTGATGAGATACATGCATACTTCACCCTTATATATTTCTGCCCTTTATATCCATACCTTACTGCTACTAATATATATGCTACTATATAGGCCTATCTGCTAGTATTCAGTGGGAGGTAGAGGCTCAGTGACTGCAGCTTCCAAAGCCATTTGATGATATGTCTATAACAGTGGCGAACCGTGTCTATCACAACTGGACCTTCTGTAGACACACACACCCCCCGCCGCCGCCGCCGCGGAATTATAATGTCCGTCTTTTCACTGAATTGTCGTCTTGAAAAGGGTATTCGCAACAATTCCGTAACAACTTCATCTTCACCTGTTGCACTTGTCATTTCAACGTTAAAAACAATAAAACGGCATGAATTGCTTCGTCGCATTCATCTAGATCCTCTGTCTCGAGCCAGTTAACTAGCGGGCCTTCTAGAGTACCCTGGTACCGAGGGAAACTCTGAAAGAATACGTGTATCAATATATGATTATCAATATATGATTGGTTGATCAAACTGTCAGTCCAAATGTACGCTCTCATTCAGTGCAACGGCCAGGGCATTCTATCAAGGATGTAGAATACCTTGGTTGAAGGATATTCTACCCAGAGACCCAGAACAAGATCTGATTGGTTGCTTTCTTTTCTAACACAAAACCACTGAAATGCGTAGTGCATGGTCCGAGAAGGACAAACAAATCAACGTAACACTGTAATATTACAGATCAACAACAGAGATACTATTCTCATTTATTCATTTTACATACATTTTATTTATATAATTAAATCGATTTTTTGTTTGTTTTATCCGAGTGTTCCAGGGTATTCTCTGAATACCTTGAAGGCCCTGACAGTTCGCCACTGGTCTATAAGCCCACGTATCAAACTTTCCTTTTCTGTATACATTTGTGCTTCTTCAACTGATGCAAAGTTTCATTCCCAATTATTTTTGTGATTAATCACGGACATTTTTTTCCTGTAACATCAGAAAAATGTCTAGAAATGGCCCTCACATATTTATAAAGACCAGGGTGACGTCAACATGTGGTTTATACAACCAAATTGCAGACAAAAACATATAGAATTTGTTATAATGTTAAACTAGCAGATCTCAATGGATGCACATTAATTCAGATACCAATGTTGCCACTATATTTGTATTGCTGATATTTGTCTGCCTCATGTCTTAGACTGGTGATTCAACTCTCTCAGTTTCATGCAACTCCTGGCCTCTCCTCTCCTCTGGAAAAGTAGGCCTCGTGGTGTTTGCATGTCATCTCATCCGAGGCACAAACAGCCACCTCCACAGTTCTCATTTTCTCCACTCCTCTCCACTCTCCCTCTTTGAACATAATGCGTCCAGGCTCCGAGGCAGCATACAAACCTGCTGTGTTTTTTACCATAAAAATGCCACCATGCCTTCCTCGCTACATCTGTGTCCCCACCCCCTGTAATGCCTCTTTAGCCCTGCACTCGGCTGCTTGGGTTATATTTATTGCGCAGTCCCTTTTACTTCTAGTTTTGTCCTTTTTATTTGTCCTCGTGCCATGGGGCTAAACACCCCTAACGCCACCACTCCGTCCTCCCCTCCCTCTCTGCCCTCAGTTCCCTCTGCCCCTCACTCCTCAAGCACTGACGAATAGACAAACGTACTGTTCTCTCTTTCTTTGCCTTTCACCTCTCGAACCTCCCTCCATCCATCCTGCTGGACGGGTACAATGCGGGCGCTCTATCCTGCGGCAGGGAGAATGCAGCCCTGAACTAACAATATCACCAAGGCTGCCTGAATGCTGCCGAGTCCCATTGTGCTCTGTCAGAGGGGAGTTAACACCCATGTCTGAGCCCAATGAATAGTATTATTGTGTCTAAGACATGCACCGCACCCCCGGTCCCAATCCATGTCCCCCTAACTCAACTTGCCCCCCCTCTCCCAAACTTGGTTCTCTTGTCCAAGCAGTGTAACCCCCCCCCCCCCCATGCACCCCCTTTGCTTTTTCCTTAACAGACAGCGCTAACTCCCAAAGCCTTGCTGGCCCACCCGCTCTAAACCTTTACTTCTCTATTCCCCTGGCAGTCGGCCCGTGGGTTTAAGTCTGTTTTTCTGTCCTGCAGAGGAGGTGGAGAGAGGTGGACAGAAGGGCTGTCACAGCTCTGTGGTGGCTGTGGCCAGGATATTTCAGAGATTGTGTGGTTGGTGCGGCGCGGAGCAATGTGGGGTGTTGGGGGTTGAATTTGGCCACGGCTCTTTCCCTGTTGATGAACACAATGGGACCATGACTCCTCAAAGAAATGTCCCCCCAACTGCTATTATCATAAGAAGAGGGTTGCTGACCCCATTTGAATAATTCTAGATGATACAAAAGCTGAGATGTTTTCTTTGACAACGTTTCGTTAGAGCACCACCGGTCATGGCCAAAACATTTCCATTCCTTCACACTCACTATGGCGCAAAGAGAGGGGAGTCTTTAAAACAAGCCTGTCAGTTTAAATGTGGCTTTTTGTTTTTTATAACTAAGGGCAAATAAATGTACATCTCAGTGGGCTTGTGCGGCCAAGGAGGAGCAAATGAGGGAGGTTGTTGAAGAGAAACTTTTCCTGTAAATATTTCTAATGTATTCGATTGATGCGGTGGTGATTTTTATAATGGGCCCACTCTTGCTATATTTTGCTATCTGCAGCACATCAGAATCTAATAGCTGAGAGTACCTTTGGCAGGCAGCATCTCTCTGCCTGACACACTTAACTCTCAGGCCTCCAATCCCCGCAGTTTCTGCTCTGTGAGGTTAGCGGGTTCACATTACCGGCTGAGAGAGGATGCCAGAATCCTCACCCCCGACTTCTCGCTGATCAAAGACCAGGATTGACATTCAGAGTGTGTAAAATGCTGAAAGTTAACACTAACTTGTTTTTTTCTCTGTCTCTGGTTGTTTGTGTACAGAAGGAAGAAGAAGAGGAGGAGGAGGCAGTGGAGGAGGAACAAGAGAAGCAGAGTGGGTGGAAGGATGGAAGGATAGAAGCAGTTCGAGGAGGTGGTTGGAAGCGGCTGAACCCAGAGCAGGTGAACACAGCTGTGGATCGCCATGGGCTCTCTGGCTGCCCTCTTCCTGTGGCCCCGGCACTGCATACAAGGGTCCTGTGGAGCCGGCAGGGGCCAGCCAACACTGCGGCAGAGTGGGCAGGCTAGGCCAGGCAAGCCAGGAGAGAGGCAGGTGAGGCGGGTGAGTCGAGCTCTCATCCCCGCCGGCAAGGAGCCTCCACGGCAGAGCGGAGCAGCAGAAATCAATACAGAGGAGAGAGGCTAGCAGAGGTTGCCCAGCACCGCCTGCAGGCCCCGGAGCCCAGGGACCAACCAGCACCACCGCTCACAGCTCCTCTCTCCATCTCTCTTTCTATCTTCCTCCAACAGTCCCAGCATAAGCCAGGGCCAGGGCCCTCACCGCCCCACACGCAGTGTGCGTGTCAGTAGGTGCACATTTGTGTGTAAAATAGAGAGAAAAAGGCAGAGGGAAGAGGCAGAGAGAGAGAGTCTTTGTGTGTGGTTCAGCCGGAGGGGTTTTTGCTGCGTCCAACACCACTTGATAAAACTTTGTCAGAGAGACACTGAGACAGCGAGGGAGGGAGTGAAAACAGAAGAAGAATAAGACAGGACGTTGAAGGTCGCTTTTCTTCCCTCTTATTACCCATTCCACCTGAACTGTTTGATAAGGATCCATTGGAGACGGTACACACGACGTTTCTGCTCAGTCCAACTTCCAAGCACGTAGCGCACAATATTCCTAAGATCTCATGAGCCAGGATAAAAGAACAATTTGAACTTTTTCTCTCATCCCCTGTATCAGACATAACCTGTCTTTTCACCTTAGATTTTCTTACCCTCACTACAGCAGCTCCCATCAGAGGATATGGCAATGCAGTATTGATCTATAAGGTGGAAGAGAGGAAGGTGGGCCCAGGCTTTCATACCTCTCTGTCTCTCTGCCTCTCTCTCTCTGTCTCTCTGTGGAAATAGCACCTGAAGTCCACTTACTGCTGTGCAGCAGGGATCCCATGGCAGCACAAGTGAATGGCTGCTAATTGAATGAGAGATGAAAAGGACAGTAGTTGTAACTGCTCCGTGTCCCCCTCCTACTACCAGGTTTTTCATCTGACTTTTTTACCCTTCACAGAGACTCGCCCCTCAGACGTTTTAGCAAAATTGGTGGTGACTAAAGAAAATTGGCAAAATCTTCAGGAATGAAAATACTTGGCTGCAGCGTAGAGGTGAAAGCTTTGAGTAAAAATTAAGTTTGTCATGCACTGGCAGAAACATCCGGCTGAAAAAAAGTTTGGAGAGGTCAAGCAGCAAAACATACTGTTCTGTACATATCCGTGGAGCTGGAAGGACATTACGGGACAGATGAGCAGCTTTGCCAGAAGGAACACTTGAAGAGGTTGGAACAGGATTCATACTTGTTGGTGAGTACAATGTCTTAATTTAATTGCTTGTAGTGTGTTTAACAACACCACAGATGTGATTTTACATATTGAACTAATCAAGGAGATCATAAATAACCTCCCCCTTGTAACAGTACTATGATAGCATACCATCTCTTCTCGGAGTGTGTTTTTAAAGTGAACACAGACACATAATGTTGCAGTTGATCTCCTCAGTCGGTTCTCAGCAGGAGCCCTTGGCTGTGATCATACTGTCACTGACTGTTGGAGGAGTGTGTTGTTGTTCCCTGTACCAGGGAGCCTGCCAATCTCCTGGCACACAGAGAGAGACTGGCGCCTCTCCACGCATCAGCCTGGCAGCGCCCCGTGCTTACAAAATGGCCGATTCTTGTTTGCCAGCTGTCTCCTCAGCCAAGATGGCGCTCGGTCGCTTTTTTATGCCCGCTGTTTGCCATCTGCCCTCTAATTGTTAACGGCTATGCAAATATCATGTAATTGCATTTGCATGTGCTTGGTACTTAACCCCTCCCACTCGATTGTAAATAATAGCGCTATCGTAAAAAGGAAAAAAGGATACACAATCCTGCGCGGCTGCTGATTGAATACACAGCAGGAACAATTAGCAAATGAATGTCGCCTGTCGCTGCCCTCCTCTTTACTGTTCTCTAAGCTCACCTTATGCAAATCACTGATGCCGTGCTTTTGATGCTAGCTGAAAAATGGAGCGTCACCCTGTCTTTCTCTCTGCAACTCATTCGGAGACGCTCGTGTGTCTTCTCATTGTGTCACATGTGACATCTGTGGTTGGCTGCATTACCAGGGTACCCTGCCTCCTGTGACAGGCGAAGCCCACACTGTAAAGGAGAGCAGGGGCGAGGGAGAGGCATAACATAATGACCTCATTAGCATGCTCTGCACTCCCCGATATAGGCCCTGGTGCGCTGCTGCGCCGTGGGACCCACCGGTGTACGCCCTTCTCACAGCACTCAGCATGCAACATTGTGTTCTCCCCACACAATGCAGCGCTTCATACAGGCTTTATTACGCCTTGTCAAAGCGCAGGGGGATCAGGGGTATCAGTGCAGAAGCAGCAGGATACGGGCTGTGTACGTGGAGCAGGAGATGTATTGGTTCTTTATGGTCAATGTGGTGTTAGCTGTGCTGATGAATCCTCTTTTGTTGCTGTTGTGCTTTGACATGTGTGTTTATGTTTGGGTGTGTGTGTGTGTGTGTTTCTGATGTCTATAGTTTGTGAAATTGTCCGTTACATTGTGATCTCCCGTGGCATTCGTGGTCGTTTTCACCTGTCAGTGCTAATTATTTGAGGGAGTGAATTGTCCGTGTCCTGGATATAGGCTCATCCACTCTGAAAACCTGCTGTATGCCTTGTGTTTTTAGTCTGTAGTGTAGCCTAACGTCACAGGGAGTGTGATGCACACACACACATGCTCGCTCGAGAGAAGAGCCCATGACAAAAAGCTAATATTTTTAAATATTTGCCTATGGTACATCAATTTACATGCAGGCGTTTTGTCCTTGAAAGCCTTGGGGGGGATTTGGAAAATAAATTATCTTTTTAAGTTGTGTGGTAACCGCTGCTGTCATTTAGCAATCCACAAAAGGCTGGTTCACCCCTGTTATCTTCTTCTCTATCAGACTCGGGCAGTTTTAATCAAGCTTCTCTGTCTAATCAGCCCGTAGTGACACTGATGAGGCTGAGGTGGGGAGCAGGTTAGTGTCGAGTGCCCACGCTTACTGTAGTTAGTATAAGTAAGAAAGAGTTAGATTTGTAGATCAACAAGAAAAAGACGGTGAACAAAAATAAATAAAATCTGCAGAATTGACAATTTAACAAGTGTGTTTAACATGCATTATTTGGAATGTGGAAGTCGGTATGGTCACTAGATAGTTTTTTTTCTTGATGTAGGGAGGACACAGTCTTTCCAAGAATAAAGAGTAGTTTGTCTTCATGGGGGATTAACTAGTTGGAGCCCTTATAATTTTTATTTGAATTGAAATGTGGACCATATGTTTTTTAGAGCGTATGCTAGTCGGCCATCCTAACTGTTCCATCCCCACTAATGTACACATACCGTATGAACACAGAAGCACACACACACGCATGCTAATCCATATCATACGTGTATGAATGTATCCATTCACTCTTACTCTCAGGAAGAAAAGGACATGCACCCCAACACCATCTCCTGCAGAAATCTTTTATGCTAATAACCTCTATAGCCATGTGTGTTACTACGCGGCTGCAATTATGCATACTTCAACACAAAGAGAACCGGCAGGATGGCACAGTAGTCTTTAGGTGGACGCACTGCATGAATATCCAAAGACCTTCAACAGAAACACCACATATAGGATTCTTTCACATGCCTCCTGTTTCCCCTAGGATGGAGTCATAGCAGCGGTGCTAAGGCACGTGGAATGTTTTAGTGTGTGCGCGTGCGAAGTGCGCCCCGCCAATTTGTTCCTATGTGTCTGCCAGCACAAGAAAGGCTCTTGAGGCCTAGTACCAGGGCCGGTTCTAGCCAATTTGCTGCCCTAGGCGAGATTTTAGGCGAGATTTTATATATAAAGAATAAATGAAAAATCTCTACAAAAGAACACTACAAAAACAGAGACTTATTGACATAGGTAATATACGTCAAAATGGCTTCAAATGTATTCAGTATTGTATGAACATTTTTTTTTTTAACATTTTAAAGTAAAATGCTTCAATCTGGTGCACTTTGAGCACACACTTACTAGAGACCTGATCTAGGGGGTACAACTCTAAAACACCCATATGAAAAAGATCAGTTTACATTTTAATAATCAAATAAGTATGTGAACATAACCAATAACCTACCATAGCCAATAACAAATAAATGTAACTTATTTTATTTTTGTTGTTCATTTATATCTTATTTTACCAGTTAACATTTATAAATGTATGCATATTTTTGTATCTCACCAACTTTAAATGATATTATTTTTGGTTTACTGTCCTATAGTATACATTGGAATGATTTCAAACCTATTTTTATTTATCCTAATAATTATAAAGGAGTGCCTTGGAAATATTACATCATTTGTAAACACATATTTGTTAACTATCTAAACACTCAGAGAGTCCTTTACCTCACTGAGCCTCTCAGTCTGACAGGAGAGCTCTCCTCCACCCTGGTTGTAGAAAACATCTACTTCTTATATCCATTAGCGCAGCTAGCACCAGATTCTAATAACAACATCGCCGGTACCGGTGCGCCCTCTCTCTCTCTCTCCCTCGCTCCCACGCTCGCACTTTGGCTGTGAGCTGCGGGCGCCTGATAAGCCAACATCCCCCACTTTCATCACTTACAGCGTCTATGTCAAAAATCGGCCCTGCCAGTACATACAGTGGCAATGTCTCAAGATTTAGCACCTGCGCCGCCGCTATTTGTATATAGGGGAAACACTGCTCCTATGCTTACCATTTTTTACTTACACATAGTTTTCTGTCTAAATTATGAATATTACTAAAAGAACAGAAACAACCCTTTGTTAGAGATACAATGTTATTATAAAATGATTGTAACTTTATATACATCATTCGGTTAGAGTGAAATATATACGATCTCCCAACATAGGATACACATTTGGAAATGGCCTTAACCCTTGGACCGTTTTACCAAATGATCCAAACCCGGCCTTTAAGCGTGTATTCACGTCCTCTCCGTGGAGCAGCATGGAAGTGGATTGTTCATTTGTTCATTTGCAGCTTTCCTCATTCAGACTGCCCACTGTTGCTTTTTATTTGCTTAGGTATTGATTAAATGTGTTCCACCCACTGAAGTAATAGTTGCTGAAAGCATTTACAGCCATCACTCAATTCATCTTGGCCAGATCCAAGTCTTTCTTTCTTTAGACAAATAAGTGATCACTTTCTTCCTCCAAGCACTTGATCACTTAAATGAAAAGAAGACATTTGAATAGCTGTGTTTATATCTTTCTAAATATAGCACAAAGGGTAAACTCTCTAATTTGCATATTTTCCTTATTGGACGTTATCATCGCAGTAACCTTTTGTTATATGGATGTAATGCCTCGATTAACATTTTATGTAGAAGCTTCCAAATAATCAGAACAGTATTTTTAATCCACATTTGTCTTTCTTTAAATGCTTATACTGTATATTTAAATATCTGTAATATACACTATATAATTAACAATGCTACTTATTTTGCATTGAATTTAAGTCGTAACATTTTCCCATTATTTATAACACATTAAGTATTAAGACGTACACTCTGTCCAAAAGAGTCAATTTGTTAAAAAGATTGCCTCTGACCAATATTTATTTGAAACACAGCATATTTTCGAGCTTCTGTTTGTAATGACAATCGTTTTATTTTTCAAGACTTACTTGGCACATCAAAATAAATACAATTCATTGAAACTAAGCCAAATTCCCTATGTGAAACTTTCCTCTATACGAAGTGAATCCTGAGTCAAGTGTTGCTGCTGTTTCCTCAACACTGCTACACTGAGCCCCAAGTCTGATTATAGACTCAGGGAAAAACAGTCAGACATTTATCCAAGTCACTGATTATGTCATTTCAACAGGCTGCAAACACTCAGACGGCCGAGACAGCTCTGAGGGGAGAATTATGAAGCCGTAGTGGAATGGAGGCTGTATGAAAAGGAAATGAAAATGGAGTAGTGCTGTATATTTGATTAAACTGCCTGCTCGCCTGCAAAAGGCCACGCTGCTGTAGCACAGGCCTGAAATTTGGCCGTAATGAAAATGTGAAGGTGGAGGGGTTTGAACTCCCTCAATTGACGTGTATGAGCTCACACACACACACACACTCGCACACACTTACACATACATTATACGGCGTATTTATGTGCTCAGGCTGTATGGTTTATACGAGTGAACCATTTAGAGGGACTGCAGATGCAATTTGAGGCTTAAAGCAGCGAGGAATAATATTGTGCGGAATCAAAGAAAAGCCTCCCGAATTGAAAATAAAACATTGGGATTAATGTTTGGCAGATAATTCAGACAAACCACAGAAAATCCTGGGATTGTTGTTGCCCTTAGAAACAGACAGAAAAGGACCATGGCGGCCATATCAATATTAAATTGCACCATTCAGATGCAGGGACAGCATCCCAGTCATCAAGCGTGGGAACGGGCTAAATGATTAGGGGATGAGGGGGCTGTGCGGCGGAGGAGATGCGGTTAGTTCATGGCTAGACGCCCCAGCTGCACTGACTTCCATTCAGAAACGGGTTAGGAGGGACCTCAGGGGTCAAGGTCAGGGGTGTGGGGGGTATCAGTGCTGCGTATAGTGTGTGTGTGTGTGGTTCATCTGCCGTTCATCCCCGGCTGGTTGGCTGACTATCGGTAAGCTGCCTCCGTGTTTGCTTATTTTATAAGCTGCTTCTTATTGCTTTGCTTCAGGGACAACTTGAGCAGAGAAGCAGGGGAACCCACCCCCCTTCTGTCAGCCTCTGGCCAGTCTCCAGCCGGCCCGGAGCCAAATCCAGCCAGAAATCAGTCCTGCAGCCCCCCCCCCGTCAACCCCCTGGTCAAACAACCCCCAGTCAAACCCAGTCAGACACTTTGACAGCCCCCCTGTCTGTCTCAGTCTGCTGCCTCTTGTAATTTAACATGTCTGCTCTGGGTTCATCGTATGTGAACACCACAATCAGATATCTATGTCAGCCATTAAATTGACCTGTTTTAAAGGATTTTGTTGGATCCATAAAGAAATCATTTTAACTCATCACATTTTAAAATTCAGATAGATTTCTGATCTAATATATTTTACTGAATCTTACCCCGGGCTATTTGCTTATATTATATATTGCCTTGCCGTATGTTCCATTTCCTTGATGAAGCTGCCCATCAATAGCAATCCTCTTTATTGGTGAAATGCAGCTCGCCACTGTATCATTGCCATTTCATTAAATCATCTGAGAGGCTAGTGCGTGAGCTTGCGGCACGTTACGCCTCTTTGAAATAAACAGTGGAAGCCCTTTAGGAACCGCGGAATGCAGCGCATGAGGAAGGGGATGAAGAAACGGGGGATGTGGGAAAGAGAGGACGGAGAAAGGGGAGAGGAGACGCAAGGTAACCCACCCTGCGGTAGCCTGCCTCCATTCTTCATCGGGGACTCATGCTTCATTAGACTGTCTGAAAGAAAGACCTGCTTTCCCTCATCACCTCAATAGACCAGTCCCCGTTCTCTTCCATAGCCCGAAGGGTTCTCCTATAAAAACCCACCTCCCTCCCTGTTTTCCTTCTCATTTCTGCCTCCGTCTTCTAATCGTCTCAACTGGCGCTGAAATCAAGCTTAGTAACGGCAGTTTTGTGAGCCCCTCTGGTCTGCCCCCCCACCCCCGACCCCCCATCATCCTCCGATCCCCACCAGCTCCCCTTCTCTGCTCATTCACTCACCTTGGTCCGACACACCACCCACCCACTGCTTAAATCCCTATCAGCATGTCAAGTAAATGTCTGCCCAGCTGGGGTTGACACACACACGCACACACACACACGCACGCACACGCACACACACACACACACACACACACACACACACACACACACACACACACACACACACACACACACACACATTGAAATATAAATGCACTGCACACACAATCTTTTGCTTGCTTCTGGGGTTTAGCCTTCCTCCCTGCTGACCCTTTTCACCCGTGTTTTGCTCTCTTCCCCTTCTCGCCGCCTCTCTTCCCCCCTCTGCCTCTCCTCAGGCACTGATCTGACAGGATGGTTTGGCCAGCTGACTATATCTGCAAGAGGTTTATCACAGGGCTCTACCGCGCTCCACTGTTGCCTGCCTGTTTTTATTTTCAAAATTAAAGTGCTGCTTCCAAAAGCCGCTCAGTACCTGAGGCCACGCTCACCTTTATGTCCCATCTATTTGATTAAAAGGTTACTGGAATCCTATCCTCTAAATGTGTTACAGTACAATCTGGTCAGTTTATCTCCTAATAAAATCTGGAGCCGGAATATCTCTGCTGTGTTACGGAAACAGGTCTCATATCTGCAGTATTTTGAAGCTACTCTACAGAACATCCTTGCAGGATTTATTTTTCCCAGAGGGAAGCGAAATAATTCACCCAGAAACATTCTTCAATGTTTCCCTATACTACATTTTATAAGATAAATTGTAGATATCCCCAGATATCCTTGCATATGTTGGCACCATCTACGTGCATCAGTTATACCACATCTTGCGTGATTACATTGTGATGAGATATTTAGAGCGCTGGTGAAGAGCTTTGTCTTTGTGTCTCGTGAGTGTTGGCACATTTGTCCGCAATTGTGTTTATTTTAGCATCTCAGTTAAGGCGATGTGATTACCTTGTTCATCATAAAGGCCACAAACTTAATCTTGATCAAATCTCCAACCAGTCTTAATCTCATGGGCTGTGACAATTATTTGTGTTTATTTTGCTCTTAGTGCTACTTCCTATCCTCTGTATTATTCTGCGTACATCTCTGGTTCCTGCACGGCTGATGTCATTACCATGAAGGGGGACAGGGGCTGCCAGCATCTCCCCAGTTTCTTCCCAGAATAAAGTGACCATTTCCCGCTTTACTCCCCCCTCCCCTCCCTCCGCTCCACATTTCAATCATTACTCTGATTTTTGGGGACAATGATGAGCACGGTGCATTCTCAGCAGTTGCCTCTGTCAACGTGGCACAATCTTTATATAAATGTATTCAGATGCTTTCTCAGCTGCGCGGATCATCATCTCTGCCGGGTGGAGGCTGTTCAGTCACATGTTCTCCTGTAGCAGGCTGAGAAACGTGCAACACGCCTGATGGAGCTCATGGCGAGGTGGAGCCCTGCCAATGTGCATGAGAAACCCCTATTATACCCAATGTTTATATTGGGGCTGTGATTTACAAATGTGCGTTTTCTTGCCTTTAGACATGTGCACCCCTCTCTGCTTTTTCATCAGGCGCGCAGCAGACGGCAATAGAAATGCGAGGATGGGGTCCTTGCTGCATGTGCACGGCAAGATGGGGAGGGGAGTGAGAGAGCAAGAAGGTGTGTGTGTGTGTGTGTGTGTGTGTGTGTGTGTGTGTGTGTGTGTGTGTGTGTGTGTGTGTGTGTGTGTGTGTGTGTGTGTGTGTGTGTGTGTGTGTGTGTGTGTGTGTGTGTGTGTGTGTGTGTGTGTGTGTGTGTGTGTGTGTGTGTGTGTGTGTGTGTTCTTCTATGGAGCCCAGTGCTCGGCACATATTAAGATATTTCCTGAGCGCGATGACACAATTATGCACACACACACACACACACACACACACACACACACACACACATAGACCTACACACACAGATGATATGGCTGTGCTCCTCAGCTCTGGTTCATCTCTTATGTTCTGAACTTGACTCTGAACAAGTTCATTGTTATTCATTTCTCTGTCGTCCTGAGCGCCCTGTGAGACCGACTAAGTCTCCAGCGCAGGTTTCCCAGCCAGGAGTGTGTTTGTCACGCATACACAGTCCCACACAAAGCTATTGTTCCAGCAGCAGGATGCTGTAGTCCTCTGGGTAAACGTGTTCTGACAGTACCAGAGGACACGGTGAGACGGTGCAGTTTGTCAATGACCTGGTTCTGCTGCATCCGCTGCTGCAAAGTTCACTTCTCAGGTGATGCAGTGCAGTGGGAGCAGGTGTTCAGAGTCCTCTGCATCGGAGTATATGTTCATGTCTTGGCGAGGCATTAAGGGTCAATTTGAACTAGTAAAATATAATTTCTAAATGTGGCTGTTAATTCTTTAATCTGTTTACTTGATTTCTGGTGCTTGCTTGTATCACGTTTTTTCTTTCATTTTGCTTAAACAGCTTCTTTTCTCCACTTATTCTGTTTCCTTTCACTGTCTCCTTTCTCCTTTCTTGTTTCCCTTTTTTTTTTTACTTTTTCCGTCTGGCGCAAGAAAATCAGGGGCTGCAGTTTGCTTAGCTGAGTCCATAAAGAGGCGTTTTAGAAAGCTGTGTTAACAGATCAACAAAGCTTTAAATGTGCCCCCCTCTGTGAGGGGATGGTTCCCATAGGGATGTGGCGTGGCGCTCCATTGGTAGGCCTCTATACGGCCTCTCATTCAGCCCGACGCTCAGTCACGGCCACTTATGGTAGGAGGGAAAATCACACAATTCAGCCCGGGCCTGATCCAATGACATGTTTTTTTAATGAGGTGGCTCTATGTCTTTGTTTGGGCTCCAAATTCAAGTCCAGACCCGAGCAGGTCCTGCTGAATAAGATGCAAGGCCATGGCCAGGCACAACTTACAAAGAAAGCACAGTGCGAGGCTTCTGTGGAGCTCCTGAGAAGCGCTTTGCTCGGCACGGTTCCTTACTAAAACAGTGCTGCTAGCAAGCATGTCGATTCAGAGCACATACCAGAGTTTCATTTATCATTGCTTATGACAGGTTTGCCATAGTTTTGTGCATTGTCATCTATATAAATCTTGTTTATAAGATTCGTGGTGAAAGGTGTGAATGTGCAAAGGGACAAACTCAAAACTTGTTTATTATTAACACAATAAAGCGAGGGTCAGAAGACGCGCCTGTTTCTAGCCGGCTTAGTTATTTTTTACAGGGTCATACACAGAGAGAGATTTCTTTCCATTTCATTTTCACCGGCCTGTGTCTTTTTCAGAGAAAGCCACACCATACATCACACATATATGTGCAGGTGTCATACGGTGTGTGTACATCTGCGAGCGTGCCAGGCGCTCATTGGCTTGTATGTTCAGGGGTGAGGACTGTCATTAAACTGTCTGCCTGCATCAACACACTCAACCATCAACCTGCCTGGCTGTCCTTTCCGCCTCTCAGTGGACACACACACACACACACACACACACACACACACACACACACACACACACACACACACACACACACACACACACACACACACACACACACCAGGTTAAGAATGACTGGTGGTACCGTAATGCAGGATGGACTTGGTTTTAATAAGCAATCCCTAGTGATGTGCAAACAAATATAATAACAACAATAAACTAAATAATCGAAATCTTGATAATAAGGTATAGAAAAGATGATGTCTAATGTCACCAAAGGCCGATATTAGGCAAACACCACAGTCCACTCCTGTGTCCTGCCTTGATGCTGAAGTACTCTCACGGCCTCTCACACAACAAACCCATCACAGAGTCCTCGTCTGATGTCGTCCGACTCTGCTCCTCGCTCACGTTCAGGCAGGCTGTGGTAATGGGGAATTAGTATGCAGAGAAGCAGACGGACAGCTCTGTGGATCTAATAGGTGGCCAGACTGGAGAAGAAGACTAGAGCGGGGGGGGGGGGGGGGGGGGGGGAGTTAAGCATGGCCTCTCTTCTCCTCCCGTCCTCCCTCTCCCCTTCACCGCCTCGTTCCCCATGCCCTGTCCCGAACCTTAATGGGACGCAGACGGACAGCCTTGCCTGAATTGAGCAGAGAGAGCAGCATCCCCCCCCCCCCCAGTGTTGTCTCTCTAAAAAGAAACAGGGAGACTTCCCCCATCCCCCCTCCCCTCCCCTCCCCCATGCGCTCACACAGCTAGCACCCATAGCTGCTCCCCTTGGTTCTCAGGGCTATTGAGGGGGTCCCAGACACCCTCCACTCCTCAGCCTAACTCTGCATAAATTAGGCACGTCTCCCTGGTGTCTCGTCAGCCGGTCGGGGCACCCCCGGCCCCGGGTCCGCCGTCTCCCAATCTGCTGCTCCTTCTCCCCTCATGCTGTCACCTTCTGTCTCCCTCCTCCTCCCCCATCTACTGTATTCTATCAACCCTCCACTTATTCCAACCTGACGTCCTCAAGCTAACGGAGCTCCTTTCTTTACATCTCACACCCATTCCTCCAAAATATCTTCCTTCTCTTGTTCATCAATCCTCCACTTCCTCTTCTTAATTTGACCCTCTAGACTCACTCTCTCCCACTTTACCTGCTTTATATTCTCCACCTTTCATCTCGATCTATCTCTACTTTCCTTATCCTTCCAGCAAAGTGTTACTCAGATCAGCCAAGCTCTCTCCTCTCTTCTCCTTTACAGCCAGGATATTGTTTACATCTGTCTTTCTAATCACTGGCAGAGCCTCTCTAGACCTCACAGATGTTGCAATAATACCGGGGATTAGCAGGCTTAACACTGGGGCTTATTTGGGGAGTTTTCCCGATGGCCCGGCAGTGAAGCCCGTCAGCTTCTCTGAATTTGACCTTTTTTCTTCCTGCAGTCTCGCTTCTCTTTGATTTGCGTTTTTTTTTATACAAGCGTCTGGCATGCTGATGTTGCTTTCTCAGGTTTGGTGCTCTGGTCTCTCTTCCTGCTCTCGCTGCATCCGTGCTGAGGGTAAATGCAATTAGCAGCTTGACATATGAAAGGGAGATTTAGCAACAAACAAAGCTCTTGTTAGCTGCTCTTTCACCCGGTGCAACAACACCACGATGTAGCTAGCTAACTCTGTGTTAGCTGCTTCCTCCGCTCTCCATGGCGACGCTGGAGTCTCCCCAGTCTCCCCTTTTTAACTCGTCGCTGAAAGATAATTAGATGGCCTTCTGAGACTCAGCATCTCTGCTGCTTCTCTCTGCGTCATGCACTGCGACCGTCCGGTTTTATGACCAAGCAGATCTCTCGCTCTCTCTGTGTGTGTGTGTGTGTGTGTGTGTGTGTGTGTGTGTGTGTGTGTGTGTGTGTGTGTGTGTGTGTGTGTGTGTGTGTGTGTGTGTGTGTGTGGTGTGTGTGTGGTGTGTGTGTGTGTGTGTGTGTGTGTGTGTGTGTGTGTGTGTGTGTGTGTGTGTGTGTGTGTGTGTGTGTGTGTGTGTGTGTGTGTGTGTGTGTGTGTGTGTTTCTGTCTGGATCCTAATCCCAAAGGTGATATTAGTCTGGTGGGGGGCAACCCATCCCCCCTCTGTGTGTGTGTGTGTGTGTGTGTGTGTGTGTGTGTGTGTGTGTGTGTGTGTGTGTGTGTGTGTGTGTGTGTGTGTGTGTGTGTGTGTGTGTGTGTGTGTGTGTGTGTGTGTGTGTGTGTGTGTTTGTGCTGCAAACGTTGGGGTCAGCCAGGAAGCCCAGACAGGCTCTACCTAGACCTTTGACCCATGACTGTCTGCTAGCTCAGGGGTTATGCACAGCATTGATACAGACAGCTGATAGACGCACAAACAAACGCACAACCGTATCTGCACAAACCCAACGCCCCCCCCCCCCCCTCCTTGCAGTAAAAATGAACAGTTTGGTGTGTCTGGAAAGATGATGACACAGACAGCGTCATCCCAGCTGGCTGTATGCAGAGAGCATGATTAAGCACAAAGCTTCTGTTAAACGTACAGCTACATATGTCGACTCCCTGTATTTTAGTTTATGTGCTTTAAGAACACAGAGAATAAGAAGAATATTACGGAGATAATTGTGCCGTGTAAGGAGCCTTCTTTTCACTAATCACTGTCCTTTCCTTTGTTCATGTCTCCACAGATGCAGCCAGTCAGGAGTGCCAACATGGAGGGGAAAGCAGCGACAGTGACGAAGCACACATGCTGTCTGTAGCTCATTTCTCTGAGCATGTTTAGCCTGGCCACGTATGGGTAACGTGCAAGAACAGTCAGTTAGACACACATCAATAAAGTGACTTCAGTTTTCTAGTCGTCAGTCTTTGTGGATGTGGACAGGTAGGTTGGAGCCACTTCTAAAAGGTAAGTTTAAAAGATTGAATCGATGTAAGAGCTGTCTTAAGTGTTACATTGTGCTGCTCTGCAATATTTTTCAAAATTAGCTTCATTAGATATGAATTACTATATTTGAGAGCAATTTTAGGGCGAAGATTGGATGAGACCCCGAGGGGTCCTTCTTTCCAAACGTAGTCAAGTATTTGACTGGAAAATCGTTTGTCACGGTTGAATTACTTTCCTCCTTTCTGTGGGACATGATGTCCCCATACATAACTACACAATCGTATTCATACAATAATGAACTCGTTTATTTTATAATGATTGCAGAATCCCAAAAGTGTTGCCATGATATATATTTTCAATAAAGTTGAACAATTTGAAATGAAAGTTTGTCGAAGTTGTTTTTTTCTCTTCAATTCAATTATTGTTTCTATGCATGTCAGTAATGTTTATTTTCTTGCTGAGAATATATAAGCTGAAAGAAAACGTTATATGATCTGATTATGATATCCTATCTTTTTCTTCTTGTCAATCAAATAAAAAAAAGATACAAAAACTGAATTAGCGAATACAAACAAGAATGAAGTGTGTGTCCAAAGCCTGATCCATCTTATCCCTCTGTGCTTTTTAACCTTGACGTTTTCCTGTATAACAATGAGGCACTGTTCTGGTATATACTTTAAACACTCCTTTTCAAATATGTATTATTTGCTTCTGATATAGTCCCAGACATATCCTTTATTTTCCTGTTTTAATGACGTTTGCTACAGTAAAAACTTCAGAAGATTCATATTTGTTTGAGCTTTTTAAAGAATATGAAACTGTATTTGTGACGTCTCTTGAGGGAAATGAACTCGGGCTGAGATTAAGGTGCAAATAAGAAGGAGCCGACTAGATCATCAACAAACTGGTTTTATTGACTGCAGAATATTACCAGGCGCTGCTGCCTCATATCCAACACTCCTCTAAGATGTGGCATGAGAAGCTATATGTTCCCTTGGATTACTCTGATTATTCCAGCAGTGGCTGAAGGGCTGGAAGGGGAACAGTTAAACCTAGTGGCCTAAATCTGTGGTGTCAATTAGGTGCCTTTGTGTGTGAGCAGCAGGGGTGTCGAAGCGAGTTGCTGGAGCTGAAGGAAACTCTGAACAATGATACACATTCATAACCACACACACACACACACACATTCTGGTCCTATGTTTTGTGGGGATCACACCTCCTTTTGTTTTCCCCCCAACAGCCAGTAGAGGCGAGGCCCCAGTGTGCTCCACTGCTCTGGCTGAAATGGGCTGCCCCCCCCCCAACCTCACCCTCCACTCTCACCCAACAACACTGTTCCCTCTCTCGCTCCGGGTTCCCAAACCCTCGGCCTCCCCCTGACTTGTCCTGACCTGAAATTAGGGCCAGGCAAGCCTCCATGGCCAGGCCAGCATAAAAGGTGTGTGTGTGTGTGTGCACGTGTGTGCGTGCGCGCCATGGCCCTGAAAGAAAGTAGGAGATTATCCCATTCTGTGTGTCCAGTCACCAGTGCAGTATTGACCATGGTGGGCCACCCAGGGAGCGTCCAGCCAGCCGTGAGATGGCCTGATATACACGCTTACTGGCCATGCTAGATTCCCCCACTAACACCAGGGAGAAGGCCAAACTCTACAGGCTGTCCACAGACACTGGAGTCTGTGCACGGTGTGACCCACCCTCCACACACAAGCACACACACATCTGAGCGTAGCCTCTGTACAGTGAAAGGCATTGCCATCAGGTCGTTTTCTGTGTCCTGTGAGGCGAGGCGGAGGTCATTGGGAAGGTGGAAAACCTCTTTAATGGTGGGAATGATACCATCACACCTATAGATAGAGTTACGGATCATGTCACATACACTCTGGATACAGTGTTTGACAGCGAGGCCTGCTCCCTCCTGATGTCAAATGTGGAGACCAGCGTGAAACATTTGTGTTAAAAGATATAATTACTTGTTAGTCTTTTTAAAGACTTTACACATCTATATTTATTCTTGAGTTATGTTATGTTTGATATATCCGTATAACATTATTTTGTTAGGAAAAATGTAATCCATTTATTTACTGTACTTGTGCAAATTTGATATAGAAAAGGAGTAAATAAAATACATTATTATTTAAGATGTTATTGTAGAAGGGTAATCTTGTTTTCCAGAGTGTCTTACACTTAATAACACCGCTTAATAAAACAACATTTAAGTGGAAGGAGAAACTGAAAGTTAAATGAAACATTCAGACAAACTAAAACAGACTACATCAAAAATGTATATGTTTAAATAAACCATTAAAAGGCCACACATTAGGATAGATGTTTGTTTATGTCACGGACAATGTACAATTAATCTTAAGGAGAGTTAACAAACATACAAATACGTAATCAACACAGCTTCTCAGGGTTTATTACTACACTGGTTTGTAAAAGCTGACCTTAACAAACCCTCAGGGGTCATCTAATTGTCTTTTAATTACTCAGATGTTTGTTTGTGGACGGAGTCTCTAACATGGTCCGTTAACAACACAAAGGCCTTACACAGCAGGACAATGCTGCACAAAGCTCGCCTGCAGTGGAAACAACTAAGAGCATTAAAAGGGAGGGTGTGTGTCTTTTTACTGCATGGAAACCGCAATTAAGGAGAGATGAAGATAATGTAGTTTTATTTATATTGAATTGTTTTTTTGCTTTACAATGACGAGCTAAAGTGTTGGAATAAAACCACAGGCTCTCATTTAAAATGAGTAATCTTTTTTAATTGTATTATATCAAAGTTAGATCATTTATATTGTGTTATTCCTGTGATGTAAAGAATAAAATATCTTCCTTTAATGTCGGTCTTTTTTGAGCATCCACACCCATCTATTCCTATTGGTTACATGTGCATATCACACAAACCGCACAGGAACCAGAGGGAGATTATATTCATTAGAAGAAGAAACAAATCAACCAAGCACACAGAATTATTCCACGATAATCAAAATGTGGTCATTAGTTTTGATGAATAAAAACCAATGTGTTTAAATTGCCCTTTTGTCATATTAGTCAAAAATAACTATGACTATATTTTAGAAATGATGCAATTATATGTTTTACAATTTAGACTGTAATGTACTCCAAAATAGAGTACATTTCTATTTCCCGAGTGTGTTAATTAAATAGCATCTTAACTGTCCATCATAACACAGAAAGAGCCGACTATGAGGAGTGTATTCGGCCCTCAGGATTAAAATGACTTTTATAATGGCATCATCTATGCACTAACACAACAAATATACAATTCTGATTAACAAGAGTACATTAAATCTACTATGATATAAAGCACCCATTGACACAACATGGTCCAGTGATAATTATATATCTATATATAGACATATATAAATTGTTCATTTATATACTCACAATAAGCTTAAATCACTATTATATTCGAGCAAAACGAGTGTAGCCAGAGCACTTTCATAAAAAAGTAGAACAATGAGTGCCTGCCCCCAATGAACACTTATAAAAGGGTGCATGATGATCAAGCGGAGTGCAAACATCTGTGTTTTTACATCGCTCAAGGTATTTCATGTAAAATAATGTTTTCCTTCTAATGCATCAGTATCCAAGGAATTCAAGTTAGAGTTCAGCTGTGGCCCTTCCCAGCATGCAACATTTGATTCTTATGTAAGCGTTCTAATTTCAGACCCCAATGACTGTTCTCACAATCACGTGTAATGAGAGGCTGACTTTAGAGACACGTTGATGTGATGTGTGATGTTCAAGCGTAGCAAAGCAACGATATAAGAAAAACAGACGGTGGACACTCCACAGTTTCAGATTGTGAGTTTTCATTGTGATGTATTTGAAATGTAAAGCTAATACAAATCTATTAGTGCTGTATTTTATTCAGAACTTTCTCTCATTCTCAAAAGCTCGCTGTATCTGCGTTTGTCTCTCTTTGTGTGTGTGTGTGTGTGTGTGTGTGTGTGTGTGTGTGTGTGTGTGTGTGTGTGTGTGTGTGTGTGTGTGTGTGTGTGTGTGTGTGTGTGTGTGTGTGTGTGTGTGTGTGTGTGTGTGTGTGTGTGTGTGTGGTGTGTGTGTGTGTGTGTGTGTGTGTGTGTGTGTGTGTGTGTGTGTGTGTGTGTGTGTGTGTGTGTGTGTGTGTGTGTGTGTGTGTGTGTGTGTGTGTGTGTGTGTGTGTGTGTGTGTGTGTGTGTGTGTGTGTGTGTGGTCTAGCATTACTATACTTGTGGGGACCTACATCTGTTTACATAGTCACGTGTGGGGACTGGCTTCCCTTATGGGGACAAAATGGAGGTCCCCATGAGGGGAATCATTAATTTTAGGGTGAAGACTTGGTTAAGGTTAAGGTTAAGGGTAAGGGTTAGGCATGTGTTGGTTATGGTTAAGGTTAGGATAAGTCTCCAGGAAATGCATTTAAGTCAATGCAATGTCCCCTGAAGTGATGTATACATGGTGTGTGTGTGTGTGTGTGTGTGTGTGTGTGTGTGTGTGTGTGTGTGTGTGTGTGTGTGTGTGTGTGTGTGTGTGTGTGTGTGTGTGTGTGTGTGTGTGTGTGTGTCTGTGTGTGTGTGTGTGTGTGTGTGAGTGTGTGTGTGTGTGTGTGTGTGTGTGTGTGTGTGTGTGTGTGTGTGTGTGTGTGTGTGTGTGTTTCCCTGAACTTGGTAACCCCACAGAGACCTCCTAAAATCTGTAGGCTCAGCCCAGGGTGCACCCAGAGGAGCAAGGTTTTGGGGGGGGGGGCGGTTGCCAAACAGGGGGTTATGTTGGAGTCAGGACATGGAGGGTGGGGGCTGCTTTAAAAAGTCAGAGAACTTGGAGCCTAGTTTGTCATGCTGACTGCAGAGATGCTTTTGAATGTGGACACAGGGAGCAGAAGGTTCACAGGACCCCGGCCATTCTCATGCAAAGTCTGTCAGAGCCTTCTTCCCCCCCCCCCCCCCCCCCCCACCCCCACGTTTAGTCCTGCAGGAGAAATACATACATGTATGCACTGAGGCCTCGGGAGGGTGCCCCTTTCTTTATGTGTCTGCAAACATGTGAAAATGGTAGTTAGCTAATAGATCAATTTAGCATTAATCATCTCTCTTTTGTAGTTGAGTGTATTTTTAATGCACGGCCCTTGCTTTGTAAAGACATATTAACAAATACAAACATTTGTAGAAGCCCGAAAGGACAATGACTTACAAAATAAGATTGCTGAGATTACAATTCATCAATAACGCTGTCTGTTTAAAGCATGCATGTCCAAGGGGCTATATTTTAGACAAAACATTACATATTTTAAACAAACAAACACCATATTTTCAATTTGAAACAATATGAATTGAAATCCCTTCCTGGAACGTAAATATAACATTTTTATTCAGCAGCGTCAGACAATAGAAATACTATAGAATGGTGGAGCAGTCAGCTGCATGTACTCACTATATAATCATAATTAGTTATGAGAGCGCACTGCACCATAGCTCACATTAACACCCATCTTAACTTCCTATGACCTTGACACTACCTTGCCAGGCATTGGCATAGCACTGACCTCATTTCCACACTGATTATGAACAGTCATTTTGTACTGCATGTTCCAACAAACACACATTCTATTAACATTTCTATTTTTGCATCTCTATTAAATCCCATCTCCCTAGTTACTATTCCTGCTTGCTGCTTCGTCTCCACCTCTCATCTGTTTCACCTGATCCAGAGATCGGGGGAAGCTACATTTCATTTAGTGTTGAATCTGTTCAAATGCCAAGTGGTGAAAATGTCAGCTGCAGCACACACACACACACACACACACACACACACACACACACACACACACACACACACACACACACACACACACACACACACACACACACACACACACACACACACACACACACACACACACACACACACACACACACACCTATACATGTACTCTCTTTAAATGCAAACACTGCATGCAAATGAATGTGTCACCCCCTCCAGGCTGGGAAGAGTGAGGGCCAGCGCAGAGTGTGTGTGTGTGTGTGTGTGTGTGTGTGTGTGTGTGTGTGTGTGTGTGTGTGTGTGTGTGTGTGTGTGTGTGTGTGTGTGTGTGTGTGTGTGTGTGTGTGTGTGTGTGTGTGTGTGTGTGTGTGTGTGTGTGTGTGTGTGTGTGTGTGTGTGTGTGTGTGTGTGTGTGTGTGTGTGTGTGGGTGTGTGTGTGTGTGTGTGTGTGTGTGTGTGTGTGTGTGTGTGTGTGTGTGTGTGTGTGTGTGTGTGTGTGTGTGTGTGTGTGGGTGGGTGTGTGTGTGTGTGTGTGTGTGTGTGTGTGAACGTGTGTGTGTGTGAAAGTGTGTGTGTTTGTGCCCCCTCATCTGCACTTGGAGCAGCTTTCGGAGCCCGTATTTGATTGAGTGAAGGCCAACGCAGCCTGAACACTCCCTCTAATGGAAGAGTGGAGCCCAGCAGCTCAGTAATGCACTGACCCCAGAGCTTTTACACTGCTGCCAGCCGATAAGTGGCAATATGCTGGATCTTATAAAATTAACAAGACTGAGCTATGGGGAGATGGAGCTCCGAGGTTGTATAGTGGGAGAGGATGACGTTCATAAAGCACTTGTAAATATCAGCATGCATGCACGGAGGCATTATAGCTGCTCTTGAGTGAGTTTTATAGTCGCAGCAGTGTGATTTGGTCTTTTTTCACACATTTCTTGGCTTTTCCAAGGCGACTTTACGGGACACGTTTATGTTTGATAAAATGTCTCTCAAGGCTTTTTAAATGCCGGTGAATTTATGCCATGGAACCAGGTGGTGGAGAAGCTAACACGTAGCCGGCCTTCAAAGTGAACTGGATCCCAGCCAGTGTGGCCTTCGCTGCATGGGCACCACAGGGGTGTGAACGTGTGCATCTGCATATGTTTACTATGCATTCCCTCCTCAGCTTCCTGTGGTGGGGCATGCACAGTATAAGCTCAAAGTCAAACAGCATCTACGCCTGGTTATGAATCTATTGTGTTGAGGTAAAGAGGGCCTCCTCTGAACATAGCAGAACATTTTAAAGCCATGAAATACAAGGACATAATGTGACAGCCGCAGCCTCTGTCTCAACACATCCCAATCTGATTTAGTTGTGAGAAAGCCTTTATTCCTGTGTGCCTCCCAGTGTAACCTTGTCACCTTTCTCATGCAGGCTGTGTGTGTGTGTGTGTGTGTGTGTGTGTGTGTGTGTGTGTGTGTGTGTGTGTGTGTGTGTGTGTGTGTGTGTGTGTGTGTGTGTGTGTGTGTGTGTGTGTGTGTGTGTGTGTGTGTGTGTGTGTGTGTGTGTGTGTGTGTGTGTGTGTGTGTGTGTGTTTGCGGTACGGCTGTATTTGTGAGCATTTTCGTCCTGTATATGTGCATTTTTGTGTGTGAGCAGCTATTGTCTGCCAGTGCTCCAGCAGGGGCTTCAAAGTGAATTATTCATGCGAGATTTGAATACATGCAAATGGTTCACTCCCCTCTCCTGGCACAGATCCAGGTTACCTATGGCAACGGCGCCTTCAAGAAGCATCTTTCCTCCTCCTCCTCCTCCTCCTCCTCCTGCTTCTCTCAGGCACACGCCCTCCGACCATGTTATCCACCCAGTATTGTTTCGACAGTTGCAATACCAGGCTGGGTGGCTGTACACTGTGGGGTGGCAGGATATCCCATAATTCACAGTCAAGGTCATAGAGACAGGAAAGGAGGAGGGATGGAGGATGGACAGATGGAAGGAGGGCAGAGTCTCTCCATCCTCGGACGTGAGAAGTTGGGGAGACGGCTCTGAGCAGCTGCTGAAGACAGGAAGCGGTTTCAGGTGGTTAATGATCACCAATGCGACAGAGCGGGCACACACTCACCTGATATTCAGATGTTGTCACAGCTCATGCGCACTGACCGGTGCAGCAAAATAGGACGAGCACGGAAAATATGATTACTTTTGAATGCAGCATACCGTTTTACAAATGTATTTGTATTCATTTTAAACATTATTCAGAAATGCCACTAATAAATACAAATGTTTGACCTGTGTGGTTTTGAGTAATGTTTCATAGAAAATAAGATCATTTTGATATCAGGATTTTTTTACGTGTGTGGTGACCTCGGTCTTGTTTTATTTAATGGAAGTGTAAAAATGCTATTTATTTACATGATGTGATTACAAATGTTAATAAATGTGTTGCTGAAAAAGGTTTCATAATTGGTAGTTATTTCTGGGTATTTTGTTGAATTTGTTACTAGTTTTTATTTATTTATTTATTTTTTATCAATTGCTTTTTAACAGATATATAAAAAATACAAATCAAATATTTTCTAATGATGGTTCAAGAGCTTTAATTAAATTTTAAAGATTCAGTTCTTTAGTTAAAACTTATATTAAAACATAATTTTGACATCAAGCATCTGTGTAAAAAACTAAAATGTGAATTCAACCCAATAAATAAATAAATAAATGATGTAAGCAATGTATTGTGTGTAATTAGTGTGTGCATGGTTTGCAGTATACATTTCATATGTAGTGTAAATAACATGATAGATTGTGAAGCTTGATTAAGAGATTTGTTTCTCAGAATTGTTCAAATTAAATAAAACAAAGAAAAGTTCAATAACAGTAAGAGTGTCTCAGAGAGCAGAGGGCAGGTCAAGTTCAGGCCATGAGGAGATCGGAGCCTAACTAACCTCCATGATGGTCCTCGTGCACAGAGAGCAGAGACTCAATGCTGCCATCTACTGACAGAGAGTGGACGCACGCACGCACGCACACACACACACACACACACACACACACACACACACACACACACACACACACACACACTCTCTTTCTCTCTCCGATCCAATATATATGTTAAAGATTATATATAAGATATTTAATATAATAATTTTCTCATTTAAATCCAACTACAATTTCACATTCTTAGAGGGGAACATTGCGCAATACACTAACAAAACATCGTTCATTTATTGGTAATGTGTTTAGACCACATTTTTACATAAAAAAGAAACGACAAATAGGTACTTGTGGGTTATCTGTCGCCATTTTTTAATAGCGGGTAGCTGGCTCCTCCACCCATGAACTTCTTAATTTCTCAAAATAACAAACCTTAATCCTATTCTGCAGTGATGGGTCATTTACAGAGTCGGAAAAAAGTGCGTATTTAGAGTCTGAAAAAAAACAGGTAACCCACAAGTACCGAAACACGTAAGATTGTTGGGCTGTCAGTAAAAACCATAGACTGTATATATAAAGGTGAAAACCAGAGTTTTTTCCTGATTCCAATCTAAGACACGTCTTTCTGTGGTGTTGCTGGTGGTGTGAGCTTTGCACATGGCACCCTCAAGTGGACAGAAGAAAGCATTGCTCAGAGTTGTGGATGGATACTTTATTGAAGGGTCAGTTTGACATGAGCCTGTAAACGTACATCTTTGGAAATACTGTCTCTTTAAAATGTACATAGCAGTGGAAGCAAATGAACTCCTTATTCACATTAAATGCATGCCTTTGTTCAGTGCTTTGGCAGATTTTTCAGGCAAGCAACGCTTTACAGTCAAAGCACAACAAAGCACAACAACGGGGACACAGTACACAACTGACATCCTAATAGTAATCACATAGAAATCTGTTATATATTTATGTATCATATGATTAGCCACCACTGATTGTAATACTACACCTCCTCCTCCGTGGTGGATGGACGGACAGTGAAACCGTGCAGTCCTGCTGACATGATCACCAACTTTCTCAATCTCAATTCAACACACAGATGCGCCATCATAAAATTGAAATCTTAAGAAAAAGATATTGCATTATCTCCTTTCATTAAAAAAAAAAATCAACCCCTGCACGATTAGACTATTTAAAAATAATCAAAGAAAAACAAAGCAACTTCATTAAAATAAAAATAAAATGTCCCCTTAAATTAATTAAAAGCAATGCAATTCATTCCAAACACGTTCTCTCTGTTGATTCTGCCGGATTAATTTGAAAGAACATTTTAGGTTGAATAAAGTGCAAGCATTATCTTTTAAACACAACACAAACAAGTGCTCCATAACCTCCAAGAACAAAATGTTTATTTGTCTACTGTTCACTTGTTATTTACTTTAGCCACAATGATGGCAACGTGGGATCAATAACGATTTAAAGACAATTCATTTTGCCTCCTCACCCTCTCTGTCAGTGAATCCTGTTTACCAGAGTGTGAGAAACTGTGTTCCTCCGTGCATCTCCTGTCCACTCTTCCCCTCCTCTGACACTGTGAAGGGAAAAGGAGTGTGCAGCAGGCCTAGCTCTGACTGTGCACAAACATATTAATACCATGTGAGAGAGTTGAACGGCTCCCTGACATCCGTCTTCGCTTGTTCCTCGTCCTTGTTTGAAATGATTCAGTGAGCAGAGAAGCCTATCTGGTGCATTTTGAGCAGGAGGTCGTTTGTGATGTCAAATGTGGAGAGGCTAATCCCCACGGCAATGGGCCCTTTAAGCCAGTTCATGCTCAGGCCTTTATATAGCCCACGTATGACTCCCTCCTGTGTTACGATCGCACGCATAGTCCCCAGGACTGTGGCGTACGCTGACCCGGTGACGCCGGCCGTCTGCATGCGGCGACGCACCACATCCAGTGGGTACGAGGCAGATTGACCAATGAGGCCTGCGCAGGCACCGAAAGCCAGGCGCTCATGGGGGTGTGGCTGCGGTCGCTTGGTCTTTTCTAAAGTGAGAGAAAACACAAAACAATAAGAGATAAGATATGAATGACACCTTATTGTATTCAACTCAATATGTAAAATGGCACTTTAATGACATGAATGTAGACATTATAAAATAACAAACGTATCAGTACCTGCGTGTATCTTCTTGAGGGTTTCGAAGGTGTAGAATGTGATCCCTGCATATGGAATGACACCCATGATAGTGGGAGTGAAGCCTCTGTAAAGGGTCCTGATACCCTCCTCTTGGGAGATCCGCATGAAGACATGCATGATGTTGCTGTACCTGTCCAAAGAAAAAGGGTCAGCAAAGAGCTTATATACCAGACTCTACCATTTAACATAACACATTGTATTGTAATAAATACAGAGGTGGGAAGTAGCGAAGTACAAATACTTTGCTGCTGTACTTAAGTACATTTTTCTGGTATCAGTACTTTACTCCACTACTTATTTCTCTGACGACTTTTTACTTTTACTTCTTACATTTTTAACACAAATATCTGTACTTTCTACTTCTTACATTTTCAACACAGGTTTATTACTTTAGTTTGAATGTGTGTTTAGTGGCGTGATCATTATTATTTAGAGTCATTGCGTGCCTATTGATTTGAACACGATCAAACCATCATTTCCTGGTCTTCTCTAAAGAAGAGGGACCAATGAGAACTGTGTCATGTTTCCGTTGTTCAGCATCGAAACATTCATTAGCCAACAATAACATTATTGTTCTATTGATATAAAGGGAGGTCAGTTACTCTTTAAAACAGTTGGTAGTTATGGGTACTTTTTACTTAAGTACATTTCAAAGCCCATACTTCTTTACTTTTACTTGAGTAAAGAAGTTCATTCAGTACTTCTACTTTTACCAGAGTATTTTTAAACACGAGTATCTGTACTTCTACTTGAGTAAAGGATGTGTGTACTTTTGCCATCTCTGAATAAATGCAATGAACAGCAAAAGTCCATTTAATTGTAAAAGGCAAGACAACAATGGGACTAATACACACAAGGGTGAATCTGAGCAGATGTTGGATTGTAACAGACAGCGGATGGGTGCTTACATTTCTCGGGCTGTGACGGCCATCCTGGCTCGCACCATGTCTAAGGGATAGGTGAACATCACAGCAGTGGTGCCGGCCAGAGAGCCAGCCAGGAAGCGTGTGAAAGGAGGCAGAGCTCTGAAACAAACACAACAATCTGTAGTAAATAATAATAATAATAACAAATATACAAAAACAAACAGCAACCCACTGTTTCATCCCTACAACCACGCTGCTAACATTACTTAAAACATTTCTATTTTATCTCTAAATAAATAAACCATTTCTATTGAAAGGCATTATTTTTACATTGGTCATGTACTTATTTAAATTGTATAACATGGTGATTGCCTCTTTATTTATATTGTATTGTTGCATTTCACCTCACAATGCTTTTGCTGTTGTAACAATGTACATTTCTGTGCTGTAGAACAAAATAAAACAGGATTTCTGATTTTCATTCTGACAATGTCTCTACTCACTGGCCCTGGTAGCCGTAGTAGCCCCCCAGTAGTCTTTTGTACTGGTCGTGGGAGGTGAACTGGATGGCAGCGTAGGGCATGACCCTGATCATGGTGGCAGAGTTCCCCCTCCACAGGCTGAGCAGCCCGCCCTTCATGTAGGAGCAGCAGATGAACCTGAACGCCTCCTGCAGGGAGTGGATATGTCGTGTCAGGAGCTGAGATACATTCCCTTCATGTTTTCCACATCTAACAATCATGATCATCTTAATATGTTTAAGGTGCGAAATCAAGTGTTGTCTTTAATAATTAATGCGCATGCGAGGGTGAGCGTGGTTGTAACGTGGCATAACAAATAATATGAGAGCTTAGACGGATGAAGGGATGTTTTTTCTATTGATCTTTAAGAATAAACAAATCATTTAATAATTGTTTATTATAAAAAACATATTGATTCCTAAAATTCCTACTTGTTTGTTTTTGTTTTCTTGGTTTTTCAGTCAAAAAAAATACACAAATATTTAATTTAAAAATCGTATACATGTAAGGAATATTAATATGAGAAGCTGTACACACCAAATGTATTTTTATTAAGTACTGTTATTAAAAAATCCTGCATTATAACTCGGCCAGTGAAACTACATATTAAAAGATTCAAAGCTGAACTCACCTTAGCTGAGAATCTGTTGGAGGACACTGTGAAACAAAACAAGGAACACAGTGAACCTCAGGTTATAACACACTCTCCCAAGCAGGCTAACATCTACTAAGAGGATTAACAATGAGTTAAGAAGAGTTACAACAGTCAGTGAAAACTCTGGTGTGAACAGTAAAACAGTAGTTTCATTATCCTCAGAATGTAAGTCACTTGCATACACAGTAGCCCATATTCTGCACTAGATTCTGTATTTGGAAGGGAGCATTAGTGAGGAATGTTGTTCTGACCTTGGAAAATGATCTTGGTCCGATCCAGAGGTGCGATGACTGTTTTGGCAACAGCTCCAGCGAACGCCCCGCACAGCAGGGAGTCCACAGCCGTCCATCTGGAACTCAGGTCCTGTTTGGACACACAGACAAGTTTGCATCACATTGACATTATACTTATATTAACACTGACCCTTCAGATAACTCTATGCAACCTTACACTGGTTACTCTGTTAGTGGGGATAAGGAAAGTATGTTTAATCATGTATCTGTCATTATGTGGTTGTTTGACCCTCACAAAAATGTATCATACATTTCTTATCAGCACACACATTCCTGTGTGTATCCCTCAGCGAAGTTACTGCCACAATATCATGTGGATTAAAAGTTAGTGACACAACCCTTATGACATAATCGCACAAGATAAAACCAACCACTGCACTACTGAATCTGTGTGTGTGTGTGTGGGTGTGTATTTGTGTCCGTGACCATTTATTTTGCTGGAAGGGACAATTGAACCCAATAAAAAAATCCCACTAACTGATAAGAAGAGAATACACTGCAGCTCATCCAGAATGCAGCGGCTCGTCTGGTCTTCAACCTTCCTAAATCTTCCCACACCACTCCGCTCCTCCGCTCCCTCCGCTGGCTTCCAGTAACTGCTAGAATTCACTTCAAGACACTGGTACTTGCGTACCATGCTGCGAATGGATCTGGCCCTTCCTACATCCAGGACATGGTTAAACCGTACACCCCAGCGCGTGCACTACGCTCTGCTTCAGCCTGCACCCTCGCTGCGAGGGGGACCCAAGTTCCCATCAGCAAAAACACGTGGGTTTGCTATCCTGGCTCCAAAATGGTGGAATGAGCTCCCCATTGACATCAGGACGGCAGAAAGCTTACACACCTTCCGGCGCAGACTGAAAACGTATCTCTTTCGACTCCACCTCGAGCGATAGAATTACTAACAAAGAACTGCTAACAGAGCACTTATATACTAATAAAGGACTGGCTTATCTATAGCCAGTTGAGTAGCACTTGAAATGCTTGGCTCTATGAAACCTGATGTACTTATGATTCTGTTTTCTTCAAGGTTGTGTCTTCCTGGTCGAATGTACTTATTGTAAGTCGCTTTGGATAAAAGCGTCAGCTAAATGCAATATAATGTAATGTAAAAGAGCAGTTTGCACAAATAACAAACAAAACACAGCTCATGACCTGAGTACAGTTTGCATCTAATTTGTTTACATGTATAATTATGCTTTAACTATTACAGATTAGGATATATAATCAATTCCCTGCCTAGTTGCAAATACCTTTTGAGGTAAACGGCAGTTCACTTTCCATGACGTTTTGAAATGAAGGTGTATTTGAGCCCCTGATAAAGTCTTAAAATTGTAAGAGCTTAAGTTGTATTAATAGCAAAATGTTGATAAATGTGTCCTGCATAGCCCCTGACCTACCCTAACCTTGTGCTCCAAATAAATGAAACAGCTGTCATGATACCTCTTATTCAACACTATGCACAGTGCTGCTTTGTAAAGCAAGGCCAGCTTCAGATTATCTGGCACCTTCGGGCTATTTCGAGCAATGCACAGAGGAATGTCCTTCGGAAGTCTGTGTAGGCTCTACTACTGTATGTCCCAACAACAGCTCCATTACACAGAGAGGAGTCTCAGAGTCACACAGAATACATGTTTAAATATCCACCATAAAGGAATTACACCACAACAATTCATAGTAACTTCTAGAAAACATTGCCTTTTTAAATGAAATGAAATATTCTTTCAAAATTCGAGGTTAAACGTGTAACATTTAGCTATAATAGCTAACACAGACACCCTGACCGAATTTGACCAGGTGGTAAAGCTTTTGTAAACAAAGTCATTAATAGGCATAAATGTAGTGCATATCTACACATTCAAGCTGTTTAAACGTGTCACAACAAGTATATTCTCGTGAGAGTCATGGAGAAACAATGCTCACCAGTGCTTGGCCGGAGGGGGGCAGAGCCAGCACGGTGGCCTCGGACACGGGCAGAGGGCTCTGATGGTCGGTCACACTGTGGGCCATGGGTGCCCTTCACAGATCACCAAGGCTGTCGGACACTCGGTCACTCATTCAGGAAACCCCACTGCAGACGAATGTACATGAACAAATAAATAGGAGCAAAGAGAAAACACTTTTTATTTAACAACACAACAGCCCCGCCGTGGAGCACTCCCTCTCTCATGAAGTGAGGACGTGATTACACGCCTCACACAAACAGCCTTACAAAACCTCTGCTGGTTAATCATTTACTTTCCGTCACATAACACACCAATTTATATTTCTCAACCAAGATTTGGTCCACATGTCAGTTTCCTCAAACAAATAAGCGCAGAAAAAAAACAACCTCAAATAGATAATTTGCGAATGATAGTTGTAATAATGAATAAACATGCATACGCAGTAATGCAGTTAAATCTAGATGTTGATTGATGATAATATGCTCTATTTTGTTACCTTCGTGTTTAAAAGGACCCCTTGTTTACAATTCTACGATGTGATCTGTCGCCACTGTGCCCTGTAGATCCTTGCGCACATTTCTGTTCGCAGGAGGCTGGTCTGTCGCTCTCACAACTTGCAACTCTGCAGCTCTTTTCTCGTTATTGTTGTTGTTGTTGTTAACGTTTCGGAAGATGATTTTAAACGACAGGTGTCAAGCTGCAGCAGAGTGTGAGTCTATTTTTAGACGACGCCCGCGAAGAAATGCTGCAGCTGTCTGCGCACTAGATAAATGTGGGCTTTTCAAGGTCTTTAAAGAAAGAAACTGGGACCACGTACGCCAGTGTTGTGGACTGCATTACCCATCAGCAAGTCACGTTATTCGGAGGAAATCTCGCGAGTTTATCTTCAACATTGAGTTGCCAGTTTCGCTAATATATAACATTTAACGGTGTTCAAAGGTTGTTGCATTGATTAAATACTGCTGTTCATGCAGTGAGAACATTTTATTTTTAGAGCAGTTTCCACACAAACATAAACCACAGTCAAATGTAACTTAAATAAATACAACACATGCTTTGTAAACCGACAACATTAACTTAATTATCAATTTCAGAGGGTTAAATAATGACATTTACTTTAAATAAATACTTTAGATAGTATCAATATATTAAAGCCCCCAATGTATTTTTGAACATTTATTGTATGATAATGTAAAGGTACAGAGTATTATATTCAACCACTAATCAACCTTTTTTAATATAGCACCTTTCATCGAGACAGGCTGCCCTACAAGGCTTTACATAGCAAGGTTGAAACAACATGCAATTAAAACAAAAATAGAGAACAATATATAAATACTAGCAATATTGGAAATTACTTAAAACGTAAAAGTCAAATTAACACCAGGAATAACATAATGCTTAAAACTTGCCAAAAATGCAAATGTCATCACTCTAAATAAAAAAATAGATTAACAAGAAGTGTCTATCATTCTCTTGTAAAAATGCAGAGAACAATACCAATAATTACTGAAAATAATAAAAGTAAACAAAAGCAATATATTAGGGTTTAGTCGCTTTAGTCGCTTTGCGCGTGGGTTCTACATGACCAAACCTGGCAACCCGCGAGTGTGGCCATAGCGCTGAAAAACTTGTTGTTGTCGGGGAAAATGGCGTCAAACGTAGAGGCCCCGGAGCGCTGGTACCTCGCCCTGCTCGGCTTTGCTGAGCATTTCCGAACCTCCAGTCCGCCCAAAATCCGGCTCTGTGTGCACTGTCTACAGGCTGTGTTCCAGTTTAAGCCTCCACAGAGAATCGAGGCCCGAACACACCTTCAGCTGGGCTCGGTTCTCTACCACCACACCAAGAACAGCGAGCTGGCCCGGAGCCACCTGGAGAAAGCGGTGAGGGGGGTTTGATTCAGGAAAGAGCGGGGATGCAGCACAGACGGGGGGACGGGTGTAGGCCGCAGTCAGAGAAAACAGCGATCCGCGGAACATTTTAAATAGCTGTTAATCCAGGGGAGGTTATATATGTGTGGAGATAGACCTTTACGACTTTTTAGCAGCATTTTATTCAATCTACGGCCTTGGGTCGACCGCTTTCGCTCTTTTCCTGATCTTAGAAAAATAAGCCGCTCTATGGAATTATTATTGGTTTATAAAGAGAGCAAACGCCAACAAAATTAACCAGCTAACATTTTGCATTTATTCTATTGCAGTGGTTTATATCTCAACAAGTCCCTCAGTTTGAAGATGTCAAATTCGAAGCTGCCAGCATTTTGTCGGAACTCTTCTGCCAACAGGTAAGATCATTTTTGCTCATTTCATTTCATGTGAGGTAAAAGTAACATTAGCATGGCTGCATACATTCATCACTTCCTTACACTAAGTCAAATTGATATACGTCATATATATGGGATTTCCTGGTGGTGCATTCTGCGTAGGCTGCGTATTGTTATCTATTATTGATTATTGATCCTTTCAATGCATTTTCAGAATTTGGTGGACTCTGCAAAACCCCTCCTGCGCAAAGCCATCCAGATTTCACAACAAACACCATACTGGCACTGCAGATTGTTGTTCCAGTTGGCGGTATGTATACATGCAAAATAATAGAATAGTGGTTTTTCTGTGTGCTGCTTGAGCACACTTGTACTATTTATGTTTTAGTTAACTATTGCAAGAGTCCAGTAATAACAGGAATGCTCCTATTTGTTGCCTCTTTCAGCAACTTCATACACTGGAGAAAGACTTGGTGTCAGCATGTGACCTGCTGGGTGTTGGAGCTGAGTATGCCCGGGTGGTTGGGTCTGAATACACCAGGTAAATGTCCATACTATGTGAGCTCCATATTTAATGCGATAAGTGGTTAGAATATGGTGCCTCACATTTGATAAAGTTTACTATTAATATAGGCAGCTTAAAAACTCAATTATTAAAGAACAAGGGAGATTAAGTGTAATCTAATCAATTCCAAACCAAGAAATGGAAAACAGAAAACCATACAGAAATTGACACTAAATAACGGAAACATAATTTATATCAAATTGTACATCCTACATTTCAATATTTTTATATTTCAAACCCCTAATATGCATTGAGACAAAACATCTCTACATTTGCAATGCATTATTTCTTCAGTGAAAGTGTTGCTCTTTTGAAATAAGTACAACCCTCTCTCACAGTAGACATATTTCACCAGTTTCAAGTAGTTTAAATTGGTACAGCCTTGACCCTTGCTTCCAAAACAACTATGACAAAAAGTGTTTATCAATATTGGTTGATTGTAAAAGTCTTACTAAGTTGTTCTTTTTTCTTTTTCAGAGCATTGTTTCTCCTCAGTAAAGGAATGGTAAGTTGTCCAGTCCACTCTACTTTACTTTTTGATTGGTTTTTGTACTGGTAGTATAAACAAGGATTCTTTCCAACGCTACCCAAATATTTCTTACATGTATATTTTTCTGTACATGTATTATCAAACCAGCAGTAATACTGGCTGTTGTTTTTATTATGTGTCTTGAAAACAAAACAACAAAGAACCACTTATATATTTTCTTTATCTTCTAGTTGCTCCTAATGGAGAGGAAGCTTGGAGAGGTGCATCCTCTGCTCACACTGTGTGGAACCATTGTAGAAAACTGGCAGGGAAACCCCATCCAGAAGGAGTCCCTCAGGGTCTTCTTCCTGGTCCTACAGGTCACACACTACCTGGATGCTGGTCAGGTAAGGAAACTAGCTTGAACGTTTAAATTAAAGTGGAGCATGTTTTCATAGGGGTTTAAAAAACTGTTGACTAACACTCACTAAACTTGTTGATCAGCATGCATGCACACATTGATTGCATACAAGATAAAGGATGATAAGCCCATTATAACGTCAAGTCGTCTAAAACCACTCGAAGCTGCAATGTTATATATTGTCATGTCTCTGTCCCCTCAGGTGAAGAGTGTGAAGCCGTGTCTGAAGCAGCTGCAGCAGTGCATCCAGACCATTTCTACACTCCACGATGATGAGATTCTGCCCAGCAACCCAGCCGACCTGTTCCACTGGCTGCCGAAGGAGCACATGTGTGTCCTCGTCTATTTGGTAATGCCACTTCTCTTTCTTTGCCACATAAAAGTTGCGATCTCCGTAAACAACACCAGGGATGTCATTCATTTACCTGCTGTCAAAGTAGCAAAAATCTTTGAAAAAAACTACAACATTCATTACATTACATTATATTGCATTTAGCTGGCGCTTTTATCCAAAGTGACTTACAATAAGTGCGTTCGACCAACAAAATACAAACTTGAAGAAAACAGAATCATATAAGTACATCAGGTTTCATAGAGCAAAAACATTTCAAGTGCTACTCAACTTTATTAGTATATAAGTGCTTTGTTAATAGTTCTATCGCTCGAAGTGGAGTCGAAAGAGATGAGTTTTCAGTCTGCGCCGGAAGGTGTGTAAGCTATCTGCTGTCCTGATGTCAATGGGGAGCTCATTCCACCATTTTGGAGCCAGGATAGCAAACCCACGTGTTTTTGCTGATGGGAACTTGGGTCCCCCTCACAGCGAGGGTGCAGCGAGTCGTTTGGTTGATGCAGAGCGGAGTGCACGTGCTGGGGTGTATGGTTTAACCATGTCCTTGATGTAGGAAGGGCCAGATCCATTCGCAGCATGATACGCAAGTACCAGTGTCTTGAAGTGGATTCTAGCAGTTACCGGAAGCCAGTGGAGGGAGCGGAGGAGCGGAGTGGTGTGGGAACATTTAGGAAGGTTGAAGATCAGACGAGCCGCTGCATTCTGGATGAGCTGCAGAGGTCGGATGGCACATGCAGGTAGACCAGCCAGGAGGGAGTTGCAGTAGTCTAGGCGTGAGATGACGAGAGCCTGGACCAGAACCTGCGTCGCTTTCTGGGTCAGCTGGGGGCGTATCTTCCTGATGTTGTAAAGCGTGTATCTGCAGCAGCGGGTTGTAGCAGCTATGTTTGCAGTGAAGGACAGTTTGTTATCTAGGATCACACCCAGATTCCTTGCAGTCTGAGTCGGGGAAACAATAGAGGTGCCGATGTTGATTGTTAGGTCAAGAGTGGGACAATCTTTTCCCGGAAGGTAAAGCAGTTCAGTCTTGTCAAGGTTGAGCTTGAGGTGATGAGCAGACATCCACTGAGAGATGTCCGCTAGACAAGCAGAGATGCGTGCGACGACCTGGGTCTCTGAGCGGGGAAAGGACAGAATTAATTGGGTGTCGTCAGCGTAGCAGTGGTATGAAAAACCATGCGGGCTAATGACAGATCCGAGCGAGTTTGTGTACAGGGAGAAGAGGAGGGGACCAAGAACAGAGCCCTGAGGGACCCCTGTAGTTAATTGACAAGGGTCGGACTCCGACCCCCTCCAAGTAACCCTGTAGGTGCGGTCTTTGAGGTATGGGGTGATGAGGGAAAGTGCAGGGCCTGAAATTCCATGTTCTTGGAGAGTGCAAAGGAGGATCTGATGATTCACTGTGTCGAATGCAGCAGAAACATTCTTCAGCTTAACACACCAAACCTACCCTGCTTTTGATTGTGTTCTCCTCAATTGGAGGACCACAGTCGGGATCACAGTTTCTGCGGGAAGCATTTTTTAAAAACTTTTTTCATGTTCTATTACTATTTGTTATTGATAAAGGATGCACACTGTTTTGTTCACTGTTCATACTTCTGTAGAAGGCACTCATTAAACATAACTTTGATTGTTCAAAGCAGAATAACTGCTTTAATGTGAGGAAGAAGTGCATTACTGTATGTTTTATTTGATTCATTTGTGTCTAAAATGAACCCCTCCTCTCATTTTTCAGGTGACAGTCATGCACTCCATGCAAGCAGGCTATCTGGAGAAAGCTCAGAAGTACACAGACAAGGCTCTTATGCAACTAGAGAAACTAAAAAGTGAGTTTCCCAATGTGTTCCTGTGCTTCTCTAAAACGGATTTCATCAAGATTGATTACTATAATGTGGAACTGTGATCTTGCACCACTTCTTTTTTCTAAGCCGTTGAATGTTTACCTCCATATTTCAGTGTTGGACTGCAGCCCCATCCTCTCTACCTTTCAAGTTATTCTACTGGAGCACATCATCATGTGTAGACTTGTCACGGGCCACAAGGCAACTGCATTGCAAGAGGTAAACTGTCAATGTAGTCATGCTTGTGTTTTTATTTGCATTAAATATGCGGCAGTGTGAAAAAGATCCGGCCCAACAGCTCTGTTTGCAAACCTGAATGGGGTTGTGAAGGTGACTCTCTGTTGTGTTCCTCCAGATCTCGCAGGTGTGTCAGCTGTGCCAACAGTCCCCGAGGTTATTCACCAACCACGCTGCGCAGCTTCACACGCTACTAGTGAGTATTTCCGCCTTCAACCCTCGCAAACATTTGTGTGGGCCTCTGGGTTACTCTTGCCATCCAAAGACGAATTAGAAAGTTTCAGGTCATGCTCACAAATCGAAGTAACAAAAGTCACATTTAAACGGAAACGAGTGTGTTCCCTTTTAATACCCACTGAAAACAAATCCAGCCATTCTTAGTGTTAGACATTCTGTGTTACATAGGGGTGCAACAACTAATCGACTTAATCGATTAAAATCGATTACCAAATTAGTTGCCAACTAATTCAGTCGTCGATTCGTTGGTGACGTCATCACATGTATTTTACGCCCCGTTAAGCTCCAACGTTATTGGTCTTTTTATCGGTACTGGAGACATTTAAAAAATATATGTCATGTATTATTGCTACAAAAACATTATATCGCAGTCTTAGTGTCGCCAACTCGTTTCTAATATGCAAAAGGAAAACAAATGCGTCTATGATGTATTTTCGATCAGACGAGATCTCTCTCCCCCGTCTGTGTGCGAGGGGGCGCGGCAGTTTACACACACGCAGCTGCTACATGCAGCAACACACTGCGGAGAGAACGCGCTCCGGGGTGGTTAAACTTTACCCGTCTCGATGTGGACAATGCTCGATGCCAAAAGTGCAATAAGAGTTTAGCATGTCAGGGCGGTAACACGAGCAATTTGTCTCAACATTTAGCAAAAGTGCTCCACATCCAGACGGAGGAATGCACCAGGTTGGACTGTCTTTCTAGCAGCTCTGTAGCCGCGTCCACGAGTAACGTTTCCACGTCAGGTGTTATGTATGCTAGCAGCAACACACGGAGTTAACTACATTATACAAACATGGGTTAATGATTAGAGGTAACTGAGGTATTTATTTTGTTAAAGTTTCAGCTATTCTGTTTACAGTTCTGTCATCAGATTATTTAATATGATTTGTTAAAACACTGTTGTTTCTTTTGATGTGAAATATTATTTATTTAATTTAAATTAAAAGCTATGTTAGTTTTGTTCAAAATGTGTTTAGTTAATTTAATAATATATGTATTTTTGAATCAAGTATTCATCTTTATTGTCTTCATTGCTAGTTTCCACATGCCTAAAACAACCTCAAGCTAAATCTAAAAGTTGATGGCTAAATAAGAGTGTTTGAGAAATTGTGCAAGGCATACAGTAATAGTCCGAATAGTCGATTAATCGTTTCATTAATCGATAGATTAATCGATTATCGAATTAGTCGTTTGTTGCAGCCCTAGTGTTAATACATTGTTTTGGATTGATTGGGTCTTCTTTCGGGATTTACTGTTACAAATACCACATTTTTAAGGAGTTCAAACGTTTCTTAATAGAGGGATATATGAGGAAAATAGACAGGTAGCTGATGTTAGCGATAGCAAGAAAAAAAAAAATGTATACAGTTGTTTACATTTCAATTGAAAACATAAGTGAAAGTATGATAACTTTGGGGACCTTATATTCTAAAAAAGCAAAGAAATGTTGTCCAACTGTCACTTTATCCCTGTTTTTGTTGCAAACGAACATGTGTAATGGTCGATCTATTCCTCTTGTCGTACCCCAGGGTCTGTACTGTATCTCAGTGAACTGTATGGATAATGCAGAGGCACAGTTCACCACAGCTTTGCGGGTAAGTACACTTTGAATTAGCTGCCTCTCCTCAGATAATGTCACCAGTATCTTCTTTCTTTCTTTTCATCCGCTGCTGCCCTCTCCTCTTATCTCAAAGATTTGATTGTGTTTCAGCTCACCACACACCAGGAGCTGTGGACATACATTGTCACCAACTTGGCCAGTGTCTACATACGGGAAGGGAACCGACACCAAGAGGTCAGTGAAGTAATAACGGTCACCTCTGATTACAACAATGTAATGCAAAGAATCACTTGTAAATTATATAATTTCTTTAGGAATGGGAATTTATACGATTTTCGTGTATACTGTAAAAAGGTGTTAAAGTATGAAACTGTTGCATGCCTACCTTGACTGGGGCATGCAGCACGACTGATTCAGTGATCTGATTGATCTGAAACTCGATCCCCACCCCTAACCATGTTTGTGATTTGCATCTTTAAGTAGGCTGGCTTATAACAGATACTTATGTTGTTGTTGTTGTTGTTGTTGTTGTTGTTGTTGTTGTTGTATTATGATCGCCACAGAAAATTGCTGCAAGTAAAGCCAAATATACTATGTTTGATGTTGTAATGTAGAAAGGTTTGCCACTTCATAGTTTGTCCACTAGATGGTGCTGGTGAGGTCATTCTTCAGCTAAAATGTCAGGACCGTCCTTTGAAATGTATAAAATGCAAATGAATGTATGATCCTTGTCTTCTCCTTCGATCCCAGTGGAGACAAACCATTACATCCTAATTATTATTTGCCGTTTAAAACGTATTCCCTCTTTTGTATATTTTTCAGCTGTACAGCCTCCTAGAGAGAATAAACCCAGACCATAACTTCCCAGTAAGGTAAGAGACGGAAGATGCTTTCTAGTTGATGTGTACATATAACACTGCACAATACATTAAAGCAATGCATTTGTTCAATATTTTCTCTGGTAATTATATATTCCAACATTGTGTTTGTTTTGGATTCAGCTCCCACTGCCTCCGTGCTGCAGCTTTCTACATCAGGGGACTGCTGTCCTTCTTTCAGGGACGCTACAACGAGGCCAAGTATGTCAAATCTGAAATGTTTTCATGCAAAAACAGCTTCCAATCACCCCTGTCCCTTTTTTACACATTTAAACATGTACATATGATTGTGTTGCAGGCGCTTCCTAAGGGAAACCCTGAAGATGTCTAATGCTGAGGATCTGAACAGACTGACCGCCTGCTCCCTGGTTCTGCTGGGCCACATCTTCTACGTCCTGGGCAACCACAGAGTAAGGCTCATAACAACAAAAGCAGTTTGCGTTATGATTGCACACAAACTGATTTTTTATCCAGCTCTAATTTGGCTATAATCAACTCAAGTCATCAAACTGGAAACATTAGTCCTATCTCATTAAAATGTAATAACAAAGGACTAATGAATCCTTCTGAATCCATGCCTTATATCCCCCCTTGTGAGCTCACTAAATTAACCTTAAACAATGGTTAATGAGGCGTCTGTTGGTAAATACAGACATGCCCAGTAATCAACTTATTATTCGAGTTTAGGCTGAATGAGCCGTTGACTTAAGTAATTGCTGTTTCTACAAAAGCTTATTTCATGGTTCAGAGTTACTTTTGTGCAGATTATTTATCATTTTCGGAGCAAATGATTAATTGCGGAGGACAAACTAATGTTTTATGGTGTAAGCTCAGAGTATGAAAAAGTGAGGATTTTTGTGATTCCCACCCATTATGTTTTCTAAAAGGTTTCTCTTTTGTCTTTAGGAAAGCAACAACATGGTTGTGCCTGCCATGCAGCTGGCCAGCAAGATCCCTGACATGTCTGTTCAGCTCTGGTCCTCAGCGCTGTTGAAAGGTACATGCAGTCCTTTCCCTAATCCCTTTACCTTCGTAGGATTGGTATCTGTTAAAAAAGATTTTTGCAGGTTTTTACTGTGAGAATATTTCACATTTGAAGGTCTCTTGTAACAAGCTGTGTTTGAAGGGAGAAATTCACCATGTGTTGTGCTTGCAGACTTGAACAAGGCCCTCGGGAACAACATGGATGCCCATGAAGCAGCGCAGATGCACCAGAACTTCTCCCAGCAGCTGCTGCAGGACCACATCGCTGCCTGCAGCCTCCCCGAGCACAACCTCATCAGTGTATGTGAAACAGATTCACGAGCCTCCTAAAGATAACATGCCATATGATTCATTAGGATTTGTAGTGCTGATATTAAAAGTATTTTTCTGTGTGTTTCAGTGGACTGATGGCCCTCCTCCTGTCCAGATCCAAGCTCAGAACGGACCGACCACCAGCCTTGCAAGCCTGCTATGAGAAACCTTCTGTCTCACATGTGTCTGTAGCTGGTACATTATCACGAGCAGCAGATTGATGCCTAACAACCTGCCATCAGACCACTGCAGCTGAGATCTGAGAGGACAGGTTATAGCAGGTCACAGAGTTCAGGCCTATACTTTATTAGCTTCTCACGATTGCTTCCTGATTGTCTGCTATCCCTTCTTTATTTGTTGTAAAGCAGTTACAACTTCTGTTGTACATGTATTTCACACTTCTTGACGGCATGGATGCAGGGCAGGTGTGGGCTCTTGATCAGAGTGGTGGAGGACACACAGCGATGGAGGAAGAGCTTCTTCGCCTCAGATAAAGAGAAGCCTTCGCTACGTTTGCCAGGTTTCTTTTTCCATTTGTTGGAAAGAGAAGAGGGTAGATAGAGGGCAGTAAAGAAATGTAGAAGAAATTAATTTATTCATGTTGATATTTTTGTACCTGTTGGTAAATATTTTACACCTTGCCTTTTTTGTATGGATCCTTTTTGTTTTTTTTCATGCATGGAAGTAACTGATTTGGACTCCCTGTACAATAGTTTTTGACCTGGGTTGCTAACAATACATTTTGTTTTGGTTGATTTTTTTTTGTTGCACAAAATCCATAGTAGGAAGAATAGTGACCTCTTGTAATATATTTTCACACAATACTCAATTGAAAGGTATCACGATATAAATTGGCAGTGTACATTGTATTAGGATGGTGCACAATTCACTGTGTGCAGTTCCTTTTTGGACCAGAATATGCCTCCAATGTTTAAATATTTCTAGTTTTATATCATTTGGTGGCTTGGGGTTGCCACAAACCCTTTAAAGCAACACATTTACCAGATTTTTTTTTGAACTTCCATATTATACGATTTCCCTGTTGTATTCATTTTTACAAATCAGGTTTAGCCTTTTGGAGCTTGCGGTATTCTTCAGATATTCAAAAAAGCAAATTTATTTTATTTTGTTATATTTTAATTTGTCTTGATAGTTCTACTAAATGGTTTCTTTACAGTATGTTTGTATAGATTTGCCACTCGTTGAACCTTTATTGTACAGTGACATTTTATAAAGTCAATTTAGTAAAGTGTGATATGTATTTTTAGCTATCCTATGTAGAAATCTGGATGCTTGGTATTTGAGGTACTCTGTAAGAACACAGTTTAGCTTGATTACTAGCCATATTCTATCCAATGCATATGTTTTTAATGCTTACATTGTTTTCAATAATTTTCCAATAAAAATAAGATTGAAAATGTGTAATGGGCTGATTTCATTTAATATTCTCTACATTATACAATTAAATTAAGAGTTGTTTTTGCTTGTTTGTCAATCTATTCAGTGCATGGGTAGTGATGCTTAATTATTATTTGTATTGGAGCCAAACATGAATTGTCATATCACTGAAGTCTAACACATCAACAGGCAAAACAATAGGAAGAAATTGAATCTTGAGTTAGTGGTAGGCATGTTTTATAAGTAGACAGCAGGTGGTGCTAGGCAGGGGTGTCGAACTCAAATACACAGTGGGCCAACATTTAAAAAAAAAAAAATAGGTACTAGTCGAGGGCCGCACTGGTTCAATGTTTATTGCAAAACTTATTGAAATGAACTTATTGCACATATCAAACCTGGAACTAACAAAGCTTAAATGATTGCCTATAAAAACAAAGTTAAACATGAATCAGTTGCATTCATTTCTTATGGCTCTCTACAGCTTTTCCAGAGTCATTTCTTATGATTACATTTTTCCACAGGCCAACAACAGCTTCAAAAAACTATTTCCCTCAAAGAAAAAACCAAACATGCCCTGTTGTCACAAGAAAAAAACTTTATCTGCATCTAATTTTTTGGGCAAAATACCATAATATAAAGCACAACAAGAAAGGATTTTCATAAAAAAGATATATGAGAATGCCTGTTCAATGTTAACATCTATGTGGCTTTTGCACCACCAAAACAAATACAAAAATGTTGTGGTTCTTCAAAACGATAAACTTTTCAAAAGCAATATGTAGTGTGATTAATTTAGTTTGAAAGTGGGTTTAACAATCTATTCACGGCTTGTGTTTTACCAACATATAATAATAGTAAAAAAAGTCTACACGCTCAGCGGTTTTTGTATACTGTGGGGTTAAAACTGTAGAAACAAAACAGGTTTGAACAGGTTTGTGCTTATTATGAATAATTGTTGAGCTGTCCCAGTTGACAATAATATCTTGGTCCATCTTCTTCCCGCAACTCTAACATATGGTGTAAAGGTGACAGACAAAAAGAAGAAGGCTGCAGCTCTTAGGCCTCCTTTACATTATAGCCGGTCCCATAGAGCAGATAGAATAAGCCTGAGACACTTTAAGGACTCTCTCCTCTTTTGCACAGTTCTGCAATTAGCCAAGAATAATAGGTGGCTCTCAGTTAGTGGGGACAACCACAGGAATTTGCACAGCAACACCAGATTACATGCTTTGTTCTGACATGTTTAGCTAGTTAGTCCAGCCATATGCCAGCATGCTGTTGTGTCCATGGGTAGACTTCAGGAGCAGACTCACCAGGTACACCCCAAGGACAACAATTCAGAATAGGAAAATGAAAAACAGGAAGGTGGAGGGGCTACTTTGGTATTCTTCTTATACAGTAAAAGTTTGAAGTCTTTTTTATGTTGATCGTGAAGCTTATACAGGATCCTCTGTAGTCAAGAGGTAAGATCAAGAGGAAGCGGTAATTCAGATCCAAGAAAAAGTCTACCTTGTAACCAATAGTTCTGTTCTGCCGCAACCGTCATCCCATGTGATGATCTCATACATTTAATACATTCAGAATCATTATCTATTACTCTATAGGTGTCGTTATGGAATAGTTTCAAATTGGTTTACAGTGGTACACAAGAAATACAACAGAGTACCAGAATAAAGGTGCATATGCTCATATGGATGTAGAAATACAGAGACTTGTGCACACAAAGAAGCTTCATGACAAATAATACTCATATGACAAGATACTACCATGGTTAATTTATTTTGCAAATGCAAGTGTTGTAATGAAAGTACACACATTTGATTATTTGGACTGTCAATAATGCAGGAACTCACATAGACATTTGACTTATGACCTGTAATAGATAGTTAAACATCTAAAACAAAAGGGTCACATTGATACATTACTTTTTATGTAAGTCTATTTTTTATATATAGGTTGAAGTTTATTGGTAAAGATTGTAAGAAGTTTAAATGAGAACAATTAATCACCCTTACCTATGCTTCAGCATAAACATATTTGATTTCATAATTATATGGTCTTGTTGTAGGCCTACCTCACATATGCCTACAGACTTCTATCCCAAACAAGCACATTATTGCCACACAGGCATATAATAAAATGCGATACAATCCAATTAGTACAATAATAGGTCATGATGTTATCATAATTGAATTTGAATCACGCATGAGTTTAGCATTTTATTCATTGCCTTTACTGTCCCAAAACGCAGCACTGTCATTCTGTGGCAGCACTTGGGAACTTAACATTTCCGAGGTGTGTATGAACGCAGCATGACGCCGCCTGTGGTGGCTCATTATCTGGCAACCGGAGTGGCAGCGGACAGAAGAGAGGGGATCCCCGGGATTTTTACACTGAAGCCAGCGTAATACTAACATCAAACATCTGAAAATCGCGGGGGGAAACTCGGTCAAGCTCCTCCCAGACTTCGTAAGTTAAAGTATTTAATTATCAAATCGACTAATCCAATATTTTAATTTTCAATTAAATTATGACGACGAATGGAAGTTTCTCTTTCGGTGTTAGCACAGGCTAACGTAAGTTAGGCTAGCTAGCATAGCTTGATCTAAGCTAACGTGCTATGTCCACAGTGTGTGTGTGTCTCAGTTAACGTTACACACATACACCGAACCGAGCACAGGAACAAACCGACTCTTAAACAAGTGGAGGAATATTTTAAACAAACTTCCCCGTGAAACATTATACTGGGATGGACCGATAATATGATACAATGTAAGTTTTTATATGTTAAAACCATAATGAAGCTACAGAACTCTGAGATAAAAAGGGGATATGTGGATGTAATTAACGCTTTATTATTTGTTATTTGCTCATCTTATTATGTTTTACATGTATGTAGTTAACTTCTTAACTGCAAATTGGTCACTTTCAACATTCTCTTGCACTATTTTATTTCTGTTCTGTCCTGCTTGCACTATTTTTGTTAATGTTTTATGTCTCATTTGTATGTTGCATTGTTGAAGGAGCCTTTATATTTCCCTTGCCATGACCACAATGAAGCTACTGTGCGTATGACAATAACACCTTTGAATATTGAATAAATGTAGCGATTCTCTGTCTTGGCAAGCGAGTGTCCAGGGAGCTGGCGTTAGCATGATAGCTTAGCTAGATGCTAACACTAGCATCTAACTGAGATGGGGTCGATTTCATTGTCTCTCGTGTATCGCTATTTGGACGCGTGCAGACATCGAAATATTATAATATCTAGAATCACATTTAAAGGCATATGTGCTCTTAGTGTTCAGTGACTTAATTAATTGTAACCTCTCTAATAGTTCTTAACCACAATAGGGCAGTAAGCTCGCGTTAGTAAGCCGCTGGTTTTGTAGCCGGACGGATGGACAGGTTGTTGTTGGCAAGCCAAGTTAACGTTAGCATGAGATAGCTTGTTGTTGTTGATGTTTTTTTTTGTAAAAAAGGTAGCTTTTCCTTTGGGCAAAGTTGGGTCACTGAAGTTTAAGAACATCATAAACCAGTATTGTCATTGGGTTTTTCTTCGTCGAGTGTTCTGAGTTGCGGATGGGTTTGATTATGGCTTCATGAGCCATTGATCTCACAACTTTGTCAGATTAGCTCAACCGTGGAAAGCCTTTTTATGGAGGCGTAATGGTGGACGGTGTTGCCTCCGTCAGGGTGTGTGTCTGTCTGTCCACGACGGGGTAGGAGCTATCACCCACGCCAGACTATAGACAACAAAACGCCTACTTTGCATTTTCACCAGAATAGCATTATTTCTGTATTTGAGATACAATTAAACACCTTATTATGTATGTAATGAGGGGTCTACGTGTATGTTTTATTTCTACATATACTGTTCGTGGAAGTCAATCATCTGAAGGCATTCCTGTGATATTAAACAGTTTCTGTTAATTGAGGGATCTATAACTTGTGAGATGTGTGTGTATATTATAAAGTCTTGTAATGACTCTGGGCTTAGCCTTTGATGTTTTTTCAAGGCAGTCACATCCTTTACAGCTAGGGGGGTCATGTTGCTTGAGTGCTCACTTCAGGTCCGTTTTTTTCATTCACCTGTCTTTTAAAGTGTTTAAGACAAACAATAGTGTCTGTGTCACTACCTCTGCCTAGCAAGTGCCCTCCTTTTAGAGCAAGCAGACAGTTGGCACCCTTGGCTAGGGATGGCGGACACATTTCGCTTTGCATTTTATGATCGGCCCATGGATTAGCCTGACAAGGGGTGTCTCTGGTGAAATACCCTTCTGAGAGTGATATGACCAGACAGGCAGGACTCGATATCCACTACTATTCTGCTGCATCAGGGCTGAAGCATTAACATAATACATCTGTATTTTTCACCAATGGTAGTTTAGCTTGTCACAGGATCAAAGGTTGCTCGTTGTTGCCCTTGTCACGTTTGTTATGGTTATATTATTATATAGTGTGGCATTTTTATGTTTTTCCTGTCCTTCCTTTTTGTATAGTTCATCCCTTATGTTACACATGCATGTAAAGCATGGTCAATGTTTAGATCCTATTCATAACATTGTGATTCTTCTTATATATCTGAATTTAACTAGATTAACTTGCATCATTGTTTTTGTTGGTCTCGTCAGGAAATCATTTGTGAAGGTGTGAGATATAAGCACATCTGTTTTACACAAACATGGCCCAACAGTAAATGTTCCCCCCCAAAGAAACATACCTCACAATATTCTTAGTTTCTGACCTATTCTATTGATTAACCACCATTTTGAGACCTAATATGTGTTATAAATATCTGCTTAGTAAGGCATAGCTGTAGTTGCTTGCATCCATCCACCCACAATAGTCTCTGAGGCTGCGGCCACACGGGGACGAAAACGGCTAAACGCATAGGATTAACGCAAACGCAATCGCAAACAAGCTTCCGTCCACAGACAATAGTTATCCGGATAGTGTCTGCCCACACGAGACCGCTCCGTTTAGCTCCAACCGCTGGAGAAGCTGCAGTACATATGCAGGAGCCTGTACGTGGCGCTGTAACTTCCTCCACAAAAGCAGCGAAGAAGAATGGTTGTCATGGTTGCCCTTCTGTTTATTCTCCGCGGTGGGGGCCGAGGGAACCGGGCAGAGTTTTTCGCCAGTCAACGTGTATTAAAGTTTAAATCTTCCGGACAAAATTATAAAAGTGCCGGTCAAAGGTCTTCTTTGTTATTTATTGAGCTTTAAAACAAATGAATAACGACTCTATATATTATAATAATAAAATACACGGAGCCTCTCTTTTTCCTCCCTCTCTTCGGACAGCGTCAGTGTCTGTCTCATGCAGCAGCTGATCCAGTAATGAGTGACCCGGCCGACAGTAAAAATAAACATATTTATAACTAGTTTAGGCAGTTTGAGAGGTAATTAAAATAGCTAAGGGTGATGATCTGACTTGAAGTGTGTGTTTTGCTGCAGCGGGAGGAGCTGCAGGTGAGCAGAGCTGCGTGTCTCCGTCCTGTCAGATTAGACTTCACTCGCGTTTAGGTCCATATCGAGAGAAAGATAAATAATCTGAATTCAGGGTGCAGTTTACTTTGACGTGGGGGTGAGCAGCAGAGGTGGAGAGAGGCGGGGCTATTGCCTCATCATTATTGCTGTAGATGTTGCACAAACAACTGTAGCATGGTCAATAGCGTCCGGAGCACGATAGCAACTCTGCGATCCGCCATTGTTGTTGTTGTTGGTGGCGAAACACTTCAGCAATGGCGCGGGGTAAGCGGAGGTGAGCAGAAGAGGTGGGGAGAGGCGGGGCTATTGCGCAATCACTATCAGTGATCTGAAAATGTTCGGATAGGGCGCACACACGGAGCCGTTTGACCCCCCAGAGAGTTGCGTATGCCGTTCTATCCACCTTGGGACCCGTTATCGTTTCCTCAGTCGTTTAGTGCCGTATTTGGTCGTCCTCGTGTGGCCGAACTGTCTATATGATACTAAACAGTAACGCAAACGACCGTTTTCGTCCTCGTGTGGCCGCAGCCTGAGTAGCCCACTGTAGGACACAGTTTTACCACAGCAGTTAGTTTGGTCGGAGGTGTGAGCCCAGGCATTGTGAAAAGGTTAACAGGAAATGCAACCAGTAAAGCATGTCACATATCGACCAGCTTTGCGATCATAAAAAAAGGCTTTACAGCGAAGCTGGCTACACTGAGCTGAATTCTTTAAGTTATAAGATATTTTTGAGATAGACTTTTCCTTAAGTATTGAAAGTAATATGATGCTTTAGTCTGGTTGAAAACATGGAGTAAAGTCTTCCAGGAAGGAAAGACATGCACAACTCAAGAACACCATTCTAAAAGATAGGAGACCGGAAACAAGCACATAGAGGGGGGGTGAGACATGGCCTTTAGCACATAGAAGACAGAGACTCAAAATGAGGCTGAATCCCCAAAGGATGAAGATCCCAATCCAAAACATCTGGAATGAGGTGACCACAGTCAGGGGAAAAAGAGGGGTCCCAGGACGGCTGATAGTTCAACATAGAGAAGCCTGAGTAAAAAGGGAGGACAAGGGGCAGAGAATAGGGAGGGAGAGATAGTCATACAGCTTTGACCCTTGTGATAGTGGAAAAGTGGAGGTTTAGAAAAATGCATTGACTGATTGAAAATATAACTATATCCTTGTCTTTGTTCTACCAGTGTATTGCATCAGATTGAAGAGGACAGGAGTAGTCGTATTGGCCACAGGGTCCCACCCAAAAGCCTTGGGCAATTATTGGAGCTTGAGCAGAGCAATCCTCCAATGTTTGCCTGACGGAACAATTTCTTGTTTATCCTGTTGGACTTCATATTAACTGTGTTTACAGTTTGTGACCAACCTTTCTAAAACAGTTGGAGGTACATGCATGAGTGAAGTTAAGCATTTTTTATTTTACGGCAAACACATTTTGAGTTCAGACTCACACAGAAGATGCGCCGGTGAAGATGGCCGCATTGTCTTTGGCTCTCTCCAACTCTGCTCTTTTTTCGTATTTTGTTCGTGTTTATTTACTTTAATATTGTTTTAATATTGTCTGCTTATCTGTATTATTGTGTTGCATTGTTGGAGAAGCGTGTGACCTAAGATTTTCAACGACATAATTACTCTGTATGTTAGTTTGACAATAAAGAACCTTGAACTAGTCCAAAGCCACAACCACAATTCCCGTACTTGTTATCGCTCCGATTTTAGTAGTTTTCCTTTGGTAAATAGCCACCTGTTGACCAAGTGTGCCGTATAAAAAAAAAAATGAGACAAATGAATTTTGATTCTTGATTTAAAAAGTAAGACGCTATGTTGCTTGTTAAAAGATTGCCCTGTGTTTTTGTATAGGCTCTCTTTTTCTTTTTCTTTGCAGAGAAATGTAGTGAAGATGTTTTGGTTCCCTTTTTTATTTTGGTCTTCATATTGAAAGACAAGCATGACGCAGTGTTCACACGGTGGCGTGCGTTGAAGCTTGCCGGTGAGCTTGTCTGAAACTCGACCAACAACCAATCACATGAATCTCCCGCCCCGGACGCACAAGCACGCGGTTTGATTGGCTAGAGCTTGCACTGGCATATGATTTGATTGGCTGACGCTTCCGCCGAAGCTTCAAAAGTTGAACATTGCTCAAAAAAGCGAGCAAAGCAACGCTCCCACAATGCAGTTCGGCAAAGCGTGACGTCACCCCATTCAAAGTGAATGGGCAGAAGCGTTGAAGCTTCAACGCACGCCGCCGTGTGGACGGGCCGTAAGTCTCCCAATAATTCATGTTTATCATTGTTACAAGAAATACTGTGTCATCATTTGTAACATTTTGCGGTATTTTAAGAGTAAAGAGTGAATGTTTGGGGCGATAATTGAGATCTGAAAGTTTGTCACTTTTGCTTATGTCTGTTGCAGTGGATTCAATTGGTGAATGGACATTTAAACTTTTTTTTTTTTTTAATTAACATCTCAAACCACTGCAGGCAAATAACCCTTTATTTGTCTGCGCCATAGTTTTGAGGGGGGACAAAAAGTGCATGCTGTAGCAGTTATTTAACCCTACGAGCCATTCACTCATACAGAGTCAATAGCTAAGAGAGCGATAAGATAGCAGTCATTGTAAATATGACCCAGTGTTGCAGCCCAGCATCGCCTGCAATGCTACAGAGACTCCAAAGGCCTTCAGCAGCACTACAGGGGATAGTAGAGAAAAGCTCAACTTGATGCGATGCGAGCGACAACCAGGCGAAGGCTAATCTGACTTGTTTCATTGCCCACAGAAATGGAAGCACTGAGTTGTCTACTACTGGAGAGTAAGAGCAGATATTGGACTGCACTGTTAATCAGTCTTGCCAGCTCAAGTGGCATTGTTGTATTAAAACAGTTTCCGCAACATGTAACATTTTCAAACAAAACTATTCTATATTTTCGTTGGAGTATTTTAGTGCTGGATTGGTCTGTGAATTGGTGTTGGATTTTGTTAGACTGTTGTTTTGAGAAACTGATCACCATTTAGTTACTGTCGGAAACCCCCTTCACGTCTACAAAGGGAAGGTGTTTGATACGTCAAAGATTAAACTCTGGGTGGAGTATTGTTAAGACTACACATTGTGTTTATGAGCGTAAGGGAAAGTACATTAAATGTATGATGATGATACCCATTTTTAAGTTCAGCTGGCGCAGAAATAACCCAGGTTACAGCCACATTTGGACACTTTTACACTACTTGTGTTTCACAGCTTAGAGTGCAAAGTTTATCTTTTTTAAGAGATACATTGTGATGGCAATGTCATAACATACATAGTGAGATTGTTTCCACATATCAAACCCCCCAGCCTCCAAAGTTTGCAAGACAAAGAATTTGACCAAATATTTGACTGCACTCAATGTAGTTGGAAAAGGATTAACTGGTGTAAAAAACTCTTTAAGAATGTAAACCGGTAAATCCTTATGATACATTTTCAAAACAGTAGTGATGCTGAAAAGGAAGACTTGCTTATTTGTAAAATGATTATCAGGTTTTGGGCATTGATTACCATGAATACAATACTTGTCTACCAACTGAATAGCCGACTTCTCTCTCTGTCCTGTGTTTTGTCAATCTAGAAGACTGTAATAAAAAAATGTAAATCCATTTTCAGCATTTAATTGCTGGCTAAACTGCTAAACTGTACTGCTTGCTAAACTCCTTGCCCCTTAGATGCAGCACTTAAGAAGGTTAAAAACCATGATCCTAGACCTTTACCAAGTAAACCATTTTGATCTCTTCTTCGTTATTAACAAGATGCACTCAGTGCATGACATTAAGGATTTTGGGAGATGGCCCTGTGGGCCATCTAAGCTAATTTACAGATGGCCCTGAGTCCAATAGAGATTGCCCTGAGAAATGCGCACGGACGAAATGACGCACGAAGGGCTTGGGGGGCCTCCCCCTAGAACATTTAGATTTTTGCAGGTCTTAGATGCTGTCTGGTGCATTCTCTAGACTGAATTATAAGATGAACCACCACAATATTATATTTTTCAATTTTATTCTTCATTTCACTTGTTTGTTTGTTCTCGTTTGTGTTTGCTCACTTGCATGCCCTGCATAGCTTTAAGAAATACTCAAGTTGTTGGTCAAGACACTTTCCATCTGATGAAGGCAAATGCCTTCCCAGATGTAAAAAAGTAGAAAACATTACATTCAGTTATAACTGCCAAAACAAACATTATTTACACTATTATGGCCCCTGTTAAAAATGTTTGTAATGTTATCTACTGTAAGTTGGTCGAACGAATGCCTCCTCATCTGGAAGCTGACCGAGCAGACCCGAGCAGCAGTCGAGAGGAGCCGAGCGCGTCCGCGAAGCACACAAAATGTGTTCCTGTTAGCCGGCAAATCTAAATCTCTTTGATCAAAATGTCCAGTCAAAATAATTTCCCTTTAGCGCAATACCGCTTCAGTTGCGCCACTTATGTGACAGACAAGAATAGTCCATTCTAAAGTCTAACACTTAATGTGGAGAAAGAGTTGTCCTGTATGGGTTGATTGTGCGTTGATCTGTTGGTAATGCCTCGGGGTTCCGGTGGGCATGTAAACACATGCATAATGCTGCGCTATACTTTGTGGCCTCACCCAGTTGCATAGCGACACTTATTCTTTAGGTGTCTTTTAATAAGCAGGTAGTCATATCATTAGCTAGAACTAGCTGGACCTGATCGATATGGACATAAACGCGAGTGAAGTCTAATCTGACGGGAGAGAGAGAGATCAGCTGCTGCTGACGAGTCGACACCAGCTCTGCATGATCACATGCAGCGGTGAGCGGACAAAACACACACTTCAGGATAGAATATCACACGTAGCTAATTTAATTACCTCTCAAACTACCTAAACTAGTTATAGATATGTTTAGTTTTACTGTCGGGTCACTCATTACTGGATCCGCGAGCTGCATGATACTGGCATAATAGATTGCCCGATCGGGCAACCAGCAGGTGAGGCTTCATTGCCCGATCGGGCAACCAGCAGGTGAGGCTTCATTGCCCGATCGGGCAACCAGCAGGTGAGGCTTCATTGCCCGATCGGGCAACCAGCAGGTGAGGCTTCATTGCCCGATCGGGCAACCAGCAGGTGAGGCTTCATTGCCCGATCGGGCAACCAGCAGGTGAGGCTTCATTGCCCGAGCTAAATACTAGATGGCCCCGGGCCATCGGGCAGTCCTTGATGTCGAGCCCTGCACTTGAGGTCGTGAAAATGATGCTACATTGTACAAGTTTTATTTTTCCTATCTTTGCCAATTGCCTAAACAAACCTTGCAGGTTACAGCACGTCATCCAAATGAATCATTCATTCATTGGAACTTATATAGTCCCTCAGTTGAATTATTCTTAGGAAATGCTTGGTTGCCGAGGGCTTACTAGTCAACAATGTGGCATGGAAAGTTTTTCTGCGTGCTGAATTGTTGATTGAGGATTTTCTTTTTGAGTGGAGGTTGTTGTTTGCCTATGCCATATTATTATGTTCGTTTACCACTATTCTGTACATCTGAGATCTGTGTTTTAAGATGATTTTAAGTTTGAATGTCTGTCTTTTTGATGGATTGATCACATAAATCATCAATTCATAAAACATAATGCAATATTGTCACATGACATATTGCGGACCTGAAGTCTAGTCTAAGAGCCATGCAGGGGAAGGGGTTGAAACGATCCTGTTTTATCCTGTTCTTCGCTCATTTAGAGGTTCTGGTCTATGACTAATGTTTGGGATTGGTGGTGCAGATCACTCACTAGCGACAAACTCCAAAGAAGCCTCAAATTGGAGTGAAGGTTGTTCTATTGGACGCACTTTTCTTTTTTTCTTTTGATTTAAATGTGTACAAAATGTGCAATTAATCCCAATTAAAGATATTCAATTCCAAATGTGCCCCTTGTATTGTGTGGTATGCTCTTTTGCATCGTGCACTGGCGACAAGCCCATCTCCTAGTGGCCTTGAGTGGTACGCTTTATTGCTTTACACCCTTTAAGCTCTTTTTTCCCTCTGGTCACTTCCTGCTACCATACATTTCTGAGAAATGTAATCCGATAGCTTTCTGCGTGTGTCCTGGCACTTCAGTCTGTTTGTGGGTATGGGCTTCTGGTTTTAACCATTAACCATTTGGAAGCAATTTGGCTGAAATTGGAGATTATCCCTGTCTACGGTTTTAGAAAACATTTAGCCGTTCCTTTTTATTATAGCTAGTAAACATTTGTGGTTGAAAAAATGTATCCAGTGATTTGATGCTACTGAAAAGCACGACAGAAGGTTGACCTAAGATGTTAAAATGCTTTACAATGTCATCATTTTGGACATTTCTCATGTCATTTTAAGGCCAGGTGGTTATTTAAAAATATCTACGTGTGGGTTTTGCGCATTGCACATGTGTGTTTGTGTGCTTGCCAACTCCCGAAGAGATGTGGGAAGTTATAAAGGTTTTCTTATGTGTATGTTAGTCATCTGTTATAAGGGTCCGTTTACTCGTAAATCAGTGTGTTCTCTGTGTTTAAAAACAACCAAAGCAATAGTTGTTTTAATGTGGCAATATGGTCGCGCATTCTTGTATGCTCACGTATAAAAGTCTGGTTTGCACTTCCTGAACTTAATGCTGTTGTCACGTTGCTGAGGGAGAATCCAGGTGGAGACATGCGCACACATACATACACTCTGCGTGGCTCGGGCTCTGGCTCTCTCTTACACACACACACACACACACACACACACGCACACACACAGAGGAACACACACACACACACACACACGCACGCACGCACGCACGCACGCACACACACACACACACACACACACACAGAGGAACACACACACACACACACACACACACACACACACACACAACACACACACACACACACACACGCACACAGAGGAACACACACACACACACACACACACACACACGCACACCACACACACACACACACACACACACACACACACGCACACAGAGTAACAGGAAACACACACACACACACACACACACACACACGCACACAGAGGAACAGGAACACACACACACCAACACACACACACCAACACGCACGCGCACACACACACACACACACACACACAGGAACACACACACAGGAACACACACGCACACACAACACACACACACACACACACACACACACACACACACACACACACACACACACACCACACACAACACACACACACACACACACACAACACACACAACACACACACACACACACACACACACACACACACACACACACACACACACACACACACACACACACACACACACACACACACACACACACACACACACACACACACACACACACACACACACACACACACACACACACACAGAACACACACACAAACAGGCGGCCTGGCAGATTCAGGGTTAAAGGCTTCCATTTTGTTAGGTAACACCCTAATGGTCTGATCTGTCAGTGGCGTTAAAATGGCAGGGGTTTAACCCTTGGTGTTCGGGACACAACCAGTAGGGGCACACACACTCGCACATACACTCTGGGCTGGCCGAGCCTACAACAGAACAACTGAGGAGGAGGAGGGGAGTGTGTGAGGCAGGGAGGGGTTGAGAGTAGGAAGACGAGTGAGCAAATGAAAGAGAGAGAGAGAGGGAAGACAAGGAAGAGTATTTTTCACTTGGGTACAGTTAGATTATGGCTCAGCTAACCACATGCGCTCTGCACCCTTCTCCCTCCCCCAACCATGGCACCATCTCAGCTGGGTCCCTGCCCCCACTCCTAGCTTGGTGAACACAGATTAGCATAGGTAGTCAGGTATTTTTTCTCTATTAAGATAATATCCCAAAGGAAAAAATCTTTACTCTCTGACAACCTGAAATGATTTTGGAATTGAAAAAGCGCATTGGACCATAAGACTTGTGTAAAGTATTAGGAGTTACCTTCATGGCGACGAGTAGTAAGTAACCCCCCCAAATGTAAGATTGTCATGTCTTTAGCCATAGCTGCTAGTAAGAAAATCAGCAGTTTGAGTGATTAATTACATTTTACAAAGACAAGGATCCTTAAGCCACACAAAAAATAGGTGCCTCTTTGCTGTCTTTTATTAGGCAATAATAATCCGTACTTGTATTGCTTTCATTGGAAATTATAATTGTTGTTTCCCCTCTTATTGAACCCTAAGGACACACTTGAAAAGCCTCAGTATTTTTAAAATGGCTGTTAATGTGTTGGCTGGCTGGGTCCAATCCCAGTGGGGAGATCATTACAGTGCAGCAGATGAGAGGCTGCCTGTACCTGAGGGATGAGCTGTTTCCATTGATCTGCACTCTATGAACTACTGGACACAAAAGGAGAGCGCCGGAGAATAAAACCTGTAGTGTCAGTTCAGATCACACGATTTCCATTTGTCCTCAGGCAATTGCACCTTAATCCTGCTGTACTACACACATGCATGGGAGATTATTTGCATCCATAGGTTTATACAACCCTCACGGCCCGTCCACACAGCAGCGTTCACTTTGAATGGGGTGACGTCACTTAGCCTCACTTTTCGCCGAACTGCATTGTGGGATGCAAAGCGGAGATTTCCAGGCATCTCAGGCTTCAAAAGTTGAGCAATGTTCAACTTTTGAAGCTGAGGTGGAAGCATCAACCAATCAAATCCCGTTTATTAGGGATGCACGATATTGGTTTTTTGAAACCGATAACTTCCTGTTTCTCAAGACCGATACCGATAATAAAAAAAAAATTACGCCACTAATTATTTTAACGCGATTAACGCATGTGTATTTTTTTACCTTGGCCGCCCCGTAGTTTCAGAGCGCATCGAGTTTAGAATACCATCTACAAGCTGATGCTGACAGCCCCGCTCCTGCCGCCCGCTTGTGGCAGACCACACTTCCACGCTCACCGGCAGGCACCGACTGGCCATCGGGAGGACCGGGAGGGTGTGTGTATGTGTGGTCCGAGCGAGCGAGAGAGAGAGACCTTACGTGCATTGTTGTTGTTAGCATCTGGTGCTAGCTAGCTGCGCTAACGGATATAAGGCGCTGTTTAAATGAAAACAGAGGAGCGACGTTTCGCCACAACTGCGCCGAGCACTTGACTTGATGCAGGAAGCCAGACAGTGGGACATTGTACGAAAAGTCAGCACACTCAGCAACATGATTGCAGCATCCAGGCAGCTCCGGTTCGAGCATATGCCTTGAGTTGCACATAGCTCCAACGCGCGTGCGCAGACACACTTTGTATTGTATTATTGTCTTCGTACGCTTTTAACACACCATCGTAGCGATGGCGATGTTTCAGGTGACTGATCAGGTATTAGTATTAGGGAGCGCTGGATTTGTGAAGAACTCCCCTCTTCCTAAACCACTAACACCACAGTACTGGCAAAACGGGAGGAGCCGAGTGAAAAACAAGCGCCCCTCATCCCAATCCACCCACACCGCAGTATTTTTTTCTTTCCCAAAAAATATATTTTATATTATCGGGGCTATTAATACTGGTATCGGGTTTATCGGGATGACGTCATAATTCTTAATATCGGACCGATAATTATCGGGCCGATAATTATCGGGCCGTTAATTATCGTGCATCCCTACCGTTTATGCAAATCTGACAGTACCAGCGCTAGCCAATCAATCAGCTTGTAAGCTGTGACATACCGCAGTTCATTTTCTATATTCCTAACAAAATGGAGGAGAAATTAGTTATTGCGGTAGCAAATCACCCGGTTCTTTATGACCAGTCCCTATTTACTTACCGGGATACAAACCGGAGGAACCAGGCATGGAGGGAGGTGGCAGAGACAGTGGGTGAAACTGGTAGGTTTTCGCCTGTTTGGGGATTTTACATCCAGTTTACTTTGTTTTAACATTGCTATTGCTTTGTATGTCGGGTTGCTCGCAAAAAATCCCCAAGCTTCAGATACGCCCACCTCCAAGATTTTTTTAACGCTGCTGTGTGGATGTACCGTTACAGAAAAATGCAAACGTTCTAAATGCATTGATCCTTCTTTGAGGCTTTGTTACTGAAAATCATGCAGCTTAGTACAGACCTTTTTTATTCATATTTGTTTAAGATTGATCTAAATAGGCCTTTTGTTTTGATCCAAGATCTGCTCTGCCCTTAGGCTTGTTTTACTCTGTTGAAAATGAGAAGAATGTACACTCTTCTCTATAGTCTCCTGAGAGGAACAGACACAGATCACTAATCACTGGCTCCGTCTCCTACGCTCTTTATCGTCCTCTCGCCATTTGTGTTCATGTTGTATGTAGTGATGTAGCAACCACAACTACATACTATAGAGAATTCTTTTTTAATGTGGCACCCAGATATGTGCAGGTTTATAGTGACAGAGTTCATCTTTTTTTTGTTTCAAGGTGCAAAAACAGGAAGCATGCCATGCAAATCAAATGTGACACACCTACAGCAAAATCAACCACATTTTTGTTTTGGGAGCGGGTCATATTTTAACCTAATCTAAAAGGAATCATTTTAAAATCCCTTCAATCTGAACCGGACTGAGTACATGGGGCATGTGTATTGTAAATCAAAGAACAGTAATGTGATAAGGTTTGAAGGTATGAACTGGCCTTCTGATCATCTATTGTGGACAATAATTGGATAAACTGCAACCCTGAGTTTCTGAGTCTGAGGCAGTGAGGTTTTGGTCGACCAGTTCCTTCAAGTATCTCCCGACGGACTTGTTGATGGACAAGTTTGGCTTGTTTGTGAGATTGTAGTGTCAGTTTCATTTGGCTTTACAAGCTGGATCATTGGAACTGGCAGAAACGCTACTAGCACGGATTGATTCAGGATCTGTTCTCAGTTGATTGCCTGACCATTAGGGTGGTCATTAAAAATTGAAAGTCTGAGCTCCAACCCCCAGAATTCATTCTATTAGTCGAGAAAACTCTCCTGGTGAATTTCTTCCTCAATCTAACAACATTTACCCCTCCGTCATCGACCTTGAAGTTTCACCCTGAGGATCCCAGAGAGACGCTTTTTATCTGGGAATAAATAGAGTTTATAAGGATTAAAATGCAAATGAATGTTTTGGTTTTGGTTTTGAGCTGGGGAACAATGAGTAAGCCCGCCCCCGATGATCTCAGAGCTCTGGGGGGCTCGTAACAGGGCAGCATGTCAGACATATATTGGGGTCTCAAACCATTTAATGCTTTATAAGTTAGCAATATAATTTTTACATCGATTCTGTAAGCTACTGGTAGCCAGTGCAGAGATCTGAGTACTAGGGTGATGTGCTCTACTCTTTTTGTTTTGGTCAGGACTCTGGCAGCGGTGTTCTGGATTAGTTGTGGTTTTTTTTAACCGATTTTTTTACAAAGACCTGTAAATACACTATTACAGTAATCGAGCCTGCTAAAAACAAATGCGTGAACTAGTTTTTCAAGGTCTTGTTGAGACATTAATGTTCTATGTCTGGCTATGTTTTTCAGGTGATAGTATGCTGATTTAGTAATTGTGTTGATATGGGATTTGAAATGGGGGACTGGTTCAAGTCCCCGAACAGACTTAAAATATGGAGTGTGGACTGCTACTTGGAGAGGTCCAAGTTCACCTCCTGGATAGGGCTGTGCGATTATGGCAAAAATCATAATCACGATTAATTTTGGTCAATAATTGATATCACGATTATTAAAAACGATTATCCATTTACTTTGAAAACATCCATTTATTGAAACATTTGAACAGTATGTTTTTAACAGTTGATTACCCTGAACTTCAAGTATAATTTTTTTCTTTTTAAATAATTACATTTGTTTTTCTTTAAATAAATTAATAATCGTTTTATTTCGATTACGTTGTTTTCGTAATCGTTGCAAGCCAACATTGTAATAATTGTGAGATTAATATACGAGTAATTGTACAGCCCTACTCCTGGGCCCTGCCGTGGTGTCCTTGAGCAAGGCTCCGGACAACCCCTTACCCCCCCACTCTCATTGCTCCCCGGGCGCTGTACAAAAGCTGCCCACTGCTCCTAGTACTAGACTCCTGGTACTAGGATGGGTTAAAAGCAGAGAACAAATGTCACTGTGTGCTGTGTGACCATTAAAGAGGGTTTCATCCCTCCGATTCTATAAAAAAAAAGTAAAAGTGCGACAGTGTAAATACTTTCTCACAGTAGAGTTTTCTCGACTAATATAATGCATTTTGGGGGTTGGAGCTTAGACTTTCCGACTTTCAATTGTTAAGGACTACCCTACTGACCATAGTATGTAAATTCCTGCTGTCCTGTTTCAAACTAAATTGGGTCCAAGGGAAATTGAGTGTGTCCCCAAGGAAATGTGTGTTTATTGGCTAATTGTATTGATGACCTCATGTTTGCTGGCAAATTCACGAGCATTGAAAATGTGTCTCAAAATAAAACACAAATAATCCCAAATCTAAATACTTAATTTTGCAGCAAGGGCATTTTGTCTCGTTGCCCTTCCTGGCTCAACTTGGACAGAGAGAGTGACTTTGTCTCCATCGTAATGAGTTTTAATTTTGGCTCATAGACCTGTGTTATATTTGTTTGTCCCTACGTCATCTCCTGTCATCACAAATACTCTCATTGTCTCAGTGCAACATTATCTCAGCACCTGGCGGCTTGAAGTCCCGATGCCTGCACTCCAATCCTCTCAGGTGTCACTGTGAAAGACATAGACTGTTTTACATACAGCCCAATGTAATCCTAAGTGCTCCTGACCAATAACACCATTGCTAAATAACTTACAAATAACAACTCCTCCAAGGGTAACAATGTTTCACAAGATGAATACACTTCCTGAGATGTCTTGAGAAACCAAAAAGTACATTTCCCCATTAATCCACAAAGGAAATATTCATTTATTTGAAACCGAACAACAAGACATTACTTTCCTTCTTTGCCATTTACACAGATTTTTGAGTGTTGGAATTATTCATTTGTCAAAAAGCAGCTGATGACAAATTCGGTAGTCTGGTAGGGGTGTAACGGTTCACAAACATTTCGGTTCGGTACGTACCTCGGTTTTTAGGTCACGGTTCGGTTCGGTACGTTTTCGGTACAGCAGAAAAAATCATCACAAAACATAACATTTTTTTTTTTAAATTATTATTAAACTGTGAATAATGTATTCACTCAAATAAATACAAAATATAATAAAATAAACATTAAAGTGCAGCATTTCGATGAACTGAAATAATCTGTATTTGAACTTTACTGTACTAGTACTCACAAAACATAAACTATTAGTTTTGGGTTTTTAATTATTATTAAATTATGAATATTCACTCAAATAAATATAAAATAAACATTAAGGTGCAGCTTTTCGATGAACTGAAATAATCTGTATTTGAACTGTACTGTACTAGTACCTAAGCAGCCAGTTAGACATAATGACTTGCTTGTCATTGTATTTTCATGTTTTTTTGAAAGAAAAATGTACTTGTCCACATTGCTTGCCGAAAGGGCAGATCTGCTGGCACGAGCAATGTCTCCTGCTGTGAAGAACACACCCTCTCGCTAGGGACAGAGGTAGCAGACACAGCCAGGTAGCGCTTTGCTAACATGGCAACATAAGGATATTTGCCGTTTGTAATAGCTTTGGCTCGGTCTGAAGTTTTTGCGAGTGGTGGAGGCTAAATGCTAGTGGGAGTTGGGTTTGCACTTCAGTCTTTTGGTACCGGTGATATTCACGTTCGGGTGATGCCTTTTCAAATGAGTGTGCAAGTTTGATGTATTGCCACCCGCGTAACCAATTTTAGTTGAACAATGCCGACAAACAGCTTTGGTTCGGTCCACCTGTCTTTGTTCGTCATCCTTGTACGTAACTGTGAAACCAAAATGTTCCCAAACCGGAGACTTCAATGATGCTGGAGGATTTTTGATATGGGATTTGAAATGGGGGACTGGTTCAAGTCCCCGAACAGACTTAAAATATGGAGTGTGGACTGCTACTTGGAGAGGTCCAAGTTCACCTCCTGGATAGGGCTGTGCGATTATGGCAAAAATCATAATCACGATTAATTTTGGTCAATAATTGATATCACGATTATTAAAAACGATTATCCATTTACTTTGAAAACATCCATTTATTGAAACATTTGAACAGTATGTTTTTAACAGTTGATTACCCTGAACTTCAAGTATAATTTTTTTCTTTTTAAATAATTACATTTTTTTTTCACTCGAGAGAACCCAAGGCGCTGAATAGAAAATGGGCTCCAGTGAGGTGGAGTGTGATGCAACAAGGACTAGTACAGAGATCCTTCAATCAGTCCCAAGTGTGTACATAACACTCATAATCACAACCTATTAGGGGTGTAACGGTTCACAGAAGTCACGGTTTGGGGGTCACGGTTCGGTACGGGTTCGGTACAACAAGGACAAGCAAAAAAAAGTCCCAAATGCTTTTTTTTTTGCTGTTATTTTTTTTTAACAGTAGTTCAAGTTTTGGTGTGAAAATAAGGAACTCTAACATTTGGAATCATTAACTGTATTACACAGTTAAAAACAAACTACAAACAGTAACACACACACTCAGATGTCCATATTATTTATAATGACTGATGTCAAACAAAAAGGTTAAATAAGCTGAACAACTAAAAAGAATGTCTTGAAAATATTAAAATAAACAATAAGAAAGTGTTTCAATCACAATCAATAAAAGGCAATACAGAACTGTATAACATCTCCTGATGTCAACATATAAAATAAATACAATGATAAATATAAAACAAAATAAAATCTGTACCTTTTAGGAGCAATGTCTAACATGTGTAATTAACTTGTGAGTGTGTGAGGCCATTATGCCTAAATAAAGGTACTCAAGCTTTTCTCTATTTTCAAGTTTGTCTTCAAAAAGATGAGTTTGTCTACGTTGTCAGTAGTGAGGGCAGATCTGTTGGCGGTAACTATGTCACCTGCCGTCGAGAAAACCCTCTCGCTGGGACTGACTCGGATGTGCTTGAGCATGTTTGACGTGTTACCACTAGCATACCGCACCGCTGTCGAACAACGCCGACACACCGTCCCGGTCCGATCCACAACTCGCACCCCATCATTGTTGTAGTCCACAGGGAACCCGAAATGTTCCCACACAGCTGATTTAAAAGAAGCAGGTGGGTCTTCTAGCTCCTGTGTTGTGTGAACTCGCCGTAGCTACTAACTTTTCTTCTTCATGTATTGTGTTCGTTTTGTTGTGTTTTGTTCTTGTTCTTCATTTGTTATTTACGGGCGGCTGGCTTTTAGGCGCAATACCGCCCCCTGGATTATATATAGTGTAATACTGCCCTGAGTGACAGACTTTTTTCCCACTCGTAAAAAAAGGCGTATTCGCCGTGTGACTGCATGTGCCGAACCGTGACGTCCGAACCGTGACGGTACGGGACGAATACGGATACCGTTACATAGGGGTGCAACAACTAATCGACTTAATCGATTAAAATTGATTACCAAATTAGTTGGCAACTAATTCAGTCGTCGATTCGTTGGTGACGTCATCACATGTGTTCTACACCCCGTTAAGCTCCAACGGTATCGCTCTTTTTTTATCGGTACAGGAAACATTTAAAACATATGTCATATCTATTATTGCTACATAAACATTATATCGCAGTCTTAGTGTCACCAACTCCGTTTCTAATATGCAATATGACTACAAAATGCGTCTATAATGTATTTTCGATCTTCCCAATTCAGACGAGAGATCTCTCCCCCGCCTGCTTGCGATGGGGCGGGGCAGTTTACACACACACACGCAGCTGCTACATGCATGCAACACACACACACACGGAGGAGATGGCGGAGAGAACGCACTCCGAGGTGTGGTTAAACTTTAGCCGTCTCGATGTGGACAATGCTCGTTACCAAAAGTGCAATAACAGTTTATCATTTCAGGGCGGTAACACGAGCAATTTGTCTAAACATTTAGCAAAAGTGCTCCACATCCAGACGGAGAAATGCACCGGGTTCCACTGTCTTTCTAGCAGCTCTGTAGCCCCGTCCACGAGTAACGTTTCCACGTCAGGTGTTATGTATGCTAGCAGCAACACACGGAGTTAACTCAGTTATAAAAACATAGGTTAATGATTAGAGGTAACTGAGTTATTTATTTTGTTAAAGTTTCAGCTATTCTGTTTACAGTTCTGTCATCACATTATTATTATTATTATTATTATTATTATTATATGATTTGTTAAAACATTGTTGTTTCTTTTGATGTGAAATATTATGCATTTAATTAAAATAAAAAGCAATGTTAGTTTTGTTCACAATTTGTTTAGTTTACCTTATTTCTTGTCAAAAGAACCGTTAATACTATCGTTAAAAGGACCGGATCGATAAGCAGTATCGATATTGTAGTAGTACAGTTAAAACCTTAACGATCCGAATAATTGATTCATCGTTTCATTAATCGATAGATTAATCGATTATCAAATTAGTCGTTTGTTGCAGCCCTACCGTTACACCCCTACAACCTATGCATGGACAACAACTGCATTTGGTCTTCCTCTTGTTGCTTAGCAGCAGTGCATCTGAATCACTGGATTCATGATGCTATCCATCTCTTCTGGGACAGAAGTAGCCACGTGTCTCTAGACCTGAAACTAGCAACCGCAGCCACCATAGTAACGTGCAGATCTGACTCTGCATCGTCCCAGAGGGTTACAGACATTTTGGACCTGACACTGTTCACCCTCCACATCATTAGAGCGGGAACAATGTGCAGCCACTTTTTCAGCAATCTTACAAAGTAAAGAGTGGGTTTTGAAGCACTTTGTGCGGTGTATGGACATGAACATATACCCAGTTACCCACCCACGTCATCTCTGGCAGATAGATAGCCTTTGTGTCCACGGATGGTACAGCAGGGCACATCTGTCCTTGCTGTGTACCAGAGCAGGGCTCATTGTAAGCTCAATAGTAGCTGCTTTGGTTGGTTTACTAACTGCTAGAATCTTAACATCTTGTAAAGTTCTAAGGATGCCTGTGTCTTAATCTGCAGTAAAAAAAAGAAACCTAGGTTGAAATCAGAAATGTGAAGTGTTGGTACAATGTGCAGCGTTACTGCAGACAGAGTTGTTGAATATGCTACAAAAGCAGTTTTATTCCCTCGCCTCACTTTATAGTTCACTCAGGGTTTTGTTTTATACACACCAGACTCTACTCTATATTCTTATGGTGAATTATGACCTTTCGCTTGGCTTTTTAATCTTGGAAGCTTTAAATGATTAAAGAGGAAACCTTCCAATATGTTGTTTTTGTGATGCGTATCAAAAGGTGGCTCTTGGATGACAAGTCTTGGATGCCTGCCAGCAGCTGTTGACTCCTGACTGCCACAGAAGTTAGTCATCATGTCATGATGCGTCCGCCCGCTGTTGTCTGGTAGAGACGTTTTGGAATGTCCGACTTCATTTTGTTTCCTCCTCCCTCCTCCTTCCCTCCCTGTGTGGGATGTGCCTTTGGCCTTCCCGTCTCTTTCCCTCCCTGCTGCCACTCTCCCTCCAGGGGTTAAACCTGCGCTTCGCCTCAATTGCAGACCAGTTTGAAGCGGTTTTCTGGGAAGTGCTTTTTGTCTCATGGAATTCTGGGATAAGGTCATGTGACGCTTTGGCTACGTCATGTTGGACTAGGAAGACCTTGAGTCAGCCTTCTCAAACAAATACATTATGGTGTATGTGCACTTGCTTTCAGCTCAGATTAATAATAAGGCTGTCGTAACAGATCTCTTTGGGATATTCATGTGCTCATCCTTGTGCACAATGTTTATAAGCATCACATTTTGAATTATAAGAAAATGTTTATTCAAGACTGTGTTGGGGCTTGTTCTCCAATGAGTGCATGTCCTACATTGTGTGACTGTTGTTTGGTGTTATTTTTCTGCTGTGTAATAGGTTTCCCCCAGAAATGTAAGTGGCTCTCTATGCCCTGCTGTTACTGAACTGAGTGAGATTTGGGTCAGGCACTGGCAGTAAGAGGCGATGCCTATACATTTCAGGATTGTCACTCAGAATATCAGTTACATCAAACATGGCCACGGTTCATGTACATGACTCAACATAAAAGTGTATTTTTTATGGAGGATTTGTTCCACCATAAACTGGGGTTATGGCAGGTGGTTTGGTTAGTTAGGTTTAGTGGATAGAGACTAGAAACACATTGTTGTTGACATCATTTGTTTGTACTGGTGGCACTGCTTCTACTTCATTACATTACATTTCACTTGTTTCCTTTATCATATTACTAGACATTGGTTTTGACATGCATCCTGTGTTACACAATAACGGCTGAAAAGATGCAGTAAACTATCATTGTGTCTCAGGGTTGCTATTCTTTCCCCTGATAATCCTACATTATAAAAACAAATGTGGTTAAATCATCGAATTAAAGCAAGAAAGACCTTGCTGTCGAAAAATGTTTAATCCAATGACCATCAATGATTATTTACCATCCAGGGGACGCATCATGTTAACAAAACAAACAACACATCTGTACTTTGCACATATCTCGTGCAAGACAAAATCTGATCATGAATTGGGCTGGGTTATCCTACATCTTAATCTTTATATAGATATCAACTGTCCAAAACCTGCACCCTGTTTTCTAGGTTGAATCCATACATAGCCGCAAGATTGTCTATTCACCTTGTTTTCTGTTTTGCAAATGTATTTTCACTGTGTAACTGTATCCATGTCGCTTCCTTTTCCCCAGGGTGAGAGCAGCCATGTCAGAGGAGGCAGTGCGTCTAACGCGCAGCCAAAAGCGGGCTCTGGAGAAGGACCCTGATGCTCCGGAGGAGCCCCTGGAGGACATGGAGATAGACAGTAAACGGGTAAAGCTGGAGAAAGGTGATGCAGCTGAAGCTCCCCTGGCCCTGGTTGGATCTGAAGCTGAGGGAAACAAGCTGACTGAGCAGGATGCTAAAGTAGCAACCAGCATCCTAAAAGCTGGGGAAGTGAAGGCCACTATAAAGGTGGAGGTGCCGACTGGAGACATGCCCGTTGATATGAGCACATCTAAAAGGTGAGAAGAGGAAAATATCAAGGGTTAAATCAGTCTTTGAACTCTGGGAGTAATGGCAGCATTGCTTCACAGTGTTTAGTGCATGGGGACTGAGAGCTTGTTGGTCATAAGAAAGATAATTATTATTCAGTTTACATTATGCTGTCAGAGTCATTAGTCTGTGGCCAACCCTGAAGGGAATGCTGTAAACACTTTACCTTAAACAGTACTTATATTCCTGTACACTTGGCCTCAGTACTGCATAGTCAGAACACTTTGTCCACAATAAAGCCTTTGTCAGTATTTCCAGCTGGCCAACATGGAGCATAATCTCCTTACCAACCAGTTCATATCTGTGAGGGCATAAGACTCAAAGAATAGGTTGCTGCTGTACATTTTATTTGTTATGCTTCACTGATGTTGGATCATCTTATGGGTTAAATGAACAGGATGTGTTGTGGACTTCACACAGGCTTACAGCCGAGGACAAATACTTTCCTGCATTTTTGCGTAAAAGTTTGTTTAAAAGCTGCTCCAGGATTATTTATGTTCTATAGGCCTTGATTTCACGCCTGCATGCAACAGTGCATAGTGTTGTGCGTGGAGACGAGTCTGTTGGCGTTTCGGGTTTTTCTAACTTTGCACCAGCAAGTGGTCTGACAGAAGCCGTACAGGAAGTCGCTGTGTGGTTGCCGGCAGCCTGGCCCCATTTTGAAAAGTTTGAGGCTCCTGAGGCCCGGGCTCCATTTTCTCCCACAGCAGCACCTGAACTCTGCCTCACACTTCACACAAAATGAAGGCTACGTGTCACAAACTGGTTCCAACTGGCCGTTGCCATGGTTTCCACAGTGGAAGGAGCCGTTGGAGGAAGGAGGGGCCAGGGGGGGGGGGGGGGGGGTGGTGGGTGGGTCACATGACCACACAGAGAAATGCCTGATGTCATGTGACGTGTTTGGTAGAGCGATGCATACACACACTGATGGGATGGCAGTTCAAATGAACAGAGAGGTGATTTAGCTCGGCCCTGTTTGTGGAGTCACCTTTGACCTTTGATTAACCCTCAGCATGTGTTTGTGTGCTTACTCACTGCGGGGTGATTACTTTATTATTTGCAGAAGACTTGTGTGTGGACCAACTTTGTAAACCAATCAATAAAATATAAGTCAAACCAAATTGGATACATGTCTGAAAGTGACACTCTTACTGAACATAACATGAAAGGGTTCATGTATAAAAAGAGAGTCACGGGAGAGAAGCATTGCTGCCTTACCAAGTCGTCTGCATGCTGTGTGTGTGTATAAATGCCATCCAAATGTCAGTATTTCACATCATTTTTCAGGCCTGTTGCCTATTTATAGCCCAGCAATTAACATTAAGCTTACGTGGCTTAAAATGGCTTTTAGTCTTCTTTGAGAATTCCACTCCTCTTAATAACGACCGTATCAGCAATCCTATAGTGGGGTCAGTGGGAAGCCATGATCAGGGAGGCCGAGACGTGCAGAAATACTGGACCTTACATAACCAACTACTTCGTTGTGATGCTTGTGTAAGCTCTTCCCAATACAGTAGTAGCAACCAGAGGCAAAATCAGGCAAGGCACGCTTAGGTTTATGTTAACATTATAAAGCTCTTCAATCCTCTGTAATGCTACTTATAATCATTTGCCATATCGTTTGTAAGGAATGTAAACAAGGCCTCAGAGCGAAACTGATGCGTGTTCATGTTTTCACCGTGGATTAGGAGGGTAGTCTCTCTTGAAGTGCTGTGGTGTTTGTAAAATGCACTTTCCAGGAAGCAAGTATCAACAGGGATACATTTAGTTTTTAGCAGCTGGACAAAGTAGTGTAATGCAGTACATGTTTATGGTTTGTGTTGTTTATGCTAAAACTATACAGTATTTCAGCTGACTAAGCTTTCACAATATGCTCTTTGTCATATAGTTGACCTTGTTGAACTGAGCATAGGATGTGTGTTGAGGGGAGCTGTTAGACAGCTGTTGTGTTGGTAGCAGAGAAGCGTGTCTGAAGATAGCAGCATGCTAAAGAGAAGAAAAAAAGTGTGAAGAACTGAGTCGGTGAGTTTGAGTATAAAAGATGAACAAGTGAGTAAGGATGGGGGAGGGGTGTGTGAAGTAGTGAGTGAGTGTACACAATAGGTTGGCTCCTGGCCATGTATTCCCCTCCCCCTCACTGTCACCCTCTCCTGCGTCTCCAGCGGACCTCCGCTCTGCTCAGCTTGTGGCTCTAGTGTCGGCAGCTGAGAGCGAGGGCAGAGCAGAGGCCCAGGCTGTGCTGCTCCGGCTAGGCCACAGGCCTCACCACGGAGGCAAGGGAGGGGTGAGGCCCTATCTGGGTGGTAAACCGGGCCTGAGCTTGAATCCCTGGGGGCTCTCGCTCGACAGCGTCTGAGCAATTATATAACTTCTTTGCATGTTTGCATAACATCACATTCGGACCCAAGCCATTGCCCCTCATATACTGACATATCACGCTCCCTACCTTACCTCAGCCTCCACTTCTATTTTCTCATGCACAGCCCACAGGACCTGATCGGACTCACACTGTGATGGAGTCAGATCTATTCTTTCGCCATGGTCCACTCGCTGTAAAATTACAGCCACCTTTTACTTCAAATCTCCACCCCTTTCCTGATTGATGCATATGTGGCTCACCACTAGTCGCCTTTGTTCTCCTTAGTCCTCAGGAAAAGCCCATTAACATTTCATCGAAGGCTTTAAGCCTTTTCCACCTATACAAAAACTAAAAAGCAGTTAATTTGCCCTCTACATGTTTTTGTGACTGGCTTCGCTGTCTGGAGAGAGGAGGAGGTCTGGTCGTTGATGTTACCTATCGCTAGAGATAATGGGTTGTTGCGATCTTCCCCTGCCGCCATTACTCCATTATTGATCTCTTGGTTCTTGTCTTCTTGTGTGTCCCAGTGCACATTTGCACTTCAACAGGGACGATGAAATCATAATTATATACTGCCATCTACTGGATGTAAGATAAAACTACAAGTTAGTCGATAGTAACGAAAGTGTTCTGGACTGAATCTGGACACAGTGTTAAGTATTAACCAAATGATTGAATACCTTCTCAATATAATGTTTTCTGTCTCTTTTCATGTTCTGCCTTCAGTGACATTAAGAATGAGCGGCAGCCACCATCGCCCGATGATGTGATCGTGTTGTCAGACAACGAGCCATCCAGTCCTGTCATGAATGGCCACTGCTTACCTGACACAGATAAACTTATGGTGAGAAATACCACATTTACATTTAGCTTCGGTTTTTATTTTATCTACTGGCTTTTAACGTTTTCATTCTTACTGATGGCTGTTGAAAAGACCACTTTAAATTCCCTACTGACAGCTTGAAATTGTCTGCTTTCCTATCTCACATGGGGTCAACAGAAGAGTTCTCCTGAGGAGAGGGAGCGCATCATCAAACAGCTGAAGGAGGAACTCAGACTCCAAGAGGCCAAGCTGGTGCTGCTAAAGAAACTACGACAGAGCCAGATTCAGAAGGAGAGCAACGTGCAAAAGGTGAACAAAACGTAGATGATAGTCATTATATGCTTGACTGGAGCTCATGGATCCATCAGTGTTGTCTTTTCAGGTTTCACGAACACACAACTGCCATAAACAGAACAAGGCTTTCTTGTTGTTTTACAATTCACATCATTAATGACTTATAACGTCCCTGCTTATTCTTTCCTTCAAGTACATACAACTCTCGAGACTAATAATGTACCTTGATATTTTCAGTCTTCGGGCTCTGTAGCCACTCCTCCTCCTCTGGTGAGAGGTAGCCTCATATCAAGCAAAGGACCCCTCCAGGTACTTACCACATCTCCTGATTCGACTTGTATTGTAAAGCCTGTATTCATGTATGATACATTCTACCTTCGACCTCATACAAAGTGAAATACTGAGCATCATGGTATATTTGCATTGTTGTGTTTACAGTCGATAGGTCGAAGCTCAGGCACAGTGATCCCTCCTCCTTTGGTGCGGGGTGGGCAACACATGCCGTCCAAACACAACTCTCAGATTTCCATGCCACCCCTGGTCAGAGGGGCCCAGGTTAGTGTGAGGGGGTTTTAAACCGTGCATTTGTTAGAAAGTTACAAATAAAGTTTCATTTGATTTGAAGTCTAGATCTCTTTGTAAATGTCTTCCTTTGTCTCTGCCTTACTTGACCTTCATGATGTTTCCGTCTGTGTGCTGCGCTCAGCATCTTGCGGTTACTCCCCAGCAGATAGCCAGTCTACGCCAGCAGCAGCATCAGCACAGCGGCTCAGGCCCCCCCCCACTCCTGCTGGCTCCCAGGGCTTCTGTGCCCAATGTCCAGATGCAGGGCCAAAGGATCATTCAGCAGGGTCTCATTCGGGTGGCTAATGTGGCCAACAGTAATATCATGGTCAACATCCCTCAGGTGAGGATTCAATACACAAGAAAATATTGCACACTAATCTTTTTATTGTAAGCAAAGGGAAAAGTTATATTTCATATATCTCATGCATACGATCAGCTATAGCAGTGACATGCCCTGTGTAGTTGCTAAAGTGTTTTCTGTTGTTTGTGTCCAGGCCTCTCCAACCAGCCTCAAAGGCTCTTCAGTCTCATCCAACTCTAACATCAATGACTCCCCAGCCAGCAGGCAGGCGGCTGCTAAGCTTGCTCTGCGCAAGCAGCTGGAGAAGACGCTGCTGGAGATCCCTCCACCTAAACCGCCCGCCCCCGAGTTCAACTTCCTGCCTTCAGCAGCCAATAATGAGTTTATCTACCTGTTGGGGCTGGAGGAGGTGGTGCAAAAACTTCTGGAGATGCACTGCAGGGGTGGGTAGATCTTTCTATTTAGATATTTTAGGCACATGTATTACAATGCTGGATTAAAGTAGTCTAAAGACGCTCTCTGTTTTCTCATAGGTAATCTGGGCCCAGCTGCTGCCATTGCCAGCTCCATTCCCAAAGAGCCATACACCTGCGCCCAGTGTAAGACAGACTTTACCTCCCGCTGGAGGAAGGAGAAGGCTGGGACCATCCTCTGTGACCAATGCATGTCGTCCAATCAGAAGAAGGCCCTGAAGGCTGAGCACACCAGTCGGCTGAAGGCGGCCTTCGTTAAGGCTCTCCAACAGGAGCAGGAGATCGAGCAGCGCATCCTCCAGCAGGCGGCCGCCTCTGCCTCTAAAACCTCCTCTCCTTCACTCTCCAAGAGTGAGGTGCTGGTGTCGCAGCAGTACAAGCAGGTCCGGGCCGCCATGCAGCACAGATCTGTGGCTGGACACCACTCCATGAAGCAGGTTAGCATGGTCTTTAAATGTTTTGATGATGAAAAAGTACCTTTCCTACACTTTCAGCATGATAAATGAATCTTCTACCAACACACAGCACATCCCTCTTTCTCTCCACACAGGGTCACATGTCACACGGCATCCAGTCGATGAGCTCTCGTGGGATGGCCCACGCTTTCACTTCCTCCTCTCAGCTGCAGAGTGCCATGGCGGCAGCAGCGCTGGGCAGCAGGGCGGGAAAGCACGCTGCCGCACGCCCGATGCAGCACGGGGGTAAGGTCAGCGCCGGGAGCAGTAACCAGGCCAACGTGGCTAATTGGAGGAAGCAGACTGGGGGCAACACAGGTAACTAAAGATGAGACAAGGTTACACAGTTCTTCACCAGTTCTCACTTTCTGCTCCTTTTTTTGAGTAATTTCTCCATGGCAGCGCCACAGTTGCTTTTTCTCTTCTCGCTTTTTCATTTTTAGTAATACTGAGTAGCTCTTATCGGTGCTGCAGCAGCAGTCTGCTCTGCACGCAGGCTTCCTCCAAGTTTACAGTAAAACAAACTGGTGGTGTGACCAATGACCATTTACAATTATTAATACTATTACTATTATTAGCATTAGTCTATATTTTGGTTGAAACTAAGCCAGAAAAAAAAAAAAAACATAAATAATAATAAAATATATAAATAAAATCGATTTTTACAAATAATATTCGATTATGGAGACTGTAACGAATAATCACTGGCATCCCTAATACAGAGATGCTGTATGAGAAACCAATGTGAGTTTGGAAAATTGCACAATGTAAATGTATTTTAGTTTACCTTATCTGTAGAAATGGCCATGACATGGGACCTTTAACTTTTTTCCCACATGAGTCAAAATACTGTTATATGTGAACATACACAAATGTTAAACTGCTCTTTTTTCAGTACACTGAGCCTGCTATTTTCCTCCCGACAGGTGTGACTATGGCCTATGTGAACCCCAGCCTGTCTGCCCATAAGACCACCTCTGCTGTTGAGCGTCAGCGAGAGTACCTGCTGGACATGATTCCCTCCCGCTCTATCTCCCAAGCAGCCAACACATGGAAATAATGCAATCTTCCTCCCTACTGACATCATAACTATTCCCCCTCTTAATATCAATAACAGCCATTCTCATGATCATTCTAATCCTTTCTATGGACTCTGCTTCTGGCCAAATGGTGCAGGAAAGAATCAGTTTCTTATTTTGGATAGAGGTGTTCCTTCAGCTCTTTCTCAGATCTTTCTGCAGCCATCTTCCTTACCTGAACCCTTCACCCCAAACGGAGTTTCGATGCAACAGCGTGGACTTCTGACCCACAAGGAATATGTCGAATTGAATTTGGGAACCTTTTTCGAGGGTTGGGGTTTACATGGGCAACTTCTCGAGCGATGTTGCCTCTCCCTCCTTGTATGTCGGTTGATCCTCTCTGTTGCACCAAGAGGAATAACACCCGAGCTCCCCTGCCTCTGGATTAGGCTGGGGCAAATTTAATAATCGCTCGTACACACGTTCAAATCTTCGCCTTACGTCTTCCCCCTCTCCAGTCTGAGCCGTCAGACTCAGGCCCATGTGGTGGCCGAACTGAACTTTACTGAAGACCTCGCCGCAGGGATTGTGGTTGAGCTTCGAGGACCATCCACAATAATAACTGCTTCAGCTTTGCAAAAAAAGAAAAGACTAAAAAATATCTTTATCTGCACACAGACTTCCTCTTCTCTCAAACCCACAGCGTGTATAGTAGAGAAGTTGACGTGTGTTTTTGTATGGCTGAATGTTAGGATTTTGTCTTTTCATCTGTAAGTCATATACTGTGTTTGGAATATTGTGCTCACTGATACTTTGGAAGTGGCCTCTTGTTGAGGTAAGAATTTACAGGCTAATGTTACTGTTGAGGTGGTTTTACATCTGCTGGGTTCCATGTTGTGACCTACTTTTAAATACTTAGTTTTTTCTTAAGAGGAAGAATAAAGATTAGGGTTTCACTTACTCATGTAAAGACACGGAGCATATGTTTGGAGGACTATTCGTATTGAATATTGTCAAAAAAGAAAAAAACTTCCAAAGAACTAGTGGAGCCCAAATGGAATCCCTTCTGCTAGAAGGCGTCTAGTTTATTTGAACCCTCTCTGGATATAAACGTGAATTCATGCTAGACTGAGGGGGTGTAAGTAATGTCATATTTCTGACATTGTTTTGCTTTTAGATATAGGTTGTGGTGCATTATTTTTTTCTTCTATAGACAAACTGTCTCTGGGTTTATTTATAGGGTCATGTCAGTAAAGATATATGCTTATGCCCTACGTTTGAATGGATCTCCACCTAAAATGATTTGTTTTCTCTTGTGTGTCCAGTGGCTCCCACTCACCCTACGATTGGTCTTAGAGAAGCTGGACAGCTTTCAGAATGTAGTTATGCAAAAACCCCTATAGCAACACATGACATAAACTTCTTAGTCTTTAACATTAAGGTGTGTATGGTTTGTCGGGTCCTTGAATTGAGCTAACTATGCCTTTCACATGATCTATAGTGCATTTTATCAGGTTGCAGCAGCACAGGATAAGCTAGAGGAGAACATTATACATGACTACATTCAACAGGGGAATTCCAATTGCTCGTGGAGTTATTTTAAAAACTGTCTTTAATTTCACTCACTGGGATGGCCCACTCAGACATTTCTGTGGACAATTTGAAAGTGTCACTACATTCAAGACTTGACGTGTTGAAATTAAGAAGGTTAAAATGATAGTGCATATTTGAAATAATCTGGATGTTTTGCTAGCAATATGTTTAAAAAAAACAACTCAAAGCCAACTGACAATAGAGGTGGACCATCCCTGCAGTTATATTTTCAATATCAATTTTCTGTCTATTCGTTTTAATTTTCACATGGAAACAATGGGGATGATGATTTAAATGTCTATGTAATTACACACCTGGAGTCTTGCTGCCCTGTTGCCTCACTTTTTCATAATTTAACCATGATGTGATCATCGAATGCGACATTGTCAGGATGTGTGTCCTGTATCCTGGGTGCGCTCTTTAGCTCTCTGATTATCAGGACCCATACCTAAAGATGGTGCACTGCGCTCGGTAACTGGGTAGAAGTTTATCCCTCTGCACCGGGGTATCATCGCTATAGGTTTTGGGTATCATTTAGGATGGGGCAACAACAGTATGTACATTGCTGATAGAAATACAAGCAAATTAAGTTTAACTTAAATCGCTTAAGATTTTGTATTTCTGTCCCAGAGTAGTAGCATCGGGGTTCTTCCTGGCAGTCTGTACATTCCCGACAGGCACAAGGTAGCAGCCCGCGTCTTGTGGATGCAAAAATAAGCAATCTGGAACGAGCCGGTCATTTAGTGCCCTCCTGAGTGTAACCCTGTGCTGTCCTGACTACTGCCTGCTGCTGTTTGACAACAAATTCACCATTCCGTTTGTTTGGAGTCAGAACTCTGCGAAATGCAGTGCGGCCCAAATGGAAAAGAAAACGATGTATGAGAAGTATTTGTTTGTTTTTTGGATTTTTTCTGCTCTATCAAATAATAATAAAACTAATTTTAACCCCTCTTTCATGGTTGGGTTGCCTGTTCATTCACAATTTTTGAGCACAACAATAGTTGATCGCCTGCAAATTAAACTGTAACTGTTTTGAAATACGATTTATGGTTTTTTTAAGATATTGAGAAATGTCATTTGCATTCCCAGGCAAAAACATGATAATAGGATAATAATCTTGAGTTTCTTCCTGGATGTATTGAGACTTTCACAGTGATAATAATCATTGCATGGCATTTGTAGTAGGGTAGTGCATTTGATTTCATCACACATCTTTTTTTTAATTTGGTTGAATCTTCCTGCTGCACGCAAGCATCTGCACGAGGCAGTGTACATATAAAGTGCTTTCATTTCTAGCAGTTACATCACCAGTGTGTGGAGCTGGCGGCTATGTGAGTGAGTAGCAAGCTCTCAAAACTTTGTGAATGTTTCATGTTTTCCCCAAAAGGGCTTTAATGAAGGAACACAAATCTTCATCAAAACATCAGCAGGTTTGGGATTCAAAACACTGAGCCTTTAACATTTGTGTTAAATTCTATGCTTACAAGTGTATATTAAAGGGGCCCTGTAATGCTAATTTCCAAGATCATATTTGTATGTTGTGTCTCTGTGACATTTTTACATGCTTTAATGTCCAAAAAGCTAGGGGGGGGGGGGGGGGTGGTGCTAGTGAGTTATCCGACCGGCCCCCTTCGGTACCGCTAGTAAATTGTCAACGGTAGGGGGGTTTTGCTAGGGAATTGTCCGACAGGCCCACTTCGGTACCGTCCCATCGGGATTCGTCTCGATGGCCAGCCAGTCCGCCACTGCGCTACAGGAAAGGGAAAACCTCAAAAATCCTAATGGATCTTTAAAGATCTCATATTATGCTATTTTTAGGCATACATTATGGGTATCAGATATATAAAAAACATATCTAAGATGTGTTTTGCTCAAAACACCCAACAGATCATGCATTTGATTTTACACATCCCTCATATCCCTCTATTTCAGGCCTGCTGGCCCCGCCCCCTTTTGAGCACCAGGCACGTGTGAGTTCTGTGAGAGAAGGCTGTCTGCTCTGCTCCGATGCAGCTAAATGCTCCTGTGATTAATAGCCATATCATGTTCCAAACCACTTCAAGGATTATTTCTGAAACAGTATGGAGCTCAAATGCTTATTCTCTTGCGGGTTTACTACAAGGTGAGTTCCTTTTTTTTTTATTCCCTGCTTTTTTACACATACTCTCTCCAGTACAGGTTAGCTCTGAGTGTTAGCATGCTTGCTAATGTAAACAAAGACCATATTACGTCCAAAACATGTTGCGCATTGTTTCTGATAACAATTCAATTCAAAACCTTTATTTATCCAGGTAAAATCCCATTGAGATCAAAGATCTCTTTTTCAAGGGAGACCTGCAGCAGTAGGTTCCACAAGAAGACATAAAAACATAAACAACAGAACAACAGAAGGACATCATACAGCAAAATGTACAGGGATTACAATTTACATATTTAACCACATGTACAGGTACCAACAGCATCTGATTTTGTAGCATCCAACCGAGCTTTAAAAACATGTAGTGGTACTAGCTTGGTAATTTTCCATTCTTTTTGAAGACCGTTCCATGTTAGTGGAGCTGCACATCTAAAAGCTTTCTTCCCTAAGACAGTTTGTAGCCTTTATTTAACCAGGTGAAAGCCCCTTGAGATCAAAAGATCTCTTTTTCAAGGGTGACCTGCAACAGTCCTAGCACTTGGCACATTTAATAAAACCACAGCATGCGATCTCAGGCAATAAGTACTTTCAATTCGCCGAGAGATCAGGGAGCAGATATAAGATGGTAGTTTATCCAACATGGCTTTGTAAATGAAAAAGTACCAGTGACTGAGCCTCCGTACAGTAAGTGATGGCAAAACCGCCTTGGTATACACAGGCTACAGTGATGCGTAAGTGCTTTACAATTTGTCAAAAAATCTCAGTGCACTGTGATACGCAGCATCTAACTTGCTCAGGTAATTGGCAGGTGCATTCATATATAACAAATCACCATAGTCCAGCACAGGTAAAAAGGTCACAGTGACTAGCCTTTTCCTGGCCTCAAGCGAGAAACAGGACTTGTTTCTGTAAAAGAAACCTAGCTTAACCCTCAGCTTTTTAAGCAGGTTATTTACATGCAATTTAAAAGTGAGACAGTCATCAAGCCAGATACCCAAGTATTTGTAATAGGTAACCACTTCAAGTTGTATTCCTTGCGTAGTTACAATATACAAAGCAGTCTCCGGTGTATTTTTAGCTTTAGCTTTAGAAAAGAGCATTACCTTGGTTTTATCCACATTTAAAAGAAGCTTTAGTTCAGAGAGCTGAGCCTGAATAATGTTAAAAACAGCCTGTAATTTAACAACAGCCTCGTTAATCGAGGGACCTGCACAGTACATAACGGTATCGTCCGCATAAAAATGTAAGGTTGCTCCTTCGACATTTTCATCTAAACTATTAATATAGATAGAGAATAATAGCGGACCTAAAACTGAACCTTGTGGTACACCATTAGTGATGTTTAACCACTCAGAAGACAGCCAATCAAACTGAACACATTGGGACCTTTCAGAGAGGTAGTTCACAAACCACCCCACTGCATGGCTGGATATGCCAATACTGACCAGCCTCTGCTTCAAAATGCGATGATTGACGTATCAAAAGCTTTGGATAGGTCAACAAATAGAGCTGCACAACTCTGCTTATTATCTAAAATACTCTTAATATCATTTACCACTTTCATTGTGGCAGTGATGGTGCTGTGTTGCTTTCTGAAGCCTGACTGATGTTTAGACAGGATGTCATTTGTACATAAAAACTCCTTTACTTGTTCACTCACCTTGTTCAAGAACCTTAGCCAGAACTGACAATTTAGAGATGGGTCTATAATTGTTTAATAAGGTGGCCTCCCCTCCTTTTAGTAGTGGCAGGACATAAGCTGACTTCCATACTTTTGGAATTGTGTTCGTGCTGAGGGAGAGGTTAAAAAGAGTAGTAAGAGGTGGAGCAATAAAATCTGCAGCTGTCTTTAAAAAGAAAGGTTCTACGTTGTCCGGACCAGCCGGCTTTTTAGGATCTAGCTTGGTTAAGACTTCACGAACAACATCAACAGTAAAAGGAGTCAAACTGAAAGGGTTTTCCAGACCACATTGTTCTGAGTCACCGACTGTGGTGTTCACAGAAGCAGAATTAGAAACAGAATGAAACAGAGAGCCACAGGACACAAAATGCTCATTAAAACAATTGAACATGGTAGCCCTATCCGATATAGTGCCAGATGCTGTGGTAAAGCACGGAGGTAGCTCATTACGGATGTTTGTGATAGGGCCGGGAGTCCACATTTCCGATATTACGTCATATCGCATGCAAATCTGGAGCAGCTCCGTTGTACCCCCGTTTTTAGAGATGTGGGTACGGAGGAAAAAAGAGAGGGTTTTGTTTTCTGACACTTTGTGAGTTCCCTGGCATATTTATGTATAAAATACATCAAAAAGTGCATTTTGCATGATAGGACACCCTTAAAATAATACTCCCCTTTACTCAACCATATGCACATTTCCAAAAATAATAATCTGTGATTTAGTATGCATTGATTTGCTTTTCGGAGAGATCTCCTAACAGGAAGTATGAACAGGGGAAACAATTACAGAAACTGTTAATATTTCAAATGGGAAGCTAGGTAAGGCAAGGGAACATATTGTAGATGTAGTGGATTTAACATTTATGTCAAGCCTGGATGTCATTATAAAGTTGAATATAGAAACAAAATTCTGTATATTGCTTTCATCTGTCAAAATGTTTACCACGTTCTGCAGCCCTTTTTTGGCTCTCGCTTTAAACTGCAATAACAATGTATTACCCCTAGATGGCCAAGTACTCCAACTTTTCATTCAGCCTTTAGTCTTCAATTGTCCTTACATGAATGTAATCTTCCTAAGAGGTACATTTGTGTAATGTGACATGAAAACAAAGACTTGCACGCTTAACTGTTATACAAGACCACAGACTTAACTCTGTCAGTTGAGCTGTAAGGAAAGGCCGTTAAGTCTGGAGGGAGGGAGAGAGAGAAAAGGAGAAGAAAGTGAGCTATTGTTTTTCACAGCGACCCACTTATGAGCTTCATTCCTTGGCAGCCACGGTTGTCCCCGTGATACGACTGTACAAATCCTCCCATTTGCATGTTTGTTGTACCGTGCATTTACGTTTTAATGATATTATATATCTCCTTCCATGTTTTCATCAGCTGCCATAAATCCATTTGATCCATCTGCATGCTTCAAAGTCCTTTTCAGGTCATTGCTATTCTGTTTATCACCCATCATTTGTGCTGTAGCAACAAAGTGCTTCTGTGTACCCACTCACATTCTTTAGTGTTACCATCTCAGTTTTACTATTGGACCTCATTTAGCTCCCAACACCATATGAAAGGTGTTTCCCCACTATGATGCATGCTCGAGATTCTACATCAAGGGATCATTTTTCCACCGAGGAGTAAATGTGTGTGTGTGTGTGTGTTTGTGTGAATTTGAGGGATGGCAGTGGGGTAGGTTGCACTCTGGATGACTGAACAGCTATGATCGAGGCAGCCTGAGCCAATCAGCCGGCGAGCACCGTGCCTTCTGATTCTTAATTGGCTCCCAGTGAGCACAGCTGATACACAGAGAGCCAGCTGGTTTTATTAGAGAATGAGCTGGGGCCAGAGTGAGGAAAGAACGAGAGGAGAGGCAGATATATAGAGGCAATATTCAGAGTGCGAGTATCAGCCAGTAATTACCTTCCAGCTTCTGAGCCAATCACAGAGAGATACAGAGCGAGGAAGCCCATTTACATTCTCAGTCTATTCCCCGGGCTGAGAGGGAGACAGTGTGCTGATTGATTTAGAGTCAGAGAGAAGGGACGGAAGTGTTCTGTTTGGATCGGCATAGCTCATCCTTTCTCATATCTGCAGAGTCGTACTGGGAGAAATCAGATGGACAAGATGAACCAAAGCTCAGCTGAGGCAGGGTCTGGAACAATAGCACTGCGTTACCTCAGGTAGGCACCTGTTCTTTTCTCTCATGATGTTTTGCTCTTTTTCTTCTTCTCTGTTATTTCTCTGTCTGCTCTTCAATTCTGTTTATTTCACACTCACACCAATTCACAGGATGGCTCTTAAATCAATGCACAGTGTCTGAAAACAATTCCAGATGGAGAGTGGCGTGCAGAATTACAGAGGAGAAATCCCCTTGTGAGACCCAGGAGAAAAGTCTTTACATGAGACCTAGTGTGTATTCATATGGCAGTCTGTTTGAATCAGAGAAAGCCTTTAAAAGGAACACACAGAGTAGAGGAAGTAATAAGAGATATCAATTATTTAAGTTGACCTGCTTTGCAAATGCCACATCAATACCAGTGATGATGATGATGATGCTGATGATGATAATGATAACGATGCTGGTGCTGGTGGTGCCAGCAGGAATACCTTGGTACGCACTGAGAAACTCCTGCTCTGCTTCGGGAGTGTTGAATTTCCTTCATTGCTCTTTTCCACTCCACTGAAGCCTCACATTAACTTATAAATATAAGCTCTTATTGAATTAGGGAGGTTATGTTCGATGTGGCATTATCATACATATTACCAGCTATGCCACTCATTTTATGATTCAGAATTGTTTTAATGGATGAGAGGTGTAATCAGTTATGCAATCGAGGTTATTGTGGTTCGCCCCTGGCTGCCTCTGTAGCACCACTGTTACTCTCAGAGTGACGGAGAGGAGGAGAATTTCAGGAACAAAGCACCACTTCTAATGTGCTTGGCATCTATGTGCTGGTATTTCCTGACATTTGTATAGTAATATGCAGGTTGTTTACCCACCTTTTACATACATACATACACACATACTCACGCACAAACTGCACATGCATATTGATTTATCAATTTGGATCCACTTAAAAATTCAAATATCAGTCCGTGATCATAAAATGCACAATTAGTACACAGCCCTTTGTCCTCATGATCCAACCTGTCACACAAGAAATGCATTTAATGAAAGACTAGGCTGTGGCTCAGTGGATAGTGTGCTGGACTTCGAATCAGAGGGTAGCAAGTTTGAGTCCCACAGCAGTCAGCATGTCGTTGTGTCCCTGGGCAAGACACTTCACCCCAAATTGCTCCTGTGGGGATTGTCCACAGTACTGCATGTATGTAAGTCGCTTTGGATAAAAGCGTCTAACAAATGACATGTGATGTAATGACGAGGCCATCCTCCCTAAGAAAAAGCATTATTAAAAGGTTCACCTGAAAAAACAAACAAAGCCAATGCGTCTTTTGTGTTAGCCATTGATAACAGGGTCTGTATGGACATGCTCTTGACTGAAGGCAACATCAGCAATTGTGTTGCATTATTAATGCAATGTGCTTGCCAGATTTTCACAAGAGAACAAAGCCTGGAATAAGGTTCTGGCCTTGCAGCATTTGTTACTTTTTTAGATTTACAATAAGATGCTCTCATTTACAAGTGAGATGCTGAATCAATGACTTTTTCACTTATTTTGTCCATCTTTAATCTGTGTTTATTTCTGTGCAGCACTTGGGGTATAACGCCTGTAAAGACACACTAGAAGCACACACATTCACAAACATCCAAGCTGCGAAAGACATTGTCACAATCTTTAAATACAAAAAAAGTTGTTGAATTATCTTATTATGACAGGCGTCTAACAAATGACATGTAAACGATTGGAGTGTGAAAGCCTGAGTGATGAGTGGCCTTGCTGTTTTTGTCTTTGGTCAATCTATTATGAATGTGTTGTCACTCAGCAGTCATTCTTTCCTCAGTGCATTTCAAAGGATGATTGCACAATACAGCCACCTTAATCAATGCATGCACCTACACATTACATCTATTCGTGGAGCTTATTTTTACCCCCTCTATAATGTATGTGATTATGCTCTTTGCACTCTCCTCCAAGTGTTTACGTCTGAGGAGCTGAGGCTGATTAACTATTACCCAAGAGGCTCTGTCTCAGTTTTCAAATCTCTCAGATCTCTCCAGCTTGTTTTTTGCATGCTGGCAGTCAATTAAGACAGTCAATTAAAACCCCCATATTCTACCTCTAATGGAATCTAATTATACAGCTTCTATTACCATCAGGTTCTATGTCCAGGCATGTAAACATGTATGCACTTATAGGTCCTCCATGCGCCTCATTTATTCACTTTTAAACCAACCTGCTGTTCATAATCAATTATAAAATGATGATGATATTTGCCATGGTTATTGCCAAAAAATACACGACACCCAGTTGTTATAGCAACCTGTTTAAGCAAAAGCTTGGAGCTGATTTTGAAACCAACTAAAATTAGATGAAGATAATTACTTTCTAGATCTCTAAGCTCTATGCAAAAAGCATGCATCCATTAGCCCAGATTCATCTTTGTGATAAAGCTGCTTAATGATCTGATATAATTATATAGAAGTTTTAAGAAATGGATTTGCCAGGGGCAAGCGGAAACTCACTAAGTTAATTAATGACAATCCCGATATGAGACAACCCTGCTGTTTTAGTGCGATAATGGTTGTGTAACTAGAAAGATCAAAAATAATTCCAAGCACAGCTGACTTCCCTCACTGCTGTTTCTCCACAGTACCAGATTAGCCAAACTGACATGGATATGTTTCACAATTCTTAAAAATGCAAAGTTAATCCACACCTGGCACAGTCCCTGGCTTCAGCTGTGAAAGTTCATATGGCTTCTAGAGAGCAAGTGTTTGGCTTTTGTGCATGATTTTTGTGCCGAATAAAATGGTTTCACCTCTATTTCTAAAAGGTCAGTGCTCTGACCACATCACTAGTTGTTCTGTTGTGTCTAGGCAACCCTTAACAGGCAAATAACAGCAAATAATGTTCTCCAATCAGCACGCCAGAGAACTTAAGAAATGTATTACAAAAGGATTTCATTTTTTTAATCAGCCTTGAGATTATTAACTGGACTCAATTTTCTTGCTGCACTTCCTAAAAAGAAAACGGCATCAAAACACGTCCCATTTGTGTAAATTCAAGGGGTCCTATTGAGGCTTTATGGGGTTTTCCTTTCCTGTAGTGTGTTATAGGTTTTCGTGGTCTGCGAAGGCTAAAATACCAAAGTTCCCTCAAGAGGGAGATTCTCTCCCACATACTCCCCCCCCCCCCTCCCTGACTGAAACGCCTTGAATAGACTCCTTTGTTTACTTCCTGAACATAATGACATCAATATTATATATAACACTCACGCTCCAATTGGCTAGCACTCCAAAACATTTTGCCGTGGCTAAGGGGTGTGTTATCTCCAAGCAGTTGACCTATCACAACAGAGCCGGCCAGCTAACCAATCAGAGCAGACTGGGCTCTGGATTCAGACGGAGGGTGAAAAGAGCTGCTGCAGCACAGGCAGGATGAGAAAAATAAAGAGCTTTTTGAACATTGAAGCATGTAAGCTTGTCACAGTAGAGGAGCAAAAGGCAAATATGAACCTGAAAATGAACACAGGGAACAGGGCCCCTTTACCGCAAACACGTTGAGTTAAACTTGAATGCAACACTTCTCTCCTTCTGTATCTTTCTCATGTTGTTTGATATGAATGTTCTGACTCTTTGGACCTTTTCACTCAGCACACCTGAGGCCTGGGGCCAGTCGCTCAGAGAATTGTTAGAACAGCCTGAGATATTTTTGTCCTTTCTCTATTAACTGGTCTGCCTATACCTGTCTATCTGAGCTGCTGCCAGTGAGTGCAGCTGTCGAACTTGACCTGCTTTGGCTTCATTTCTCCTACCATGGCAATGATGCATTTCAGGCTTATTGTTATTCATTTGGCTTGCTTCCCTCTTTTCAGCTTCCTGCCACAAATCCCATGGTAGTTCCAATTGTCTGTGTGACAGCTCTATATATAGGCCAAATGAAATGATTGAGGTTGAGAGACGGAGAGGCATAGAGGGAGATGGGAGGGGAGAGATGATATCAGTGCACTGTTTAGACATAATTGTCTTCTACTGTTAAAGTCAGATAGCTAGGCCTATAAAAGTGTTACATCTACGCCTCACATGTTTAAAATAAGAGCATGTGGATGAGAGGGAGGGCAAAGCAAAATGAGGACTGATGGTATACAATTAGTAATTAGATCTACAGGAAGTATTCTATTTCCCATCTTTGCTTCATAAGTAGCAATACATATCTGTAAAGTGTAAACTAACAACATTAAAGTAGAAAGAGACAGGTATAAATCCATTAATTTAAGGTAATTGAGTTACTTTGTATTACCTAGCTTGAGGTAAGAGTTGGAACATTGCTTTTTTATGGTTTACAGCTAACACAATTATCTGGTGATACCAAGAGTGTTAGCCATGTTAGCAGCTGTTTTAGGCTAAATGCTAAAGTTAGCACTGCATGTTCCCACCAACAACTGACAATAACAAATTGCCAGAATTAACTTTATCCTCAGAGCCACATTGTAGTCTTTACACATGTTGCTGTTTGAAGCGTACTTTGGCACAGCTTTGAGCTTAATGCTAACATTAGCATGCGATAACATCAACAGCAATAAGCTTCAGCTGAGGATGATATGAATTAGTTTTGAAGGAACATTTTAATTGTATTCTTATATCCATCACATGTCTACATTTCCATCTAAAGGTGAGACATTTTAATCAATTATGTGATCATGGTCTTGCTTAAGTTAAAGTCTTCTTAAAACCCACCTCTTCTCCTTAGCGTTTTAACATTTGGTGTTTCAACATCTTTCAGAGTGTTGCTTTTTTGCATTTAAATTGTTTTTTGTTCTTACTTGTACTTGTTTTATGGTGTGTGAGCTGAGCTGTGGTACTTTTTTGTATGCTTTGTTTTATCTATTTGCCTGTACAGCACTTTGGTCTGGAGGTTTAAAGTGCTTTATAAATAAAGTTGTATTGTATTATAAAGTCATGGAGTCACTATTAATTAGCAGGATTGGAATTGATGACACATTTAAGAAAATGTTATGGCAATCTACTTAATATTTAGCATTTAAAGAATTCCACGGAACTTGTGGGGATATTAGGGGACATTGATTCACAAAAATTACACATTCATACAAAATATAATCTTGCTCTAGCGCAAGTTGGTTGGAAAAGAGTGAAAAGGTCAATCACTTGAAACAGTTTGGTCAGCTTCTCTTTGTCCTGGGTTGGCTCTGGCAAACTGCAAGAAGGGGAGAGAAAATAGAGAGAGAGAGTGAGAAATTGGCACTATTTAGGGTCAATTTATGTCCATTATTTAACCGCTATTATGTGAGCTGACCTTCACACTTCGAGGATGTTGTGAGTTTCTAAGTGTGTGTGTTATTTGAATGTGGAATAAGTCCATTGAAACTCTGATTTGAAAGCTGGACCCTTATCAGTTTCTTGCCTCCTTCACAGCTATACAAGCTTTACATAAACACATATATAAAGATGACATAACATGAGAAAGAGACTGTGATTAACTTTAGGCCGTGGTGTAATTCTTTATGTCTTTTTACTAAATAAGTAGGAGCACAATGTGTCTTTGAGAAAAACTGACCTTCAAAAGAAATCCCTCATACTCATGTTCTCGATCTCCTGCTACTATTTTACAAACATAAATGAGAGGTGGTTATAGTCGAGAGCTGCTTAGTAGAATACATCTTCTAATAGAAACCGAGCTCTTCTAATATTCTACCTTTACTATCACGATTTAGCAGAAACTGTAATCGAGACTTACCCAAATTACGAATTGATGTGTGAATGTTAAGGGTGCCTGTATTTCTGTGTTTATGCATCAATGTGTGTACGATTGATTTGACAGGATTGAAGTGAGCAGTGTTGTCTCTTTGGAGGCAGCTGAATGCTCTCAACTTAGCATCTGTTGAAATGCTCTCATTTTATTGCCTGCAGGGCACCTCTCGGCTTATTTGAAATCATTAAAAAAAAACTAAATAAAAGGGTAAGGAATAGAATAGAATAGAAGGTAAGCAATGGCTGGAAGGCAGTCAAACATGTTTTTCAATATAAAAGTCATAATGTACCCATTGTTTAAGGCCTTTTGTATGCCATTTGAAAGGTGTTCTGAGGTATAAAAGTAATGAGACAGGCTTTCATTTTGTCACAGTGAAACAGAGCACGAGGCTATAATTAGAGAAAGACTATTATTTCATTTGGCAGGTCCACATTGTGCCTTAATTAACTACAGTGAAGGAAACGAGTGAAAACACAAGGTTTGTCAAAGTAACATTTTCACCTGACTTTTATTTTGAATTAGTATTTTCCTTCTGTAATTCATTTATGACATTTAAAGGTTACAGTCATAGTTACACACTTTCATTACCTTGGTTGGTTACATGTTCACCAATTGCACTTCAGACACTGTTGACAAAGTAAACAATATATATCTTTTGGGAAAGCCGAAATAATCCGATGGAATATTTATTTAACAATTGCTCATTGACCTGTCTGTGAATCAGTTATTTCTCCAAATTGATTATTATCTCTGTGGATTGCCTCAAGATGAGGTTTGCTTGAAGTCTTCGATAGACATTTTATTCCAAGATAATATCATTATTTTTGAATAAATAGTCTTTCTACATTACATTAAATAAGTTAATAAAAGTAAATGTCAGCTTCAGATATTCTACCCATAAAAAGGTTCTGACTTGTGAGAAAATCCATGAGCTTTAAAGCATATATGTTTGTCTAATGTTGTCTAAGAATACATCGCCATTTTGTTTTTTGGATATAGAAATCTGACAGGCATGAGAGCCTGAAGGGAAGAAAGAGGGATTATTGGGGGTTTATATATTTGCAGATGATTTAGGTGGTATGGGTTTGAATTTTTTTTTATTATGATTGCTGCCTCTGTCAACCTGTTCTGTTCCCAAATACAATAATAAGGGCCAGTTTCAACAAGAACACTTGAGCTGGCTCCACTGACATTTCTTCAAATCCTCCAGAAATTCAGATCCTACCAGAGTCCCCAACACAGGCTACAGGTAAAACAATATTTTGAGCAGCTGGACAGATTTATTGTGCAGCTCATTAGTATAACATCTTAGTTCTCATTGTCTGGAAAAAACGAATTAGTGCCGTATACCCAGCATGAGCTCTGTCTTGTATTGTGTTATTGATTTCAGTGTGAGATATGAGGAATTGACTTTTATAATTGTCGATTAGATTTCTTATTTGTGAAGCCTGGCTAAGCGGTGTGCATGTGTGCCCAATCATTAGAGGCTTTAGCATGCAGGAATAATCCATCAGAAAGCACTGATACATATCCTGAGGTTCCAGCATCTTAAATCATCGGATATTTCCAAGGTGACAATCTCTTTCCTTCAGTCCTTGAAATAAATAATGAGTAGACTTTACATTGAGAGTTTCTCCATCTATCTTGGAGACTGTAAGGAATCTTGGTGTTATATTTGATCAGGATTTATCCTTTAACGCTCACATAAAATCAATTTCAAGGACCGCCTACTTCCATCTACGTAACACTGCAAAAATCAGGCATATCTTGCCTCAAAACGATGCGGAGAAACTAGTCCATGCATTTGTTACTTCAAGGCTGGATTATTGTAACTCCTTATTATCAGGGAGTACCAAGAAGTCAGTCAAGTCGCTTCAGCTGATTCAAAATGCTGCGGCTCGTGTACTAACCAGAGTTAGGAAAAGGGACCACATTACTCCTGTTCTGGCTGCCTTACACTGGCTCCCTATAGAACACAGGATAGCATTTAAAATTCTTCTTCTCGCCTACAAAGCCCTTAATGGGCAGGCGCCATCTTAACTTAAAGAACTCATTATACCCTACTGTCCTACTAGGGCATTGCGTTCCAAGAATGCAGGGTTGTTGGTTGTTCCTAGAATCTCTAAAAGTACAATGGGAGCCAGAGCCTTTTCTTATCAAGCTCCACATTTGTGGAATCAGCTTCCAGTTTGTGTTCGGGCGGCAGACACCCTATCCGTTTTTAAGAGTGCGCTTAAGACCTTCCTTTTTGATAAAGCTTATAGTTAGGGCTGATTAGATTCAGCCCCTAGTTTTGCTGATATAGGCTTAGTTTGTCAGGGGACATCTTACTTCTTCCTTCTCTCTGTCTATACCTGTGTACTCTCATGTTCCGATTAACCCAGCTTCCCCAAATGTCTTTCTTTTTGGTGTCTATATACGCCGGGATCCGGAGTCATGGATGATCCTGCGGTCCTGTGTCCTGGATCGCGAGCCCTGGATCGCGAGTCGTGGCTGTGGTCCTGGATCATCGGTCCTGGATGGATATCCTCGTGGATTCATCTTCCTATTATACACACATGCATTTCCAAACATTTGGACTACCTATGTTGTAAATGTATTATCTTTTCAATGTACACACGGCATCTATTGCACGTCTGTCCGTCCTGGGAGAGGGATCCCTCCTCTGTTGCTCTCCCCGAGGTTTCTCCCATGTTCCCCTTTAAACTGTGGGTTTTCTCCGGAAGTTTTTCCTTGTACGATGTGAGGATCAAAGGACAGAGGGTGTCGTATTGTCATACTGATATTCTGTACACACTGTGAAGACCACTGAGACAAATGTAACATTTGTGATATTGGGCTATATGAATAAACATTGATTGATTGATTGATTGATTGATCTTAAGCCCATGTTGCCACCAATCATCCATCAGCACACAGTGTTCTGACATCTGCCAGATTTCAGCCTTTGTATTCATTCTGGAGAAGGTACACGTGAAGAAACCTGAAACACAGCTGTCATTGGAAAATAAATTAAATCGTAATGGACAAACACAGTTAAACTTGTTAATCACCCATTTATGTATGGCTCAATACCTCACCTCACTTTTAATTATGATTCAAGTAATGCATTGTCAGATGCTTCAATGCTTCTTATTAGAGAATAAAATTCAATAATTATTGCAAGCATCCATCCAAATATATAATGTTATATATATCCATCATGAATAAGTCTGGGGAAATGATATAAAGTTATATTAATGTGTTGCAATGTAAACAGTGCTGTATTAGTACAGTATCAGACATAAATACAGAAAAACAGATTATTGCCCGAAATGTTCAATAAGTGATCATCCTAATCCTAAATTGAATAATTGCACAGGTTATACATGTTGTTCAAAGTGTAACATTAAAAGAAACAAAAAAACAAACGTTAACTCTTACAAAACTACATTATTACCCAAATCAGTGTTGTCTATTAAATAACATTGTAACATTAGGGAGAACCAGTAGTGGTTAGCAGGCAGCACACAAGCTAGTTAGCGGTAGCGCAGATTAGTTTGCCGTCATGCTAGCCTTGGCTTGATTTACCCTGGTTGTGCATTTTTTAACCCTGTTTCCTGCTAGTGTACATCTCTCGCAACTTGTTTGAGATTTGAAGGAGAAGGTTTGACTTCTCCGCGCAGATTCTATGAGTTTGCTTTAAAAGAAAGAACACTCAAAACAACCAGGACGAGGGTTAAACAATAATCTGTTTTAATTATAAAAGGTAATAATGCAATACAATATAATACATTACCATACCATATAAAACCATATCATATCCGTAATGTAAGGAATATGCCTACTCCTGCCCTTGTTCACGTGCTGCTTCGACCCTCCGGTCTGGGCAGCGCGAGAAGAGAGGGCGAACAAAAAGATGAACAGGCTTTCATACCAACACACACAGGAAGGGGTGGAGTTAACTCAGCCTCCACACACACATCCCCCCACATTCCAGAGACCTCAGTTGTGTCTTAAAGGATATTTCCTTGCTCACAAAGATAACACAAAGATTTCATCTCTCATATCTCCAACTTCTGGTTACACAGACTGCTTATTATTAATACAAAGTAATTAAACCAACACATATACTATTCAAGATATGTAGACTTCCCTGAAACATGACATTTTAGAGATCTTTAAGCAGAATATACTCTCATATACCTAGCCCCCTGTCCTGCATACCTACACCTCCCCCACAGAGCAATACAACCCTGTTTACTTCCAACCAGCCCAGAATGTTTATAGCCATTTTAGTCCTCACATTTATGAAAGGATAACACAGAGAAATCAATATAAAACACAAACACAGGTATTGTTTGAACAGTATTCACTTAACTGCTACTATTGATAATTACCAGAGAAACTCAAGGGACCTCTTTTATTATCTGGAAATTGCAACAAGACTTTCTGCCATTTCAAATGTAACACACTTCTTAATTATCAGATGATAATAATCTTCAGATTTGATTAAATACCTGTCAGGTTCATTTGATATGAAACACAGAGGAGTCTTAGTGACAAAATGTCCTATTCTCCTTTTGTAAGTACTTAGGAGATGCCTCCAGTCGTCTATTTCTGGAACATCCCCAAAGGAAGAGGCTGCAGGGAGACTTGAATCATCTCAACTCCTGTCAATGTCATTTCAGCAGCAACTTGAATTACAAATGTCACCTCGGATTGTCTTCGACTACAGGGTTTTTACCTTTTTCCCCCAAATGATCATTGTAATGCATTGGAATCAGACACACCCTTTTTTTCAACGGTAGATAGTATAATCCCTGTTTCCCAGCAAACTTTTGGTCTTAATTTCTACCCTTTAAACTAGCCACAGGTCAGAGCTATTTTGACAAATGAGATTAAAAAGGAAAGTGTTCATGACAGAATGGGAGGAATGCCCACTTCAGCACACCTTATGTAATCGCCACTGGAAATGCAGGGAGCAAGGTGCAGATTAACTAAAATAGCTCGAGGATAGAAAGGGAAGAGACAGAAAGACGAGGGCGAGGACCAGAAATTTGACAATAAAATCCAGAGGGATCAGCTCTTAACATTTGTCACTCACATCAGCTTCGTGCCAGTTGCCATAGAAACCATGCCAGACGCACCGGCGAGAGACGTTTGGTGGCTGGCTGAGACATGTAGGTGATGGGTCTGTTAAAGACCGTTACATATAGTTTTATTGAACAGATTTCCCCCACATAATGCTCTTTCTTTGTGTGAGAGTGTTACCCTTAAGTCTTTTTGTGTTCTGCACTTCCAGTAGATCATGATTGAAAATGAAATTGAAGTGGCAGAAAGAAAAAGCAAAAAGCGATGAGTGTGAAAGATCAAAGCGGATATGTTCTGTATAAATTATTCTTTGTTGGTGTATTTCCTTTCTGTGAATGCATTTGTGTCCTTGCAAGTTCGAGAAAGGAACATTGTGTGTTTGTCCTCAGGTATTGTGTTTCTAACTGTGCCTTCATCATGTGTGTGTTTGTCAGTAGTCGGGAGTGTGTGCCAGTGGTTTCCGCCAGGAAGGCTTTCCCAAATGTCAGTAATTGGGTTCACAGTCTTGCTTTGCGGAGTCCTGATTGCGCTTCTGTTTTTATTCCCATCGGAGGAATACTGCAGCAGTATTTTGATTATGTTAATGTATTTCCTATACTGTAGCTCTCTATTGTTGTTTACCACACCCTCCCTTATTCGCTGATGGATTATATGAATTAAAGTTGGCTTTGAAAGTCATGATAATGCTCAGAATAAGGAGAATAATGTACAAATTGAATAAGCTTCATGCAATGTACATGCAAACAGGCCAACAGTGAAATGTACAGTATTCAATCACCTCAAACTAACATATCGTGTCTTCTTCTTTGCCTAACAACAAACTAACAAGCTTTCAGCCCAGGATACCCATCCTAGGATCTATTTGTAAGTCTATTTCTAGTAGGGGAGAGGTTTAGGGGAATTCTTGCCAGATGCTTTGATGGATAGAGTCCCTGTTGGCCTGTGAACCAGCGGATTAATGGTGATGCTCAGACAGGCATGTAGTTAAAAAGACTGCAACCCCGACAGCCAAAAAATAAATCAACAATAAACTAAATGCTTATGAAGAGAGAGCTGATACCTAGAGATGTGGAACAGACAACAAGAACATGAAGAAAGGAGAGGCACCGATAGACAAACAGGAGCTCTGGGTTTCCTTTGAATCTCTGAAACATGTTGGATATTCAGAGCTCACATTGATATCTCTTTCTTGCTCTCACAGCCAAAAATGGCAGTATCTAATATGTGCTGTTATAAGAGGAGAGGAACATGAGTTTTCTTTTGACAGTTTGGGGATTTCTGTCAGCTCACTGTTTATTATAAATCATAAAGGTCTGCTATATTTAGTACCAAACAAACAGAGTGTGTGGTGCTTATATTGACAGCTTTGGAGTTGGTTCCCAAGAGGCTGTATTATGTAAGACAGCAAAGAAAGCATTGTTGTTGTTGTTGTTGTTGTTGTTGTTGTTGTTGTTGGGCTTTACAAAAATGATGGATGTGAGATGGCAGGCGGGAAGAGCCCAGTGATATGCATGCACTTCATGCCATTCAAGACAAGCTCTTCAGATGCTCGTGGCACTGTCTCTGAATGATCGTTATTAACCTCTTGAGTCAATGATTTGAAAAGCGTAGCGTTTGAAGTGTCGGCCCTCACTGCGGTAACGAAATGTGAATTTCCTCAAACCGTCTCTAGCGGTATAACAAGCACAAAGCCAATAATGGCTCCCTGCTGTCACACCACACGACACAAGACTGTGACTCTTGGTAAAAATACAGCATTTCCAAGTTCGCGGCTGCAAATGGCCACACTGCCCCAATTCTAATAGACCACCCCCAACAAACATCCGCCGGCTCTATCTCTCCCACAGTTATGATGGAGGGGTACGCCAGGCAAACATAGTTTACACATACTCCCATCAGGATGTTATGCCACACAGTTCATCTTACTGACTGGGTTACAGGCTGATTACTTTACTTCGATAGTGATAAATGTATAACATATGTATTTGTAGAGCTCTTTTTAAGGTGCTCAAAGACACTCCACAGACTCTGGTGAAAAATAAAAAGAGAAGGCTCTGCTTTTGTGCTATCACAAGTTAAAATTGTACAATCATACCCTGGAGCAGACCTGGAGACATATCGAGAGATGTTTCTGAAATCACGTCATACTTTGAAAGCTGTAAGTTAATAGCCCTTGGTTGTGCCTCTTGTTAGCTTCTGTTCAACTCTTTCACCCCTACTCAGCTCACACATACACTCACATATACATAGTGTACAACACTACTGTATAAATGCATGGATTTTCACCCACTCCCACATTAATTTGCCTGCAGACTTCTAGCTTTGTCTGCACCCAAATCAGTAATGGTGTTGTGGTCTGTTTCGCTCACTCATACTTCTTCAGCACTTTTTTTAGTTCGAGCCTGCTATCTTTGGCTTCTGTTCTGTATCTTCTTGCAGTTGCTTTGTCCAGCTGGTTGGCACAACTTCTCAGAATCGAGGTTGGTTAATCTGTTGTTCCAAATGTAGAATATTGTTTTTATAACATGTTACAAGAGCCATAAGAAAGTGCTTCCAGTATTGAAATGATCATGTTGTATAATTACAAAGAAGCGCCACTGTAAAAGAGAGCAAAAATATTTCTCAAGGATTTGCTAAAAATTGTTTTCCAAGAAACGAAGAATAAAGTGGGACGAGAGTGATTTTATGAAGCAGTAACAGTCAAATCAAGTTCCTCTGTCAATTTAATTTTCCTCCACGGCACACTCAAAGTCGAGGTGATGGGATTAGCCAGAGTTGAAGAGATTTAATGATGATCAATCATTTAGTCATGCATATTACCAAAACGGCTGTTCTTGACATCACTGTCAGGGTCAGTGACTTTATGAGGTGTATAATTGCCTTGACCAGTAGTGACCGTTGGCAGGAGATACAGGTTTATTGGAGGGGCTGTGCCTATTTAAGTCCCATAATGCAACATGCAACTAAGGTATGAAAAGATGATGTCATTATTAGATCTATTGAAGAAGAAATAACTTTATAACGACTGTGATTCTGTCCTTATCCATGCAGGATTTCAGTCTCCTTCTTATTGCAGTGACACAACTGACAATTTATGAAAGAAAAAGAATATCATCAGTTTAATAGCTGCCAGTTGGCCGTGCTGATACAAGCCTGTGGAGTTAAACTGAGGCGATGAAGCAGTGGCAGCAGGAGCAGGCTTTGCGTGACGGCTCCTCCTCCACATCACACCTCTATGGTGTGAGGCTTACACATCTGTTCTGTACCTCCTTCCCCTCCTGCTGCTGTTGCTCTTTCACCACCTAATCATTTCAGAGGGAGGTGAGGAAGATTGACTGTAACGCAGGCATGTTCAGACTCACATAAGCACCATTTGAAGACTATATAACGCAGACACACCCATCCAAAAACAAATCCTACAACCCATACTACCCCCTGCTAGTCTCCCAGGGCTGCACAGCTTGTGTGACATTCTGTTGTAATGTATGGGAAATGCCACACATGCATACATTACAGCTAAGCCTGACGGTTAAAAGCCATTGGGGACCGGAGGTTTCTGCTGCTCTCATGGACCTTCAACAGACAATCTCTACTGTCAGTAAAGGACGACGCCAAGGTCGGGTCAAGAGCTGTGGGAAAGTTTGATCAGCAGGTGGAATTTAGTATGCATTTCTGAAGTCATGAGGCTGCTACATCTATAACAAGTGTGTGTGTGTGTGTGTGTGTGTGTGTGTGTGTGTGTGTGTGTGTGTGTGTGTGTGTGTGTGTGTGTGTGTGTGTGTGTGTGTGTGTGTGTGTGTGTGTGTCAATAACACGCCACTATGCCACAGGGGCTGACTAATTGCTTGTCTGAAATGATACTTGACTGCAAGAACATTTTGTTGTTTGTGTGATTGACTCGCGTCTCACTCTAGAGCAGGGGTCTCAAACTCAAGGCCGGGGGGCCAAATCCGGCCCGCGACTTCATAATAATATAATATGTTTATAATACGTTTATAATATAATATGCCCAGAAACGACATGTCCCACAACGCATCTCGTTTTATGACATGCGCACTGAAGAGACTTGCAATTATTTGTCCTGGACTTCTGCTTTAAGTTATTATCCTATCTGATAATAATCCAATTCAGAGGCAATAATGTAATATAATACATTATTTTATATATATATTATATATTTATATAGTTACAACCGGCCCTTTGAGTGCAACCTTTATGCAAATGTGGCCCGCGATGAAATTGAGTTTGACACCCCTGCTCTAGAGTGAATATGCTCCTGTTTTATCAATGTTTATCATAACGTCTGGCTGCTCTGCTTTCATTATAGGAAACTCACTGGAGTCTTACTCTCCCGCTCCTCAGCCGTATTTTAAACTTCCTCATCATGATTTTTATTCACAGCGTCTCAGAAGAATACTCTCTTCATCATCTCTGCCATCAGCCTTGGTCTCAAGTTGCAACTCTCACACATTTCTCCCCGCCACCTGCCACCAAAGCAGCGGAAACACACCCACACATGAACCCACGCATAAGCATTAATGCACATGCCAGCGTATCTGTGAAAGGTCGGCTGAATGCCAGTTTAGATGCACTGGCCCTCTGGTCCCTCTCATGGTTCCCCCTACCGCTGTGCTCATCAATTATACACGGCCTGTCAGTGTGTGTGTACGTGTGCAGGTGTGAGGCTGTAGTTGTGAGAAACAAAAGCTTGTTTGGTGTGAAGGCTTCAGGCCAAAATGAGGGTGGGAGACCCAGAGAAGCAGTGGCAGTTGGAGTTGGAGGCTGTATTTACTCATTGATATGATCTTTGCCGTTTGTGTGCTGCATGCGTTCTGTATCTAATTGCCTTTCAGTTGACCCACCTGCATTTGCCTTATGAAACAGGCAACATTGTTTGCGTGGTGAAAGAAAGAGAAGAAGATCACCTATTCACACATGGCCAACACACACACATACACAGGATGAATATAGGTAGAAAGAGAGTAAGCTGTTTGTGCAAAGGAAGAGTTTTCAGCAAAAGCAGAAGCATGTTATTTTCCATTTAGTCTCCCCTGGCTTTGCATGGAGAGTCTCCTGTCTTACATGTCTTGGCAATGCTACAACAGAGCCCTTAAACGTGTGAGCATGAAGCAGATTAGTCTTTTGTATGGCAGGAGACAGGCATTATGCTCAAGCACTCATAACCCACGCTGCACCCCTGAACTCCAGACTCTTCATTTTGATCACTAGCCAAAGCCTTTTTCTCTGCTCTTGATAAAATGTTCTTCCGGAGAATAACTACAGATTGCAGAAGAAGAGCTCTGATTTCAGAATGTTATTATCAAGGGCCATATTTAGAGTGTTGAGCATGTATTGAGCTTGACCATAGAAACAAAGTAAAATACAATCACTGGTCGTAATAAACAAGTTGACCTCTTGATTGGCCCTTTGTGTGACCTTCACTCTGGATTAAATTAAGATGAGTTCTCTGTTAATATTATATGTCATTGTCCTTTAGCTCTCAAGTGGTTTAATCTCAATTTTTAGTATAAAAATCTAATCTAAGAATTATTTTGCTGTCTGATTTACCACCTTGTGAAACTCGCCTTGTGTGAAGAAAACTTTCTGCGACAGCTAGTAGATGCCTTTGATGTGTTTTTTTCTGGTATTTTCTGATCTGTATAGTTGCAATTACTAATATTTTGCCAATTGTAACCAGCACCTTTAACATGTAGCAGCATAGCGTTCATTTAAAACATGCTCTGGTCACCTGGCTAGATGTTAGTCCAGTATACCTTTGGTGCTGGGGAGGTAGCATACAGCAGAGCTTTTTCTTTTTCTTTTGCAACATGCTTGCAATGCTGCCAACACGGTTAGCTGGAAGATGCTAAAACACTAGAAGCTACTCCTTTCATATAACATTACTAATATGATCCGTTATTCATATTAACCGTTTTGATCTCATGTCATAAAACACAAACACATCTGTTAACTTATTTAAATTGTTTGTGCATTATCATTATAGGCTATCTAACGCTGAGGTATGCTGATTACTCAGCCTCTTGTAGAGCCTGAGTACAGTGTGTGACTCATACTTCACATGATAGCACAACAACATAATCTGCATGACAAAAGGGTTTCCACATCTCGGATCCAGGAACCTTGGATTACCACAATACATCCCCTCTAAGGCCCCGTCCACACGGACACGAAACGGGTTGTATCTGCTACACTAACACTAAGAAAGTAGATCACATCACTCCTGTTCCGAAGTCTTTACACTGGCTTCCTGTGTGTCAAAGAATAGATTTCAAAATACTGCTGCTGGTTTATAAAGCACCGAATGGTTTAGGCCCAAAATACATTTCTGACCTCCTGCTAAATTATGAACCATCCAGATCTCTCAGGTCTTCAGGGACTGGTCAGCTTCCTGTCCCCAGAGTCAGAACTAAACCTGGAGAAGCAGCGTTCAGTTATTATGCTCCAAATATCTGGAACAAACTCCCAGAAACCTGCAGGTCCGCTACAACTCTGACTACTTTTAAATCCAGGCTGAAGACTTTTCTTTTTGTCGCTGCTTTTAATTGAACTATTCACATCTTAAACTGCACTGTAACTTTTATCCATGTATTTTTTCTTTTAATGTTTCTTTTATTATCTTTTCTTTTTAATGACTGATTTTAAATGCCATTTTCTTAATGTCTTTCGTTTTTTGTAAAGCACTTTGAATTGCATTGTGTTGAAAGGTGCTATATAAATAAACTTGCCTTGCCTTACAGTTCTCTATTGTATGGACGGTTCGTTCACACGAGGCCGTAACAGATCTGCGGACGAAACGCTCTGGGGGGGGGCGTAACGGCTCCGTGTGTATGTCCCATACGATCATTTCCTGATAACGATGAAGCGATAGCCCCGCCTCTCCCCACCTCTGCTGCTCACTGCTGTTAGTGCAAAATCTACAGCTCCTCTACCACAACCATCAGCAACAAGTGGACATGGAGAACTACATGAACTACATGTTGCTAAATCCACCTTGGAGAATAAACAGAAGGGCAACCATGGCAACCATGCTCAGGGGGTCTTCTTCGCTGCTTTTGGTGTATTTTGTGGCGGAAGTACAGCGATACTTACAGGCCCGGCATATGTACTACAGCGTCTCCAGCGGGTCGAGCGGTCTCGTGTGGACGGACACGTTTCTTGATCCGATACCGTGTGGACGGAATATTTTTTTGATATCGAATTCGGTTAGTTTTAGTTTTCGTCTCCGTGTAGATGCAGCCTAAGTGCTGACTGATTATTGTTGTTTCTCAACCCGTAGCTTCATCTTGTGCTGTGACTGATAAGAATTAAACAGGGGAAAGAAGCATTATCATAAAACTGCCTCATTGCAAAGGCTTCCAATAAAAACAAAGATAACATCTGGTACATTTTCTTCCTTGGAGAAGCCATGGTGTGGGTCTCTTCAGCAGGATATTAGATGTTAACACTGACTTAATGTTAGCTGCACTGCACATTTTGATATTGCACTACCAAGCATTTATCTTCTGAAAGTTTGACGGGGTATTACATTTTTTAATAAGCAGTTATTCATATTGTAACCACAGTTATCTTCATATATTTTCAAAATCTATAGCAATATGCATGTAAATAATAACATAACTTGTAATTTCCATGTGTATTATTTGTCCTTTGCTTATTTTCTATGTCCTTTCCATCAACTTGGCCTTTCTTGTACACTGTGTTCCCTCTCTGTTACACTATGTGGTGTAACTAACCAACTGTGACATCTGGATCCAAATGGGTGTGAAGGATGTAGACAGAAGCCCCTTGGGATTAACCAGAAATACAGAAACAGTATCATGTTGTTCCTTTCCAGCCGGTTTCAGTGGCCATATCAATTCCAAGTTAACATTAGCTACATAATGATAGATCATACTAGACACTGATTAAACACTGGCTCATCTGTCACAGTGAAACATTGTTTTCTTGGTTTACAGCCGGGAGAAAAGCATTTATTTGGCCACATACAGCAGAGAGGTCTTAGGAAGATTGCTCTCTTCATGGCAGGGTTTCATTAGTCTGACTTGTTCCTTTGTTTCTCAGCATCGCTAATGGCAGTGGTTCTAATTATGCTGTGTCGATTTCTCCTCCCCTGTTCCTCGTATCTGCTGCCTCTCCAGCTTTCCCATCTATCCTTCAATTATTTTCGTTATCTTGCCATTATAGTTTAGACCTCTTTCTTTTAGCCAATTTTTCCCTTTCTATTGTATCCCCACAGAGCGATAATGGGGATTTTACTACAACTCCAGACTGCATCACTCTGGGTACCTTTTTTCACCATTAGTGTGAAGGCTTGCTAACATTCAGAACTATGTTGGGGTCTGATTCCTGCACAACATGATGCCACTCCTGAAAGACTACCCGTGGGTCTATGTGCTAAAAACATAATTTATACTGTATTGTTTAGCAAATGTTTATTGTTCTGTGATCTTTGCTAATGCCTTTTAAAACATTTGTCCAGTTGGTTTGGGCTGGGGAAATGTCTGTTTGCAAACAACAACAACCCAACAGATATTAAAATATAAAATACTACTTTTAGGTTTTAGATGAAAATGGAAGGGTGCATGATAGGCAGTTTGTATGGGTAGGAAGCCCATACAAACCGCAGTAAGGGAATGTGTCTTTGCACTTGGATGTAGTGTTGAGGTCATACCATTAACCCTCTCTGTAAACGCTCTCCACGAGCTTACAGGATTGAACTCACAATGCTGAACACCAGGAAGAGGAGACAGAGTTTATGTGGTAAAAAAGCATGCTGGGTGAGAAGTTGGGAGGTCTCCAGGGCTGAGGGGAGCTTGGGCAGAGCTACACAATGGGCACATTTGGAGAAACGGTCAATAATGGTTAGAACCGTATTGTTTCCTTGTGAGGGGGGTAGACCGGTGACAAAGTCCAGTGCTATGTGTGACCAGGGTCGACTAGGGATTGGAAGGGGTTGAAGCAATCCTGCAGGTCTATGATGAGAGGCCTTGCTCCTAGCACATGTAGTACAGGCTGAAACGTACTCCTTAGTGTCCTAGTCCATTGTTGGCAACCAAAGCTGTCTCCGGAGAAGGGAGAGTGTGCGGTTGGCACCTGGGTGATTGGCAAAACGGGAGTTGTGGACCCACTGCAGCACTTGGGAACGGACAAACTGACGATTGGGCGAACCGCTACCAGGGTCAGGTTGCTCCAAAAGCGCCCTGAGTTACTAATTTCCCAGGTAAGGGCCGCCACCACACAACTCCGGGGGAGAATAGAGTCCAAGGAGGTTACAGGACCCTCAGAATGAAACGATCTGGACAGGGCAACGGGCTTAGCATTCTTCGAACCAGGGCGATATGTCAGGGAGAAATTGAAATGACCAAAAAAGAGGGCCCATCTGGCTTGCCGGGAGTTTAGTCGTTTGGCTGACTGGATGTACTCGAGGTTCTTGTGGTCAGTCCAAACAAGAAAAGGCTGTTCACTTCCCTCAAGCCAGTGTCGCCACTCCTCCAATGCCATCTTCACCGCCAGAAGCTCTCTGTTTCCCACATCATAATTTCTCTCAGCAGGAGAAAGACGACGAGAGAAAAAAGCACAAGGGTGAAGCTTATTGTCTGGCCCTGCAGTCTGGGACAGAACAGCGCCAACCCCGAAGTCAGATGCATCTACCTCAACAACAAACTGCTTGCTTGAGTCTGGCTGGATGAGAATGGGGGCAGAAGTGAACAGGGACTTGAGAAGAAAAAAGGCATTGTTAGCATCTGTTGTCCAGGAAAACTTGACTTTGACAGAAGTGAGACTGGAGAGTGGAGCTGCTACCTTGCTATAGTTCTCGATGAACCGGCGATAGAAGTTGGCAAAACCCAGAAACCTCTGCAGCTCCTTCCGAGTTGTGGGGACTGGCCACTCAGAGACAGCTAGAATCTTTCCTGGATCTGCCTCCAACTTGCCTTGCCTGATGATGTAACCAAGAAAACTGACCCGTTCCTGATGAAACTCGCATTTCTCAGCCTTGACGAACAGCTTGTTCTCAAGCAGCCTCTGTAGAACCTGACTGACGTGGTCCTGATGTTCCTCCAGGCTCTTTGTAAAAAATCAAAATGTCGTCGATGTAAACAAAAACGAATCGGTTGAGGAAATCTCGTAGGACATCATTTACAAGGGCCTGGAAAACAGCTGGGGCACTAGAGAGTCCAAAGGGCATGACGAGATATTCAAAGTGACCAAGGGGGGTGTTGAAGGCTGTCTTCCACTCATCTCCTTGGTGAATTCGAACCAGGTGGTATGCATTTCTGAGGTCGAGTTTGGAGAAGATGGTGGCACCTTGGAGAGGTTCAAAAGCTGAGTTAATCAGGGGAAGTGGGTACTTGTCTTTAACTGTATTTAACCCACGAAAGTCAATACAGGGTTGGAGTGATTTATCCATCTTGTCCACAAAGAAAAAGCCAGCACCCAGAAGGGAGGAAGAAGGACGAATTATTCCAGAAGCAAGGGAGTCACCGATGTATTTCTCCATGGCCTCTCTCTCTGGCCGAGACAGATTATAAAGTCTGGTGGTAGGTAAAGGAGCCCCAGGTAGCAGATTGATGGGACAATCATAGGCACGATGAGGAGGTTGAGAGAGAGAGCTTTATCCTTGTCTAAGGCCCCACTCAGGTTGTGGTAAACCTCAGGAACACCAGACAAGTCTACATTAGCTGAGACACATGGAGCAGGCATAGGATTTACAGGAACGGGAGGCACAGCAGACTGTAAACAGTTAAGGTGGCACGACTGATTCCATTCTATGATTCTCCCTCCAGCCCAATCAATATGTGGATTGTGGATGCGAAGCCATGGGTAACCAAGAACCAAAGGAGTTTCAGGGCGGAAATAACCTTCAGTTGAATTTCTTCTCTGTGATTTCCAGAAATTAACAGGGTTACGGGTTGTGTCTGCTGTGTAACCCTAGACATGCTTTTACCATTTAAGGCATAAGCAGTCAAAGGTTCCAGTAATGTTTCCAAGTTTAGACCCAGCTGCTTAGCTAGTTCAAAGTCCACAAAAATATCCTCAGCACCAAAGTCAATGAGGGCAGAGAGGGGCAAGGTCTGAGAGTTAGGACAAAGTCTGAGAGTTAGGACAAAGTCTGAGAGTTAGGACAAAGTCTGGCAGGAATCAGAAAATGGCTCAAAGTTGGGGCTACAATAGGTGTAGGTTGTGGACTCGTCAGGACCCCCAATTTCACTGACGAGCCCCTGCGTTTGGGCGGACAGGACAACCAGAAAGGATATGCCCAACTTTACCACAATACAGGCACTCTCCAGACCGCAAACGTCGAAGGCGCTCCTCAGGGGATAATCCGGCACGTCCCAACGGAATTGCTTCTTCCTTAGCAAAGGTGGGCACGCGATGTGGTGAGGTGTAGCCAGATGGTCTGGACTGGGAGGGGGCAAACTGGGGTGAGATGTTTGGCTTACTTGGCAAAACAAAAGGTGAACGCTGCGCTCGCTCCGCACGGCGCTCCCGCAGCCGGCTGTCGAGACGAGACATCAAGGAGATTAAGGATTGGAGATCAGCAGGCTCATCTCTTGCTGCCAGCTCATCCTTCAGTTGATCCTTCAATCCCCTAACAAACACAGTCCTTAAAGCCACCTCGTCCCATCGGGCTTCTGCCGCCAGCGTGCGAAACTCGATAGAGTAATCTGCAATCAGGTTCGAGTCCCTTGTTGTAAATTTAGCAGACGACTAGCAGCTGAGACAGAGTGGTCGGGGTGATCAAAAATTATAGATCATAGTGAAAATGAGCAGAAAAAACTCCAAAGGAAAGAGTGTCATAATCCACAGATGAACTCAATGCTTCGGCCCAGGTTAAAGCTCTTCCACGAAGCAAACTCAACACATAGTTAATCTTAGTCACCTCAGAAGAAAAAGACAAGGGGCGCTGGCGAAATACCTTGCTGCATTGAAACAGAAATCCTCTGCATTTCTCCACCTCTCCATGGAAAGGCTCAGGGTCAGCAATGGGAAAATCCCAGCATGGAGTAGAATCCAGAGGTGGATTGGAGGGGGCAGGAAATGCAGCAGAAGACGTCAGGGTAGAGATTTGAGCAGCAAGGTTTGAGATGTGTAGTGCCATGGACTGATTGCTGTCAACTAAGGGTTGGATCATCTGCTCATGTTGGCCCAGAAGATTTCCCTGATGAGAAAGGGCATGCTGAACAGCGGCGGGATCCGATCCTGTGTCAGCGGAGTTCATTTTGACTAGTTCGTACCAGAGGTGTGGACTCGAGTCACATGACTTGGACTCGAGTCAGACTCGATTCACCAATTTGATGACTTTGGACTCGACTTGACAAAATCACAAAACACTTGCGACTTGACTTGGACTTGAGCCTTCTGACTTGAGGTGACTTGATAATTTAATTCAGAGGTCTCCAACACGTAGATCGCGAGATGCCGCTAGAAGAGCAGACTCCCGTCGGGGAGAGCAGAATCTCCAGCCGCTCCTACTCTTGCGGAGAATACTTGCAGGCAGGGGCGGGTCTTTATTTAGCTGGGCCACCATGCGGCCAATCATATACGAGGACACACTAGGATCATACCATTATGTAAAATAAGGGTGGGGGGCACAGCATGTGTAGTGGTACAGGCCAGCTGCACAGAGCGACGGATTTAAATGCAAGCACGTCGGAAAAAGTCAAGAAATTAGCAAAAACCGAAAAAAGAAGCAGCATCTGGCTGCTTTTCAATGATATTGGAGAAATCAAAGCTGATTGCAGGATTTGTAAAATTAAAATAACCTTCAGAGCAGGTTTTTTTTTTGGTAACCACTCAGGATTTATTGCCAGAGGTGGGAGAAGTTCAGATCTTGTACTTGAGTAAAAGTACCTGAGTGAAGGAATACTCGGTTACAATAAAAAGTCCTGCAATCAAAATGTTACAAGTAAAAGTACAAAAGTATTAGCATCAAAATATAGTTAAAGTACCACCTGCAGAGGGATCTAGATTCAGGTGTTCTTTTCCCCATAGAGACCGCCTCGTTGCACATTATCCCTTGCATAAAGATAGATTGTGGGTCCCTTATAACATGTTGTACACAGTGGAAATAAACATTCTGGTTACCTCAACATCAGGGATCTTATCAATTAAACTCCTTCTGAATCAATGAGCCGAGGATTCTGAGCTGGCGAGAGTTTACCGGTTGGAGCTGGTGTGCGTGGAAGCACGGGGGAAACACCTACGAGGAGAGCCGGGGATCCAGAGCTGGCGAGAGTAGACAGGCTTGAGCCGGTGTGCGTGGAAGCATGGAGGAACACAGACGAGGGGTTGATGGCTGGACGTGGCAGGCAGAGGAGTAGGCAGACGGATACTGGACAGAGAGAGCACAAGGTAAGGATAACAAGAACACAGAGAGTATAGTTTAGCTTAGTGATGTTACGTATTGCGCCGAGGCTTCTGAGCGTGTGTCGAGTAATCCCCGAAGCTTTTTGTGAAGCATGTATCGAGGCCAGGGGTGGGTGGATCGATCCCAAAATATCGATACTTTCGATATTACGTTACGTTTCAAAATATCGATACTAGAGCCATAGGATCGCTACTGTTATACTTTTTTTCTATTCTCCTCTACTCGTCAATTTCTTCAAAAAACTATGTGCAGACGAACACTATATAATAATAATAATACATGGGACTTTTATAGCGCTTTTCATGAAACTCAAAGACGCTTTGATAGAGAATTAAGAAGAGAAAAAAAGACGAGAAAACAAAAAAAACAAAAAAAATAGATAACAAAGAAATACAAAAAGAGATAAACAAAACAGAACATAGGGGGGAGGGGGATGGTCAGTGGTTGAATGCAGTGTTGAACAGGTGGGTTTTGAGTGATGTTTTGAATGCTGTGAGGGAGGAAGAATCTCTGATGGATTGGGGTAGTGAGTTCCACAGGGTGGGTGCAGCAACGGAGAAGGCTCTGTCGCCCCAGGACTTGAGGTTGGTCCGGGTGGGGAGGGACAGGAGGTTGGCAGTAGCAGAGCGGAGGGGGCGAGTGGGAGTGTGTCTGTGGAGGAGGTCAGTCAGGTAGGATGGGGCCAGGTTATGGAGGGCTTTGTATGTCATCAAGAGGATCTTGTACTGAATTCTCTGGGGGATGGGGAGCCAGTGGAGCTTGATGAGGATGGGTGTAATGTGTTCACGGATTCGGGTGTGGGTGAGTAGACGGGAGGCGGAGTTCTGGATATATTGAAGTTTTTTGAGGATTTTTGCCGGTGAACCATAGAGGAGGCTGTTGCAATAGTCCAGACGGGAGGTGATGAAGGCGTGGATGAGGGTTTCGGCAGCAGTGGGAGAGAGGGATGGACATAGACGGGCAATGTTTTTGAGGTGGAAGAAGGCTGTCTTTGTGATCTGTTTGATGTATTTGTTGTAGGAGAGGGTTTGGTCAAATATGACGCCTAGGTTCCGGATGTGAGGGGAGGTTTGAACTGGGAAGCCGTCTATGTTGAGGGTGAAGTTATGGATAGGTGTGGTGAGCTTGTTTTATCCAATGATTATTATTTCAGATTTATCGCAGTTGAGTTTCAGGAAGTTAAGTTGGAGCAAGGATTTTATTTCAGTGATGCAGTTTGTCAGAATGGAGTGGGTAGCAGTGGAGATGGACTTGGTGGAGATGAGAAGCTGGATGTCGTCGGCAAAGCAGTGGAATTGAAGTCCATGACGGCGGATTATGTGACCAAGGGGAAGCAGGTAAAGGATGAAGAGGAGGGGGCCGAGAACTGAACCTTGAGGGACACCTTGGGGGAGAGGAGCGGTGGGGGATTTGCAGTTATTGATGTAGATGAACTGGTATGCTCTTTTCTTCTCTCTCCACTGCTGTCCTCTTCTCCTCGATGCTCCCTGCCTGAACGCCGATTATCAAGCTGACTGACAGCAGCCAGCAGGGCAGGACAGCAGCAGCCAGCGACTCGCGAGTGCAACACACACACACGCATGATGGCTGAGAGAAAGAGCAGCGTTGTGTGGAGCAATTTCACAACTAGCAATTAAAACTTAGCGAATTGTGATGTGTGCAAGAAGACAGTTCGCTACTTTGGCCACTATGTATTGTTATTTTTCATGTTTGCACTTTAAATTTGCAAAAGTAAAACGTTTATTTGTCTATAAAAACTGTCCTGTCTTTATTCATGAAAATTAATTCAGATTTAGTCTCTTTATGATGATTTCAGATAAAAAAATGATGTCATGCAGCTCTCCCCTATATGAAAGTAGATAAGACGCTTTTCATTTAAAAAAGTATCGGTATCGGCGATACTGGCCCTGAAATACTTGGTATCGGATCGAATCCAGATTTTGTGGTATCGCCCACCCCTAATCGAGGCTTGTATCGTTTTGGGCCAGTGACGTCTTCGATAACAAACTAAGCCTCGCTGCCTGTCGATACCACGTGACTGCTTCATGAAGCGATTCAGATCGGTTGAACCCTGGTTGAACCACAGCGCTCATATTACCCATGGATGTATAATAAGAACCATATAACCCCTCCTGTACCCGGGCCCGGTAACACGATGGAATTAAGAGAGCTCAGACCCTCACTTATATAGAGGTCGGAACATGTCATAAGTATAAATAGATACAAGCATAAATAAATGTAGGAATAAAAACATGAATAAATAAATGAATAAATACAGGAATAAATATGGTCCAGTGTTGTCAGGGAGATTTAGTGTGTGCTGTGGCTCAGCTGGAAAGCAGTTGACTCATACCGCAGGGTCCCTGGTTCAACGATTGAACAATACGTCTTTTTTGTTGTTTATAAAAGCTGCAGCTAAATGAGATAATGTAGTTAATAAATGTATTCTTTGATATGGTTTAGCCTTTCTCCGGCTACAACATGGTTAAGTTTATGAATATTATTAAGGAATACAAATCCCTCTTTGCAATGTTTACCAGCCTCCTTAGGATTTTCAATCACAATCATTCAACTGGAATAAAAATAATATTGTTAACATGAAAATATGATTACATGTTCGTTGTTTAGAGTTATTCTAAGGCTTTACTCATTGGGAACTCGGTATGAGATAGAGCACACTGTTGTGATGTCCAATCTGCCTGTTTTACACACTTTCACCAACAGGGGGTTTGTGTTCAAATGAAGCTCATGATGAAGCCTCATGAGATGAACCCTTTTGCGAACCAATTGGCTGGAAAGCTTCATAAGGCTTCATCTCGCCATCACTAATTTAGCTACAGCGAATTTACCAAGTCGTATTACCAGCGTGGTGAAACGACGAACTGGTGAATACTGGATAGAGGAACCGGGTATATATGCAGGTGAAGGTGAGTAGTTGTAATCCGGATGATGAGCAATAGCTGAGGAGATGATTTGGCGGGAAACAGAAGTGGGTCAACTACGCCCAGCCAGGAAGACAGACACACAGACAGACAGACAGACAGACAGACAATAAGACAATAACAAACACAAAACAAAGGGGAGAAGAAGGAGGGAGAACTGCAAATACTCACAGTAAAACTAAATGTGGGTAAAACGGAAAGAAATAAACAAATCAATTAAAGGAAAGAGGGGAATTAGTCCATCTCTGATAAATTGCTCACAACAAGATATGAAAACAACTTGTGAATGCATGTGGCCACATGGTCACAGCCCCATGGTGAAGCTCTCAATCAACACATCAATTACAAAAACTGAGGAGAGCTTTGCACCACTTATTTAGCATGCAAGCTCACGGGGTATTCTAAAATTGAATTTGGCTTATTTCTGGGCAGTTTTGCTATGTGTGGCAGCAGCCGCAGAATGGATGATAGGTGAATGTATTTGTTTAAAGTTAGTTTGATTACACAATTCACAATTCCGACAACGCCACCTTGGGAGTTTCACCCAAGGAAATATTAACAGGTTTTCAGTTATAGATACACAGGTTCGAATACTAATGTAGCAGGAGACGTGTTTTCAATTTATCAAAAATATATTATTTTATTAAGCACAGGTCAATAGCTAAAATGCAGTTTAAAACAGTCACACAGGGCTATAACACAAAGGGGGGAATGAATTAGGGGCTGAGGCTTACCAGTGGGGGGGATAGGGTCGACGAGTGAGTGGAGGGATCCCCAACAATCCAAACTTAAATCACCCCAATCATACGTGCAGGCAATCAAATCCCGGGGAGCACATCATATGAAAAATGGCTAAGTGAAATATTTTCTTCTAGCATTCTCTTCAAGGTTGGTCACATGACTCTGGCAGCATTGTTGCTATGGCACTTGGCTGTCCATAAGTGGCACACGAGGGAAGAAAATGAGGTCACCTTTTCGGTTCATCATCTGCTGGCTGCAAAGAAGCTATATTGGGTTTTTATATTAAAGTATAGCCAACGGACATTTGTTGATACTGTGCAATGCAGTCAGTCTATATGGATCTGTTCCGATGTCCAGAAAGTGGATATATGGCCATAAATATCTCTCGAAAAACAAGCTTTGTCTCCTAAAATACATAGCAACTGATACATTGTTATTTTACTTAAGGTCACTGAAAACAGATAGGTCATCAGTGTGTCGTTTCCTGGCCGGCGGCTTTTAAAATTGAGTTATCTATCCTGTTCTTCCTCCAGTAACTAAAGGACAAGACCCTGCCTGAGTGGAAATGGATAGGATGTGACAACGCATGCTTTGTATTTCGTTATGCGGATGGCCTCTGGCTTCAAACTGAGGGAGCTAGGTTGGAAGAAGCGGAGGCAGAGGTTATAAATGGATATTCAGGATAACTGGGTGATTGGATTAAAGACCATTGGAGGGGGGATGATGTAACCTGTAGGCATGTGAGTGTGCCACTCTCATGTTTTGTGTATCTGTGTCATGTGTGGTTGACCCTCCATCTAGATAATCATCCTTATCCTTTTGCAACCACATGTGAAGTAGACCTGACTAATGGATAAACATTTATGGCTTGATAGAACAAACACTCACAGGAAATATAGCAAAAACATGAGCTAGCCAACACCTGTGGCTTTAGGTAAATATGATCATGTTCATGGTTTATGTGTCCATGGTGAGTGAAGGATGAAATAAGTTAGGAGAGCAAAATGCTGAAGCCACTGATTGATATTATCTAAAGAATGTCTGTCTCGTCGCACCGGATATGAGGAACAAGAGCAGACAGCTAAACGGATTAACCCTGATTTAAAAGAATGATGCTGCTGGAGACAGTTTTATGGATGTGACTGTGTGTGTCCTCTCTCACACACACACTACAGCCAGTCCTAAATAATTACCAAAGGAGGCTTGAAACAAAGTGAATCATGCCATCCCGATTTGATAAGAATTGAGCAGCATGAAGAGGCTCACGCTGGACAGTTAGAATGACACTGTATGGAGACTCAAGGCCAGCTACTATCTGCCAGCTGAGGCGGCTTATGAGACACTCCCCTCACTTTGGCACCTGATCCTCCTGCCCATCAACAAATTATGCAGAAGGAAATAATATTATGTATCTTTATGCCTCCAGCAATGTGATTTTTATAGCAGTCGGGCACTGTAAACACCTTGTGATTCTTATTTATGTTTTTGGCAAGCTATGCTGTGATTTATTCATTTTTCCATGAAGCAACCTCTGTTATAAAAAGGAAATGCTGTGTAATCCACACTGCAGTTGCGATACTTAAATAGATTGGTACCTTTCCATCTGCACACTTACATAGTGTGACATAGGCAGTGGCGTTTTTATATGTACAAAAGTGGTGGGGCACACAAAACTTAGATGTCTATATATAAGCTCCTGCAGTGACGTGCAGTGAGGTTCATGGCTGGCTCTGACTCTTCAGGTTTACAAATATTATATTTGGCCCTAAATCAAAATATAATATTATTTTCAAAAGCTTTTTTAGTCTGATGCTTTGATTAATTTTAAACAGACAGTTCAACAAAAGGATACCCACAAATTGTAATTTTGTCATTTAAATATTGAATTGTTCTCTCTTAGTAAGATCCCATTTTCAATAAAATGGTGGTCTTACCTTGACTTGAAGATGAAGTCCATTTGTCTTATCCTTCTGGACAAAAATCTCTATTACTTTTTTGTAAAAGTCCTCCTTATCTTCTTGTAGTTTCAAAAGTTGAATCATAAATCTAATCGATAGATTTATGATTAAAAAATTATAAAAGTAGGGTAGACATGTGGATATTATCCGGCTGAACAAAACGTGCATTTATCTAACAGGTACGTTTCCCACAGATCTTATTTTGAGCTATTTTCTAAAATCCTATGGAGAAATCTCATTGCTTTTTTGTTGAGGGAAGCCATGCGCAGCTTACTTCCTGGTTTTAGGACGCGTCACTAAAGCTCTCTCGTCTGCTACACACACTACACTTTTCGCGGCACACGTACTTACAGCCAATCATCCATCCATCCATCCATCTTCTCCCGCTTATCCGTGGTCGGGTCGCGGGGGTAGCAGTTCCAGCAGAGAGCCCCAAACTTTCTTTTCCCTGGCGACATCAACCAGCTCTGACTGGGGGATCCCAAGGCGCTCCCAGGCCAGCGAAGAGATATAATCCCTCCACCTGGTCCTAGGTCTACCCCTTGGTCTCTTCCCAGCTGGACGTGCCTGGAACACCTCCCTAGGGAGGCGCCCAGGTGGCATCCTAACTAGGTGCCCGAACCACCTCAACTGGCTTCTTTCGACGCGAAGGAGGAGCGGCTCAACTCCGAGTCCCTCCCTGATGACCGAACTTCTCACCTTATCTCTAAGGGAGACACCAGCCACCCGGCGGAGGAAACCCATCGCGGCCGCTTGTATCCGCGATCTCGTTCTTTCGGTCATGACCCATCCTTCATGACCATAGGTGAGGGTAGGAACGAAAATGGCCCGGTAGACAGAGAGCTTTGCCTTCCGGCTCAGCTCCCTTTTCGTCACAACGGTGCGGTAAAGCGACTGCAATACCGCTCCCGCTGCTCCGATTCTCCGGCCCATCTCACGCTCCATTGATCCCTCACTCGAGAACAAGACCCCGAGATACTTGAACTCCTTCACTTGGGGTAAGGACTCATTCCCTACTTGGAGTGGACAGTCCATCGGTTTCCTGCTGAGAACCATGGCCTCAGATTTGGAGGTGCTGATCCTCATCCCAGCCGCTTCACACTCGGTTGCGAACCGATCCAGTGAGTGCTGAAGGTCGCAGACCGATGAAGCCATCAGAACCACATCATCTGCAAAAAGCAGTGGTGCAATCCTTAGTCCACCAAACTGCAGACCCCCCCCCCCACGACTACGCCTCGAAATCCGATCCATGTATATTACAAACAGGATTGGTGACAAAGCGCAGCCCTGGCGGAGGCCAACCCTCACCGGAAATGGGTCCGACTTACTTCCGAGGACCCGGACACAGCTCTCGCTTTGGGAGTACAGAGATTGGATGGCCCTGAGTAGAGACCCCCTCACCCCATACTCCCGCAGCACCTCCCACAGTAACTCCCTGGGAACCCGGTCATACGCCTTCTCCAAGTCTACAAAACACATGTAGACCGGATAAGCGTACTCCCAGGCCCCCTCCAGGATCCTTGCGAGAGTAAAAGCTGATCCGTCGTTCCACGACCAGGACGGAATCCGCATTGTTCCTCCTCAATCTGAGGTTCGACAATCGGCCTGACCCTCCTTTCGAGTACCTTGGAGTAAACTTTCCCGGGGAGGCTGAGTAGTGTGATGCCTCTGTAATTGGCACACACCCTCTGATCCCCCTTTTTGAAAAGGGGGACCACCACCCCGGTCTGCCACTCCTTCGGTACTGTTTCCGACTTCCACGCAACGTTGATGAGACGTGTCAACCATGACAGTCCCTCAACACCCAGAGCCTTCAGCATTTCCGGGCGGATCTCATCCACCCCCGGGGCTTTGCCACTGTGGAGTTGTTTGACGACCTCAGTGACCTCCCCCCGGGAGATTGGCGTTGATCCCCCGTCATACTCCAGCTCTGCCTCTAACATAGAGGGCGGAGTTGTCGGGTTCAGGAGTTCCTCAAAGTGTTCCTTCCAACGTCCCAACACTCCATCAGTTGAGGTCAACAACGTCCCATCCTTACTGTACACAGCTTGGATGGTTCCCTGCTTCCCCCTCCTGAGGTGTCGGACAGTTTTCCAGAACAACTTTGGTGCCGCCCGAAAGTCCTTCTCCATGTCTTCTCCGAACTTCTCCCACACCCACTGCTTTGCCTCGGCCACGGATGAGGCTGCTGCCCTTCGGGCCTGTCGGTACCTTGCAACTGCTTCGGGAGTCCCCCGGGATAACAAATCCCTGAAGGCCTCCTTCTTCAGTCGGACGGCTTCCCTGACCACCGGTGTCCACCAGGAGGTTCGAGGGTTACCGCCCCTTGAGGCACCTAAGACCTTGAGACCACAGCTCCCCACCGCGGCTTCGGCAATAGAGGCTTTGAACACTGACCACTCTGGTTCAATGTCCCCAACCTCCACAGGAATGCCCGAAAAGCTCCGCCGGAGGTGTGAGTTGAAGGCCTCCTGAACTTGGGCCTCCTCCAGACGTTCCCAGTTCACCCGAACTACACGTTTGGGCTTACCAGGTCTATCCAGAGGCTTCCCCCGCCACTCGACCCAACTCACCACCAGATGGTGATCAGTTGACAACTCCGCCCCTCTCTTTACCCGAGTGTCCAAAACATACGGCCTCAGGTCCGATGATACGATAACGAAATCGATCATGGACCTTCTGCCTAGGGTGCTCTGGTACCACGTACACTTATGAGCATCCTTATGTTCGAACATGGTGTTTGTTATGGCCAATCCATGACTAGCACAGAAGTCCAGTAACAAACCACCACTCCGGTTCAGATCAGGGGGGCCGTTCCTCCCAATCACGCCCCTCCAAGTGTCTCCATCATTGCCCACATGTGCGTTGAAGTCTCCCAGCAAGACTAAGGAGTCCCCTTCAGGAGCCCCATACAGGACTCTTTCCAGGGTCTCCAAGAAGGCCGAATACTCTGAACTGCTGTTGGGTGCATAAGCACACACAACAGTCAGAGTTTTCCCCCCCATAACCCGCAGGCGTAGGGAGGCGACCCTCTCGTCCACTGGGGTAAACTCCAACAACGAAGCACCTAACCGGGGACTTGTGAGTATCCCCACACCCGCCCGGCGCCTCACACCTTGAGCAACTCCGGAGAAGAATAGAGTCCAACCCCTATCCAGAAGTAAGGTTCCAGAGCCGACGCTGTGCGTAGAGGTGAGCCCAACCAGATCCAACTGGTACCGCTCCACCTCCCGCACAAGCTCCGGCTCCTTCCCCCCCAGAGAGGTGACGTTCCACGTCCCCAAAGCCAGCTTCTGCCGCCCGGGTCTGGTCCGTCGAGACCCTCCGCTTTCACTGCCACCCGTCTGGCAGCGCACCCGACCCCATCGATGTTTCCCGTAGGTGGTGGGCCCGCGGGACAGAGAAGCGGAGGTGTTGCCCACGTTGCCTTTTCGGGCTGGGCCCGGCCGGGCTCCGTGGCAAGCCCGGCCACCAGACGCTCGCCGACGAGTCCTCCTTCTGGGCCTGGCTCCAGAAGGGGACCCCGGGCTTCCTCCGGGCCGGGTATCCTCACTTCTTGTTTTTCCTTTCATGAGGTCTTTTGAACCAATCTTAGTCTGGCCCCTTGCCTGAGACCAATTTGCCATGGGAGACCCTACCAGGAACACAAGGTTCCAGACAACACAGCCCCCAGGTTCATCAGGGCACACAAACCTCTCTACCACGGTAAGGTGCTGGTTCTTCAGAGCCAATCAGCTCTGAATTATGTGAGATGACGTATGGGGATGGCAGCTCCGTGCCCCTATGGTCATTATTTTTTTGCCACACACATTAAATAGGAAAATACTCTGAGCATGCTCAGTGTAGTTTTTACAGTCACCATTCACTTTGACAGTGAGAGGGAGGGGCAGGATCGGGTTTTGTCCTATACAGTCTATGGTTTTGTCCCACATGGCTCTAAACAGCTCAATAGGCACACACTGTAGACACTAATTAGAAGAACACAGACTAAAACAGCAATATACAGACAAATCAGGTGATTAAACATAATCTTAAAATATATTTTATATATATATATATATATATATTTTTTTTTTTAATCATTATTTGTAATACTTTCTGCTGACACTAGGTGGGGCTGTCGCCACTGGACATAGGGCATTCGTTTTTCATTTAAGATATATGCTTACCCTGATTCTTGTTTTGTTCGGCTTTAATTATTGGAATGCTTAAACTACTCTGCTTTCATATTATTGCATGCATTTCTTATCCTCTGATGTGTCACTCTCTGCTAGTATTCACATTATTCAAATTATTATCAGAACATATAGAACCATCCGGCCTTTCTCTGTCGCCCTCCCACTGCGATTTTCCCTTTTTACATCGTCTCCTGGCTGGCTGCTGCAGGACCTCCCGTTGGCAAAACCCCGGGAGGCCTGACTGATGATGAAAGGTGTCCTGAGATGACGCACATTTTAAATCGGATGCACTGATACCTACAGATTATCTTGTTTTAATAGCAAGGAGGTCTATACTTTGGAGTCAAATATATACTATTAAGCTTTGAAGGATATAAGCTTACATCAGCATAACGCCAACATGATGATCAAAACCTTTTAGCTGGAACAAAGCTGGGTGTCCATAATGAGATTATCTTCAGGGTACTGATGAAAGTGAGGCTTAAGGTGAGTAATACTAACTCTACAGCCTTACCTTTCTGCGTATATGTGATATAAAGTTCATTTATCTTCTGCATTTTTTCTCTCCAATTCCTGATTTAAAAGAAACACAGGGGTGATTGACCTTTCATGTGCTCTCTCGGCCCATGTTTTCCCTTGTTCAGTGTGTCACTTGTTGTCAACGCTCCATTTGCCATCACTCTGGTTCAGTGACCTTCATCAGAGCCGCTGTGATAGAGAGTGACGGAGGGCGTGGATAGGAGCGCGAGAGCGGCAGATAGAGGGGAAATTGAAAAGGGTAAACTGGAGTGAATGATAAGGTGGGATCAGAAAAGCTGGAAATTAAAGGACAGAGGAGTAAAGAGTCAACACAAGTGAGGTGAAAGAAAGGAGAATATGTCAGGGTCTCTTGCTGCAGTTATACCATCAAATGTGAAGCGGGTAAAAAAAGCATTGCCGAGTTATTTTTTGCATCATGATGTAGAAGCTTCTTTTCATATTTTTCATAGCAGAGATATTGTTTTATTTATGTGTATTTTCCAATGTCAGCTTTTACACTTTTCACACAGAACGGCACAGGCATTTGCGAATTAACTCATTTAGAAAAACATACGGGGGAGAAGCTTAAAAGACCCATCTGTTCATCCACCCACACAGTCCAACCCTCCCTTCTTCTTGCCATTTTGTTTTCATAGAAACTTGACAGTTTTCCATACAGCAACAGTCACAGATTTTACACTTTATATATAGAATTTAATTAAATTAGGAAACTTTGTATTGATAGTGCCCCCTGGTTTCGTATATGATAGCTGCCCACTGCTACTAGGATTGGTTAAATGCAGAGTCTTGATTTAATGTGTTTGCTATGTACAAGAGTGATGTTAAATAAGTATTGAATTACTACAAATAAAAAGTGGATCGGGTCTGGATTTGTGAAACAAAAGAATATAGATGTTGTTAGGGAAATAATTATCTCAGACTCCTAGATGTGACATACAGGACCAACCTTGACGTCTATTGTTCCTGTCCTTTAAGGACACAGGCTGCTTCAGCCAATAATGTTATTGTTCCCATTCCTGTGACCGGTCAACACTAGGTCACAGATGGTCTTTGTTGTGGGTGCACTGGGACACTTCCTTCTTTGTTGTTTGTGGACTCCAGGGTATGACATATTCGAGGCCATAAGTGGCGGACGCAGGTAACTCAGTGTGCCCAAACTGTCTAAAGCTATCTTATCAAAACATGTTGATTACTCTCTTTTGAAACCAGTTAAATGGGCTAGCAAGAGAGAGGCGCTCCAGAATTGACGTGGCAACTCTCCCGTGCAGTCAGACCGTGACTGCTGTGAATTGTGATGTGAATTCTCCAGCCGAAACACCAATTAAATCATCAGTGGTTTGACATCAAAGCTCCTGCTCTACCTTGTCTCTTTCCTGAGTCGGTGACTCCCCCGCATTGCTACACAGAAGTTTCCTCAACAGATGTTAGTATTGTCACTAAATAGATGTTCGTACTGAGTTTTTTTCCATAGATCTATTGCGCTTTTTGTATTTATCCAAACTGTTGAACACATCAGCTAGTGTATGGCGAAATATCTATCCCTGAGAGAGGCCTACCATAGTAAACAGTTGCTATGTAGCTTATTAGCAAGTGTAGTAAACATAAAAACTTTTACACTGCACTGCACTTAGGCTGAATAATCACTTTGTTTACCAGACAGCAACACAAATAGAAGCTAATTAATATGAAGATGCCCCAGATTGGTACTTAGAAGAGACTAGAAATAAACATAAAAACAGTGATCTTCTTATCAGCATGTCATTTGATGTGGCACTGTAATGATGCTTGAACGGCCTGAAGTATCATTAACATCGATTGAGTACTACATAGGGTGGGGGGTGGACAGATAATGGGAAAGAGGCAGGGCAGAGAGTGGGATAGAGAAGAGGGCAGATTGTTTTGAGGGCTTTGTAGCACAGTTCCCATCACATGGCTTTCTTCTACTGGGGACAGTTTAGTTAGTTACACAACAGTACATCTGGAGCATGTAGCAGCAGCTGGGCTGTGTACTTCCCCTGAGGACTTTGAAACATTTTGTACAACATTAAGTAGGTGTTGAACGTGAGCTGCAGGTGTCTTGTTTTGGCAGGCAGGCAGCGTTTCATTTTGTTAAAAAGGCCTGATTTTACTGCTATGCTACCAGCTTTGTGAGGCTATACTTAGCAATATAGTGCAGTGTTAAGAAAGAATGGTAACATAAGCATGCTAACTGCTTACAATGACAATGCTAACATATTTTTACCAAGGTTTATGATATGTTCACCATCTTTGTGTAGCCTGGTAGCTAACATTTGCATTGCATGTAGCTAGCTTAGCTAAAAACATAGCTGGAGGGTTATTATTACTGTAAGTTTAAAAATATTATGTTCATATGGACATTATCTGTCTGTTTCTTTATGATTTTGCTTCATAACATACAGCAGCTACCCCTGCCAGGTTTAGGCTACAATGTGTGGCTTGAAAGATGTTGACTACAGCATTTCTCTTCCAGCTATTTTAATCTTGCTCTTTATCTAACCAGAAGATCATGCTGGAAAGGTGGAAATTAGGTGAATTAAAAGGGAGGGTGTGAGAAATGTGGCTATTTTAGTATTCCAATGTTAGCAAATAGAAGCCCTTCTGACATTCAGTGGCTAATTAACCTCTCATGGTACAAGGTTGCTTCACGGCTGCAGAATATATGACACAATGTCTCTGGGTGATTTCTCAGCTGAGATGGCAGGGTACATTTTGTATTTTGTCTTATACTTGTGTTCACTTTGTGTTCTGCATAGAACAACAGAGTTATGTTCGAAACAACTAGGTGATGATATTGCTGATGTATTGTACATTCTAAATGCCTCACTTTCAGCTCCACAATGATTTATTCATGTGTTAACATTTCTATTTTAATGTTTTTGCGAACTCCAACCTCTTCATTATTATGTTAATACATTTTGTATCTTTGCTGCAGCCTTTAAGCTCCTGCTATTTGCTACTGAAGTGTCCCCACAGGCCCCATTAAAGTTTCATTTTACCTTATCTCATGTGTAAAGTAAACAGAGTCATTAAGCAGGTTGATCACAGTTGAGCAGCGCTGCAATGAAGGTGAGACACTGCAGGAGCACATCACACAAAGCATGGGGAAATCAACCCTCCCTCTGGGGGAGAGGTTGCTGGCGGTTGAATGGCTGTGGCTACAGGTGCAACACAGGATAATCCTCAGAAGACCCTTTTTTATCTGCACTACACAAGCCTGTACACACACACCTGCACACATTTCGTTTAAATTACAATCAAGGGCAAGGTTATACCTGCATACCTGCTTTCCTTTAAACGCTTTTGCAAGGTGCTCACACTTTAAATGCAATCACTGGTTGCACTCATACTACGTACAATTTGTGTGAACAAATGTCTGATTATGAATTATTATAGGTGTGATAAGAGCTGGTAATTGAAAAAAAACATGCCATATGCGGCGTGAATCAGCCATCTGTCTTTAGAGTATACACTGTGAGCTGCCCCCTTGTGGTAGTGGCACTTAGCTGTCACAATATACTTTATATATTGTATTGCTAACACTAGCAGCTGAGCAGTACGCCCACAACACCTTTCTCTGTGAGTAAGGTTCAAAATCAATAGTAAGTGCCTGTTCAGCAGCAGCACTGTTACTTTGATAGTATCGGTCTGAGTTAAGAGCTCTCCACCGACACCAACAGAATAGATTTAGACGTTTTTGTACACCTACTGGAACACATTTCTCTGTTTTGAAAGCAGCAAATAAAATGACCTATCCTCATTTAGAATGAGTTTGACAACAATTATAGCTGGAAGGCGCTCTGGTCCTGCCAGGAAGAACCCTGTGGATTGAGGTGAACTTTTCAAAGATCATCTTGTCACAGTGCCTCAGGAAACATCCTGAGGTGAGCCGTGGGTGACCGCTGCTGCAGCTCCTCTGGCACAGGTAAATGCCAGAAACCCCACATAGATACACCGGCGTGCTGACACACACACACACACACACACACACACACACACACACACACACACACACACACACACACACACACACACACACACCACACACACACACACACACACACACACACACACACACACACACACACACACACACACACACACACACACACACACACACACACACACACACACACACACACACACACACACACACACACACACACACACACCTGCACTTAGGCAAAGAGTTCTCTTTTGATAGGTAAAGATTTGTAACAGAGTTGAAAGCTTGAGTGCTAAATGGAAGCACAATACTGATGTTATGCATTGATCCATCTTTCATCTGCTCTTATCGGTCTGATATATGATCTTTATATCAGAAATAATAACTCTTAAATCAAATTTCCACCTGCTGCATCCATCACTCTGCGCTATAGTTGTCTCTGATAGGTTTTAAAGTACAGCAAAATGGAAAAACAAGTTAAGACATCCAGTATGATTTCTACCTGAACATAATCATCCGTTTTCTTTATGAAGATGCAGTACTAAGGGGGACCACCAGGGGTCTGCAGAGTGAAAGAGATGTATTCAACTTTACAGAATCAGATCCCAAATTAGGACTTGAGAGTGATTTTCACTTCCTGCCAGCTGCGGTGCTGTTTTAACAAGGCATTTATCACACTGCCACACACCTCCATTCTATAAGCAGCTCCAACAGGCACCGATGCATTAGTCACACTGTCACCGTGCCAACAGCAGCCAGAGGAAGCAAAGGCACAAAGACAATGTGTGAGCATCAGATCACAAAACGAATTCATGCCTGGCATAGTTAATACTGAAATCACATCAACTGCAGGTTGTGTTCACAAATACAGTTCACAGCACATCCTGGCATTTAAGCTAAAGTAAATCTTTTTTATATACCTTCAAATGATCCTTTTTTCATTTGGGTTGTCTATGTTGTCATTTAAAACAATCCATACACACACTATGATGTATAATACATATCTGTCCATATTGCAAGTGGGATCACTCCTCTGTTGCTCTCCCTGGATTTCTTCCCTTTTCCCCCCTAAATTGTGGGGTTTTCCTTATTTGAGAGTGTTGTATACTGAACACACTGTAAAGCCCCCTGCAACAACTTTGTCCTTTGTGATATTGGGGAAATTAATTCAAATTAGTTTGAGTTTATTGATTGATTTTAATACATTTCTATGAATGATGGGTCACTGCTTTGCATGAGCCTTTTCTTATCAAGCTCCACATTTGTGGAATCAGCTTCCAGTTTGTGTTGGGGCGGCAGACACCCTATCCGTTTTTAAGAGTACGCTTAAGACCTTCCTTTTTGATAAAGCTTATAGTTAGGGCTGATTAGATTCAGCCCCTAGTTTTGCTGATATAGGCTTAGTTTGTCGGGGGACATCTTACTTCTTCCTTCTCTCTGTCTATACCTGTGTACTCTCATGTTCCGATTAACCCAGCTTCCCCAAATGTCTTTCTTTTTGGTGTCTATATACGCTGGGATCCGGAGTCATGGATGATCCTGCGGTCCTGTGTCCTGGATCGCGAGCCCTGGATCGCGAGTCGTGGCTGTGGTCCTGGATCATCGGTCCTGGATGGATATCCTCGTGGATTCATCTTCCTATTATACACACATGCATTTCCAAACATTTGGACTACCTATGTTGCAAATGTATTATCTTTTCAATTTACACACGGCATCTATTGCACGTCTGTCCGTCCTGGGAGAGGGATCCCTCCTCTGCTGCTCTCCCTGAGGTTTCTCCCATGTTCCCCTTTAAACTGTGGGTTTTCTCCGGAAGTTTTTCCTTGTACGATGTGAGGGTCTAAGGACAGAGGGTGTCGTATTGTCATACTGATATTCTGTACACACTGTGAAGACTACTGAGACAAATGTAACATTTGTGATATTGGGCTATAGAAATAAACATTGATTGATTGATTGATTGATTGATTGATTAATTGATTGATTAATTGATTGATTGATTGATTGTTCATACAACCTCTCGATTATGTGTTATTTATGTGTTGTGAAAAACAAGGCCTGCCGTATCTTGCAGTTTTGGCCTGCTGCTTTTGAACAGCACATTGCGGCAGAACATTTATTTTATTCATACTGCAGACACTTTAAATTCAGTGTGTTTCTGCTGGTGGGTTAAATTAAGAATGATGTGTGAAGCCTTTTAATGAGGCTTCGAGCACGCTTGTGATGGCATGATGATACCGACGATGTTTGAGTTGATGATGATGTTGTTATTGAACAAAACCTCTCTTGCTAACCCTGTGTCTTATTCTGTGTCTCACAGTAAAGGGGAGGCAGAAGCTATCGAGACAGAGCTGCTCAGGGACTACAAGTTTGGACAGCAGCAGCTGATCGAGATCTGGGGACAAGCTTGCGCCCTCGCCATCACTAAGGTCTGCACACTTTCCTAGATTTACATTAGGGTTAGTCCACATATATCTGTTTCTGTCTTGCTGTCTTTTCCTGACTTTCTTGTACATCTGAGGCTTTAAGTCATTCATAATCCCCATCCACCCACATCCAAAAGTGTGTGTTCATGAGATAAATGCAGAGAAAAATTATATTATTATAAATGTATTTTTGCAGTTTACTTCAAAATGGGATTTTCCGTGTGTGTGTGTGTGTGTGTGTGTGTGTGTGTGTGTGTGTGTGTATGTGTGTGTGTTTGTGTGCTGGGTCTGCATTTTAGTGTGTTTATCAGTCCTTTTACAAACCAGAAAAATCCAATTTTGTATTTTGCATAATATTTCCCATGAAAGTAGAATTGCATCCTTCCGTTCCATTCTGTCTTTTTATTGAAATGAAACATGAAAGATAAACACAACAAACATTCAATCATATTTTGAAAAAGTCACACAAATCTTTTTCTCCATCTGTGCTATCACCAATTTTGAAGTAGCTAGTTATTAACAGAATAAACAATTGTCAAATCAAAGTAGTGCAATTTTTCCAATTGCTTTCCTTGAGGGAATAAACCAGACCAATTCAGAACTCTTGTTACAAGCTACAGTCAAAGAAAAACCAAACTGTGCCCAACTGTTTAATAGCCTATACTGTTTATCCCTCAGAACACATCTGTAAAGGTCAAACATTTTTCACTTTTTGAGAAAAGCTGCTGCTCATTCTGCCTCTCGGGGCCTCAGTAATCATTACAAAACTCAAACAGATCCTGGTGGGATTGTTTCATTTCACAAGAGGGCAGAAAAGTCACAGCTGCTGCTACTTACACTTTCCTAATTTGCATTAACTTCCTTTCTGTGACATTTACATTTGAAGCGGCTCACCTTGGGCCTGATCACCTGAGCTCGCTCTGTGGCTCGGACCAGAACCACAGCTTCTCTTCTCTGACGCCTGGACTGTGTCAGGCCCAGAGTGTGTGTGTCAGTGGAGGACTGTCAGGAGCACATGTGGTTCCCTTTGAGACCACTGGCTTGGTTTAACGCCACACTGGTTTCCTCAGTGGTCTCTTAATTGGGCTGTGATGAATAAGAGTCTGAGCTACGAGACACATGAAACCCTGCGCTGCTGTCAGAGGGAGGGATGAAGAGAAAAAGAAGGAAAGAGTCAAAAGCTGGAGCAGAGGCCCAAATGAGTGGTTTACAGAAGAAAAGTTACAAAAATCAATAAAAGGCAGACAGTTTAATAGGAGACATTTAATATCTCCCCTCAGAAAAAGCAAAGGGATACTTATATACTACGCTGATATAAGAAGAAAGAGAGAATCATGAAAACAAGCAGACATTATTGTTATATCCGAGATATCATCTTTTTTTAAATAGTTACAGATATAATATTTCTCAATTTTCTCAGATGTTTTCTTCAAATCTGAAATAAATGTTTTTTTCTTTTTGGGCCAATTGGGGACCAAAGAAGAAAGTTCTGAAACATCACTATTAAAATTGATATGGCAAACATTTTCACATCCAGCACAGAGATTGCAATATTACTTTTATTTTGCAGCGCTTTTGGTCGCCATTAATTTCCGAGGGAAATATCCAGTTATCTTGCTGTTACATTTGTCCTTATAGTCATCATCAAGTCTCTCATTGGCACTGTCTGCTGTTTTGTGCTATTACGATCAGTTTTTCTCACCTAAATCAAAAACAACACTGAGAGTAGGGAGCCAAAAGTGTTAAGCAGTAGACATATGTTGACACGGTACAGCAAAACAATGATCTGACACTTACATGCTCCAGAAAGCCGAGTGAAGCTGCACAGGTGATAATTATCTGTACGTTACATACAGTAGGAGCAACACCTCTCACAGAACAGATTGCCAAACTTCTCTCCAGCTCCTACAAAAGGACGTGTTATGTGAACATAGCTTTAATTCCCCTATGTACACAACGTGTCCATCAACAACTGGCAGAAAGACGAAGTGAACGACCATCCAATGGAGCGTTTAGCAGCTAAAGCCGGATATGTCCTTCGGGACTTTGAGGAGCTAAACCAGAGCTAAAAGGTGAGCAATTATATCCGCGAGGTGTCAAACCGACTCCATATCAATTATTCTCTTTATTTACACTGGATGAGAAAATAAACCATGTGAGTCATATTCATTTTATAACTTCAAGATAATATAATGAGTGAATATTGTGATCTCAGCCTTTCTGCACTGCCCCCAAGTGGCCAAGAAACCAAAAAAACAATTAAAGTCGGTTTAACTAGGGACATGTTAGTCATTACATCCATAATGACGTCTTATTATATGTTTTTAATTTGTTCGTTTTTATAGGAGTTCAAACATTATATTGTTTAACCAAACACAGCTATTACATTCTTGGGGGATGAGGAATTAAGCAGTTTTTTTTGTTTTTTTTCATGGAATTAGAAAAAAGTAAAAGCTGACACAGGCAGAGTGGCAGCATCAGAGCCTTTTTGTTCTGAGTCTGTGATTAATCCCACATCCACTTCCCCTCTATTATCATCTTCCACCGCTGGCCCCATGCCTGGCCCTCCACCAGCGAAGCCTTCCTACACAAACACCGCCTGAACGCTGCCCATAGCCGCCAGCACACGTTACTGCTAACATGACATCACTGCTATTTCAGGACAATTACAGTCCAAGGAGATGCAGACAGTCTGATGCTGCTGGTTTCACTGCTGGAATGTACCACACACACACACACACACACACACACACACACACACACACACACACACACACACACACACACACACACACACACACACACACACGCGCACGTGCACGCACGCACACACGCACGCACGCACGCACGCACACACACACACACACACACACACACACACACACACACACACACACACACACACACACACACACACCTCTGTTTGCCAGATAGATTATTTAGTAAGTAATCCTTTTACCAGGTCGAGCCTGTTTGTGTGTGTTTCTATCAGTCTGGCACTTTTCAACACCTCGGTGGAGACAGGAGGCGTTTTTTGTTACCGCACAGCAATAAATTATTTCAAAGTTTACAAGACCCGCTGGACTGTAGTTCGCTCCCCAAATACGCAGCTCTGTCTTTCTGCACATATGAGTGCATTCACGTTTGTAGGACCATGATTGTGTTTTCTCAGGCTCAGTGTGTGTTTCAGATTGATTAGAGGTGAAGGCACATGTGTCCCTTGGAGACGTCATTGCAATCAAGACAGACATTTTTGAGGTGTGTGTGGGAATGTGTATTTTAGTGTGAGGGGGGTCCTAGCACTGCTCTGCATGAGACCCTGCACTTCTACCCATGACATTTCCTAATTCAAACCCTTCTTAAAGCATCCTCCTAAAGCTCATATGCTGAAAGTGTTCATTCATAAGCATCACTGAAAAGTGTCCCTATTGTATGTGATTTTATGGATGCATGCATACATTTAGGCCTGAATGTCAACAGCAAACTGGGAAACATCAACAGTTCTGCAGTGGAAGAGATAATAAAAGCCAGAAAACAATCCTGCAGAACAGATGCAACAAACCATCTGTCTGCACTCGTAGAAACCTCTTCGACATCCAAATATATCATAAAAACTAGAAAAACATTTCAACGAGTTTATAAGGGAATCATAAAATCTTGTTTTCCCAAAGAAACATCACTGTGATAGCATCGAATGCTCTTGCCAGGGCTGTTTAAAGAATTGTATTGAAATAAATGAAATATTTCTTGTATAAAATGCATCATAGAAATGTTGATATAAAAAAGTCACTTCTGACTATAAGACTTTAGTGGGGTTTGGCCATCATTGTGGACTTTTTCTATTGTGTAATACACCAAGCATAGAGAATGATGTCATATTTACAAGTTGTTTAGGTTATAGATGCTTAAAGTGGCTATTTTTTCAGTGTCTACCTCGAGAGTCCCGTGGAAATCCCTCGTTTTCATTTTTAAAATAGCACACAAACAAAGGAGCCCTTCCAACGAAAGAAACCTATTAGAAATGTTACTTATCGCCTTTATTGCTAATTGCATTCTTTATTTCCTCTTTGGAGGCTCACTATCAGAGTAAATGGGTGAGGACAGATCTTAGAGTGAAACAAGCTTCTGTTCAAAGTGAGATGAGACAAATGTGTCGGAACACATCGCAGCGCTGCCTGAATTGATCCAGCCAGCTCACTTTATAGCAGCTTACCTTCAGCAGTGTGTGGCTCTAATGGTTTCTCCAGCAGCATGAAATGGCGGCTCTGATATCCTTGATCCTCCCGAAGGCCTTCAACGTCTCGAGGCAGGGCCGTTAAACCTTCTGATGTGAGTGTTTCTACGTAGAAAAGCATGAAGGGGAGCAAGAAACAGAGGAGGAGAGAGTCCCAAGCTAATATTAACATTTATATTACTTTTCTGCTATTTTGAGGGAATGGAATTAACTGTAAGTATAACAGTGACATGTTATTATCTATCACCTTATAAACATGTTAGCACTATTTGTCTTTTCCCTCATCCGATAAAGCAATGTCAGCTTTCTTATGGAGCCGTGTTTCTGGCCATGTGACCTGAAGTCCAATATTCTCTCTCCCTCTTTACAAAAAGCTGGTTCAACTTTCTCTGACGCACATTTCAACATGTGTATTATTATCATACTTAGAGTGCCATATATTCTGCTAATCACATGGTATGGTACAAGTACAAGCTAACAAATAGCAGGTTCCTCACTGTGAGTATTACTATAAAATGTTTTGCATATTTTAATGTATTTTATTCACTTGTATAAGGCATCTGAATATAATGACTGATTACTACAGTAAGTAGTCTGTCAGGAACACATGCGTGGCATTATTTGTTTTAAGTGTAGTAAAAAGAATATACATATATATATATGCACACAAGAGTTATTGGTTACTTAAGCATTATGAATACTTGTGCTCGTTACTCTGCATTTAAATTATGTTAATGACACCTGTTCTATAACATGGTATAGACACTTTTAGATTAGATTAGATTAGAATCTTTAATGACCACACAGCCAGGCTGGTGGAATTCGTGTTCAGTGCAGAGTATTACAGCTTGTTCCATACAATTCAACATACAATAAACAGACAATAAAAAGTACAACACACAGCACAGGGCAAAGACATATCATAACATAAAGTTCAAGGTGTGGTGGATTGTTTTACCTTCATGGCCTCTCTGACATTTTGAATTGAGCAATTACAAACCTATGCTTATCAGAGCGATTTATGTTGAAAAGAGCATCTGGAAACATCGTGGTAGGGCCAAAACAATCAAACTAAAAATAAACTAAAACACCATCTGATCTATTAGTGGTTGATAATCCCCTGTGTCCATCACTCTTTCATACTACACATGAATACACACACCCTTTTAATCCATAGAAGTTTCATTTTAGTCTCATAAGACCTACAGTATACTGGGTTTACAGGAGGTGACGAGCACAGATGGTTACTGTAATAGCTGTTTGCATTAATTATAGACACACACACACACGCGCACACACACACACACACACACACACACACACACACACACACACACACACACACACACACACACACACACACACACACACACACACACACACACACACACACACACACACACACACACACACACACACACACACACACACGGACAGAGGGTGCCACTTTAAATGAGCTAATGTGTCATGAACATCAGATTAGTCCGTGTGACACTCGCTAAGAGCCTCTGCCTCATTAGATGTGGAAATGAACAACACTGCTTTTTTTTTTTTACAGTGTTCCATTTTCAGTCTCTATTTTCCATGCTCACTCCCTGCTCCTCTCACATTACCATCAGCTCGGTGCGCCTAAGCGACCATAACCCGTTCTCCTGCAGCTCATTGAGTCTGTGATGATTTCTCAGCTGGGCTCTTATGATGGAGGTAACGGCTGCTGTCCCTCTCCAGGATTCATAGCTCCTGTTAATGCACTCTTGTTTCATCCAATTATACAATGAGGGGAATGGGCTCTTCTTCCATATGCACCTCATCCTGTATTCATTACATTAGTGGCAGTGAAAGTGAATTGAAATTTGATGGCAGAATGTATTCCTATTTTAAGCTAATCTCCGACATTTGGAGGACACAAATCCATAATGCGGAGAGTTTGAATTATGAACACAATCTTTGAATAACAAACCATGAATTAAGGCGTAATCATTTTTGGAATTATGGGCGACTTACTGACTCTATAAGTATTTATATACTTCAATCTTTTAAAAGTAATTACGGGGTCATTAAAACATTTATTGGGGACCTAAAGTCTTCTAACAACTCGTAAATTACGGTGTTACTTTTTGAATAACAGGATATTTATAAAATGATTACAGGGTACTGTGATGTATTGGAAATCATTAAAAAGAAGCCAGGGAACATTCGTCTTTATTATGAGGAGTTGTAAAAGCCATCATGTGATGATAAACTAAAGTAGTAGTTAGCCTTACGATGGGGAAATGTGTAGCTTTAAACTCTTTTAATATAAATACAATTGTTATATGTGAAAAATAGTTACATCTTTATTCGTTTATTACAAAAACGGTTACACCTTTGTTTGCATAACTTCTTAATTATTTATTTATATAAGCCCTACAATAATAAAATACTTACCTTGTAATTTATTGCTCTGTGATCCAAAGCATTACAGCAGTCATAGAATATTTACTGCCATGACAAAACTCGGATAGTTGGTTTTGCAACACACATTTAATTGGATATGGATATCCAGAAGTCTGTGTGAACTCTCTCCCTCAGTCAAACTTCCTGTAGTTTACCAAATAATGCTGTGACATTTAACAAGACGAACAATCATTCTTGTAATAAATGATGCAGAAAGTTCCAGTAAAACTTCTGTGCTTCTGTGGAAAATGGAGGCAGGCTGACACCTTTGGGGCTCGCAGTAATGATCATGACGGAGTACCCACACTCATACATATACATACGCAGCCTTCTGTTGAGGTGTTGGAGATGGAGGATTAGCCACTCAGATTGACAGTCCCGGGGGCAGGTACTGGAGCTGCGGGAGGATTTACAAGGGGATACGTGGCCAGCAGCCTGATGCAGCGGGGGCCGAGATGGAAAGAGTGTTACATATAGCCTCCGGAAGCTTCCCATGGCGAGGACACTGGTATGTTGTCCACTGCTGCCAGGGTTATTTGAATGAGATTGGCCCTTTTCTGGTAGACGAACGAGACAATGTAGGTGGTGCCATTAACACCCTCGCCTGGCATGACTGGCATGCTGCAGTCAGACGCTCTGAGAATGATGGAGAGGCAGAGGAAGAGATCGGATTACCTGCATTGAATAAGAAGCCTGTGTCGTAGAGATACTGAATAATGCTTGGCTGCACTCTATCAATAACCCTGTCTATTTTCTGAACATCTCATTTATCATGCTTTTCTGGTCCCTCAGTCATTAGGGCCTGTTTCTAACTGCCTATTTATCGTGTCTCTCCACCAGGCCTATCCTCTCAGCTCTCTAGCAAAGAAGCAGCCGACGGTGCTGGTGATCTGTGGTCCGGATCAAAATGGCTCCATTGGCCTGGTGTGTGCCCGACACCTGCGCATGTATGTAAGTAAACTTCTGCACAAAGGGTACACGGTGCACAAAAACAACTTTTCAAAAGTGTAAGTCTCTATTATCTTCAACAACACCACAAAAGATCCATTTTCTGTAGCGTGCTGAGTCTTTTAGATGATATCACATTCGAAGAAATAAACTAACTAACAAGGGATCTCCTAAACGGCTTTACAGCGCTTTGCTGAATTTCATTTCAGCTCCTGTAAACGGCTCGCTGCATTTATCCCATTAAACTCCCCGCAAGGGCACTCAGACAGTCATGATATCATGCTATTATTACTCTCGTTAAAGTCGTCTGACTCTTACAGCCACGATATGATGTCATGACCAAGTTGTCTAACCCCTCAGGCCACACACATTTCAAGACTGGTTGTTTTTAGAGGCAGGACATCCTTTCTAACACTTTACAGAAATAGTCTGTTTTTCACAGTTCATTTCAGTACACAGAGCCCTGCCTCTGTCTATGACTTCATTGGAAGGGAAACATTGGATATGTGTTTTCGAGATCTTTGGTCCAGAGAGGAATGCATCTATACACTTTACCATATGTGCCTGACATGCTAGATTTACAGTGCATTGATAGCTCTGATTAAAACCATGTTAGATGCATTCTGATTGCTGTCCATGGAGACTCTCTCTCTTCCCTCGCCACCCACTCCCTGTCTGTTTACTTCTCAAAGCCAAGGACAGGAGGTCAGAGGTCAGCTCAGATGGAAAAATATTACCCTGCATAACTTTTGAACAACAGGCATCGATTATGTATTTTAAATATCTTTGTGTGCTATTTGTTGGTGCTCGGTTTCTTATGATGTCACCTTCTGTTTTTGTCATATCCTCTGTTTTTCATCACCGATTGTGAAACATTTTTATTGCATCCTGAAATGTGCTGTATAAACACGGTTTTATTATTATTATTATTTTAAAGTGGCTGCATTTTACAATAGGCCGACTGGGACCACATGTCTGACTTTGCTCTAACTTGAGTAGTTACTATGGACTGTGAATTGCTGTGTTTTCATGGTGCGATGCGATCCCTGTCAGCAGGAGGACATGCTTGCATACACGTGACACACACACACACACACACACACACACACACACACACACACACACACACACACACACACACACACACACACACACACACACACACACACACACACACACACACACACACACACACACACGGCCTGACGCAGAGCTGTGAATGTGATCAGACAGAGCATAACAATGAATGATCGGCTGCAGGCAAACAGGTCGACTTGCTTCTCACGTCACTATGGGACATCCATGTTCACAAAAGCAGGTTGTGTCTGATCCGTCCGGCTTCTTGATGATTTCCACTAACAGGTATACAAAAATGTTTGCATACAGAAGATATAGATATCCATGATCAAAGATAACCGCGGGATGAAAATAATAAGCACGTCCTATGCACATTAGTTCCACTGTATCGCTCATATGAAGTACAAGTGGACATGATCTAATGTTCAGCTGACTACATTGTGCTGTATAGAAATCACTGAACAGAAAAATCACATGTGTGATGTTAGACACATTGCAAATGGCATTACAGTAAAGTAATGAAATATTCTATAATATGTGAAAACACAATTTAAATCACATATTGTAGTGTAATTTATCAAAAATAATTCACCATTATCTGTGGTTTAACACAAGCTTTTATCTCATGTATCTCATCTTCATATTGTTGTTGCATGCAGAAATGTTTCACCAGAGAAAGACTTGATTGTGCTGCAGACCTCATCCCTCCTTTCCTTATGGGCTGTGTAGATTGTATTTGGCCTGGTTCTGCGCTCATGATGGAGATGACGTCAGGTGAAGAGTTTCTGTGGCTGTCTGATTTGTTTAGTGTCCCTGAGGAAGCAGCAGTCTGTCTGACCTGACAGATCATTTCCTTTGAAAAGGCAGCCTCAGCTCAGCCACATCTGAAAAACTATTTCTGTTCACATTATTTCTGTTCATGTGATGTTTTGCAGTAAAAATCAAAATACCGAACCTCATGGCGGTGCTAGATCAGAGGACAGAGTATCACCAAAGACATTACGATTCATCCACTGGGGAGCATGAATGTTTTCCAAGATTTAATGGCAAACTTTCTAATAGTTGTTGGGATATAACTGTCTGGACCAAGGTCAGACCAACCATTGAGCGACAACCCTAGAGCCATGCTGCCAGGAAATCAACAGCAGTGTGTCTTTCCAAAAACAATACCATCTCTGCTAACGACTCTCTACCGGAAAATAGTACCAACCAAACCAGAGTTCGACAGTGTTCTGGATTATCCAGGTCAATGGCACCTTGCTCAGAATATTTCCAATTTGGCTGGGCAAAATAAACCATATACCATTTGGTGTAATTGGAAATAACTGGCTCTTTAAATGTCTTCATGTAAATATTTTTATCAAGTAATACGTCTTACATTTCTGAGAGTGGCTCATGGGTTTTTGAAGTTGATCTTTGAGTCAGTGTTTAGGTCACGGGTCACAGGTGCTTCCTGCTGAGCATCACAGATCTTCTGACTGCGGTTGTCTGGAATTCTATTCCTCTCATCTTCCAGTTTTTTTTACGAGAAGTATTCATTCAGGAAGCCCACTGTAGAAAACCACAACTTCTGATCCCTCGTCAACAGTATTTTCCCTTGTCTTGAACTGAACTTGTTAAATTAGATCAGTGTTTTGATTGAAACGGCTGGCGTTGGTTTCGATATTATGTAAACGTTTCTGTCCCTCCTCCTTTTTCCTCCTCCCTCCTTCTCTCTGTTGTTTTCTCTGTTGCCTCATCTGACGCAGGAATATGAGCCGACCATCTACCACCCTAAACGCTCCTCTCAAAGTCTACACCAGGACTTCACAGTTCAGTGTGAGAAGATGGACATCCCTTCCCTCTCCTATCTCCCCACAGAGGTCAGCAGGCCTTTTAAAGAATAACACATTCACCAAGAGTTTCAGCAATGTTATTTTAAAACTATGCACAGAGGAATACTTCTTAACAGTAAAAATGTCTCTGGTGGTCTCTGTTTTTTTTTGTAAAGCACTTTGAATTGCCTTGTGTTGAAAAGTGCTATATAAATAAACTTGCCTTGGCATGTCATTCCCATGCTCCCTTTCCCCACATGTCCTGTCCCTCAACACTATAACTATAAATAAAGTCATACGATGTTCAAAATAATCCTCAAAAAAAGAGTAGTAGTTCAACATCGCTGATTTTCAGGATAACAGTCTAAGAGTATCAATGTTCTCATCTAACGGCACCCTCAATAGGGCACATGAGCATAACCTACACAATTCAAACGTCTGCTTTGAATAGTGGCATTAGATTATTTAAAATAAAAAGGCAAGAACCAGCTTTCTAGGTTGTGACCGTTTTGAATAAAAAATAAGTTTCTACTTGTGAATCCTTGTTACTGCTTCTTTCAGAGTATTTGATGTATTTACTGTTCTAATATAAATATTACGTTTTTGTTCAGGTGCAGCTCATAAACGATGCCTACAACCTAGTGATTGATGCCATGCTGGGCCCAGATACAGACTGCGCCAACATTAAGGAGCCATACCCCGGTATTCTGGTCACCCTGAAGCAAATCAAGGTCCCTATTGCTAGTGTGGATGTGCCCTCAGGTAAGTGTTCAAACATTTATTGTTGTTATGAAACGATCAATATTCAATAAACCATGATTCCCACAGAGTCTAAAAAATACATTAACAATTAAATCGTAACTACAATTTGATTGTTTTATTGTTAAATATATATTATGTATCATAGACCTGCCCTGCGGAATATCCATGTATTCTTCTAAAAAATAGTTCCAAAGCAATAAAAACAACTACATATTTTCTACGTTTACAATGGGATGATGCCTTTTTCACGTGCTGTTCTGTCTTAAACTGTAGTGCCAGCATAGTTCAAAAGTCACAAGCAGCTAGAAGCTCTAAGCTATTGAACCGTTTTAAAAATCATCAAATGAGACGCCGTTACCTTTAGTCCCAAATGTTGAGAAATATTGAACCGTTTTTAACAAAAAATGATTGAAAAAGTAGCTACATTTCGGTTAATCGTGCAACATTTACTCAAACTAGATATTAGGCAGGAGTCTCAGAAACACGACTTGATAAACGAGTCTACAGGCAGCTCCCCAGGAGCCTTGGCTTCGAAAGCAGGAGTTTCCATGTCTGGAGGCACACGTGGAGGATAAATCTAACACTCCAGCCGGCCTAGTGTGAGCTCATCATACCCCAAATACACTACCTGCTGAGTGTGAGAACAGCAGACAGAAAATTATTACAATCCTTGTCTCCTTAAATTCCTCTCCACCGCTGTGTTGTCTTCCTCAGGTTGGGACGCAGAGGAACCGAGTCAAGATGGGATTAACCCAGACGTTCTCATCTCACTCACAGCGCCAAAGAAGTGCGCCGTGAGTTTCTCCGGGAAGCATTTTTTGGCCGGACGCTTCTTGCCCTATGACATCCAGAAAAAATACGACCTTAACCTCCCGGACTACCCTGGCACAGACTGTATCATAGAATTGTAACACATGGGAAAAGTAAGAGCCAGTGTCCACTCCTCATTTTCAAAAATGTTAGGTTGATCTATTCTCTTGTTTTGTACTTTATGGATTGTTAATGTGATTTAATGTTAACAGTTGGGTAGATCACGCTACACCTTAGCTAAATGTTGAGCTGCAGTAGAAGGATCATTTTTAGAAGCTGTGGTTTCCTTTCAGAGAATGGCATGAGGAGTATTTGTGTCAGTCTACTGGTGAAAGCTGTAGCATTACACTGTTTTTCTGATTAATTTGCAAAATATGTTCACCTCTTTTGTTTACAGTCAGCAAAGAAATAAGAATGTTCTATGATGCCAGCCACTGGGACGTTTGTTTCTTCAACACTTTTTTAACGTTCTTCTCATGTTGAACTTTTTACTGAATTGTGCTCACGAGATAAGATGTTGTGCAGATTGGCCATTGTGTTTCTGCTTTCTTTGGTCAGCCTGCACTTCTGAGTTACTTTTGTCTGTTATTTCATCAGCTGTAAAAGGCCCAGACCGTTATTGTTGTCCAATAAAAACAAAAGAAAACCCTTCAAGGATTCAATTTATTGTGTTTGGTTTTCCTTCACATACAACTGCACTGATCAGTGTATTTCATACTAACAATGACTCACATGAATATAACAATGACTGCATGAGAATCAGAGACTAACTTTGAGACATTTTGTGTGATTGATTTGGTTTTTGGTGCCAGTAACTCTGTTCTCATCGACCATGTGTGCAGCTCCCACATGCCGTTTTTTTCTTAGTTAAAAAGGTTAGATATACCTGATAAACTGTAATCTACTAGACAGCAACGTTAGCAACTAGCTGGTGGACAGGGGGTAGCATTTAGTAGCTAATACCAAATTGGTGGAGAACAAAACAGAGCCAAATGGAGTTGGACTTACATTTATGAAGTACAAAAAAACCAGGACTCTAAATAGATGTTTCTCTATTTCTGCTGGATGTGTAAATAGGCAACTATTTACTGACATGTTAACAAACACTTTTATTAGGTGATGATTCTGTTTTCAGCTTGTTCCACTGCCCCCCTTAGGCCAAAGACCCAAATTAGGGTAGATTTAGACAAACTAAGAGAGGCTTTTAATTGTCTATGAATCTCATTGTAACACTGATGCATGACCTATTAAGTAAAAGAGACCATTAGCAAGAACATTGGCTTTTTAGTTGGATAGTTCTAGGAATATTATAACCATAAATGAGCGGAGCAGACTGTCAGAACCAACTGCAATGAAAAGATAGCCACCAAAGGGACTCTGGTAGTTATAAACATTAATGCTTTTGTCCACAGGGGTCGCCAAATTCAACATAAAATGAAAACTCTCGAAGTAAGCAACAAAGCTACACATAGCTATTCCTCTTAAATTCCCTTTAGCTGATTGCAGGCCTTTTATCTAGGTAAGGTTATGATACATATTATTATTTTACGTTTTTGTATAATCCTCCAGGGGATTAAAAGTCGTGGTAGTGGTATTATTCTTGGGTTTCTCGCACAAGGACACTTCTGCCGAGAAGCTTACACAATCTTATGAACATCAAAAACAATTAGTGTTGTGCTTCTTTAGGGAACACATGATGTAACTGCTGTTTATTGCTTTACAACTGGATTTGATTTGGTAATGAAAGCCATAAGCAGGTGTGATCAGGCTATAATCAGCTGTGGAGGAAGCTCATGGGCTTCAATGAGGATGACTCAGCCGGACTGCTGGGCTGTTTATGGATGAGGTAATGTGTATTTAAACAAATGTAAGAGGCTTCTTCTGAATACTAATGCCCAGTGTATGTGCACATGTGTGAGTGGGTGGAGAAAGTCAGTAAAAAGGAATGTCAATCTGATGGTGCTCTGTGGTATTAAATCTGTCAAAATGAAACTGATGAGAGTTTCAGAAATATGTCTGAGTGTTCACCGGACTTGTCTTTCATGCCTGTCCAATCAGGAAACAACGACTTGTCACCACTCTGTCGTCCTTGTTTTTCAGCAGCCGCTGAGTAATGAGCTTTGGTGTCGTCGGTGGCCCGTATAATTGAACTATCATAACCGACAGCAGCACTTCATGTAATATCCAGTCAGCGATAACGATTCTAACAAGGAGAAGAAATGGAGTCAAACTATTTAAAGGAGTGAGGAAGTCAGATTGATTCAGTGCCGGGCGTTATATAACACAGAAAAGGTCGAATTTGAACAATGTATCGTAGAGGGTCTTTTTCAAATGGGCTCTAATGGGTTTTAGTTAACAAACACTGCATGTTTTTTATTTGAAAAATATTTTGTTAAACTAAAGCTGACATGTTTACGTAGAGAACCTTTTGAAAAACTATTTGGAAAACTATTACAATAAAATATTTCTTTAAGAAATATCAAAAACAATCTTTAATACTTTATTAATGTTATTTTTTATAATTAAATTGGTAACATTTTAGGGTTTGAACACTAATATCCTGAACTTATTTATTTCTTTGTCTAACCTTAATTAAGATAGAGAAATGATTGTGACGTAAATATCTACACAACATCTTTCTTTGGAGGTGCCTTTATTTAAACAAAACATCTTTTGAATGTTGTTGCTTTACTTTAGTTGAAAAGCTGAATAACACATTTAATTACCGTTTATTTTGTATAAGCCCCAAATGTCGCCATACTGTAAAGGAGCCTGAGTGCATTGCACCTTTGAGCCCCTCCTGTGTCTGCGATCTGGGGAGTATTTCCTGAATGGCATGCCATACAGTATGACACCACTTCCACTCTTTGGCAGAGCATCGCAGCGCAATCAGCGACTGTTAAAGAGTTACAAAACTGAACCAGAAGTCGAACCAGAGGCAGAGCAGCATCTGGTACTGCATGTCCTGTGTCTGATAGAGAGACCGATTAAAAGAGTGAGACGGAGAAAGAGAACAGGGGGGGCAGTGAAGAACATGACATTTTATGAAAGACTATTAGAAAAACCTTGCCTTATGTAACACAGAACCAACTATGAAGGTGCCTTGAAACGCTTTCCTTAATGATTGGAACTTAATCATATCAATTATGATTCAAACCAATATCCTTTATACCCTGATGAAGACACAGATGTCATTTGTATATTAATACAGGATTTTTTACTTAAAATCAGTGCATTATATGTTTTTCAGACTGCCAACCAATAAGAAAAATTAAATAAAAAGTAAGCTCGACAGTCAAAGATTTTTATTTGACTTGTTTCCTATATTTGTTATGTTCAAAAACTATTCAGGAAATGAATTAACTATCAAATAAAACATCCAAAACTCTGTATTTTCACAGATGCACTTACACACCTGCTCTGTGGATGAACACACTTACCCAGGAGCAAAAGAGTATTATAAATAAAAAAACACATGACAACATGAAAAAGACATCATGTCTTATGTGCTCATGCTTGGACAAATGGAAACCACCTTTTTATTATAGGTAACAGCATTCCCCAACACACAAACACATTCTCTATATGAGTGTGTGTGTGTCTCTCTCTACCCCAACCATGCCCTCATCTTATTTGGAAGATGATATGGGGGACCCAGATGTTACGTCTCACTGGCCAATGGTGAGCAGAGAGGGGCTGGATTGGTATGCACTCCCGATGCCCCTTCTTTTTAAAAAGCCTGAGCTCCTGTCTCCAACTCAGCAACTCCCCTCACATGAGCAAGGAGCAGCAGCTCTGCTCCATCACTCACACCTGAAGCGGCTACATCAGCTTTAACTGAAGAATCAACACTTATTGTTATTGAATTAATGTCAAGTCTGTAGAGGATCAGAGACAAATCAACTGTAACTGAAGGTGTGGTACCATGTTGGAATTAAACAAGGTGGCACTCCTGCTGTCTGTCCTGGCTTTAGCTGCTCTGGGCCAAGGTAAGTGAAGATTACAAATTCAATTGTTATTATTGATTTTTTCAAAAACAATGGATGCCAAAATTGCAGAAACAGCAAAAATACTGTAAATGTCAAATTATCAGGGATTTCATAAAAGAAGAAAAGCCCTTTTATAGATGATTTTAGTGTTGCTATTTTTCATCTCATCAAAAGAGGGCCAGTGCCTGTCTGAGTGCTCACACATGTGCACAACAACAGTAGAGTTGACTTAATTGACGGTATTTCCCTGAGGATGTCAGAGCGGAGGAACTCTGGTGGTGAGCTCATGTGATATTTATAAGGGTGTGTGTGTTTGGCTGTGTGTTATTTTGTAGACCACCTCTGTAGTTCCTAATCTCTTATGTTGTGTGTAACTAGCACATTTCACCGCCCGGCTAATCAACAACACATGGTGATAGAAGAGAAGGTTAAGTGGAGGAGGTCCCTGTGGTTTAGTTTTATCTTATACAATGTTCTGCTATTGGCAGTGAAAGTGCTACTGGTATTTGTCTTCAAAATGACCGACTGCGGCAGTAGCTGCTTCTATCACCAGCAGAAACAGACTTTATGATCTCACATTAAAGTCAAACTAACTTTTACTATCTTCTCAGTTTATTTTTGTTTTACTGTGGTTACCCGTCAGCTAAATACAGACCAATTATGCCCTACCCCTTCCAGATAAAGTAGTTCCCCCCCCCAAATTACCCTCTTATCACCCTATGAAAGAAGCTGGCCCCTCTTCCTGAATGACACCAGCAGCAGCACTGTTCCAAAGCTGTCTCTCTCTGTCCACATTACAGCTGCGCCCCATTTACTTTCTGCTTATTAACTTTTTTTTTAAGAAAGGGAGCTGGCAGTTCACAAAAGCAAATCCACCTTAATAGCCTCCATATCTTGTCAGTCCTCAGAGTCGTGATGTCTGAATGCCTTGCAGAGGCTTTGTGCTATCTCCCATGGAGTGTATAAAAGACAGTTTGGTTAGGAACGAGGGTACATGTAAAAATGGTGATTCTGATTGACTGTGAACTCAGTGTTACAGCTGCGAGTGAATGCCTGACCTTAAAATTGATTGTTATACTTTTTGCCACGCTCCTTAAGCGGTACATCCACAGCTTGCAGTAAGGTGGTGCATTTTGTCCTCACTTCACCTTTCAACACAGTGCCAGCAGTCCCTAAATATAAAGAAAGCCTTGGAAACAAGAAGCAATAATCACATACCAAGAGACCCACTCTCCCACCTGCTGGGTTTGTGGTTAGATAAATGAGAAAATGGAATAAAAGGAGGGATAAAGAGTGGAGGTGAAATGACTTTACCATCCTTGCCCCTGTCACTTTGGCCAGTATGTCACTCTTTCCTTTTCCCTTTTTGACGGTCACAGCCCTCGCCCTTCAGTCCACCACTGAAGAAATAATGCAGTGATGGAAATTAAATTGACTCAAGTACAGTTCTTAAGATCCATTTTTAAGTTGTGGTACAGTTCATGGTACTTTATTGAGTCTTCCACTCAACCACAGTTCTAAGGAAAATGTGTTACCTTTTTTTTTTACTATATTTATTTGATGGATTTGGCAATAATCAGCAAATAACTCCCGGCAGTAGATGAAAATTAATTGTACCAGCTGCAACACTGGAGTATAATTATGCATCAATAATTATAATATAATAATAATAAAGTACATTATTCGGAAGTGGGGGATTCTGCATAGTTTGTACTTTTATTCCTGGTACTCTAAATATATTTAATACAAAGTAGGTAAAAGTGTCACTGCAGGACTTTAAGCCAGAAATTCAGAGTATTCTTTTACATTGTGACTTTTATTAGTAAAAGATTAAAAAACGTCTTCACCCCTGACTGTACGTCTCCATCTGTTCCTCTTTTCTTTCTAATATATCTCCCTCAGGAATTTCTAACAAATACTTTTCCCACCTCTCCCGCCTTCTGTCTCTCTATAACTCCATCAGACTCCCTCCTTTTCCTTTCTCCACTTATTTCTCTCCCTAGCCTCCTACATCTAACACTCTCTCCTCGCCTTGTTCTCCGTCATTCTCTCCATACACCTTAGAGTTTACAGATTTACGAGCTGTTTTCCTTGTTAAAGGCTGTTGCTCAATGCCTATTGTAAGTCAACGGGAACACTGTAGCATTATCACCTCTTAGCATAAGTCTTGCTTTCAGCTCCAAGGCTTTTTCCTAAATGACTTTAATCTGCCGTCTCTAACCAAAGGAGATTGAATCTTCTTCTATGGTGCATGAATGTCAGGTTTAGCTAGGTGGTGTATGAGAGCAGCAGCTGGACGGCCGTCAGACCGAGGGGCTCGTTCTCCAGATGTTGACCACTGTCTGCTCCAAACACAGAGCTGTCTGGCCAGATGACTTTAATGAATGAGACAGGGATTACAGAGGATCAAAGAAAAATCCGCAAAATTCCCATTATTGACAACCTCCAAGGCATCTTTCTTTTCTTTTATATATGCTTAAATGTGAGTGTGCCAATATATTATTTATTGCAGGGCTAAAGTAATCAGCTGCTTTCATTTGAGCATGTCCAGTTCCTGGCTCTGTACCTGTGTGCAGGTGCAGAGGTTCATGCAAGGACAGATATTTTTAACGCGGAAATAATTAAACTCTGCCCATCTTTGTTTTTAATAGCATCAGGGGGAAATGAACAAAGCCGTGTTATACCTTTGCAAATACTCAAATCATGCGGTTGATTTGCATCATTAGTAAATGTCAGGAAGAAAAAAACTATGCTTTTTAATGAGCCGCAGATGTTTTAGGAATTAGACCTGAAAAAAAGTGCTGGACTAAAGAGAGAGATAGATGCAGAGAGGAAAAACAGACTCTGAAACCACACCATTTGCCAACCTTGAGACCTCAGAAATCGGGAGCATTTCAAAACCGCGGGGGGGGGTGCTGCTAGTGGATGGCCGGAGCTGTATTAGGCTGCGGCCCCACGAGGACGAATTCGGTCGTTTGCGTTACTGTTTAGTGTCATATAGACCGTTCGGCCACACGAGGACGACCGAATACGGCACTAAACGACTGAGGAAACGACAACGGGTCCCAAGGTGGATAGAAATGCATACGCCACTCTCTGGGGGGTCAAACAGCTCCGTGTGTGCGCCCTATACGGACATTTTCAGATCACTGATAGTGATTGCGCAATAGCCCCGCCTCTCCCCACCTCTTCTGCTCACCTCCGCTTACCCCGCGCCAGTGCTGAAGTGTTTCGCCACCAACAACAACAACAACAATGGCGGATCGCAGAGTTGCTATCGTGCTCCGGACGCTATTGACCATGCTACAGTTGTTTGTGCAACATCTACAGTAATAATGATGAGGCAATAGCCCCGCCTCTCCCCACCTCTGCTGCTCACCCCCACGTCAAAGTAAACTGCATCCTGAATTCAGATTATTTATCTTTCTCTCGCGAGTGAAGTCTAATCTGACAGGACGGAGACACGCAGCTCTGCTCACCTGCAGCTCCTCCCGCTGCAGCAAAACACACACTTCAAGTCAGATCATCACCCTTAGCTATTTTAATTACCTCTCAAACTCCCTAAACTAGTTATAAATATGTTTATGTTTACAGCCGGCCGGGTCACTGATTACTGGATGAGCTGCTGCATGAGACAGACACTGGCGCTGTCCGAAGAGAGGGAGGAAAAAGAGAGGCTCCGTGTATTTTATCATTATATTATATAGAGTCGTTATTCATTTGTTTTAAAGCTCAATAAATAACAAAGAAGACCTTTGACCGGCACTTTTATAATTTTGTCCGGAAGATTTCAACTTTAATACACGCTGACTGGCGAAAAACTCTGCCCGGTTCCCTCGGCCCCCACCGCGGAGAATAAACAGAAGGGCAACCATGACAACCATGCTTCTTCGCTGCTTTTGTGGAGGAAGTTACAGCGCCACGTAGCGGCTCCTGCATATGTTCTGCAGCTTCTCCAGCGGTTGGAGCTAAACGGAGCGGTCTCGTGTGGGCAGACACTATCCGGATAATTATTGCATGTGGACGGAAGCCGTTTGCGATTGCGTTTGCGTTAATCCTATGCGTTTAGCCGTTTTCGTCCTCGTGGGGCCGCAGCCTTAGATTAACATTAACATGCTTATTGTAGTTGTAAGTGCACTGCCTTGCGGCCTGTAGCACCATCCTTGATGGAGCATATGTGTGGGCTGTACTGAAAGGAGTGAGTAGAGTTGTCGATTCTTGTTCTGTTTTCTGTGATATATCTTCCTCACCCTCTCAGACTTTCAGTTGCTCGCGCTACTAAAGGGACGTGCTACCATGGAAACCAAACAATGGTGTAGCTGTATTAAAGTCCGAGTCGAAACAGTCCTGAGTAAATCAGATTTGGTCAGAAATCGGGAGAAATGCGGGAGAAATATGACCCCGGGAGGAAATCGAGGGCTATGAAATCGGCAGTCTCCCGCGAAAATCGGGAGGGTTGGCAAGTATGACCTCAGCTAAGACACTAGCCACGCCCACACACATAAACAGCTTCCATATGAGATGGCAAACAGATCATCACATACACACAAATCACATCACTGTGTCATGTGTGAAATGTTGCTGTTTTAGACTTCATCATCAGGCACTGAACAACCTCGTTCTCTGAGCAACTTTTTCAAATAGTTTATAATACCGGGAGAGGGGTGTTTTCATGTCTTCTCCTTCTTGTAAAGATCTTGAATATTATAAAAAGTACTCAGGCATTGTCCCTCTGCCAATAAACATCTGGCACAACCATGCCGCTCTAATCTGACTGAAACCATTCTAGGGGTAATCGGGTGCAACTCCATAAGGTCCTGTATTTTCTTCTCTCTTTCTCTCTTCAGTAGCTTTTTTATTAGATCCTGGCAAAAGCAGAAAACTCCCACTCAGCAAGTGAGAGAGGCTGTCCTTTGCAAAGGCACGGGGGACTATTAATAGAGGAGCCTCTACCTTGTCTATAAGTATGCCGGCTGTGTTTCAGAATGAACCTCTGTGATGTAAATCGTTAAACCCAAACATATTCCTCTAAAATAAGAACGGCAGTTGTCGCTACAGAGAAGTTAGAAATGACTGCAGTGGATACAAAGTAATCGAGTAGCTATGTTTCACAAATGTGTCTGACAGTGTCAGGTGCTTGCCTTGTGCTATATGTGGATCCGAGATGCTAAGCAGGCCACAGATACAGGTCTCCTCTAAAATGTATACGTGCCACTATGTTGAATCTTGTAACGTTATGAGGCGAGCTGAGGTTTATAATAACCGTCACCTGGCATAGTTCATGTCAGAGGTGAGAGGTGATACAGCTGTATGTGTATTTGACTATATTAGCTGTGAAAAGTCAAAATCGTAAATAGTGTTGTGTGAGAAAAACAAAATAACTAACCCCCACAGAGGTGATACTGTCCTCTAGTACGACAGCATCTGTTGTTTAAGGGGCCTATTATGCTTTTTGTGGGTTTTACCTTTCCTATAGTGTGTTACATAATCCCATAGTTCACTCCAGAGGGAGTTTCTCTCCCACACACTCCCCACCCTGCCTGAAAAGCCTCAATTTTAGTCCTTTGTTTACCAGAACATACTGACATCACCTTGTAACACTTGTGCTCCTATTGGTTAGCACTCCAACAAATTGCATGTGATAGGCTAAGGGATGGGACATTTTTAAGCGGTTGACCAATCACAACGGAGCTGGCCTGCTAACCAATCAGAGCAGCCTGGGCCCTTATTTGGTTCATAACCTTAACAACAGGTTAATTATTGTGTCCATAACGATGAGTTCCCCATACCCCACTCAAAAATGGAATTACAAAATATGCGTTTTCCCCCCCGAGAATGAGACAATGAAGGATTTCTGATGCAATGGTCGGATCAAGTTTAGAGAAAGCTCATTTGGTTTGGTTTTCAAAACGTACAGAGTGCGCTCCAGTAGCTCACTTATAACTGGTCGCCCATATACTAAGGACTAGCCCTGATGAAAAGCAAAACTTTTCTGCATGTCGTCTAACTACTTGATTTATCAATTAAAAGGCAAAAAACGGGCTAAAATAGTCTTGCAAAACAAACAAAGAAGTATTGTATTTGAGTTCGGGAAGCTTGTTGTCATGGTGTTCGGAAGAAACACGTTATTAGGAACGATCGCAGTCATGCTTTTAAAGAAACCACGTGTTGACTTCTAGTTGGAAACTGGAAACAAAAGGTGGTCGCCCCTTTACACGACTAATGTTTTGTTAACCTGTTCTTCCGCACCGATGTGCGTCTCTAACAACTTCCTTCTTTGCCTACGTTGTTTTGGGGGCACTTGCTGAAGTTATTGGAGCCTCTCGTATGAACCTAAACTACGATGTTTACCTGAATCTTACTAAGTTATGTTTGTGCCGAAACCTGACCAAACCTTTACTAAATAATCGTAACATCATACAATTCTAATTTATTTTTCCACAGTGATTTGTAATGTCCTGCTAATCCTGCCAATAGAGGCAGTGACGTCCTCGTGGGCATGGATTACATATTGTGTAAACGATTTATTGGCTGCAACGTTAGCTTTGAAAGTCAAACTTCTTTCGACTTCAGCAAAACAAAAAAACAACTCACACACAGAGTACATGAACAAGATATATTGTTTCAGCGGAGCACTTTCAGCTGGATGATTTTAGGAGTTAAAAGGAAATCATAAATTCAAACCTTTATCCCTATGGATTGAAAAACGTGCTTCCCTTTGAGGTGAATTCCATACCAGCCATATGAAGCAGTGAACCAATAACATCTCCTGGCTTTTAAAATTCATAAAGTGTTAACATACCTCTGAAATACACAATAAACTCTGAGAGTCCACCGCGGGAAACAGGCCAGTTCTTACCGGTCACAACTGATGTCACTTCCCAACATGTTCTTGTGCTGAAACTAATCGGATTTCTTCTATTGCCTTCTGAAACCATTAGACACCTCATAAAGAAACTCACACAATCGTTTTTTATTTTATTTTCCCTCTCAAACATCTTGTATTGATCACCAGGAGCCAAATGGTTGTGCTGTAAATTCCCTCTGTGTTGGGTGTGAGCAAGGAATAAAATGTGAGGTAACAGAAGCAGGAAAACAGCTTTATAATTTATTGGAGATAAATCAGAGAGGGGAGAGTAACTCATTTACCACAAGGGTGGAAGTCGATGTTAATTATCTGAAGTAAGAGGGTATGTGTCCCCCTCATCCCTAAGAAAATGTTGTGTCTTCTAAAAGAGAAATAGAAAAACGATTTGATTTGATTTACCAACCTAAATCAGCAGACAGAGCCACATCTGTCCAGCAGACCGGTGTGAAAGCATTTGCTTCTGTTGACCCAGCTATTCCAGTGTATCAGAGAGTAAAAGCCAATATGGAAGCCAGGGGCATAAAACAACTAGCCACTATGAGGGTCAGCTGACTGTCGATACCTCTTAAACTTATGTAATACATTTTTGGACAGTGGATCTTTGTTCTGCAACCCTGCTTTGCTAAATCTATCAGAAGGGTTGAAAAGACATTTAATTTGCTGGTGTGACAATAAAGAGTTGAAGTGAGCCGTAAAACCAGTGGGGACTGGGATCGATACTGGCCTCTGCTGCGAGTCTCGGATCTTAAACTCGGCAATCTCTTTATATTACATTACATGTTACTTGTTAGACGCTTTTATCCAAAGCGACTTACATACTCAATACTGTGGAAAATCCCCACAGGAGCTATTTGGGGTGAAGTGTCTTTTCCAGGGACACAACGACATGCTGACTGCAGTGGGGTTTGAACCTGTGCTCCCCTGATCCGAACACCATCACACTAGTCCACTGCGCCACACACACTTTACGAAGTGCTTGCACATAACACGCACATAACACACACACACACACACACACACACACACACACACACACACACACACACACACACACACACACACACACACACACACACACACACACACACACACACACACACACACACACACACACACACACACACACACACACACACACACACACACTGACTGAAGCTGCATAAGCTACTTTAGTTTCTGTCACGGATCATGACATGTATTCATTTTCCCGCACAGCCATAGTAAAACTGTGTGTGTGTGTGTGTGTGTGTGTGTGTGTGTGTGTGTGTGTGTGTGTGTGTGTGTGTGTGTGTGTCTAGATGCATGAGTGTTATCAAGTCATGTGTATACGTTATAATCATTTATAATTAAGGTCAAAAGGAAAGCGGCAACAAATTGCTGCATAGAAGTGGTTGTGTGTGTGTGTGTGTGCGTGCGTGCGTGCGTGTGTGTGTGTGTTCTGCGAGTTAAAGTGAAGTTTTCTGGCTGGGCTGCTGGTGAACAGATGACTGCATGCGCTGATTTGTCACAGCTGGAGCTTGATTAGCATTCTCAACAGTGGCTACTCGTTGATGGATCAAGAGGAGAAAGGAGGACAATAAGCTGAAGGATGGAAAGATGTATGACAAAGAGCAAGAGGGGGATGATGGATGGAGAGGATGTTCCACCGTTTGAATGAAGAAGGGGATGTCACTGAAAAAGTGAAAGCAGCAGTGAGAACAATCTTCAGAAAGAGACGGGAAAGGAGCAGATATGGAAGGAGAGGAATTAGAAAGATCAAATATTGTAAGAAAGAAACATGGACAGAAAGAAAAAATAGACAAAAAATCCATCTGTTTCTTGGCCTTTTCCCTTATCAGTCATCCCAGAAGGCATAAGGACCTGTGACTAGAATGAGCAAATTGAAATAAGAGAAAACAAAATAAAGGGCAGAATCAAATACAAAGCCAGCACATGTCAGGTTATATTATGGTTTTTAAGACAAAATAAAATTAGCTAAATCAGATTTTTTTACTGAAGCATGTGATTTCATTTGATTCATTTGTGTTTCTTTAAATAACAACCTCTATGCTGACAAAAATGTCATGTTTGATAACATTTCTACATTGAAATACACTGAAAACCCTGACAATCAATTGAATTAGATTACTGGAAGTTGGGTTTCTGAGGGGATAAGGAGTATGTGTGTATTGAAGGACATACACTGTAGGGTTGAGTACCCTATTTGCTTGTTGCTTTGTATCCAGATGTTTTTCTTCCTGTTTGCAGGACCTTTGAGGACCAGGAGCCCGTCAGACAGGAGCAGGAGAGCGGCCCTCAACACCTTCACTGACACACAGACGACAGGTACTGAATTCCTCAGCGCTGGTTGCAAGTCCAGGGTTTTGAACTGTGAAGGTCTCAGGTGTGGTACTGAGAGACAGCCATTAGGCAAATACACACTGTGAGATGAAAGGGACAGGTGTGTACCGGTGCTATACAAACCACAGGAGGTTGAGAACTGTAGTTAAACCTGCAGATTTGAGCCGCCTATCAACATGGCCATAAATTGGAGCCAATGGTTTGATGACTTTATCCATTTTTTTATTTAACCCTCCGGTATCACTGTGGACGTTTTTGTCCATATGGGTCATTTTTCACTTTTCATTTTGCAATAACTTTGGTTGTGTTGGTGCAAATGGCCTGATTTTTTGTAATAAGGCTATTTTCTCAATTTATTTTGGAATTCCAATTTACATTTTTGAAATCGGTCTTTAATTCACTGTGTAACAAATCGACTACTTGAAAATCATCCTGAAAAGGATTAAATTTTTGGTATTTTCTATTAGGGCGGAAGTTGCTTTAAAGATTGAACCCAAAAAAGTTGTGAAAAAAACCTTTTAATATAATGTCTTTATCAAAGCATTTTGCAGTGGACATTTTTGTCTCGAATGACTAATTTGCGTAGTCCAATCGAATGATACCGGAGGGTTAAGAAAAGAGCACCATTATTAGCCTGTCTCCAGATTGCTCTTCCATTAACTGTGCACCCGCAGGCCAACAGGACACTTAATTCATCAGGATAATGAATTACTTTGTGAACAAAAGAAACAAGTTTGTTGCTGATGCCTGTTTGGTTTTGAATCGCTCATATTCCTCCTGAGGAAACACTCAGGTTTCAGAACATGCAGCAGACTAAACAAGTAGACAACGTGCCTCATCGGTTAGGCCAGGGGGCTTGGAAAGCACCTGGACAATGTAAAGCTCCCAGGGGTGCATGAAGTCAGCCTCAAATGGGGGTAGCAGACCTCCTCTTAAAGTTTGTAACCCATCCCTTCAGTTTTCCTCCCACTTGCTTTTTCTTGGTTCTGACCCATGTTTCCCCTCAATGTAAGACCAGCTCATACCCCCTCCCCTATTTCTTCATCATGAGAACTTCTTACTTTCGGACTATTTTCCATTCTAACCCTCTATTCTCTAGTTTTTTTATATCCATGTCTCCCTTCCATGTGTCCCCAGGCGTGACAGAGTGGACGTCTTGGTTCAACATCGACCATCCTGGGGGGAATGGAGACTACGAGCGTCTGGAGGCGATCCGGTTCTATTACAGGGAGAGGGTTTGTGTTCGGCCCGTGGCCATGGAGGCCCGCACCACAGACTGGGTTGCAGCAGCAGAGACAGGGGAAGTGGTCCACTCCAGTCTGGAGAAGGGCTTCTGGTGCATCAACAGAGAACAGCCTCAGGGCCGCGTCTGCTCCAACTACCATGTCCGCTTTCAGTGTCACCCAGGTAGCCTGAAGACAGCAACTCAGGGTTCACTTATATGCACATCCATGCAAGGAAACGCTCATTAGAAACTATTTCCTGATTCACGTAATATTAGCTTTTCTCAGATGTTAATCTGTTCTCCAATGTGTGTGTTTAGTGCAGAGCTACTGGACTGACTGGAGTGAGTGGGGTCCCTGTTCAACCACGGTCTGTAACGATGCCGGCATCCAGGTCCGCCAGAGGAAATGTGTGAACACGCAGCCCATGCCTCTCCTGTTGGTGCCAGCGTGCCAGGGACACCATTCAGAGAGGAGGGAGTGCTCCAACCCTCCATGTTCAGGTGCGATAGATCAGAATGTGAATACTGTATGTGGGGAGATGTCTTTGAATGAACAATCAGGAAGCTGCTCTGTATTTCCCCCAACCCTCCTCCAACCACTCTTATTAAAGGGTTAAGAGGGAGGTGAATAAAATACCCTATTGTTTTATACAGCTGTGTATAAGAAATCTATATGGAAAATAAGCAAAAATTATGATATGCAGAAATGTCAATTTTGATATTTATATAATTTTTAAATCTGAGACAGCATATTAAAAACTTTACTGACATAAAAAATGTCTACATGCACCATTCAAATCTTTACGTTTTTAAGTGTTTTTTATTCTAGTCTTGTAATCAGTTATCTAGTTGATCAGCTTTCTTGTTCTTTTTATGCCCACAATACTGTTCAATGGCAGCCTAATCATCCTGTCATGTGGCCTTTAATGGCGCACCTGTGCACAACAGAGATAACAGCTCCCATTAGACCACTATGTAAGAAGTTTGAATGACAGAAATTATTATACGATTTATCCCAATCTTAAAAGATCATTTGAAACTCACATGATTCCTTGTCTCTATGTGATCAGCAAAGTGGAGCCCGTGGGGTCGATGGGGGATGTGTTCAGTGACCTGTGGTGGGGGTCGCAGGATCAGGAGGAGGACCTGTGCGAGGAGCTCAGTGACGGTTCAGTGTTCTGGACGGCCCGCTGAAATACAGAAGTGTGGAAGGAGTCCATGCCCAGGTACCGCTGAAGAAGTCATGATGTCTTTCTTGCTGTCTTCATCCATCAGTGCTCAAATATCTGTATCTTCTCCCAACAGCCAAATGTCAGCTCCGGTGCACTGAGGGCAGCCCCTCTGAGGACTGCAGCCGGTGCTCCTGTGATAACCACATACTGCAGGGGGAGGTCCATAGTGTGACCGGGGCTCCTGTGGCAGAAGCCTTGGTGGCTCTGGCCAGAAAGCCCACAGTGACCCTAGCCCGCACAGACGCCAACGGTCAGTTCAGGGTCACAGGAATCTGCTCCTCCAGCTCCACCTTGATGTCCATCAGGAAGGATAAGTTTGCTCCGATCACCGTCTCCACCTCAAGCAACACCACAGGGTTGTCTTCGGTACGAGCAGTCCTCAAATCAGCTGGTGAGTGCTCATAAAGAAACAAGTGAAATATAAATACATTATTTATTGATGTTTGGTGCTTTTAATCGATTCAACCTGGATGATTAACTATTAATGGTAATGTGGAAAGCTATTTCTAAAAGGAGCTACTTTCATTTTCAATTAAGGGTTTCCTGAGACCTACTTTTAATATTCCCCAAAGCCATTAAATCCTTCAAATATATTCTCAGATAGTAGAAAACCAGAAATTGACAGAGCTCAAACGGAAACAGTCTGGCCCATTGTAAGAAGTAATTTGTCTCGAGCACCAACTTGCTGGTTGCGTGGAGACCAAATACAAATAGTCCAGTTCTCCTTTTGTGAAAGTAATACCCTTAACAATCATTTTTCATAAGCACAGGGACCAATTTGAAAGTAAAGTGACACATTTGAGTGAGTTTTATGAGATCTCAAAACTCTGTGGAACCACTCACAAGAGTCAGAGGAAGGTCTTGAGGGTTTATTTCTTTCCGCTTTCCACAGAAAAGCCATACATCGTGAAGCACCCGGAGGACAAAGTGCGTTATGAGGGAGGACGGGTGATGTTGTGCTGCAAGGCAACGGGATCACCAGCACCTGACAAATACTACTGGTGAGACAAATGATAGATGAAGCACAGACCTAGCTGGCTACAGAGTGATAACTTTTGCATATTTGTAAGTCTATATTTTGGAGGTCCCTTAACATTTCTATTAAAGGAGCATTAATCAGTAACTTCTCAGATGTTTTGGTCTTTAACCGGTTCTGAGTATATGTCTTGTCAGCTGCTTAATATGTTCATCAGTTAGCAACTTAATACCCTCTGCTGTTTGGTAGTGGGCCAGTAGCATGCAACGTTTTTTATCTGAGACTTTTTGGCGGGAAACATCTGCCTTTTCTATCAGAAAAAGCTAATAAAGACCTTGAGACATGACAAAAACAATCTAGTCCCTGACTAGAAAACCAAAACAATGAGCTGAAAGACACTAAATAAAGGCTAAAGGGAACTGCAGAGTCAGGGGAAGTTGTTCCAAGTTATTTGATCTATTACTATTTCTAATATAATTATCAATCATTACGAATAAACATCTTTTTAAAAAGAAATGGAAACAATTATTTTGTTCTTGTCTCTGTAACTATTCTCCAAGGTTCCACAATGGGACTCTGCTGGACAGGAAGGTGTACAAGTATGAAGAGGACCTTGTTCTGTGGGACCTAAAGCCAGAGCAGTCCGGGCTGTACTACTGCAAGACCAGCAGCTCTGCAGGCAGCATCAAGTCCTCTGCAGCCCTCCTCACTGTGATGGGTATATATGTTTACTCTTGGATCTCTTACTGAAAGCAATTGAGTACATCCATCTGTCGACCAGTCCTAACCACACCAATCTGCTGGTTTGAGGTCAGTTTAATGACATATATTAGCGCATGAAAGGCTAAAAAGTTGTGGATAAAAATGAAAATAAACGTTTATTCTCACAGTGAAGAAAAACATAAACGGCACAGTAATGTAATGTAAACCACAATTCATCATCATCAGCCTGGACAGAAAATAATTGATTATGATGATAGCGGTACACAGGGATTATAGCTAAGCATGGCTGCGGTCCCAGTGCATTTGACAATGACGTGTTGAGTCAAAGTTCTACACAGTTTCAAGTGAAACCACTGACAAAAAGCAAACAACCACAATTTATTTGTGGTGGATAAAAAGCAGCTGCCTCTGGGCTTGAATTCACATTTTAAGAGGAATGTCAGAACTGAGCTCCAACCAAGACATTATTGAGCCATGACCATGCATAAAGAGGATTCAAACAAAACCCCTGTGTCTTACAACCAATGGAGGGTTAGTTAATAGACTGCCTTTCTTCTGAGAAAATAAATCATTAAATTCTAAGAAAATAGGAACATTCAAATATCAGAGCTTGCGCGATTGGCGGCGCTTATAGCAGTACATTTGTATTATGTTGATTTTGGTTAAAGCAGTGGCTTCTTCAACTACAAAGCTTTATTGTAGATGGATCTGTACACTGGACAACCTCACTCCCAATATCTTTAGAACTTGAGAGATGTAACTCAAGATTGTCTATAAATCCAGTTTTTTTCTCTCTTTCAGATTCAGACAAGTAGGTGATTCCAGATCCTTGTGGGAAAGCAACCCATTGCTTATATCTTTAAGGCACTTGTTAGCTGAGGAACAGATTAACAGACAAGCGTTTTATGAAAGAGTGCAAAAGTAATCTATGAAAGTCCACAGACCAATCCCTACACTCCAAAAGCCATTATGGCAAGAGACGCTATATGTGTGCAGGGTAACACCTGCTCCTCAGAGCAGGATGACTCTTATTCCCTTAACACAGTGTGGTTTCTTCTTACATTTTATATTATTCAGAAGTTGAATTAGATTTCCCATAAAATGTGATAACCACAGTTCTAAAGAGTAGAAGTTACATCATCTTTCATCGAAGGAGACTCTCAGTCCTGTTGGTAAAGCCATTAGCAGCACAGTAATAATATTTAAAACGCATCACACTGCTCCATGTGTCTGCAATTATCAACTTACTTGGGAGATTTGGAGGTTAAAAAGGAAACTTGACTTCAAGTTCCACCATTATTGCACATTTAGTATTCTGTCAATGTTTGAATGAACAACAAATATTTCTTTCCATCTCCTATCTGGATGGTTGGTAAATACATTTCCTCATCATGTCGTATTACTCTTTCGTAGACATTTAACCGTCCAACTTGGCCACTCACAGGAACTCTGTGCCAGGCCATTTAGACATGGTGTGTGTGTTACAATAAATGATGCATGTTTGTTTTTTTATCAATTTGTGAAACAGGAAGGCAGGAATAATATATATTAAAAACTAAATTGGAAACTTTGAATTGATTCACTTGTTTTATTCCACTCATGGAGTTATTTTTTCAAATAATAAAAACGGATACGATAAGAGAAAGGATAACTCTAGTTACGCTTTTTATGTTTTACAATTTATCTTTTATATTTCTCATGTCAACACCAGCTAATGCAATTTATCTTCCTTTTCTCAGCAAAAGGAAAGCCAGCATGCAATTCCACCCCTGAGAGGCACCTCATCAGACTGCCGATGGACTGTGTTCAACCGGGGACCGACTCCATGCACTTCAACGCTGGCCGTTGCCCTCATAACAAATGTGCTGGCTCCCTGGACTTTGATATGCGCTGCAAAGATGGAACTGGTTTCTGCTGCGGAGTCCAAAATATGGAAAGTCGAATCATTGACTGTGGGAGCTACAGCCTCCCAATCCGGGCTGTGACACAATGCGGCTGTCAGAAATGTTTGCAGCCTACTGTAATAGTCCGTGGCAGTGTGGTCACAGCTGATAATGATGAGCCTCTGCGTTTCGGGCACATCTACATTGGTAAAGAGAGGGTGGGCACCACTGGATTCCAAGGAGGCTTCACTTTGCACATTAATCCTGATACAGAGAGATTGGTGGTGAATTTTGTTGACCCCTCTCAGAATTTCATTGACACTCCCAAGGTGTTCCTTCTTGATAAGAAAGGTGGGTCCATCTACCATAATGTGAAGGTGATGAGAAAGAAGACACCTATTGATATCAATGCAGGAGAGACCAACTCTATTAGTCTAGGGGAAATTGAAGGGGAAGACCCCATTGGTCAGTTAGTTATTCCTCCCAACTCCTTCCACAAGGAAAATGGAGAACTCTATGAGGGAACTGTAAAAGCCAGCGTCACATTCATTGACCCAAGAAATATCACTACGGCAGCCGCATCCCCCGGCGATCTAAACTTTGTAGATGATGAGGGTGACATGGTCCCTTTGCGGACCTATGGCATGTTCTCTGTGGACTTCAGAGATGAGACCAACAAGGAGATACTTGGAACTGGAGCTGTTCAAGTTCTTCTCGATACGCAGCATGTCAAAATGGAAGAACACATTCCCAAAATGAAACTGTGGTCTTTAAATCCGGACACAGGAATCTGGGAAGAGGAGAGTGACTTCTCCTACACCACAACAAGTGCTGGTGGTCATGGGCGGAGCAAACGAGAGGACCGCACGTTCCTAATAGGCAACATGGAGATCAGAGAACGTAGACTCTTCAATTTAGACGTGCCAGAAAACCGACGATGCTATGTTAAAGTCCGTGCCTACATGAGTGAAAAGTTCTTATCTAGTGAACAGCTTGAGGGTGTTGTGATCACCTTGATAAATTTGGAACCTAAACCTGGATTTTCCTCTAATCCTAGGGCATGGGGTCGTTTCGACAGCGTCATAACTGGAACCAACGGGGCCTGTTTACCAGCTTTCTGTGATGCCCAAAGGCCTGATGCTTACACAGCTTATGTCACAGCAATGATGGGTGGGGAAGAACTGGAGGCAGCTCCTTCCTCACCTAAGATGAATCCAAACGTCATTGGAGTGTCTCAGCCATATCTGTATAAAATAGACTACCAGCGGTCAGATCATGAGGATCCAGCTCTGAAGAAAACAGCTTTCAAAATCAATTTGGCAAAGCCTAACCAAAATAATTTTGACGAGACCAATGGGCCAATATATCCATATGTGAATTTAATCGGTTGTGAAAATGCCCCTTTCGATGCAAATCATTTCAGATTCTTTAGAGTGGAAAAGGACAAGTATGAATACAACGTTGTTCCCTTTGAAGAGAATGATTTGACGACCTGGACAGGAGACTACCTCTCATGGTGGCCTAATCCCCAGGAGTTCAGAGCATGCTTCATTAAGGTCAAGATCCATGGACAGAAGGAAGTGATGGTCAGGTCGAAGAATTCGGGAGGAACACACCGAGAAACTAAAGGCAAACTTTATGGAATAAGAGACATCCGCAGCACCCGGGACATGCGAGAGGCCAACACCTCGGCAGCCTGTGTAGAGTTCAAATGCAGCGGCATGCTGTTTGATCAAGATGAGGTAGACAGATCCATCATAACACTCCTCCCACAGGGGAACTGTCGCAGGACGGGCACCAATGGCCTTCTACAAGAGTATCTCATCAAACATCCACCAGTAGCCCACAACAACGAGTCACATGGATTCACAATGCTAGCCCCTTTTGATCCTTTGGGACACAACTATGGCATCTACACAGTCACAGACCAGAACCCAAAGGTGGCCAAAGAGATTGCTATAGGCCGCTGCTTTGATGGCACCTCAGACGGTTTTTCCAGGGAGATGAAGTCAGACTCTGGGGTGGCGTTGACCTTCAGCTGTCCAGAGAGGAAAATTAACAGAGAAAGCCTTTTCCAGCGTCTGCAGACCAACCCGGGTCAGACTCTGTCTCAGATGGCGAGGGCCATGAGGGAGTCAGCGGGTCTGCAGGTGCAGGGATTATCCAGCCAGATAGTGGCCTATCCTTCAGAGCAGCGGGGCAGGGCCCAGAGTCGCAGAGTCAGCTCTACAACCAGGAGGAGAGTGTCCACGCAAACACAGCAACGCCAATAGATGTTTCAAGGTCTGTAGGATGAGTTAGGATGAATAACTTAACACTGACAATAATACCTGAATGATTTAAATACCGTTTCCTTTTATTTGTAGGTCTTCTGTCAAGACTCATGACAAGGATGACATCAAATCAAGGATGTCGAAGTTGCCCGGCTGTTCATGAGTATGATACTCCTTCATAACTGTGGAGGCATAAAACTGAGGCAGACAGCAACTAAGCCAAATGAATGAGATCGATTGAAGATATTGTTTAGACTTACCAGTATACTTACTTGAAGGGATTGGTATATTGTTTCCTCCTCCCTCTTAAAAGACATGCAAATATTTGACTATGTGTTACGCTGTGACTGGCATTTACTTAATAAGCTTTTGTCTGAGTTTATGTATGAAGAAAATAGACTGAAGTTTGGCATTGTTACTTTTATAGATCTCATTTTTAGCATTCCAATTTCTCCATGGCGTTTTGCTGATTTCTCTCAAAGCTTGAGTTTAAACCAAACTGAAAATACTACGTCACACCCCGAGCACTTCATGAATGGCCATTGCTTTCCATTTAAATGTATTTTCAAGATCAGAAAGGAACCAACTTGAGGCCCTTGTTGTCTGCAGAAGACACTGATTCCTTTTTCTACAAACCAGAACAAATCTCTCCACCTAAGGGACACATACAGGCATGCCACCCAGGGAACAGAGGATGTTTTCAGTCATGCTTCTTAATGTTTTTCACTAGCATGCTAGATTGCCAACTGTGATTCAGTCAAACGTCCTTTCACACCTAATTAAAATGTGCAAGAACAAGACCATGGCAAAAACAAGCATGGATCTTACTAGCAGCAGGCAGTCTAAAAAAATCATAGTTGATTTAGAGGTATGACATAATGTACAGTATGTGTGTCCTCTGCACATTACAAAGTAAAACCAAAGAAAATGTTACCTAAATACATATTTCCAAATATACCAGTTTTCAGAAACCATTCGAGAGACTTATTCAGTGTCTAAAGGGAATTGTGTTGTCGGTTAATGCGCTTGTGAGCTGCCTTTGCATCTGTGTGCAAGTGCAATAACTATATAATTTAACTTGAGCGCTCAAAATTAGCATGTAACAAAAGAGTGCTGCTGCTAAATGAAACAAGAACTTATTTAGTACGTGAGGCAGATAATGTGGTAAAAGTGTGTGTAGGAGATCTTGTACAGGATTCTGACACAAAATAACTTAACTCTCATGTAATCAGTCTGCAACGCTCTGAACTGCGCAGGACCTATTAACCTTTTTATACTTTGCTGCATGGCTCGGAAGATTATACAATTCGTACACTACAGCGATCTTTTCAACTACAGAGCAATCTTTCTGGTGGTTCAACTCGACTTATTTTCCTTTACAAGACTTATTGTATGATTCTGACAATTAAAGAGGGAACACACTTGTGGACTTAAAGGCCATGTTTTCATAAATCCTGTTAATGAGATATATTGAGACAGAATATTAGATTTAAATAACACGAATAAAGCTATTTACATTGAGGTTGGTGATAGGAAGAAATGTCCCTTTGTCATAAAAGTGCAAAACTTGTTTATGCGCAAAATTGCAACTGCAGACCCATGGGAAAAGGCTCTTCAAGCTCAACTAATTGAAGACCATATGAGGGGGGGAATGGTCCATGGAGAAACCAGGAGAGGCTGAATAGTAAACATAAGCCTGCTGTTAATTAAAAAGTAAATTACATATCCTCTTGAGAACTATTAAAACAGTTTGAACCTGACTTTCACAAAGAGAAAAACAAGTTAATTTCCAATGTACAAAGGATAGAGTTAAGTCGTCAACAATACACTGAGCCCAAGAGGAGTATGGTCAAACCATTAACTGCACAGGTAACTCAATTTAAGCTGATTACCTTATCATTCCTTATATGCAACAGACTTATTGTTTGTGTGGTGCCATTGTGAAGTTAAATGCAAGAAATTGAAGCCATACACTATATTGTAACCCTACACTTAAACTTGGCCCCATGTCGAAAAAAACAATATTTTTCCATTATGAACTAAGAGCAGCACACTCCAGAAAAACACTCAAAAACAGCTTTAAGGGGTGAACACACATGGTACCTTGCCATTATCGCTGACCTCTGTAATCACAGGACTGTGGGCCGTCCACGACTCAGATCTCCAGATGAAAACAAACATTTTCGCGAAGCAGGCATAGCATTGACAGCGTACAGAAAGGATGATTGAATCCAGATGTGGGAAGAGATAAGTCCTATAAAAAAAGGAATGGTTGTGTGAGGTCAGCTGAGGAGGCCCAACAGCTGTAGAGCAACTGGAGGAAATGTTAGACCAAAGACATCAAGAGAGAAAATAACAGCAAGATTATCTAGTGATGGATTTAATCATTTTTAGGAAAGTGTTTGGTAAAGGGAAAAAAAGAAAGGAAAATATTAGTGGTCTTTGGCCTCCCGGACCATCACTTACAGAATCTCAGGCTTCAAAAGAGGTTGCACATGGCCGAAAAAAACGTTGACAGGAGAATTGTCTTATTCATGAGGAGAAGCTATCAGGGGAATTTGGAGGACAAGGTAGCAATAATAGGATAAGCTATTATGTAAGGATTTGCATGGGAAAGTTAGCTGAGCTCTCCTCTTCTGGGAACTTCAGAGGAGATCAAAGGACCTCTGCAATGTTTGGTTTAATGAGTAAAGAAAAAAGTTTCCAAAGTCTTTAGAATCATGTAGAGAATTGAAGCCTGGTTCCAACAGACAAAACCCCACTGCATAGAAATACAAATGTTTATCTCATCAAATTGGCAGTACACTATTGTTACAGATGTAGCCGGCAATCAAGTCTATTTATTCCCTCAGACCTACTGGCTAAACTTGTGTTGATTTTGCAACAACAACACAAAGTGGATTGCTTTTTTAAACCAGAGTTTGCCTCCTTGTCAAAGAATGGGGCTGCATGTAAAGCTAGGCAGCACAATTTAACCTTAGGGCAAACAAATACTCTCCCTCCACCAGAAACCACCAAGACTTTCTCCGTAAATGAAGCATGAACCGATTTACCCATTTTCTATTCTGAACAGTCCAGCTGGTCTCAACCAGACCATAATTTATTCAGGGGGTCTTTCTTAAACCTTTCCACCGCTGTCTGGAGTTTGTGAAGAGTTGTATATTTGCCTCTGTGCTCTAGGGAGTAGAAGAATTACATAAATAACTTGTGATAATACTCTGTAAACGCTTAAATATTGCATGTCGATGCATCTTGTTTTTCTCTGAATTAAGTTTTTATTTGTAAATTGTGTATTGTATGAAATCTACTATTATTGTACGAACAAGACTGTAAATAAATAATTTTGTGGAAACATTTTTAAATATTTTCTGTGTAATTTTTAAAGTATATGAACACAATTTAAACGGTTTAATAATTTCACATTTCTGAATGTAAGAAAACAAATTGTTTTCAGTGATGCAAACAAACAATAATTTAATTTGTGATCTAAACAATACATATGAAATGCTGAGCTCTGCAAAAGTCACAACAATAAATATAGTTTGAAACATACGAAACAACAGAAGCTTACAGTGCATGTGATAGGTAGTTGAAATAAAATGTGGCTAAAGTAACAATGCAGTCTGCAAACATTTTTTACATACATCATTTTCATAAGAAACTAAATGCATTCAAATTAGCTCAGCATATATAATAACTTCAAGGAAACATATGGCAACAGATGGTAATGCTGGTTTTCTCAGTAGTACTCACAGAATATCAAGTACCGTGCAGAATCCTGACAATGTTTACTTCGACTTTTCCACCGACTCAAAATAGCTGCATGTCCATTGTGTGTGTCCATTACCCTTCAGGTGATGAGTTATACTGCACACAGAAAAAACACTCCTGCACACTACAGAAATGTTTAGCCAGTGGAATTATTACTGTAATAAAGTTGCACAGCAAGGATCACAGCAGGGGGGACAGTGTGTGTTGCCTCTGACACCTTCAGGATGGGCCCTCCGCCTCTGCCAGAAAATGGAGCTGACAGAAAACACAGTGAGTGACTGCCTTCACCGCTGGGTAAGAAATGCATCAGTGCACACGCACATTAAGCTAGAAAAAACATTTCTTTTTGAGACCAATGCTGCATGTAAGGTCATGAACCTTCCTGCGGCGCCTTAACTGTTTCTTTTGAGTCCAATTGCGTCAATAACAGACGAACCGGTCTGTGCACAGGCCAGGAGTGGAGAGAATTGCTGTGTGAGAAGTGTTAACTCCGGGACTGACATCAAACGTAATTGCAGTGCCCTTCATGTGTGTTTTACTTGCTGGAACTCTATTCGGGTTAAGAAAACGGTCCAAAATCAAATCATTAAAAAGGAGTTTTCTGTTTGGTGACATCACTGGAATAAATGTCTACATTTATGCAAAGGCCACAACTCAACAAGTGTGACTGATTGCTTGCAAGTTGAAGCCTCTGGTAATTCTTGTTGAAGACATTGAAGATAATTAATGGTGGGAATAACAATAAGACCTTTTAGTTGGATATTAACGTCATTACACTTCCATCATGACATGGTTCTACAAATTACTCCACTGTAATTAGTGGAAACTCTTGCATTACTTTTTGAAATGGACTGGCAGTCACTTAAGACTTCAAAATGACATACTACAACTAAAAATGACAATCGACATGTGTTTTTCTCATATAAACCAAGACATTGATGTTCATTTCATTTGTACTATTCATTTTGTCCACTTGAACTGCATTTACAAATCACTAGATTTGCATATTTTGTATAAATCATATTACCTCTAATATGACTGTAAAGCAAGAATCATTATTTCTGGATGCATGTGAATTCCTCCCCTCATTGCAATTATAGTTAGTTGTCAATTTTCCTTTTGTATTTAAATCAGAAAGGATATTTGGGAGCAAAACAGGGCAGTAATGGCTTGCTAGTAAGCATATAAGACGAGCAATGGATGGACAAGTAGAACATCTAAGAATAAAGATGATTTTTTTAAAATGTTTTAGCTCAAATGCAAAGACATTAAAACTATATCACTCTATATTATTTAAATCAGAAATAATAAGATGATTATCTGAAAGAATCCTACAAAATCTGGTCAATAGGCAAAATAGTTGTTATGCAGTAAAAATGTAATATTACATATGAAAAGTAAACTTTCTGTTTTGAAGTTATATCTGCTACGGTCTGGTGTATTATAAAAGTCTGCAGTGTCCTTAGAGCGCTCCATGCTCAGTATCTGTGATGAATCTCTACCTGGAACAGCAGAAAGTACATCTCAGTTTCATGATGTCACGTCCTCTTCAGACAATCCTCTTGATATTGTCCTGAGTTCACAGCAATCACAGCAGAAACCGCCTGTGAACATGATAGATAAGGCTCAGGAATGTTTCAGATGGCTTGGGTTTGTGGAACAAGTATTAAAAATAGACGGGCCTCACAAAGGGCTGAGGTTTTTCAACTCTTCTGATCCGCAGGAAAAGGCTCTAAGGAGAGACGATTGGCGTGTTTCACGTACACGTTGCCATCCTCCAGCTTGACTTCATACACTTGTTGCTGTAAAAATAGAGAACACAAAAGGCACATGAGAGGGAATAAACAAATTGTAATTTACTGCGGTACTCATACAGCTGCTAAAAAAACAAGTGAGCTTACAGTGTATAATGTCACTTCTGATAAGTTAAAATGGAGCAAACCCTCCTGTGCAAACTGCCAGAATAATTGTTTTTATATGTATTCTATTGTTTGACTGGTGACATCACAGTAATGCACTGTACAGGATAAACAATGGTTATTAAAATTGAACAAGATGTTTATGGAAAGTAAAGCTCTTGTTTGGATTGTTCATGGCAAGCAAACAATAGAAAAGGGGAACAAAACGTTAACTCTGACTCATAGACTTTGATTCCTCATGCTGTGTCAATCAGTGGAACTTTCTACATCTAATACAAGAGGATGATCTGCCGACATGTCACTGCAAATGTTCACATTAACTTCCAGGTGCAGTCAGAGAGTGACGCTTTTGCCTACTGGGCATGTTTTTGGAAGTTTGATGCATATTTGATTCGTGATTATATTTTGGGAATCATTTGGGGTCTAATTCATGTTTTTTCTACTCTAACTCACATTTGAATTATATCTTTCTATTCTGAGCAATGAAATGTAGCTGTTTTTGTGAAGAAGTAATACAGACATATTTAATCTCTGACCTGTAAGGAGGTCCCAGACTTCCCAGTCCTGAGGTTGAAGTCATAGTCGTGCCAGGGACAGAAGACCTGCAGGACTCCGTCAGCTTCCTCGATGTCCCCCTCACACAGAGGACCGCCTGGGAGAAACAGGAAATTGTTACTCACATGTTCTCGCTTTAAAAAAACAAAACAAATGGCTTTTGACGTGCACCTTCTGGGAAAATGTGATGGTGAGGCTTGAATAACATGGTGTGAAACTGATAAAGCTATGTGACAGCAGGGGGCTGTCACGGGTGATATTTCCGTAGGCTATCAGCTGTGGGAAAAATGAACCATACTCATTTTGTGTAAGAGGTATACAGTTGTAGTCTGACCCACAGATGCTACATTCTTTACCACACGCTGAATACCCCATATGCTACAATCACAACAACGTTATATTGTGCATTATTTTGCCTAGCTAAAGGGTTAACATAAGGGACTGATACTGTAGGTTGATGTTTTACCGGAATGTGCACAGCGAGCATCCATGGCGAAAAACTCCCCCTTCACGTAGAAGAGGCAGACATCAGACTTGAAGCCCAGGGAGCAATACATCAGGCGGCAGCGCTTCTTGGAGAGCACCTCGACCGGGCCTATGAGTCTCCATGAACCGACTTCCGTGTCCCCCTCTTCATCTCCGGAGCCAGACGCCATGAAAGCACGGCGAAATGAACGGTTGTTTCTAAATTGCGCTACTAAATAGCTGCCTTTTTACTCCGGTTGAAATGCATCTGGCAGTTCGCTGGGTGAACAAATGTCATATTAACCTCCAGGCCGAGCGGTGTGACCGTCAGCTATGCGGACTGAGCTTCCTCCATCCGGGCTGCAGAGAGCTGTCTCACCGTCACACCGAGGTACGCTGTGCGCTGGAGCATGGCTGCTCCTCATTTCAGCGACATGAAAGTGATGATTAACAAGCAGCACATTTAATCCCCACACATTTACATTTTTTTGGTTTATCAGTTTCATATATGCTGGTCTAAGAATAATATAAATCACAAGTCGAAAAAGCGTGAAAAAATTGGCCTTTTATGTTGAACCTTAGCTAAAGCGGAATGCTCTCCATAATAAATAGTTTCATTCTTCGACTTCAGACAAATCTCTCCTGTTCTTTCATTTGGGTGTTTTATGTTCGAACAATTCAACTCTGCAGAAATGCCAATTTTCTGGGCTTTCCTGGTGGCCCTGTTGGGTTTATTGAGAACACTTTAATACACTATTGGACTTGTTTCCAAACTGTATGGTACATGTGGGAAATCACTTTTCATGTACAGTGCAAATAGTAGGCTACAACACTATTCCTTAATTGTCAGTTACAAAGACTGTTATTGTTCTTTCATGGCAGACCATGATGCTTCAGACAGGTATTTGGCTGATTCCTTCAGGTTTACTTTTCCTAGATGTAGTTTCTTAACATTATTACAAATTGTTTGTTAGCTCAGTGTCCCTGCCAGTGTTTTAGTTCCTGAGGCAGCACTACTTTATCAGAAATAGAGTTGATTAAACGGTCAGTCAGTTTAACCTTAGTAAGAAGTTTTACATTTGTGAGTCGGCCATCTGTCCATGATCATAGAAGCTAAAGGTCTCATAATTATCACCAGTGTATACAACTGACCTTTCCATTGGAATTGAAATTGAGATTTTGAACACTACAAGTTTGTCCAATTGGCAAGCGGCAAAAAAAAAAAAATACATAAATGACAATCTGTATTTATTAAACTTGTATTCACTTTGTCTCCAACGCTTTATTGCACCAATTATAATTCTGCTGGCAGTTTAGCCTGGAGGTATATGTGAATTACTGTCTGGACTGGAGTGACGCTTAACAGAGGCCACTTGTTCCGATTCCTGACTTTGAGAAATAGTCTGCAGCGTAAGCGCAGGGGAAAGCCATGAAAACGTGTCATGGGCAGGTATCAAGAATGTGTAGTCTTGTCAGAAGTCGGATCTCATCAAGAGTAAATGTGAAATCACTGAAGAAAAAAGAGAGCCAGTTGTTACGACCCTGGTCGTTATGTGTATTGTGTGTAGAGATGTTTCCTGTGTGTGTGTGTGTGTGTGTGTGTGTGTGTGTGTGTGTGTGTGTGTGTGTGTGTGTGTGCAGGTGGTGCCCGTTAGCTGATTAGCTACCTTCAACAGGCTGATTGGTCCACCTGAAGAAGAGGGGAGCATTTAAGCTGCAGCCATTTGTATTTGTATCTGTCCTTTTGTACTTCTGTCCTGGTATATTTTGTCAACCTTGGAAGAATAGACATACATTTAACCTGTCCTTGTTGGACAAGCCTTAAATCTACGTGAAAGTGTGAAACCCTTTTTCTTTTGGTTGGTTCTCGTTTTCTCCTGTTTTTACGTCAGTGTAGGTAAGAGTCCTGTATGTTTATTTTCTTATTTGTTAGGCAAGATTTTTGTGTTCAGAGATTTGTTTGCTTTGTGGGTTGTTGCACTTATTTGTTACAAAGAAAACGTTGGTAATTAAATTTACCAAACGGCATTCGCTGTCTCATTGTCTATGTTCTTGGGAGTGGGAAAAGAGGAGAGAGTGCACATGTTATGCTGCACCTAGGTTCCCCTAGATCTGGGCGTAACACAGTGTAAAGAAACCTGAGCTAAGTTACCAAATTCTTAAATATGTACTGTTCAAGGCTAACAGCCCTATACAGAAACATTACCTTATCATAACTCACTCTACATACAACTCCACCTGTGATATTTTAAAACTTAATACATATAATATATTTTAAATTTGATTGTAATCTATCTTTATGTACTAGCAGGTCATAGTATTAGTCATATTTGTGTTATTTTTGTTAGAGTAGCTTTATTGTCAGTTAACTTCAGCATGGGTTTAATACTGTGGAAATACCCAGAATAAAACCCTAAGCAGCATTAAAACACAGCTGGGAATATGTTGGTGCTGATCAGCAGGTAGTCTTGAATCATGCAGTCTGAACTCGGAAGGTTTTGATTGGATAATCAACAACAGGGATTATTTTCAATAACGCAGCCAAGTACTATTAATCAGAAGGTTGGGTCATGAGCTAATAAAATTGTCCCTTTAGTATTTCAGCCAACAATGTGGACAGCCTGCAGTTTGGAGGTGGCACTGACACACTGACAGACATCACCAACGGCTCTGCTTTGGCCTGTGAAAGGTGTGAAAACCTGCAAGGCAAAAGTTGTGAATCAAATTAACTGAGCTCCAATTATTTACATTTGTAAACAGTGATTACAGACATCACCATGATGTATTGTGGAAAAACTGAATCAGTAGGTTGGATGGGAAAAGTAAACAAAGGTGCCAACAGCAAGAAGTGGGCCAGAATGAGGACTGCTCTGTCCATACATTTCTTTGACTTCTCGTTTCAATACTTCAACCACTGGACAGTGTAACTATTTGTATGAGGCGAAATTTGGTGTAGAGAAAGTCTGGCTCAGATGACGTATTAGACTTTGAGTTGAGTCCAAAGTCATCCATCATTAGCTTCATCTTGTCAACAACCCGGCAATCATCCTCAAAAGTCTCTTAAATCATTCGCCAAGGATGGATGGAAGACAAAGTCTCCAGCCCAAATGTTTTTTATTAGCTAAGAAAGTGCTTGAGCCAAGCTCCAAACACCACTACCTGCTTGCTTTGCTTCTTGTTCTAAAACATCTTGTCATTCAAATGCTTCTCGTTTCATAAACCAATATGAGGACAGTCATGTTTCAAAGCTCCCACAAGGAGCTCATATTAGGATAACAATTGTTTGCTTGGTGCTTGACGTCTTCTGTGGAACGTTAAAATACATAATATCGTTATGTCCCTTCAAATGCAAACCCAGACTCGACTTTGATGTTTAATGGACAGGAAACTGAATCCACATCTGACTGCTGAGCCAGTCCCAATGTCTGCCCTCACAGACCTGCATTGCTAATAAGCCCCAGGGTTCTGCACAGTCCCACTGTGAATACGATGAATGGTTGAAGGCCCTTTAATAAACGTTTAATCTCCTTATGCAAACCTTATAGCCTGCCGACTTTGCCTAAAGGACTACCACTAAATATATAGCATTTTAGTGTTATAAATAGGAACATCAGTATGTCTAGGATCACCAACATATAGCAATGTCCTGTTAGTTGTTTCTACTGTGGCTCAAAGTATAGCTTATTACTTTCTAGATCCAATCATAGTCTATATGATGTTAGTTTTGTTTGATTGATTAAAAACAGTTGATGGCAAATCAACAGGAGAGAGACTGAATTTTCCCCACGGAGGATAAAAATGGTCTCAAAGAGTATAAATACTTTCTATACGTTACAAGCGTAATGTGAAAATGAAGCTCGAACCAGCAGAGTAACATTGACTGGAGCAGCCTGGCTCTGGTTTCAGGTAATTCTGCTGGATCTTTTTTTTAGTTGGTGGTTGCCGGGCAACATCAGGGTAGCAACCAGGCTACAGGAAGTCATTGCGCCCGGCCAATAAATAGTCTGGCACATAATCCACCTAACACTGCATCATTTCATTTTTACAGTTTTTTGTGCTAACATTTAGTTTGAACAAACGGGATACGCAGTAAATTGTTTATAATTGAGCTTTGGATGTGCTGGTAGTTAGGCTTTGTTACGTACAAACAGAATCATACACACTTTTTATTGCTAAGCTAACTGCTGCTTGTGGAAACTTCGTTTTATATTTTATGTATGCACCATGACATCAAGTCAAATTCCTCGTATGTGTGAACCTACCTGGCAATAAAGCTGATTCTGATTCACATGAACCATACTGGTAGTAGGGATTATAGATGTGGAAAATCGTCAAGAAAACCTTTGAAGTGTATATCTCAAAGAAAGCAGCCACAGATATCAAAATACTTAAAACCACCATCTTCCCGGTCTCAAGGTGCGTTTCACAAAAGACATGGCGCTAATGATAGTGCAACACACACACACACACACACACACACACACACACACACAGTGGATTGTTTTTGCAATGAGGCTAATTTGTATAAAAAGGGGCCAATCTTGCTGAAGATCTATATTGCTTCATTTGAATACGTTCAATTAGCATCAGAGCACCAAGATGCTATAAGCTTGGCACTATTTCATCCTTTGTGGGACCTTGGAAACCTTTTTGTTATTTTTTTATTTAAGGTTGTGATACAGTAGCTATCAAAAAGGTTAAGCGAACACAAAAACTGTGCAATCTTTTGAGAATTCAACCCTCAGTGCATAAGTAGATGTAACGGTTGGGCCTCTTATGCTGCAGCAGAACTCAATCATTCCAGATAAGAAAACCCTGAATAGGGTCAACCACTGTTCAGTACTCACGTCTAGGGGAAGGACATTATAAGAAAAACATTATATAATCAGAAAACAGCCTGACATCTCTTTTGAGCAAAGCCACACAAATCCTGAAATGAGTGTGGTCGGATTATTTGTCAAGAGGAAAATCCTCAAGTGCTGTGAGGAAAGGGACGGAGGCACACTTAGCTCTGATCTCATAAAAGTTATGTTTACATCTGGTTACAGGGGAGGCCATGGAAGGATCTTGTTCTTGAAAGTCTTCATGAGACCACTCGTTGATTGGTTAGCAGTGTTTATGGGCGCATCAGGATCTTGGAAAAATAGGATTGCGGTGAAGGGACAGTGTTTGCACCACCTGGACCAATAAGGTAGCCTCTCTCATTGTTTGCTGTTATATGACCATGCAGACAAATAATCAAATCTAATGACATGAGATGGCTGCTCACACAATCACAGAGCCACAGTAATAAACTGTTGGCAGCAGCACTGTCTGAAGGCATCCTTTGGATTTTTCCAAACATAAAGCAGCCTAAGTGAAGGCAAAAGGGTGAATGGGGAGATGACTCATCAGACCAAATGTTCATGTCAATTACAGAAAATTGCGGAAAGCAGGCAATCATTCCTCTTTCTGATAATTGCCAATCACCTAAATGTGTGATGTCTGACTCGTTATGGTGATACTTTAAGGTAGGACATTCTTTATGTGTTGTGTTTCCCTATCTGAACCGCTCAAGATTACCGGTGTGGGTCACATTTTAAAAAGAGAAATGAAGATCATCAACTTTGAAATGTTGATTAATGGCCTGGTTTGCTTCTTTTGAAATTGGACTTTGTGATCGATGGAGCTGAAATGTAACACAGGCACTTTCTACTCTGTTCACATTTTCAGTCTGCTTTCTCCACGTGTCAACATGGTTCATCTCTCAGGAAATGTACTTTGACATGCTCAGTGTTATTTTGTCGTGTTTAAAGGTTAGCGCTGACATTAAGAAATAGCATGCCATTTTCTTTTAAATGAAATCTGACGGAATAAATGTGATCTAAAGTAATGTTATCATAATTTCCTTGTAATATAAGGTAACATTATGAGTGGTAGATTCACATCAATTTTCTAAAAGGCATTTCTTAGTAAAGTGCACTTTTTAACATGCAAGCATCTTGAACCTTATAATTCTCTTTCCCAATCAATTTGCCAAGGCAGACATCATTTAACTGGGCCCAAGAGACAACAAGGGCATGACTGCGAGCCGCTGAGTCACTGTCTGTGAAGTCTGTTCCCACCTCTTCACCTCCACTGCAAACATGTCTGCAGGAGAGATCAGACTATGCTACATTCCTTACTTCATGTCCTCAGTCGTGATGATATCCAGACACAATACGTCTTGTTCTTCAAGGTTCCTAGCTCAGCAGACGCACTGTGAGAGAAATTAGCATCTGAATAGTGAAGAGGAAGGAGTTCCGTATCTGAAAATACAGATCTGTAGCTGACATGATGTGCCTTTTTGATAATGGTTTTGTGTTGGATTGTGTGGACATATTGTGTTGATTAGAGGACATAGCATCAGATAATGCTGGTGGGGATCACATCAGTTAATGATTTGTGGCTAAGAGGGTAACACAAAAACTGTAGCCTAGCATACTAGATGATAATTCGGGAAATACCACTCAACGCAAGCTGCAGTTGTGTAAGGCCTTTGCATACATTGTTGAGCTGAATAATTGAACATAATAATGTAAGAGCACACAATCATATATAGTGTGCATGTAACATTATTATCCATGCAACATCGAAACATTATGCACGAGACATTTTCTCTGCTTTCCCTACATGATAAAACATGAGTTCGTCTATATCCATTTGCAATAAACAAAAAACTGTAGTCACCGATTGGCATGGCTAGTGGGAAATAAGACTCAAGTTGTTCTATGGGTTTTAGATAATTACTCTGAGATGAAATGTCATACAGCGAGAGAGAGAAAAAGCAGGTGGTAACTTAACGTTATTGATGTTGTAAGACTTTTAATATGCGCCTGCGATATTATTTTTAACAAATTGTCATGCCAATATTAACATTACATTGTCATTTTATTGGAAATGTATTTAAAGTGGTCATGACTAGCAAATGATGTATTCAGATACCTCCAGAAACATTTTGTGAGGTCACAGTGACCTGGACCTTTGACGAAACGTGGAGGATTGGGCCACATTTGAAGACATTCTCGTAGGTGCTCCTGAGAAAATGTCTTTGGGATAATGGGAACGTGGACAACACAAAAAAACGCCTCGCTGTTGTAGTCATAACAAAGACGTAAACACAAACAAACTTCAACATAATAGCAGTTTGCTCACTACCCTGGACGCAGTGTTCTTCTCAAAGGCCTATAAATCCCCCCCCCCCCCCCCCCCCTCTGAAATACATCAAGCCCTTCCACATCAACATATTATTCATATTCAGCCCTGAGGCGCACAAGAACCATCAACTTAAAGAACCACTTTGGCTCCACCAGGCGAACCACCCACAATTTGTTACACCTTGAATTGCCAATTTACCCAGATGGCACAGCACACATCTGACATAGGAAAAACAACTCTAACGCAACCTTACCAGAGATAGCATGATGTAAAGGAAGTGACAAAAACACATGATGCATGGACTCAGGTGTGTTACAACATATTGGTAGCTAGGGCCCCATAACGGAGAGTTAAAGAGAGAAAAACTGTTGTTGGAACATTGCATTCTGAAAGTGGCCCATGGAGACATGTGAAGCCTGTTTCCGTCTGTTGACAGACCGTTGCTGCTGCTATAGATACTCAAAGTCTTTCTTCTCATGTATACTTCAAGCCTCACTGATCTGCATATGTTCCATAACAGCCCTCTTAAAACACACAGTGTACTCGTGTTAAACCAATAGAGTGCATTATAAGTCTTGATAGACTGGATAATGGAAGTCAAAGGTTTTCATACCGCGTAAACAAAAATGTAATTCACATCACACATGTTTTATTGGAGACTGATTATAAAACAGTCCATTTTGTAAGACATACCTCCAAAAATGCAAGTTTGTAATACATAATTCTCCGTAGCTTTTTTGCTCCAGAGATCAACGGAAGCTTTGAGTATAAATTCAGCTTAAATGACATTCAAGCATCAACAGGTTCAACATGTTCTGCAGTATCCATCAGAGAGGATGGTGTAATGGCCAGAGGAAATGTAAAAGCTCACTAAAACAACACCAGCCTAGACATGTCCTTCAATCTAATGTTAAAGCTGTTCACACTGAATGTCAGGATTTAAAAAAACAAAAGCTCAGTTCTTGTAAAGGTCACTCGATAGACCATGAAAGGAAAGGTGAAATCTGCGTTTGCCAATAGCTACTAACCACATCACAGTGTTCGGTCAAGCAACCTCTCCCGCCGGCGGTGAGCAGTACTTATGGAGGAGGGATCGATTATTAAAAGGGGACCATCTGGGAAAGTGAACATTCAGAAACAAAGGACTCGTGAGTGAACCTCAGCATGTTAGCTGTTTTTGTACAATCTTCAGGGAGACTCACGCAATGTTTGCAGAAATGGCGATGGATTTGAAAACAGTATTTTCATGTTAAAAGTGTTCCATTGCCACAAGGCTTTATGACTGGTTTCTATGAGAATTCTAGACATAATAATACAACACATTTATAAATCTACCCCAATTCCCACACATCTGCCTTTCTGCTGGAAAATAGCACAAATTGATTAACTGTCATGCAAGGGGAGTCATTTCCAAGTTTCAGGGCTAAAAAAGCTCTCTCTACATTTTCAAGTAAAGCATGTTTAACTGTTATTACCAGGCAATTCTCCTAAAAGCATGCTAGACAGTACTTTTTCTACTTAGGTCGAAACAAAACATTATATATTTATATATTTAAAGGTACATTTCTGACCTATGATATTATTTTTTGTATGCTAATATTATTATTGAAAGTTAAGTAGTCTTTTCGGCAAGACGTTCTCTTTGAAAAATGCACTAATAACTAGTTAATGTCCTAAAGAGCCACATCTTGTTGTGATGTAGCTGAAAGGAAAACAGTGTGTAACGGCAAAGAACACAAACATGCATCTGAAGTACACCTAATATTGTTTACAGAGAAAGAGAGTCTCTCTCTCTCTCTCTCTCTCTCTCTCTCTCTCTCTCTCTCTCTCTCTCTCTCTCTCCTCTCTCGTGCTCTCGCTCTCTCCTCTCTCTCTCTCTCTCTCTCTCTCTCTCTCTCTCTCTCTCTCTCTCTCTCTCTCTCTCTCTCTCTCTCTCTCTCTCTCTCTGGTCCCAGAGCCCCAAGACCCCCTGTTATTTCCATCTTGTATCCTATCTGCAAATGCCTTTTTTAGTACCCCTCACATACAAAGCACAGGCAGCAGACTACACATTACATTACATTACATTGCATTTAGCTGACGCTTTTATCCAAAGCGACTTACAATAAGTACATTCGACCAGGAAGACACAACCTTGAAGAAAACAGAATCATATAAGTACATCAGGTTTCATAGAGCCAAGTATTTAAAGTGCTACTCAACTGGCTATAGATAATCCAGTCCTTTATTAGTATATAAGTGCTCTGTTAGCAGTTCTTTGTTAGTAATTCTATCGCTCGAGGTGGAGTCGAAAGAGATGAGTTTTCAGTCTGCGCCGGAAGGTGTGTAAGCTTTCTGCCGTCCTGATGTCAATGGGGAGCTCATTCCACCATTTTGGAGCCAGGATAGCAAACCCACGTGTTTTTGCTGATGGGAACTTGGGTCCCCCTCGCAGCGAGGGTGCAGCGAGTCGTTTGGCTGATGCAGAGCGTAGAGCACGCGCTGGGGTGTACAGTTTAACCATGTCCTGGATGTAGGAAGGGCCAGATCCATTCGCAGCATGGTACGCAAGTACCAGTGTCTTGAAGTGAATTCTAGCAGTTACCGGAAGCCAATGAAGGGAGCAGAGGAGCGGAGTGGTGTGGGAACATTTTGGAAGGTTGAAGACCAGACGAGCCGCTGCATTCTGGATGAGCTGCAGAGGTCGGATGGCACATGCAGGTAGACCAGCCAGGAGGGAGTTGCAGTAGTCTAGGCGTGAGGTGACGAGAGCCTAGACCAGAACCTGCGTCGCTTTCTGGGTCAGCTGGGGACGTATCTTCCTGATGTTGAAAAGCGTGTATCTGCAGCAACGGGTTGTAGCAGCGATGTTTGCAGTGAAGGACAGGTTGTTATCTAGGATCACACCCAGATTCCTTGCAGTCTGAGTCGGGGAAACAACAGAGGTGCCGATGTTGATAGTCAGGTCAAGAGTGGGACAATCTAGCAGTTCAGTTTTGTCAAGGTTGAGCTTGAGATGATGAGCGGACATCCACTGAGAGATGTCAGCTAGACAAGCAGAGATGCGTGCGACGACCTGGGTCTCTGAGCGGGGAAAGGACAGAATTAATTGGGTGTCGTCAGCGTAGCAGTGGTATGAAAAACCATGCGGGCTAATGACAGATCCGAGCGAGTTTGTGTACAGGGAGAAGAGGAGGGGACCAAGAACAGAGCCCTGAGGGACCCCTGTAGTTAATTGACAAGGGTCGGACTCGGACCCTCTCCAAGTTACCCTGTAGGTACGGTCTTTGAGGTATGAGGTGAGGAGGGAAAGTGCAGAGCCTGAAACTCCAAGTTCTTGGAGAGTGCGAAGGAGGATCTGATGGTTCACTGTGTTGAATGCAGCAGACAGGTCCAACAGGATAATGACAGAGGAGAGGGAGGCTGCTTTAGCAGTGTGCAATTCCTCAGTGACAGCAATGTGGGCAGTTTCTGTGGAGTGACCTGCCTTGAAACCAGACTGGTGCGGATCCAGAAGGTTGTTCTGATGGAGATAACAGGAGAGTTGTTTAAAGACAGCGTGTTCATGTGTTTTATTCAAGAACGGGAGGAGAGAGACAGGCCTGTAGTTTATAACATCAGACGGGTTGAGAGTGGGTTTCTTTAGGAGAGGGTTTACTCTTGCCTCCTTGAGACTGTTTGGAAAGTGACCAGAAGTTAGAGAAGTGTTGATGAAATGGGTGACATACATAGCCTTTTCAGTATATCTTGCCAAGAACCATGGGCTGTATGTAAACACAATATGCAGTGTAAATATTAAGGTCTTCATAATATAATTGACACCAGGCTCATTTACAAGACAAGGCCACAAGACCAGCTGATAAAACTCGGCTGACCTTTGTTTCTTTACTTTCACACTATAATTAAAATACTCACGTTGAACTGATATTACAAATACTTATGTATTATGTATATGTTTTTAATATAACTGTATTCTCTGTAAATATAATTGACCTTTCCTTCTTATTTATTATTTAAGAGCTACATTCAGTTGTATTTTATTTGATATGTAATTGTTCATCTTCTGTTATAATTTAATTATTTTAAATATATACAGTTTTTGTGAAGGGGCTACATTTCATCGTGCAATCCTGTATAGTATAATCACAATAATCAAACCTTAAATCCTCAAGGCTCTAAGTGTTGCAATGTACAATGTGATTAAATGGTGTCGAGAGTTTGCCAAAACCCCTTTAACCTAATCACTGCAAACACTAAAAAACAAATGACACTCTGTAATGTGGTTATTTTTGGGGAGCCTGAAAATAAATCATTATGATTATTCTTTAATCCACCAAAAACAAAAAAACTACAAAAACATCTCCCAGTAATAGAAAACTGGTTCTGATCCCTAATGCACCACCGTCTGAAAATATCACTTCTGGATGGTTTATTTTAACGTCTCGCATTGACAAGATGAGGTGAGCAGCTGCAATTTAGTTTTTTTCACACAAATATCTGCCCCAACCTCAGACACCTCTCGTCTTCCGCGTTCCTACATTTCACTTCAGAAATAACCAATATAAAAGTAGCACTTGCTAAAAACTAGGTCAGAGCCGGAGCTACCTGCTTGGAATAACTGTGCGTTGCCCAGGGAAGCCTCCATGTCTCCCAGACTTTCCTTTAGTGTGAGCTAGGAGCATTAGAGTCTCAGTGGAAGAATGAGGTGCTTGAGTGTCTTTCCAGTCAAACATCTGGAGGGCCAAAGGTCCAGCGGTTGTCCTAATTAAAACGTCCAGAAGAAACTGAAGGCAACGTGACCTAGTGATCTACTTTAACATATATAAACTGAAATAAGCCTTCACAGAAAGAGATAGTTAATGGGTTATCTTCTGCTTCTTTACAACTCAGGCAGTAAGGAAATGGTTTCTACTAATGATATGAATCTATACTTCATGTCAACTAAAAATCAGAAGCAAGATCTTGCAACATAGGTCACCATATCAGGTTTTTATGAACTAGTTTCAGTGTTGCATCAGCTGACACTTAACATGACATTTCTCATATACACTTTTTTTACTTCTCTTAATCGGGACAGTTACTTAAAAAAGAAAAAGACAAACAAATGAGCAAAACACTGAAGTGACTTTAACAAATCAGGATAATATGAAAATGTCCACTTCCTCCACATAAAAAAATATTATTGCACACGTTTGCTGAAGCTGTGCTAATGGCGCATACTTGTTTGAAATAGCAGTTATAACACATTTTTTTAAAGAGGTGAAATCAAGACGTCGCTCTTGCTCCAAATACCATCCCTCAATCCAGACTGCTTACGGCTCTTTTCCACAGGTTATACTGCTGGTGCAGCTATAACACTTCTGCAGAAGTTATAGGAAGATGGAAGTTCACTTCTTCAGACAATATCTTGCTATTTTTCCATATTGTGCAAAATCTGGGCATACTTATGTCGCCCCCACACTAACAATATGTCATTTTATGTATCATTTCTTCTTGGTTAAGGTGCATATTATCCAAGCTATAGGGATCTTTTGCGTGTCTTTCTCTTGCCCCTCGTTTCCTGTCTGCTTCTGCAGTATCAACTATCCAATAAACGCAAGGCGATGAACAATAGGGGCCAACATTCAATGTGAAGGGACATTTGTTAACAGTCTAGCAAAAATATCAGTAGTGACTGAATTTGTTAAGATACTGTGCAGTTTTCTCATGATGAATGCTTTTTACTTTCGACTCTCAGCACTCTTGAAATCCAGCTGCTGCGAAAATATTGTACAGTTTTTAAGAGGAATAAATTAAGTACAGAGGACAAAATGTAGCTTAAAAGAGACTTAACTTCAACGTGTATTGAAGTCAGACTCAACAGCTCAGGTATCCCTTCCCATCATCTGAATCTCTATAAGCTCAAGTTTTATTCATACTTTTTCTGTTTAATACTTTTGTTAATTTCTTTCAGTTGTGCTAAATGACCCTGAATTACCAAGACATATGGAGTCATAGCTGGGTTAGTAAAAAGCAAGTGTGATAGTGAAAAATAGCAGCTATTTAGAGTGTGACTGAACTGTTCATTTCCTGCCAGTCAGCTACTAAATTATAAAGAAAAAGGGGCACACAACAAAGCCAAACAAAAAAACATTCAGGCATGCAGCCAGAAAAATTTATCGCAGCTCAGCAATTAAATGATTCGGGCTGTTGAAAAATTGTGAATGTTATTGTTATAATTTCGACCACCGTCAGTCAAACAACAAAGAACACATTCACGGGTTGCATGGGTGGTCTTTGGGGGAAAATGAGCCATGTCGCATTCTCACTGGAAAAACAGTAAATTAAAAGACATTCCAAACTGTATCCACACAGGCTCACAGTATAGGCGCACACACTGATGCCTATCCCGTCTAATCACAGCTGTCATGATTCAGAAGATAAGAAGTTCTCATCTGTTTTCTCCGTATCTCTTTTAATGACAAACACAGACCGTCTGACTCTTCTTCCACCCCAAGTCAGGCCGCTTTTGAGATACACACTCTATTGTTCTCTGTCTCATCCTCTTTATCCATCTCCTGTCTGTCCACTATGTTTCCAAATACCTCTAAATACCTGTCTATTCTTCCCCCAGTGACCGCTAAAAATACCCAGAATACCAGTGTCCTTTTCCATCTGGTGGGACCAAGCTACTCAAGGTGTTCTTAGTAAAAGTAAGGAAGGGAATTTAAAGCTTGGTCCGAGTAAAAAGCATGACAACTGCAGATCTTTCTGCTCATACAAAACGGTACATTTGTTCTAATATATTTGAAATGCTTTTTTAAAACCACAGAGAAGACGCCATCAGTATTCAAGAGTGTGATTCATTTAACACATCTAACATATGGTGGGAACTTTTCTTATCACACATGTAACACTCCCACACAAATGGTGTTTAACATATACACAGGCAGAAACAAGAACACACTCACACACATACCAATTCTAAGCAGCCATGTAAAAACAGATGCAAAATGACGTCTTGTGAAATTCACTTAAGAAGAGAAGGCAGGATGAGTTATAGCTTAGAGGATGAAGCTAAGAATCAAAGAGGCTCCCCGTCACCCCTTCTCCTCTGGGACCTTTCCCTCTCACAGTAGTAATGTTTTTTTCAATTCTACCTATCTCACTTCACTACTAAATATATAGAAGAAATAGATACTCTAAGGCTGAACAGGCTCAATTGTGTTTACCATGAAACTATATCACATTGTCAGACCAAACTACTACCACATCTGGCACTTTAATCATTTACCTGAGCTAAACCGGGGCTAACGGGAATGTCTAAATATCAGTTTGCCATTCCTATCTATTACATCCAACCGTGAAAACGGGCTGATGTATTAGTCTTCTGTTGCGACACACATACCTCGTTTGCACCACAGTGAAAACCTATACAGTATACATCGCCCCTTTCAAAAGGTCTGTTTTTGTTTCCACACTGTTTGACCGACACGTTTTTCTTTCAGAGGCGCTCTCTGCGGTCAGAACACTGGATCTGTGTGCTCAGACAGACTGATGAGGAGACGTTGCAAAGGTATTCTGTGTGTGTGTGTGTGTGTGTGTGTGTGTGTGTGTGTGTGTGTGTGTGTGTGTGTGTGTGTGTGTGTGTGTGTGTGTGTGTGTGTGTGTGTGGTCTAGCATTACTATACTTGTGGGGACCTAAATCTGTTTACATAGTCACGTGTGGGGACTGGCTTCCCTTATGGGGACAAATTGGAGGTCCCCATAAGGGGAATCATTAATTTTAGGGTGAAGACTTGGTTAGGTTAAGTTTAAGGGTAAGGGTTAGGCATGTGTTGGTTAAGGTTAGGATAAGTCTCCAGGAAATGCATGTAAGTCAATGTAATGTCCCTTGAAGTGATGTGTGTGTGTGTGTGTGTGTGTGTGTGTGTGTGTGTGTGTGTGTGTGTGTGTGTGTGTGTGTGTGTGTGTGTGTGTGTGTGTGTGTGTGTGTGTGTGTGTGTGTGTGTGTGTGTGTGTGTGTGTGTGTGTGTGTGTGTGTGTGTGTGTGTGTGTGTGTGTGTGTGTGTGTGTGTGTGTGTGTGTGTGGCAGACAGGGGCTGTTGTCTCCCTCTGTTATATCTCTTTATTCCTGAGGCTCTTCATGCAATGTGGATACACTTTTATGTGTGTATTTGTTTTGGAGGAAATAGAACAACCGCAACTCTTTGAATTTATCTGAATGTTGAAAGGCTTAGCTTTAAATATTAGCATGCCTAATATACTAGCCTATAAATACAAATGGAGGAGGACACAAGAGACCAAAGCCATTCTGATTTTACAATCACAACATCAAAACATCTGAGATGCAATGTGTGGAATAATGTTGGGTAATACATCGTAGATGGCAGACTAGGCACCCAAGTGTACAAGCTCATCTGACTCAAGACACCTGGGGTAATGTATGACACTACATTGGAAAATATAAAAGCTTTTTGTAACTGGCGACGTACAGTATGGAGGCTAGCGATTCACAAATTGAGCCTTGTGTTTGACTGTATGACCTGACTGAATGTGTTCATCCTTGACTTTCAAAAAGGCAAAACAACTGTTACTATTGGTGGACAGGGCTTGGCGAAAGGTAAATGATCTTGTGGGAAAGGGAAATAAGATCTTAATTTCTGTCTTCTTCGACTCTACAATCTTATTAAAGAGCCTGATGAGAACATAATCTTTACTGCAGTTGTCAGCAAGTGGGTTTATACAATTTTCTCAATTTTGACAGGTCCTCTTCAAAGGTCTGATGAATATCACAAGACACGAAGGCTTTGAGCTGATGGTATCACCTTTCTTGCAGAAATGAGGCCTAACTGTTTTGTTGGGAAGGCTACATTCAACAAAATGAGAAGGGGGATAGAAGAAGCACATTCCCATCCTCCCATTATGCTGGTTTACATTTGATACATCTAAATATGAATCCCATGTCTAAAGCGGATAGACACCATGTGTTTTTTGGATTGAGCAGAACAGAAAAACACCCAGAGCTGACATAATTTATGTAGTTGGGGACTCAGTCAAATTATTTGCCTCTTTTTTCTTTACTTTTGGCTTGCCGTGTTACTTGAGTTGATGAAGGATTTTGGCAAAAATCTTCTGTGGTTTTCTTAGTTAATTATATATAGGTATATACACTGAACAAAAATATAAACGCAACACTTTTGTTTTTGCTCCCATTTTTCATGAGATGAACTCAAAGATCTAAAACATTTTCTATATACACAAAATAACCATTTCTCTCAAATATTGTTCACAAATCTGAAAAAATCTGTGATAGTGAGCATTTCTCCTTTGCCGAGATAATCCATCCCACCTCACAGGTGTGGCATATCAAGATGCTGATTAGACAGCATGATTATTGCACAGGTGTGCCTTAGAATGGCCACAATAAAACGTGCATTTTTGCTTTATTGGGGGGGTCTGGGGGGGTCCGAAAACCAGTCAGTATCTGGTGTGAGGGGTAGGGTTAGGGTTAGGGTAATGTTGTGAATCGAGTGGCCTGTGTTCGTCGTCCATAACATACGCCTTCCCATACCATAACCCCACCACCACCATGGGCCACTCAATTCACAACATTACCCTAACCCTAACCCTCACACCAGATACTGACTGGTTTTCGGACCCCCCCCAGACCCCCCCAATAAAGCAAAAATGCACGTTTCAGGGTGGCCTTTTATTGTGGCCAGCCTAATGCACACCTGTGCAATAATCATGCTGTCTAATCAGCATCTTGATATGCCACACCTGTGAGGTGGGATGGATTATCTCGGCAAAGGAGAAGTGCTCACTATCACAGATTTTTTCAGATTTGTGAACAATATTTGAGAGAAATGGTTATTTTGTGTATATAGAAAATGCTTTAGATCTTTGAGTTCATCTCATGAAAAATGGGAGCAAAAACAAAAGTGTTGCGTTTATATTTTTGTTCAGTGTATATTAACTTTCTGCCTATCAGTCGTTTTTTTTTCATGTTATAGTCAATATTTTACTAATTACATTGGCCAGCTATGATTTGAGAACAAAACTGCATATAGAAATAAGATGTGTCCCTGATGCATAAAAGCCATCTAATGTGTTAGAGATGTTTAGGCTTGAGAATAACAGCACATTCTTTACAGAGAGCTGTCAGACAAGCAGAAGCAACATAAGTCTGCATAAGATCACGTAGCTCTGAACCCACAGATCTAATCTCCTAAAGCTTCAGTCAGTGCGGTTGAACTGAGACGAAGACTGGATCAGAAGTCTTTACGGGGAAGTGTAGTGCTAAAGTCAACTTACTTTCTTTATCCTGTGTTTGTAGTTTTTTCTTTGCCATGACAATGTTTCACATCAATACTGTAAAAAATGTACTTCAAATCGACATATTTAAGGATCATAGTCATTGTCAGAGTGCAGAGTATAAAACACAATCAATATAACAACTGAATTCTACATCTTTCTTCCAGTTTATTGACTGTTTTCTTTGTGCGATGTCTATCAAAGTGAATTTTAACAGGCACATCTAACTTTAATGAAGTATAAACAGTCAATGCATGACTTGGAAGAGAAATATTTTATTGAAATAACAGGTGCACGTAAGAATGCTTTAGATCCTCTCTCAGCTTGTAGACTGTGCAGAATCAACAGCTAGTTTTCTATCGCAGTAGTTTTACCTTTCCAGCTGTAAAAATACTAATAATGAACAGATGAATTATTATCTATGGATGTTTAAAGTGGCTGAAGGCCTGATGGGACATTTTGTGTTTGCCAGCTACTCTATTACTTAAGAAGGGCCTTGATTAGACATTAAACATGGAGATCTCAAGTCTTTGTAATATCGAGTATTTTAGTTTAATAAAACATGCTTTTTCACATTTCATAAAGTGGTATATTTAACAATCTTCAAATAAAGGATGTATGAATCCGTACTCATGCATCAGCAAAAAATAAAAGGCAGTTAAGAGTTTAATCTTTCCATCTTGAGAAATGTTTGTTATAGATGGTATCATGGTAACCACATGCCTACGTACCTCCTCTCTTTTTAAGTTTCCTGTTCAAAGGGGAGCAAATGGCGGTCGACATCGAGATAGAAGTAAGGATATCAGTTTAACTTTGTTACAGCCCTGATCCTCAGTCTTGTGTGAAATTAAACAGACTTGAATGTATCTTATAAATACATTTTCAAATCAAACCTCAATACTTTTTTAGTACTGCCTTAATTCTGTCGCTAACATTACATTTGGAAAACTTAAGTAGTTAGCAGTTACGTGAACAGGTTATCGGTTTGGGTTTAATTCTTTGATTTGATGTTTTCTGATTTAATCCCAATGCATGAGTGCAGAAATGGTGTTCATTCAGCAAAGTAAGGTGTCAAATCAAAGTGTTTTGATTGACCTCGGCACATGTTAACAGTATCAAAACAATACAAGTGGAAAGCATGAGAACATAGATGTCATCTAAATGGGTTATTTTAATGAGAAAACAACTCAACGTTTTCTTCTGAATCAAGAGCAGACAGAAAAATAATAGAAAAAGAAAATTGGATAAATGCATGGGCCAGATTTTCATAATAAAAGTGTTAGAAAATGTCTAACCGTATTGCAAGGTTGACAGTCCTTTAAGTTAAATAGCAATCGGAAATTTAAATTATGACAACAATCTTGCTCCATAGGGCTGTTTGTCTTTTCTCTACAATTTATAGTATTTGATGGCTTGATAGAATAAAAGCAAATTATATTTCAGTTTTCGCTTTGCTCGAAAGGCCGCTTTGTGGGAAGAGCAGCACACTCACTGAGTCCCGAGCGTGAGAACAAAACAAAACGCAGGCTCAAAGCCTCTGTCCTAAAAGTGGATGCGCTAATTGGATGCAAAGTGGGGTTGATTGCCTGTTGCTTTTCTGCAATTTGATTAGCTAATTGCCGTGTACCATTGTCTCATTTGATCGTAGAGGGCAGAAGTTTGTGTTTATCCTAACTCCTGTTATTGTGAACGTATTTGAAATTCTGCCTTTTTGAACAAAACTAGAATTGAAACACCTCGGCGCCCACCGGCCGAGAAACACTAATTATAACCAAACAAACAAAATCTGATTTAACATGGACTGGTTCTTCAGGGAGAAAAATGTCTGACTTCCTGTGTGTTATTTGGCAAAGACTGTACAGGCTTTCAGGATCTTAAGAGTTGTTCGGAGGATTACCCAACATTAAAGGTGACATGTCATGCTTTTCCGGTTATTACCCGTCCCCTTGTGTGTTATGAAGGTTTTTATGCATGTAAACGGTGTGCAGAGTCAAAACCCTCAAAGTACACCATGTAGCGAGTAAAACTCTAACACAGAGAAGAACTCCCCAAAACGCCTCGTTGGTGAAACGTCATCATCCATTTGATTCTTCCGGGTACATCAGGACGTCATGTTGTAACCGGAACGAAATGGACCAATCCGTGGAGCCGTTACGTTAAGCCCCCGCTGATTGGTCCAAATTGACCAATCCACGGACTTCCTCACACACACGCAGCTCAGCTGATGTCTCATCCGGGCTGCTGCTGATAACAGACAGTTGGGATCGCGGCGAAATTCTCTCTGCAGACCCATTCTCACAGCGTTTACCAACCCTTTTCTTACTCAATATCAAGCCACACTTATTGTTTTTACTTCGGCTGAGACTATGTGTGTGCTCAGGGTGAGTTTGGCTGTGTTTCGCTGTGTATCGCTAAACAAGGAAATCACACCTCTACGGAGCTCAGCGCGATTCACAACGTGAAACAATCGGACGTTGTGAATCACCCCGAACACACACAAAGTCTCAGCCGAAGTAAAAACAATAAGTGTGGCTTGATATTGAGAAGAAAAAGGTTGATAAACGCTGTGAGAATGGGTCTACAGAGAGAATTTCGCCGCGATCGCAACTGTCTGTTATCAGCAGCAGCCCGGAGGAGACATCAGCTGAGCTGCGTGTGTGTGAGGAAGTCTGTGGATTGGTCAATCGGAGCACACTGGGCTCACAGGGAGGGGGGCAAGAGTTCCAACGAGCCGTTTAGTGGCGAGAGTGAATACACGTAGTTTACAGAGATGCTGTATGCGAAACAATGTGAGTTTGGAAAATTGCACAGTATTTTTCTATTGTAATATCCCTCAACAATGGTATTATGATCAGTAGAAAGGACCATGACATGCAGACCCGGCGGCAGACATACGTCTCTGGGCGGGCATTTGATGTACTAGGGCGGGCCCACTCCGAAACTTACATTTCCCGGGAAAACTGAATTGTGAAAGAGCTGACATGCTGAAAACCCAACCCCTGCAGGGGGTCTGGGGAGATTCTCCCCCAGGAGATTTTTTGAAATACTAACATAAAATACACATTCTGGTCCTCTCTTGAGAAGAAAAATAAATAAATCTATTACTACACAACATGTTTAAAAAAAATGAATGCCATTTCAGTTTTTTGTTACTTTGTTCTGAAAGCTGAACCTGCTGCTCCTCACAGAGAGAAGAGGGAAGAGGCTGTGAATGACTTTACATTGTGGATAAGGGTGGATTGCCCACATTGTGCTGTGTGTCAAAATGAAAGACAGCCCACACATCAATCATCAAACCGTGGGGTCTTATTTAATTGCGTGTTGATTTCTATCAACACGTAATGTTGTATCGATGTATATAGAGATGTACTGTAACTACAGCAAAAATATTCTCCGTCGGGACTTCCTGCAACAACACCACGTCGTTATCTTGATTCTGATTGGCCAGAAGACATGATCAAAGATGTTCTATTGAGAAGATGATCACTACGTGACAAAAGTTTCCAAACCGTTTCTAGTCTTCGGTATTTCCAGACAAGTGACTGCTGAAATCAATCTTACTAACTGCTGTCTGTGCAATTTACTCCGCGCGAGTTGGCGGACTTTATTTAGCTTACTTTAAAGCCATTTATTGGTATGGCTGTAGCCTACCCAAGTATACCCTGGCGCCGCCACTGAACATAATAATAAAACAATTAAAATGTTGTATTCAGCCCTGATTAAAACAGCGGGCCCAAATCCTGGATGGTCGGGCCCAAATCCTGGATGGGCGGGCCCGGGCCCAAATCCTGGATGGGCGGGCCCGGCCCCATGGGGCCCGCCCATGACGCCGGGTCTGATGACATGTGACCTTTAAAGCAACACAACACAAAATGTGGCCTTCTCCGCAGATCAAACCGAGCTCCTCACATTCACAGCTCATACAAACAGGGAATTGAGCAGTTCTAAAGCTATTTCATAACCCTGCAGTGATTAAAGAAATTAATAAAAGACATGCATTTTATGGAAATACTCCCACATACTGTATGTCTGAAAATTGCAAACTCTGTTTCTTTGCCAATTGGTATGGTAGGTGTTTTTAAATTGGGATGTCATATTGCTTAATTATATAAAAGTCCTGAAATATTCATATATAATTAAGACCTGAAAAAACCTTAGAGGACACATTTTTATAAATAAGAAAAGGTTGATGTTAGCAAATAGTTAAGTGACAAAAAAGATTATGTGTAAGACCAGCACAGACACGAGTCAGCTACAATTGAGATGATTGCTTAACAGTATCACATCAGCATGGCTCTGGGGCCATAAACCTCTAAAACCATATGTGATTTCACTAAAGCCAGGGTTTGATCCATCATCACTGTCCTAGGAATGTCCGTTTCTCTGTCTGCTGGCTTTTATTGTTGTCATTTTCCTTTCTTCTTAATATACATGTAATTTGTACAGTGATTTATGGTTTTCATGGCTGTTATTACATTTCCTCTTCCCTTGTTGCCGTGTCGAATGGCTAAACCAGCCAGCCCTCTCAGCCCCGCGGTCCAAATAAAAGTGACGGGCTGACCGTAAAGACCCTGTTCTACCAAGCAGGTTCCTCTCTGCATCTCCGCCTGTAATTCCCATTACTGCCCTGGACTCCAGGAGCTCACATCGCAAAAACCTGTTCACTCCTACCTCTTACCCCCCCGACCTCCTCTTTTTCCCCCTCTTCTCCAACACATTAAAACACTATTGTGCATCATTCAAAACAATTACAGTAAAGTTTGTGACTAGGACACAAGAGGGACATACTTGAGTCTAGACTGAGGAAGTGATGTAACAGGCATATATGTGCTATGTGGTCAGTGAGCGACATACTTTTGGCCTCTTTAAAGAAGAGGAATGGTTTTCAGCCAGCACTATTTTAAGCGTTGCAAATCGCTTCATATCTTTTCTCTGCAAAGCTTCATTCACATTTGATCCACGGTTAACGCTCTGAGCTAAAACCCAGCTCTCCTTGTCATCTCTTATTGATTTAAAAAATACAGCAGTCAGGTCCTCAAGTGTAATTCATTTTTGCAAAACTGAAAAAAAGGTCAGCAGAACCCACAGGCTTTGAACACAGATCATACATTTGATTTATGTTTGATATGCAGTTTTCCAATAAAGAAATAGTGGCTCCTTGCCTAAAAATCTAACTAAAAGAAAAATGAAATATTATTTCGGTTTATAAAATATGCTGACTGATCTCCTCTTCCCTCCAACAGAAACCTAAAGACTTCTTCAATCCTCTGGTAGCTCAGGAGCCACATTTCACTTTAAGCTCATAAACCTCACTTTCGAACAAATCCTATTTTTATATACACTGTCTGATGAAGTGATAACACCGGAATAACGTTACCTCTGGGGCGGTGTGAGAGACACAGAGGCCAATATATATCTTTAAGACTGTGAAGGTAACCACAAAGGCATCAGTGGATAAATAATGACCACTCATTTTAAAGTTCACTACACTGATCTGAAATTTCAACTCGCTTGCATCATTTGTCTCAATTGCAAAATCAACCTGCGAGCACGAACACGAGGTGGCTTTTAATGCGATTTAAAATGATGGGAAGTGGAATGTATATCTTGAATAGATATCTGTGAAACAAAACGTATTTATTAAAAAACTTCATCTCAAAATAAAATAATAGCAAACAGTTTATGTTTATGTTTATGTTTCATCCAAGCTAGTACAATGTATTGCATATGTAACATCAATACATCTCAATTTGTGCTATGATTAATTTCCCTTTTGTAATGTTTTGGAGATGATAGACGCCCTTCTCGTGGGTGTGGTTAAAAGCCACATTGTTTTGCATGGGTTAACAGTAACACTCAAACACGTCGTTCTCTGCCTTATACAAGGGAGCACTCAGACTGAAATTGTCAGAAAAGCTTGTCACTCCCTCCAGGAGCTCACCTGGTCTCAACATGTTCATCCACTCTGAACTGCTGATTCTACTTGCGCTGACTCTTGGTGGTCAAGGTAAGTTAAGTTGCATTTTTACACATAAATACACGTTTTCATCCAGGTTTTTATAAAATGCATTCTGCACTGTTGGTACACAAAGCACCATAAACAGCATATATGTAAAACATATGTAAAAACAAATATCCCTCAGTTCGCACAGGAAAGATCATCGGCGGACATAAAGCTGCTGCACATAGCAGGCCATACATGGTTCTGTTGAAGACAGAAATGGACGATGGCACCACCAAACACTGCGGTGGCTTCCTTCTGAACGAGGATTTTGTGATGACTGCAGCCCACTGCCAAGCCAGGTCAGTTAAACACTCATGCATTAGGAATTCAATATAAAAAGCGCTCTTAATCGATCTATTTGGAATGATGGCTTCAATAATTGTGAGAAAAAAATTGTAAAATTGTATCCATACATTTTTTTGTTTTTGTTCCGAGTTAAAGACTAAGCATTTATTCTTACATCATATTTTGCATTTCATTTTGTCATTTTAGGTCTTACACTGTGTTACTAGGAGTTCACAATGTAAAACATAAAGATGAAATACAGCGTATAAATGTGGATCAAACATTTCCTCACAAAGACTACAACGCAACTAATTACAAAAACGATATCATGCTTCTTAAGGTAAGACAAATGTTTCCTTTGAAAGCGGAAATGAGTTTCTAAACTATTTTAGTCATTTTCCAATGTTTGTTTGTAATTATGTTTATTGCAAATGCTATTGAACGCCTTAATCAATAAGAGGTTTGAAACGTATGACTTAATCAGGCAAATGTGAGCACTGGAATTAATATTTGAGCTTAATTATGTGTTAATTTTTCTTTCCATTTTCTTAAAGTTGAGCTCCAAGGCAAATTTCTGCGAAAATGTGAGACCCATTGCTCTTCCAAGCCAACATGAAGCCTCTCTGCCAAAATCATGTTCGGTCTCCGGCTGGGGGATAACAGACAAGACCAACAAATATATGTCTGTAGTACTCATGGAAGTCAATGTTAAACTCACTGACAATAAGCTGTGTGCTAAGGGCAACTTGTACTGCTCCGAGGGAGACATTGGACCCGGTGAGGTAAGTCTTTCTCTATAACATGAGATGGACAAAGTCATAAGTTATAACTGATTCAGCATTAAAGCCATCACTGTACTTCCAGGGAGACTCTGGTGGTCCGCTGGTGTGCGAAGATGAGAAGGCATACGGGGTGGTGTCCCACAAATTCAAACCAGACTCAGGAGGCCAACAAATCAATTGTTATGCCAAGATTACTGACTACAGCAGGTGGATCTATTTGACCATGACTAAAGCCTGAAAAAGCTCTCAGACAATTGGGGCTGAATTGATGAAATCACAACATTTGTATTGACTGTTTGCATGACATTTAATCGGTCCTATCTAATAGACTTGTATCACAACGTGTTCAATAGCAATGAGACTGATGGACCAAAGTCTGAACTTGCTTGCTTTAGACAGATTTAATGACAATGTGCTCCACTTTGATGTTTCCAAATGATAATGTAACCTTTTGTATGGCAAGTGTAATCACATCAAGGTTAAATATGAAATATTGTGACTTTTATGGTATAGCTAATTTTCTGCTGTTGGGGCCACAAACCTGATCTTTTAAACATAGATTATTTAAGCTATGTTCAAATGAAACCAAGCACATAAAGGTTTTTTCATGGATACACTGATAAGTTTAGACATAATGTACTTAAATAAATGTTGTTGGTTTGTATTAACTACTGTATATTATCCTGCTTTTAAATACATTAACAATAAATACATCATCAAAGAGGACACAGGATCTTTTAAGTTTGTTTTGTACCACCTTTTTATTAATAAACTGTTGCCCATGTTCTCTCAGTTTCATTGTGCACTTAACAAAAAGACAACGCTGCCTCCTAGTGCCCAAGTTTTAACGGTGCAGCAAAAACCAGACATTGCATTGGTAGCTATATCAGACAGAGAGGTACAATTATTGAGCCTGCTCTGAATGCAAAGTTGTGCTAAGTAAATAAAAGTGTCTTGGCTTGCTTTAGATCAGGGGTGTCCAAACTTTTTTCACTGAGGGCCACATACAGAAACATATGTGAGGGGCTGGAGGTATATTGCCTCATAAGTGAAGTTAGCATAATCAATCAAATGTAGGTACATTCTGGTTGATACTTGAATATGCTTTAAGAAACACAACAGCCTACATCTCAGCTCTCCGTAGGGTTTCATTCATTTTGTTGGCAGCTCATTCCTTAGAACAGGAGCCTCAGATTGATTATAACAAGGGGAAATATGAAGGGTCTATTTCAAGCTTGTTATTTAATTAAGTTATTGGGCTTTCTTTAATCAACTAAGATTTGTTTGAAAATGTTTCCTATTTTAATTGACTGAATTTATTTTAAAAGTGGGCTTATTAACACATGAATACTACTGTGTAATATATTTGTACATATATATTTAAGAAGTACAATATATGACAAGCACAAGTTTCATTTGTAGGCCATATTTCATTCAACTTTTTGAATTAGCTGAGGGCCGTTTCAAAATGGGCCGCGGGCCGCAGTTTGGACACCTCTGCTCCAGATGCATTCTATTAGTATCGTCACTTTTCAATAATTCAATCACATTTGGTTTAGAATTTTAAGATATTTTATTATGTATATATTAATGAGCCAGCTTTCTTCTTTTCCAATACAATGTTGCTAAAACCCCCAAATAAAATGATGCATACTGTACAAATACTTAAGTGCTACTGTTTCATCAAAATAGAACTCAAAGGATAGAAAGAACTCGTAAAAGTGCTGCCGATCAGAAGCGACAGGAGGATATTACCAGGATAACTGCTCCACCAAGCCAATTGCGGAGGAGAGATTGGGGAAATAAAAAAGATTCACATTGCCTTATCTCACACTCACTCAAATGCACTGGTGTTTGCACCCGTTACAGACTGCATCACCGTTCTACTGTAGGTGTTTAACCTAACTACAATCATTTTTAAAGAAAATGTGTTCACACAGCAGCAACTAAATAACGATTGTGACCGACTGTTCTGTTTTTAACAGTTTAACTGTTTGCCTCATCCTGTGCCTGGCACCTGCAACACTTCCTGCATCATTTCCTTTACCATGAACCAATGGACCCAACAATACACCCTTAAATAAAACAGGCTTGTTGTTATGTTATTTTCAATATAAGGATCTGATTATTACAAATGTGGCTTTAATTCATAAGCAGTATTAATGCTCTTGCTCCTTACCATGACAGAAACAATGGCCCATCAGATGCACGTCCATATCTCAAAAACAACCCGTCTCCCAAATGCAAAACCTTCTAACACGGTGTATTTATGTATATTTATACATATTATATTATTTGTTCTACTAAATCAAATGTGATATCAGATGAAAGCTAATTGTGAATGAAAAAGTGAGGAGTTTCAATGTTGCATTTTAGCACATTAGAAAAACAAAATCTGACAATGAATACGATTAATGTATCAGAAAAGGTCACCTCTGAAATGTCCCCTAATTTACTGCAACAAGCTGGTAAACAGTGAGGAGCTGCTGAATTGCACAACTTCACAAACATGTGCTAAACACGTACCGTAAGTAAAACCCTAAAATGAATAAGAGAAAGCAATGACTGATATTCTACTGCATCACAACTCACAGAGGATGTGGTGAATGATTAACATCTAAAAAAAAAGAATGTAGGAACAAGATGAACAACATGTTTGTAAGATTGGGCCAGCGCTAAAGACTTTTGCAAACAGTGGAGAGCGTGGAAAGCCCCTAACTCCTGCCTTCCCCAGAAATTGGATGATTACAAAAAAAAAGTAAAAGGGAGAGTTGGTTGGCAATTTAAATATAGCATTGCAACGGCAAATTAAAAGAAAACAATACGAAAAAGTGGGAAATAGGATGTATACTGTAGTAAACTGGGAATTGTGTCATACTGAGTGCAGAATATATACACAATATAACATCCACTCTCTTTAATGTGTCATTATGGTGTGAGCCATCTTGAGTCAGCTAGGAAGCTTGTTGTTCATCCTCAGTAGTTAGTTAGTTTAGTCAATTTATTGAACATGTCAGAAACAAAAAAATATAACAATAATATATATATATATTCTCTTTTTTTCTTCTTTTCACTCAGGTTAATAATTATAACAAAGTACCAAAAAAGAAAAAAAATAACAAAAAAATAATAAAAAATAAATAATAATAATAATAATAATTTTCAGATAGTCTCTGTTCATCTCGTAGTGGCTTCTTTGCAGCAATTGGACCATGAAGGCCTGGTTCACACAGTCTCCCCTGAACAGTGGATGTTGAGATCTGCTACTGGAGCTCTGTGATCATTTATTTGGGCTCTAATCTGAGGTGCTTTAATGTGTGGTTTCTGAGGCTGGTAACGCTGATGTATTTATCCTCTGCAGCAGAGGCGTCTCTTGCTCTTCCTCTCCCGGTGGGGTTAGGGTTAGGGTTAACCCTAACCCTAACCCATGAGAGCCAGTTTCATCATAGAGTTCGGTGGTTTTTGCGACTGCATTTGAGGATAAATTCAAAGTTCTTGACATTTTCCAGATCGACTGGCCTTCATTTCTTAAAGTGATGATGGACGGTCGTTTCTCTTTACTGAGTTGAGTCGTTCTTGCCATAATATGGATTACAACAGTAGTCAAATAGGGCTCTCCACTGTGCACTAACCCTACCTCTGCACAACACAACACAACTGACGGTCTCAAACACATTAAGTAATTCCACAAATGGACTCTTGACAAATCCAGGTGACGACATCATGACGCTGACTGAGAGAAGCCAAGAGTGTGCAAAGCTGTCATCAAGACAAAAGGGGACTACTTTGAAGAATATAAAAAAAAAATCATAATCTGGATTTTTTTTAACACTTTTTTGTTTACAATTCCATATGTGTTCATTCATAGTTTTGATGTCTTCATTATTAATCTATAAAATAGAAAAAGAGATGGTGTGTCCAAACGTTTGACTGGTACTGTATACGCCTAATCAATCTCAAGTAGCCAAGTGTCACAGACCGCTTTGCATCACACAGCCTTTATGTATACAGTCTATCTAACAGCCCAGATTTCTCCTCTTGCACAAATTTGTATCCAATTGTAACCAATCAATAATTACGTAGACTCCAGACTAATCCATTGTGCTTCCTCCAAGGACCATGTTTACGACGAAGAGTCCACAACCATCTTTTATCCCTCAGTTAACAGTCCTAATGTATTCATTCATGGCACTGCAACACACTGATTGTCTGACATACTGTGACTGAGAAGAAGGTAAAGGCCATGGGATTCATTCTGGCCTCTGAACATAACTCTGAATACAACCTCAATTAATTAGAGACAACCTAAAGGTGATATATTGCGGTTTCACAACTCAGGCAGAGGAAGTTGCTCTTGATATGATCTATATCTCCTCTTCATTTCTAAAGTAGCTAAACCACTTATAAACAGTTCAAAGGATGTGACCAAGCTTTACCCAGAAACAAGTCTCAGAGTTTACTGGAATCAGACCCTGCTGTACCAAAAATAAAGATCGTATCTCCAATTAATTCAAATATACTTAGATCAATTAGAATGGAAGGCTTAAAAGTTAGAAAGTGGTGGTCTTAACAATTGTGATCTGAGGGTAGCTATTGTAGGTATGTCACAAAATATGCAATACATGAATACATTGTCACAACACACTACCCAATTGACTTTTTACTAAACGTCCCTTTAACAATGTTTTATTCATTCATTTGTTTATTTGACACGGTAGTGAACATAATTTGCTCAAGAGTTACCTATAAGAAAAGATCCGATCTGTAGCCCCTGATTATCTGGCCATAGCTTAGCAAACATAGCATGTTGAAATGTTGTGGCTCTTAAAAAAACAATTCTCAATATATTCAAAACTTTAGAAAGTGGTGACTCTTTATAAACATAAGAGCACTAGTATTGGTGAATAGATTACAGTGATTCTTACATTAACTGCCAATGACAGCATGCCAGCCTGACTAGCTTACTTCCTAGAACCTGCACAATACCCAAAAGAGAGGATATGTCATTGTCTCTATGACATATGCTACATTACACAATTGTATGTATTTAAAAAGTGCTGTTTATGTGCAGTATCTCCAACATACAATTCTGTAATACTAACTCTGTACATGAAAGTACTACCTTTAGTCTCAGTCTTTAAGCATACATCAAGTATTTGGTAATTATTTGCATATATGAACCTTTAACATTTAAAAAGGAATCATCCCGAAATGTGGCTGAAGCCAGAGATTGATCCAAGTGGGTATTGAGTGTTCACATTAGCAAAAGTGTATGCTAGCTGCAGCAGCCAGTATCGTGTGTGGGCAACTGAGTATACATACTGTAAAGAGAAGGTCTTTTACAAACAACATTTTAAGGGTCTCTCCCAACTGGATGTTCAAAAAAAATACTGTTTACATCCCAATGCATGTCTGTCTCTATGATGTGTCTAGTGATGTTCGCAGAAATGCTAACTTGATGTCAGCAATTTTTGCAGCCCAAATCTTATGAAGATGATCATTGGTTATGAATTCAGGTTGGATCCTGTTACTTGATACATTATAATTAACTGAGTGCCTGATGAAGCATCAAACTCAACACACAGCTTGTCCTCTCTCAGAACTCGATGATAATGTAAATAATATGTCTTGCTGCCTAATAGTAATAGTCTCTGTAGGTACTCAATCCACAAAAATTACCACTCTTTTAGATCATTGCATCTTCTTTAGAGCGAAACATACAATTTCAGGCTTTCTGTGTAGCCTGGATATGAGCCAATGCCATTTGCGTTCCAACCAGAAAGTGCAAAGAAGAGATAAAGTGCATGAGGCTGCGGCCCAGTGGTTTAGTGCGCTGATCTTCGGATCAGGAAGGCACTGTTTCAATACCCATACACAGCAACACTTCACCCTAAATTGCTCCTGTGGGGATTGCCCACATGTAATGAGGTTCAAGTATCAAGGTTGTATCAAATGTGTGGCAAGTTACAGATAAGTTTGTATAAAATACATATTTACAGATAAGGTTTGAAGCATACAGTATATGGAAAACTGCAGGCATATATAAGTTAAATACAGTCTTAATAAACTTTAAATACAGACATATATACAAATGTGCACTAAGCAGCGTGAGGTCCCTGAGTGTTAGGCACTACAATTAGTAATATTATTAAATTAGTAATGATTCAGGTGTGTCATCACTATAGAAAGTCCTGTTTATTTCTATTTCCAGGAATTGTCCTAATTGCTAAGTTGGTCTTTGTTAAGACAGGTCTATAGATTAGACTTGATGTCAGTTGCACCAACAAAACTTAAGCCTAGTGTTAAGTACGTCTGATCATGTTCATGTGAATGCCCCCTGACTATGTCTATTGCCAAGGAGCCTTTGTTGCCAGGAGACTGTGTTAACAATATCCTATTTTGTGGCAATGTTATGGCAGATAAAAAAATTAAGAAATGGTCAATTTCACAGACTTTACGTTTTAAAAACCACATGCACTATAGTGTACGTACTTATATAATGTTTTAGACTTGTATTTTTTGGATCAAACTTGCCATGCTCTGGAGGAGATAGACACGCCCTGTTCATGAATGTAGTTAAAAGCCACATGGTTTGTACACTGTATGCAAAATGCACAAACACTTCCTTTTCTCGGTTATACAAGGAAGCATTTAAAGATTGAAATTGCCAGTGACGTGTGTCAGTCCTTTCAGAAGCTCAGCGAGACGCTGGTCTCACCATGTTTATCCGCTGTGAACTGCTGACACTGATACTCGCGCTGACTCTTGGTGGACAAGGTACGTTTTTCTTTTGTTGCATTATATACACTTTAGCTGTGTTTAAGATTGCAGTTTAAACCTAATCACATGAGGAACTATATCTCACTGTCAGTACTGTTAGACATAAAAGGCATAAGGATTCATTATTTGTTTTATTAGTCTCTTTTGTCAGTAAGTTTAGTTTTGATCCCAAATGCACTTCCTCTCAGTTCATACAGGAACAATCATTGGAGGTCAAGTGGCACAAAGCAGGCCATACATGGTGCTTTTGGAGTTTCATCAGGCTGATCAAATAAAAAACTGCGGTGGCTTCCTTCTGAACGCGGATTTTGTGATGACTGCAGCCCACTGCCATTCATGGTCAGTTTAACTTCGTTTACGTTCTGACCTTCTGACTGACTTACTCAAAACTACTCAGAGATACATTTTCTGCACTTTTGTCATTTCAGTTCTTACAAAGTCTTTCTAGGAGTTAACAATTTCTCGAACACAGCTGAACTACAAACCCTAAGTGTCGAGAAATCATATCCACATGAAGACTACACGGGTGGTTTTGGAAATGACATAATGCTTCTTAAGGTGAGTGTAAAACTCATTTTAAATAGAATTTTAAATCTGCACTAAACAGCAGGAATGTGTGATTAACACTTTTTTGTTCCTCATCTCATTAGAAAATGCCATATTGAATGAATTAATCCTAAAATACTCAACAATTTGACTTTAATACTTTCTAAATATAAAAAAATATTTTCTCTCCGTTTCTAAAGTTGAGCTCCCAGCCAATCCTCAGCAAAAGTGTGAGACCCATTGATATTGCATGCCAAGGTGATGAGTTTCTGCCAAAATCCTGTTCGACCTCCGGCTGGGGGAGAGCAGACAAGAACGAAACATTCATGTCTCATGTACTCATGGAAGCTAATGTAACGCTCATCAACGATAAGGAGTGTAATGAGGACAAATTGTACTGCTCTAAGGGAGAGCCTAGACCAGCTCCGGTAGGTATAGCTACACATCACAAGCACAAACAAACACTGGTCAACAGGCATATTATTTCAAAGCAATCACTGTATACTGTTCATGTACTTGCAGGGAGACTCTGGTGGTCCACTGGTCTGCGAAGGTGAAAAGGCCTACGGGGTGGTGTACGCGGCCTTACGATACACCACAGACAGCCCGTTATTGTACGGTTATACTAAGATTGCCGAGTACAGCAACTGGATCCATTCGATTATGGGAAGCTCTGATACCTGCAACAACTGATCGATTAAACCTCAATGTTTAAATGTGGTGTTTGTCGCTCAGCAAATTGAAAGCAAGAACATAAAGGTTATTACAAAGCTCAACTATATTCAAGAAGCTTTTCATGGTACAAGGCCTGAAATGTAAAAAACGTAGTGTTTGCTGCTTAATGCTGTTGAATGGATGCAATGTCTGGATTAATATTGCCCTCTACCACTTTATGCATCTTCTTTTCGACTTGATGAGAACATAAGATCCTCCATGTTTGTTATGAACCATCTTTTTAAACAATAAAATCGTGTTGCTGTTGCTCTCAGTAAATCTGTCCACTTTTCTGTTTATTTTTCAAAAGGACAACACTGCCTCCTTGTGAACAAATACTATCTGTGCAGCAATGGCGTTCTCTAAAGTCAGAACCAGTCTCGGCCTGTTGTGAAAAAGATCCTCCAATTGCATTTTTAGCAATAACTGACAGGGGTCACATCGAGTTATACAATCTCACAAGTTTCCAAATGATGAGATTATCTGTGCATTAAATGAGGTTAGGCATACTATCAGGGCACCTTGCTTCATAACCATTCCACATTAAGCTAAAGCATGCTCGAACTACACAAATCTTAAATAACAAACATGTTTACTGTCAGAAAGTAAAAACAGAATAAACCTGGTATCAGTCAATAGTGATGTAACACTGTTCATACAGAGAAGTGTTTGGGGATATAAAATTAAATGACTAAGACTAAATAGAAAGATGGGAGTTTTGACCAATGCTTCTACTTGCACTTCTGTCGAAAGTCACCTGCTTTTGGAGGCACGTCATAGTGCCCTCATATGATAGTGTTATTATTATATCAATTTATGATCACTGATAGGTTATAAAAAGTGCCATCTCTTCCGTTCATAGTTATCTTACATATCTACACATGAAGCACGAGAAACATGTACATCTAATAAGCTATAAAATGCTTTACATTCTAGTAAAAGGCCCAATTTGTATAGAGATCAAATTAATTAACGTCATCTGGATCCAAAGATAACAGTAATGCACATTAGTATTTTGGTGAGATACATGTTTATTTATGACCAGCGTCTCAAAAAGACAGTTCGAGCCATGTATATTGATGCTCACAAGTGGAAGAAAGCTTTTACACTTGAGACTGAAGCTTGCTTTTAGCACCACCATCAGGAATTTTATATTTTACATGACCATAGGTGACAGCATTGTTAAAAACAAACATATAGACAGCATGTACAAGCACACAACTTGCATGTATAAATCATGCTGGACATTTTTATTTATTTACCAATTTACAACCGTTTTAAGATGTAGTTCTTTTAATGGTTACTAGATCCTGGCTTCACTGCTTAATGTCCCTGAGTCCCATGGTTTGACAAAGGCCAGGGGTGATATCAATCTATTGCTACAGATATGATGTTATGCTATTGGCAGGTCAAATATTTCTGGAAAAGCTTCATCCCCACAAAAAAAGAAGTAACTTGAGTTTAAAGCACAATATTTCATAACATAGCTATATTGGAGTAGTAGTGTGTTATGTTGAAGGACCATATAAGCATCCTTCGACTGTATAATCATTTTAGATCTTGTAATAAATTAAAATAAACGCTGCAAAATCCTAATCCTGTTTAATTACGTAACGGGTAGATGGACCCATTTAAGGGGGTGTTGTAAATTAACATACTATTAAATTAGGGCAAGTGCTTTTAGAGTTCTCAGAAAGTTGTAGCAAGGCGTGACGAGGACTTTTCATATTTCATTAAAGCTGCACTAACAGTGGAAACATTACATAACAACCTACTTTAGATACATTATACTCACCCTAGTGGCTCTGATGGCTCTGTAGTGGATCTCCACATCATCCTGGAATGAAGAAAACACAACAGTGCAATCGTGGTTATACATGATGCATCAGTAACAACAATATATATCGATGTCAGATATAAAAAATTATAGAAACAGAATTTGTGGGTTTATAAACTTTATAGGATGTATGCTTTATTTGTATTTGTTAGTAGGTAGTGTTCGTTTTAGTTACTATTTTGAAAAGTAAAAGGGTTTGATTAGCAATGTTCTCCTTTTTCTTCAGTCTATTAGGCCAGTTTTAGTTGGTAGTTTTATAATAACACTTTCAATCAGTATCATGGGCTCCGATAAGTTGTTGTTTAGTTGAGCTCTTGTATGGGCCCAGAACTTTTTACATGTTAATTGTTTGCTTTATTTTGGGTAAATAAATCCCCCTTTTAGAACATCTACATGTTTGGGCCCTTAAACAAAATAAATTAAGATTTAAATGTTGCTTTTGTTAACACTGTCAGTGAGTATTTTATATATATATATTTTTTTTTTTTGTTTAATTGAATGAAATACAAATACAAAAAGTTTTTAACATTTCGCCTGTTGTTTTTATATCTCTGTAACTGCCAATTTGTTTTCAGTATTGTAAACAAAAGAAAGTATTTATGGCAAGGCTGTAAATAGACAGCAATATTTCCAAATATAATCCAAACATCCCTTTTGACCGTTTTTATAACCCTGAAAATTGTGATATAGGCTACCCACCAAAATACTCCCAACATATACTGTTGTGTTAATATGTATTTGTTGAGGTTAGCTGATAATAAATTAGGTAGAAGTTGTGTTAAGCTAACTCCTTGGACCTTAAATTCAGTGGTGTAAAGTAACGAAGTACAATCAAGTACTTGTGACGTTTAGATACTACTGGGACCCCAAAGCAGAGACTGACAAAAATAAAGTTTCAAAAAGTTTAATAGACAAGGTAATCCAAGGCAGGTACTGACGACAGGGAGCTTGGCTGGCCGTAGTAAACCAAAAACAAAGCTGCGGAAAAACGTTTCCGACCAAAACTCAAAAATAACTCCTAAACCAACTACAACAGACTCCAGGCTGCAGAAAGGCACTCCGGACCGCGGGACAGCATGAAAAATACTCTGGCAGAGAAGTGAGGTGAGGGCCAGGCTCTTAAAGAGCAGGTAATCAAGTGAGTGGGGACAGGTGTGCCTCATCTGCAGCCAGGAGTAACCAGCCACGCCCCCCTGTCACACACCAGCCCTGCAGAGACAGAAAGACAGAGTAGTGAGGGGTAAAAGGAGCACACAACAAGTTAAACACAAAAACAACAAAAGCCCCATGCAAAACATAACAGTACCCCCCCCTCAAAGGACGCCTCCTGGCGGCCTACCAGGACTATCCGGGAAACGGACATAAAATTCTCTCAAGAGTTTTGGGTCCAAAATCAGCGAGCGAGAAACCCATTGTCGCTCCTCTGGCCCATACCCCACCCAATCCACTAAATACTGGTATCCACGGCCCCACCTTCGAACCTTCAGCAACCTCCGTACAGTGAAGGCCGGGTGGTTGTCGATGAGCCGGGGGGGTGGAGGGGGTTTGGTTGGAGGGCAAAGAGGGCTGCAGGAAACTCTCTTAAGGAGTGACACATGAAAAGTGGGGTGCACATTCAAGGCAAGAGGCAACTTAAGCCTAACCACACTAGGATTGATGACCCGTTCTATCTCATAAGGTCCAATGTACCTGGGAGTGAGTTTCCGAGAATCCGTTTGAAGAGGGATGTCACGGGAGGAAAGCCAAACCTTCTGGCCCGGTTGGTAATCCGGAGCTGGTCGTCGATGACGATCCGCCATCCTCTGGTTCCGGGCGGAGGTGCGGGTAAGAGCTGCCCGGGCTTCACGCCAGACTCTGCGGGCTCGCCGAAGATGCCCCTGTACTGAGGGAACTGCCACCTCTCTCTCTTGAACCGGGAAAAGGGGAGGTTGGAAGCCGTTGGAAGCCATAAAGGGTGACATACCTGTGGCAGAGCACACCAGGGAGTTGTGGGCGTACTCAACCCATGGCAGATGAAGAGACCATGAGGCTGGGTTTCGAGAGGCAACACAACGAAGAGCCGTTCCCAGGTCCTGATTTGCCCGCTCCGTCTGGCCATTGGTTTGGGGATGGTACCCAGAGGACAAACTGGCTGACGCCCCCAATGCCCGACAAAAGGCCTTCCAAACTTGGGAGGAAGACTGCGGACCCCTGTCTGAAACAATATCCTGAGGGATACCATGCAGCCTAAAAACATGCTGGGTGAGAAGAGTGGCAGTCTCGAGGGCAGAAGGTAGTTTAGGCAGGGGGACAAAGTGCACAGCCTTAGAGAAACGGTCAACGATGGTCAGAATAGTGTCATTCCCGTCTGATGGTGGGAGACCAGTCACAAAATCCACCGCAATGTGGGACCAGGGCCGGTGGGGAATGGGAAGTGGGCGAAGAAGGCCAGCGGGGGCCTGATGTGAGGCCTTGCTGCGGGCACAGATGGAACAAGCTGAGACATACTCCTTCGTGTCTGCGGACATAGTGGGCCACCAGAAGCATTGTCGAATTAGAGCCAGGGTCCGATGAAAACCTGCATGGCAGGCAACTTTGGACGTGTGTCCCCACTGGAGCACTGGAGATCTAACATCGGGGGAAACGAACAGCCGGTCTGGTGGACAATCCTGAGCCGCTGGATGGTCCTCCTGGGCCTCCTGGACCACCCTTTCAATCTCCCATCTAGCTGCTCCCACAACACAGGAAGATGGCAGAATGGTTGCATCCCTTGAGTCCTCCACTGGGGAAGCGAACTGCCGGGACAAGGCGTCAGCCTTCACATTCCTGGAGCCAGGCCGGTAGGTCAAGGTGAAGTTGAACCGTCCCAGGAAGAGAGCCCACCGAGCCTGGCGTGAGTTGAGCCTGCGTGCAGAGCGAAGGTAAGACAAATTCTTATGGTCCGTCCATACTATAAAAGGATGGTTGGCTCCCTCCAGCCAGTGCCTCCATTCTTGAAGGGCCAGAACCACTGCCAGCAACTCCCGATTACCAACGTCGTAATTCCTTTCAGCAGGGGTCAGCCGACGAGAGAAGAACGCACAAGGGTGGAGCTTCTGGTCTGCGGGGGAACGCTGGGATAAAACTGCCCCCACTCCAGAATCAGAGGCATCCACCTCCACCACAAACTGGACCCCTGGATCAGAATGAGAGAGCACAGGAGCAGTGGCAAACAGACATTTCAGTTTTACAAAAGCTGCCTCAGCTGCAGGAGACCACTCAAAAGGCAACTTGACAGAGGTGAGTTTAGTCAGAGGCACTGCTACCCTACTATAGTCCCGAATAAACCTTCTATAAAAGTTAGCAAAGCCCAGATACCTTTGCAACTGCTTCCTGTTAGAGGGAGTGGGCCACTCGGTCAATGCTTGGACCTTGGCGGGGTCAGTCCTTAATTGTCCCTTGTCGACGATAAAACCCAGGAAACTCACAGAAGAGGCATGAAACTCGCACTTCTCAGCCTTAACATACAGTCTGTTCTCAAGAAGTCTCTGCAGTACCAGCCTAACATGCTGGACATGCTCCTGAAGAGTGCGAGAGAAGATAAGGATGTCATCAAGGTACACAAAAACAAACCTGTTTAACATGTCACTCAATACATCATTAATCATATCTTGAAAAACCCCAGGTGCGTTCGTTAACCCAAAAGGCATTACTAAATACTCAAAATGTCCCCTGGGAGTATTGAATGCAGTCTTCCACTCATCCCCCTCCCTTATTCTCACCAAGTGGTACGCATTGCGAAGATCCAACTTAGTGAAGATGGTGGCTTCATGAAGGGGAACAAAGGCTGAGTCTATGAGTGGAAGGGGGTACTTGTTCTTGACTGTGATCTCATTAAGCCCTCTGTAGTCTATGCAAGGGCGTAGGGTCTTATCCTTCTTGTCCACAAAAAAGAAACCTGCGCCCATAGGCGATGAAGAGGGGCGAATAAGCCCAGCAGCGAGTGAGTCAGAGATGTAACTCTCCATGGCCTCCTTCTCTGGCCTAGAGATATTGTACAGTTTACTTGACGGAAAGGGGGTGCCAGGGAGCAAATCTATGGCACACTCGTAGGGCCGGTGAGGCGGCAAGGATAGGGCGTGGTCCTTGCTGAAAACCTCCTTGACACTGTGATATTCAGGGGGTACAGAGGTGAGATCAATGGGTTTGAGGGGGTCTGGTGCTCTAGTAACTGTGGGGGGTACAGCAGAGTGTAAGCAATGAGAGTGACAGAATAAACTCCAGTTAATGATAGACGAGTTGGCCCAATCTATGTGGGGGTTATGGAGCTTCAACCACGGAAAACCTAAAACGAGTGGCGACATGGGTGAGGGGATAAGGTACAGGGAGATTATCTCGTGATGGTTGCCAGAGATCTTGAGGGAAACTGGAGCAGTACGGTGAGTAACTTGGGCTAGGAGTCTCCCATCTAAGGCAAACACATCCTTAGGTTCTGGAAGAGGCTCAAAAGGAAGTTTAGACTGCATCACAAAGTCAGAGTCAATGAAATTGTCATCCGCACCAGAATCAATCAAGACCTGCAGCGGAACAGAGTTCTGAGACCAGGAAATAGTACCTTTGACTGGGATGCGGTTGGAGGAGGCTGAGTTGATAGAAGTGTGGCTCATCAGTGCTCCCCCTGTCGCTGATGAGCCATGTCTTTTGGCAGAGAGGGACAACCGGCGCTGACGTGACCAGCCTGGCCACAGTAGAAGCAGAGTCTCTGACGAAGCCGGCGTTGACGTTCTGATGGAGTAAGCGTCATCCTTCCCAGCTGCATGGGCTCCTCCATAAAGAAGGGAGAGACCTGGGTATCTGGAGAAGGTCTGGGAGGCCCGGAGTCAGGAGGATGGCGAGAAGGTCCAGAGAATGCCGGCCGACTAGGAAACTTGGACGGAGGGGGAAAGGAGGTGGAGCTATGTTTTCCTGATCTCTCCCTACGCCTCTCGCGGAGGCGGTTATCTAGTCGTATCGCTAGAGAAATCAACTCCTCTAAGGAGGAGGTGTCATCCCTAACAGCTAGTTCATCCTTTAACTCATCATTAAGCCCCTTATAAAAAATTCCCAGCAAAGCCATGTCATCCCAACCGCTCTCAGCTGCAAGAATGCGGAAATCAATAGCAAAATCAGCAACAGAGCCTGAACCCTGGTGGAGTGAAAGGAGTCTTTTACCAGCCTCCTTCCCCCTCACTGGATGATCGAACACTCTACGCATCTCTGCAGTAAAAGACGACAGAGACTGACTAATAGGCGAGTTGCTGTTAGATATGGCAAGGGCCCATGCTGCTGCTTTATCACTCAGTAGGCTCATGATGAAAGCAACCCTAGTTCTATCAGTGGAATAAGTGAAAGGCTGTTGCTCAAACACAAGACTACACTGGTGTAAGAACTGACTACAAGACCCTAAAGCTCCTAAATACCTGACGGGTGTGGGGATAAAGGGCTCACGAGGATTGCAGGGCTGTCGTTCCGGATCAGCTTGAGGTGGAGGAGCAGGGTCTGTAGCTTGAGCATCGGCAGTCGGCGGGAGTGTGGAGAGATGTGCTGCGACCTGTTCCATACGGCCTCCGATGTTGGTCACACCGGCGGTTAAATCCTGAATCGCTTCCATAACTCTCTGCAGAGCTCGGTCATGTTGCCCTATCATTACCCCTTGAGCAGCAAGCGCTTCCCTGAGTCTCTCATTCTCTGCGGGGTCCATATTGGCCAGAGTATTCTGTGACGTTTAGATACTACTGGGACCCCAAAGCAGAGACTGACAAAAATAAAGTTTCAAAAAGTTTAATAGACAAGGTAATCCAAGGCAGGTACTGACGACAGGGAGCTTGGCTGGCCGTAGTAAACCAAAAACAAAGCTGCGGAAAAACGTTTCCGACCAAAACTCAAAAATAACTCCTAAACCAACTACAACAGACTCCAGGCTGCAGAAAGGCACTCCGGACCGCGGGACAGCATGAAAAATACTCTGGCAGAGAAGTGAGGTGAGGGCCAGGCTCTTAAAGAGCAGGTAATCAAGTGAGTGGGGACAGGTGTGCCTCATCTGCAGCCAGGAGTAACCAGCCACGCCCCCCTGTCACACACCAGCCCTGCAGAGACAGAAAGACAGAGTAGTGAGGGGTAAAAGGAGCAGACAACAAGTTAAACACAAAAACAACAAAAGCCCCATGCAAAACATAACAGTACTGTTCTTAAGTACAATTCTGAAATACTTGCATGTTATGCTACTTTGTATTTCTACTCCACTACAATTCAAAGCAAACATTGTACTTACTCCGCTATATTTGTGTAGTCCTACCTTTAGTTGTTTTGCATAGATGGATTAATGATAAAGAATATATATAATCAACCCTTCAAATAAGACTTTAGTTTCACCCTGATTAAATTCACATGCTACCCAGAAGTATAAAGTAATTAAAATGTGTTCCACCGTTAAGCTTGACCGACACATACATTAATGATTAAGAAAACATATGATCTACATAGCGAGTACTTTTAATTTTAAAGTATTATTTAGAGTATGTTTATACTTTTACTGGAGTAACATTGTGATTGCAGGACTTTCACTAACAGAGTATTGACATTGGTATTTCTACTTTTACGTACAAGATCTGAGCATTTCTTCCACCTTTGCTAAACAAAAGATACAAACACTCCTAGCAACCAATGTTAAATGGGGCGAAGCCTGCGAGCTAGTTCAGGCAGTCAACTCGAGCACTTAAGCTGCATTCATACATAACGCCCCCTTGCCACTCTACAACCAACCGAACAGAGTCTCCTTAATATGCCGCTCTATTTAACCTGCCAGATCTGAGTGAGTGAGTTGTCTGACTGAACTGAACTAACACGTTGTTAGTCAGGACTCCTGACACAATAACGTTTTAGTGACTATTTTTCGCCGTTATGCAGTAGCAAGCTAGCTCTAAACAGACTTTTCAAAGTAGAAACTAGGTGTTGTTAGCTCAAGTACGCGTAGTATTACTGTATATCTGGCAACCTGAGCATAACAAAGGAAGACAATTTGACAGAGTAACGTTACATTACTGTTACCTTAAAGCTTGCTAATTGCAAGTAATAGTAGACAGCTGGCTAACTCGTGTAAACACATTTCGGATGGCTGACATGGCACCACTGAAGCCTGCAAAAAAATGTTTTAGTGTAGCTTGTATTGTAGGAAATGACAGGGATATTTTATTTAACATTTGTTGTATGTGTGACCGGATGTCTCCTCCCTCTGTGACGCTGCTTGGCACCATGCCAGCGCACCTGCTATTTAAGTGGAGGTGACAAATCTGCTCCCTCCTCCCTGGAGAACTTTTAGAACATTATGTTTATTATTAGAAATGTAATTATGTATAAATAAAATAACTATTGTTGTAATATCCTTTACACTGTCTCTGCCTGTGGTGTTCAAACGAACCCGATTGCCTTTTATTAAATTGGATAACTTTAGTTTTTAGTCATTTCCTGGGGCGAAACTCCCCCAGGTGGCGTTGTCAGCAAACCGAGCATTTTACACGAGCACCACACCGCCACATTCGTATTAATTATAAAACTGCCTCTTACCTATTACTCAGACTTAACAGCAAAAAAAAAACAGAGGTGGCACTAATCATAATACATCCATGGTTCCATTCCATAAGCTAGGCCACTGGGCGTGCCTCTCCACGACTCCTGAGCACAGGAAACGCTCACCTGAAATGGAACACAGCCATCATTAATGTTATGGATCCTTGCGTTTATCCTGCAAGGCCTCGGTAAGCAGTGGTAATTGATGATCAAAAAAACTGTTGGCTTATTCTTACAGTTTGGAGGTACTTTAACTTTAATATTTCCATTTCATGCAACTTTTTACGATGCTACTTTGCACTATATTTCAAAGGGGAATGTGTTTTCATTTTTACTCTATACTAAACTATATTGACATCGGAGCTAAAGTGACTACATTTCCGATAACATGTTAAACAAGATAAGGTAAAGGTGTATAAAGGTAAAATAAATAAGAAATATAATATACCCAACATAATGGAGCTTAGGTCTACATGCTAATGTTTCAGTCAGATGTTAAAAAAAAAGATCGTCTTGAAAAATAGTTATTCTCTAGATTAGTACACTAGATGGCAGTGCCGAATCTTGACAAAATCCCTCACAGGACACTTTGAAAGAGTTGAAACAGTTGAACCTAGGCCAGGTAGTGCACATTTTATAACATTGAGGACTACATTAGAATGTCAAACAGGTTATGTTATAATCAATTCTAAAAGTCAGAATGTCAAGAGGTCAGAGTAACAAGAAACAAATAAAGAAGGGAGCTGATTAATATCTATTTTTAATTACAACTGCACTCTACTGAGCATACATATTGTATACTTGCTAAACTGTTTGCGACTGTAATCCTGGTCTCTTTACTTAATGTTAAAGTACACAATTGAGATTAAAAGTTAAGAGTACAGTCAGGTTAAAAATAGATAAAATAAAGTAGATACTTCTGTAGTAAGCACTCTGCAACTTCTGATCTACTCAGAACCTCCTACACAAGCACATCTCATGGCTTCCTGTGCAACACCACCATTTTCCATTGTGGTGGACTTGGGCCAATCAAGTTTTACTGACAACTTCAGTCAGGTGAGAACTTGCCTAATATGCCTGTTGTGATTTTTAAAGACCAAATTATATATTGAAAACCTGTGTTCATGCATAATAGAAATAAAAACAATAGTTGAAAACAATCAGTCTAAATGAACAATCGGGACGGAAATGTTCGGATTTCCAAAGGGAGGTTCTGTGAATAAATTAAAAATCAAGAACCGAAATAATTGAACTATTCATATCTTAGACTGCACTGTAACTTTTAACGTTTATTTTATTAGCTTTTCTTTTTAAAGACTGATTTTAAATGCCATTTTCTTAATGTCTTTCATTTTTTGTTTTTGTTTTAATGTTTGTTTTATTATCTTTTACTGTTTTTAAAAGCTTTTATCTGAATGTCTTTCATTTTTGTAAAGCACCTTGAATTGCCTGGTGCTGAAAGGTGCTATATAAATAAACTTGCCTTGCCTTGCCTCGCCTCGCCTCGCCTTGTTGCGCACTTGTTGATGTATGTATGTAAGATTTATCTCCTCAATGAATCAGACAGACACACACAAAAAACGCTCACTCAATGAAGCAATCAGTCAATAAGTTATATAAGAGGTCTGTTGTGTGAGGCACTGTTTCTTTCCTGAACAATATGTTTTCTTTCAATAATTGTAAAGGTCATTTATGTAATTGTAATTGTTTTTGACAGAAGGGGGCACTCTTTGCAAACCTATTGCACGTTTTTCTCATACCAGTATGAGTCTGGACCAGTATCTCCTCCGAGAGCTTCATTGACTGCAGCCTTCAAGTGCTGCACTTGACTGTTTGATGTTGTTTGCTATTCCAGAGCCACAGCTTTGCAGATGCGAGTTTCGATGCTTCAGTGGTCGAATATGACAGTGATCCAGTTGATAATTGCGATTTCTTATTTTACTGCTACACATTAAGACACCAACAAATATATTCCAGAGATAGCCATTGAATTCACGTGAGATTAATGCGATAGTGGAGGTTTTTTATTTATTCTACCCATCATCCTCATTGTGAGGCTCACATACATGTTGTTATACAGTCCTGAACTGGAAGATAATGATGTGAAAGGCTGCGTGTGTTCCTTTAAGAGGCAAGATCACATTGTTATTCTGGGTTTGTCCACAGGCCGACTGTGGAGGTGGACAGATAGTGGTTCTGAGGGTGTTGTGTGGGGGAGAGAGAAGGTGTGGGAGGGGTGTGTGTAGGAGTCTCCTAATATTAGTCTCCAGGGGCTGGTATGGATTAGAAAGAAAGGGAGAGAGAGAGAGGCGATGTGGAAAAGATGTCCTTTGGATGCATCCCGTGATTTATAGCATGTCCACGGAGGCAGAGATTGATCCTGTGTTCCCCTGTTCTCCAGAATGGTGATGCGGGCTGAACGCTGAAGGCTAAGCTGGCCATTAACGAGCCAATAATTTGTGTCATTATGTGAAGACTGCAGCTGGTGCCACTGATGCACTGCTCCTCACATGTCAAGTCTGAAGACTGAAAGGAGTCTTAGCGCCGCTCATTATAGGCTGGCCTCTCATCCCTGCTTCCTTCCTTTGTCTCAGAAGCATGCGTGGCAGAGAAGGCTTGGCCTGGATAGCTTATTTATTTCCTCCACAACTCCCTTTTTTGAAACACAGCATGCTCAATATAAAATCAATGTATTAAGTGTTCTGCAGAGTGACGTGCTGCCATTCCCACTCATGCCTTTGGCTGTGATTACAGCTAATTTGAATGATTGAAATACTTCCATAGTGGAGCTGGAGTGAGTGAAGAGAAGGGCTCACACAGATGAAGGGGGAGGAGGCGAGAAAGGCTTGGCTCTACTCCAGGTGGAGGAGGTGAGTCATTCCCCTCACAGATAGACAGTCTAACAGTGTGTGCGCGTATGTGTGCATGTGTACCATGCTGGAATTGTTGTTGAGAGAATAAAACAGTGCTGTGAGCAACAGCGTGTTAAAGAATGAATACCACTGTATACATCGTGCATTCTGTTTGTTTTTGTGATTTTCTGTGCAGATTACAGCGGTTGGTTAATCTCCGTGTGGTGCGGATAAATAGGGACTACAATATAGTACCAATTCCCAAGGTAGGTCATTCACATAGCTCAACATCAAACAAGTGCAAACTGGAGTGAAAAACTCTTGATCACGGCAACTGCCTGACGTTGTAATCACACGTTACTACAGCTTAAGCACTCACAACTCTCCTTCTCTTAGCGACTGTAACTCCACAGTTGCCTACACTCTTTTCGGGTTTGCTAACGGTAGCTACTTTAGCTTGATAGCTAGCCATGGCTCTTTCCCCACCTTCTGGTGCTATTTCCTGCTCTTCCTGTCTCATGTTTGGTTACTTCCCGGCCTCCCTTACTGGTAAGGATACATGTGTTAAATGTAGTATAGTTGTTAGGTTGGAGGCGGGAATCATAGCCATAGAAGCCCGGCTCCGCATCTTAGAAAGTAACTCAGCTAAAGTAAAGCCCATGTTAGCATGTGCGGACCGGCAAAAGGTAGCTCCTCTTAGCCGTCCCCCGGCAACTCCCGAGCAGCAGGGAGGCTGGGTGACTGTTCAGAAGGGGCATAACGCGAAACCCGCAGGTCCCCACCAACCCGTTCACGTATCTAACAGATATTCCCCACTCAGCGAGACACCCGCTGAGAAGCCAACTCTGGTTATTGGTAGCTCTATTATGAGACACGTGAATTTAGAGACCGAAGCCTCCACAGTCACATGCATTCCGGGGGCCAGAGCGGGCGACGTTGAGGCGCATCTTAAACTGCTGGCTAAAAATAAATGTAAATACAGTAGGATTGTTATTCACGTCGGTGGTAATGATGTTCGTTTACACCAATCAGAATGCACCAAACTTAATGTGGAGTCGGTGTGTAGTTATGCTAAAACAATGTCGGACACCGTAATCTTCTCTGGTCCCCTCCCCAATCTGATCAATGATGACATGTATAGCCGCATGTCATCATTTCAGCGCTGGTTGTCTTGGTGGTGCCCAGCAAACAATGTGGGCTTCGTAAATAATTGGACAGCCTTCTGGGGAAAACCTGGTCTGATTAAGAGAGACGGCATTCACCCTACTTTGAAAGGTGCAGATCTCATTTCGGCAAACATTTCAGGGTTTTGTGGACTTAATCCATGACAAACTGGAGTTGAGACCAGGAGGCAGAGTCGCAGTCTTACACGCTTCTCTGCGCTCTCTCCTAGGCAGTCACCCATAGGAATCCCGAACCCAATAAAATACCCAATATTAGCGGTGTGTGTGTCTGCCCAAGGACAATTTAAGGTAAAACCTAATAGAGGTGTCATACATAATAACCTAATAAAAGTAAATGTAACAACTACTACAGTGCAACAAAACAGGAAGATTAAATGTGGTCTCTTAAACATAAGGTCTCTAGCATCTAAAGCAATATTGGTAAATGATTTAATATCAGATTATAATATTGATATATGCTGTCTCACTGAAACTTGGTTGAGACATGAAGAATATGTCAGCATAAATGAGGCCACTCCACCCAGCCATGTCAACACTCATATTGCTCGAGGCACGGGCCGAGGAGGTGGAGTTGCAGCAATCTTTGACTCAAGTTTACTTATCAATACTAAACCAAAATGTAATTATACCTCTTTTGAAAGCCTCGTTTTTAGTCTTACGCATCCGACCTGGAAAACTTTGCAGCCAATCTTATTTGTTACAGTGTATCGTGCACCAGGTCCTTATTCAGAATTCTTATCAGAATTCTCTGAGTTTTTATCAACTTTGGTTCTTAAAACAGACAAAGTAATTATCGTAGGTGACTTTAATATTCATGTTGACGATGATAAAAATAGCCTTACTGTTGCATTTAACTCTATATTAGATTCTGTTGGTTTCTGTCAGAGTGTAAATAAACCAACCTTAAGTTATAATCACACTCTCGACCTTGTTCTGACTTATGGTATTGAAATTGAGCAACTATTAGTCGAACCGCATAATCCTGCTTTATCCGACCATTTCTTAGTAACTTTTGAAGTACTGTTACTAGACTACAAAGCATTAGTCAAAAGCTCTTGCAGCAGAAACCTATCTGTTAGTGCTATAGCCACATTTAAGGAAGAGATTCCACCAATACTTAACTCGATAGCATGTCTGCATGTAGGGGAGGAAACTTATACAAAATGTACACCACCCCAAATTGATCATGTTGTTGATAGTGCTATAGATGCGCTGCGAATAAAATTAGACTCTGTTGCTCCTTTGAAAAAGAAGAAAATAAAACAACATAGATTAGCTCCATGGCATAATGCCGAAACCCGCAAAATAAAGCAAAAGTCTAGACAACTTGAAAGGATATGGCGTTCCACTAAACTTGAAGAATCTCGTTTAATTTGGCATATTACTCTCAATGAATATAAGAAAGCACTGCGTAAAGCGAGAGCAGCCTACTACTCTTCATTAATAGATGAGAATAAGAATAATGCAAGATTTCTTTTCAGCACAGTAGCCAGGCTGACAGAGAGCCACAGCTCCATTGAGCCTTCTATTCCCATAGCACTCAGTAGTAATGATTTTATGTGCTTTTTTAACGATAAAATTGTTACTCTTAGAAACAAAATTAATGACCTCTTGCCTTCGACCAGTATAGTGTTATCAACAGCTCCCGGAATCGTAAGTTCTAATATTACACTAGATAGTAAACTAGAATGCTTTTCAGCCATTAACCTTGAACAATTACATTCAATGATTCTCTCTTCTAAACCATCAACGTGCATGTTAGACCCAATTCCAACTAAGCTGTTGAAGGAAGTTTTTCCATTAATTAGCACTTCTTTATTAAATATTATGAATATGTCTTTATTATCAGGCTATGTTCCACAATCATTCAAAGTAGCAGTGATAAAACCGCTTCTTAAAAAGCACAACCTCGATCCAGAGGTTTTAGCCAACTATAGACCTATTTCTAATCTTCCGTTCCTCTCAAAAATTCTTGAGAAAGCGGTCGCAAAACAGTTGTGTGATTACTTAAAAAACAATGATTTATTTGAAGATTTTCAGTCTGGCTTTAGAACACATCATAGCACAGAGACAGCTCTGGTTAAAGTCACAAATGATATTCTAATAGCCTCAGACAAGGGACTTGTCTCTATTCTTGTTTTGCTCGATCTCAGTGCTGCATTTGATACTATCGACCATGATATCCTATTGCAAAGACTAGAGCACTTAGTTGGCATACAGGGAACTGCTTTAGGCTGGTTTAGGTCCTATCTATCTGAACGCTCTCAGTTTGTACGTGTTAACGATGAATCTTCCACGCAAACCAAAGTTAGCCATGGAGTGCCACAGGGCTCAGTGCTCGGACCTATTTTGTTCACATTATATATGCTTCCGTTAGGCAATATTATAAGGAATCATTCTGTAAACTTTCATTGTTATGCGGATGATACTCAACTATATTTATCAATCAAGCCTGATGAAATTAATCATCTAAATAAAATTCAAGACTGCCTTAAGGACTTAAAAACGTGGATGACCTTACACTTTTTGATGTTAAACACGACCAAAACTGAAGTTATTGTACTTGGCCCGAAGAATCTAAGAAACAAATTATCTAAAGACATACTAACTATGGATGGCATTAATTTGGCCTCCAGTGAGACTGTAAGGAATCTTGGTGTTATATTTGATCAGGATTTATCCTTTAACGCCCACATAAAATCAATTTCAAGGACCGCCTACTTCCATCTACGTAACATTGCAAAAATCAGGCATATCTTGCCTCAAAACGATGCAGAGAAACTAGTCCATGCATTTGTTACTTCTAGGCTGGATTATTGTAACTCTTTATTATCAGGGAGTACCAAGAAGTCAATCAAGTCGCTTCAGCTGATTCAAAATGCTGCAGGTCGTGTACTAACCAGAGTTAGGAGAAGGGACCACATTACTCCTGTTCTGGCTGCCTTACACTGGCTCCCTATAGAACACAGGATAGAATTTAAAATTCTTCTTCTCGCCTACAAAGCCCTTAATGGGCAGGCGCCATCTTACCTTAAAGAACTCATTATACCCTACTGTCCTACTAGGGCATTGCGTTCCAAGAATGCAGGGTTGTTGGTTGTTCCTAGAATCTCTAAAAGTACAATGGGAGCCAGAGCCTTTTCTTATCAAGCTCCACATTTGTGGAATCAGCTTCCAGTTTGTGTTCGGGCGGCAGACACCCTATCCGTTTTTAAGAGTGCGCTTAAGACCTTCCTTTTTGATAAAGCTTATAGTTAGGGCTGATTAGATTCAGCCCCTAGTTTTGCTGATATAGGCTTAGTTTGTCGGGGGACATCTTACTTCTTCCTTCTCTCTGTCTATACCCGTGTACACTCATGTTCCGATTAACCCAGCTTCCCCAAATGTCTTTCTTTTTGGTGTCTATATACGCTGGGATCCGGAGTCATGGATGATCCTGCGGTCCTGTGTCCTGGATCGCGAGCGCTGGATCTTGAGTCGTGGCTGTGGTCCTGGATCATAGGTCCTGGATGGATATCCTCGTGGATTCATCTTCCTATTATACACACATGCATTTCCAAACATTTGGACTACCTATGTTGCAAATGTATTATCTTTTCAATTTACACACGGCATCTATTGCACGTCTGTCCGTCCTGGGAGAGGGATCCCTCCTCTGTTGCTCTCCCTGAGGTTTCTCCCATTTTTCCCTTTAAACTGGGTTTTCTTTGGAAGTTTTTCCTTGTACGATGTGAGGGTCTAAGGACAGAGGGTGTCGTATTGTCATACTGATATTCTGTACACACTGTGAAGACCACTGAGACAAATGTAACATTTGTGATATTGGGCTATATAAATAAACATTGATTGATTGATTGAGTGTCAGAATAAAGGATTTGTGTAATGTTCTGTTAGTTAATTTTAATTTAACCTATATAGAAAAATCAGTGGGTTTCTTTAAGGAAAGAGGTTTGAGAACAAGACTTTTTTTTTTTTATTGCATCCATATAGTAGGCCTATATTCACACATTTCATCAATTGTGAGTCTGTGTACAGTACGTCTATGTGCAAACCTCTTTGCATATCACTGGTTAATTTGTTAATGTTGCAGATGCATGCATTGCTTACTGTATTTTTTGGGCCACCCGACTCCGCCGCTTCAGGTGGGCGTCTTGTGGTCTCGGCATCAAACTGAATGAGGGCAGATAGGAGTTTCAGTCACGTCCTTTAGCATTCTTGTGATCTAAAAACAAACTCACTTTTGTTAGATGCCACTTGTGTGTCATCTTTTTTTCTATTACATCTAACGAGGATATGTCTTTTTTGAGAGTCACTCATGGACAAAGTGGCGGATTAGTTAGCTCTGAGACACACATTTATAACGCTTTACCACACAAACACCCCAAGATCAATGTTAAGGCACACACATGTTTTTCATTGTTCTAAGAGGCATCCTTGCTTTTTATTAATAGAAAATCAACACAGCTCTCAATATATTTATAAGGTATATATGGATAGCTGCTAGCAAGTGCCTTACTTGTCCTTCATCAAGGGAGGGGTGTGTACAAAAAGGACATTCTGTTCCAGACAAAGCAAGCAAGCAGGCCTACAACTCTGCTGTCTTCTTCCACCCCCGCCTGCCCATGGATGCACCCCAGCCAACTAGCCTGTCTCTTTCTGATAACTCTACTCCAGTCTCTCTCTATCTCTGTCTGCATCTATCTCTGTATGTATGTATGTGTTACAGTGAGTGAAGCAGGCAGGACCCAAATGCAGAAAAAAAACTGAAAATACCTTTATTTCAAGGATATGGCACACAGACAATCAGAACACTCCCCGGTGAACACAGTCACGGACAAACCAACACTGAACACAGGAAGAGACAAGACTAAATACAGGGAGGGGTAATCACAAGACGAGAAACAGCCGGGCAGGGGAGGAGAAACACAGGGGCCACAGGTGAACACAATCAGACAACTAGACAAACCAGGGAAACTAGCGACAGGAGGAAAAACACAGGGGAAAGGACGAGACAATATACCAAGAGGAAAACATGACGGGGAGAACAGAAAAACACCCAAAACAAGACATAGAAAACGTGACATAACACAATAATCGTAACAGTATGTATGTATGTATGTATGTATGTATGTATCTATCTATATGTATGTATCTATCTATCTATCTATCCATCTATCTATCTATCTATCTATCTATCTATCTACTTATCTATCTACGTCCTCCACCAACGCCATTGAGGAAGCGCAAATAAAAATGTGTTGTCATGGAACCATGGAACCTTTTGTATTCAATAAACACTCAGAAGACATGAATGACTTTAAGAGGCAATACAGAAAGCAGAGGTCTAACTTTTTATACAGACAGACAGATGCTGAGAAAACCGAGGAGATGCAAGAAATGAAAAATAAACCACTACAATTGAGCTTCTACGTAATCAATTAGTAGATAGAATATTATATAACCGAGAAATCAAATGTGGTACTTTCAGAAGACCATCTGATGATGGAATAGAATTGGGAGGGATGAAACCCTCTTTAATGGTCACACATGCAGAGCACACAGCACACACAGTGACATTTGGCCTCTGCATTTAACCCATCCTAGTACCAGGAGTCTACTACTAGGAGCAGTGGGCAGCTATTGCACAGCGCCCAGGGAGCAATGGTAGTGAGGGGGGAAGGGGGGTGTCCGGTGCCTTGCTCAAGGGCACCACGGCAGAGCAGGAGGTGAATTGGGACCTCTCCTAGTTGCAGTCCACACTCCATATTTTAGGTCTGGTCGGGGACTTGAACCGGCGACCCTACAGCTACCAGTCCTAGCCCCTACTGACTGAGCCACTAATTGCACCATCTTGAGTGTCCATGAAAATAAATGACGTTGATGTGTGGATGAGGAAATGGACACTATGATCACACACATGCACACAAATTGAAATTATATGAAAAGACTGTATCATCTATGTGGTGCTTTCAGACCAGCGTCAAGATACATTTTGATGTGTGTCATTGCGGCACTTTCTAAAAGCTGTCCTATTAAGCTAATTTTCAGGTTTCATACGTGCAGTTTTTTCCTTTACTTTGACATGTTTATGTGCTTTTATGTTGAAAAAATGCTTTATTTGTGTTCTGCATCACCTCTTTTCCACCTCTGTCTGAAACCAGAGCCCAGTCTGCTCTGATTGGTTAGCTGGCCAGCTCTTTTGTGATTACTTGTTCACTAGCAGGAACCACGCCACAACAGTGTGATGTTTGTAGGTTTATTGCAAGAAGTAACAATGAATTGATATGGAGGGGTTGATGAGATGTTCTGGTCTGGCGGGATGTGTGAGAGAATGGAGACAAGCAGTGGCCGGAAGTTTGGCCGGATATAAATAGGGGTGGCCGTGATTAGAGACGGGGTTTCGGCGTGGCCATGATCCTGAACCTAGGTTAACAAGTTAACTTCATTTGTTGGGATGTCCCACTCCTTAGCTTACATACAGATGCCTTTTCAGATGTGCAAAAACCTATATAACATAGGAAATGGAAACCCCACAACACGTAAGAACACTTTTTAACATATTTAAGACAGATTCTCAATTTTCAAAGAAAATATACATCTCATAACAGATTTGCAGATTGTTTATAATGAACATCTCATTACATATCTCTCAGATGTTGTTAAAACTGATAGCAGCTACTAATTTGAAACATATACAAACGGAAGCTTGTGGTGATACCCTGTAGGCCAAGGCTTATGACTACATTTAACCAAACACTGAATGGCCCTCCTCAGCAGGCTGCCAAGTGAAGTGTAGTTTTCAGATGGAGTAGTTGGACTGCTCCTGATGCTCCTGATGCTCCTGATGTTGCTGCTGTTGTTGTCGTCCCTCCGGGCTTGTCATTTCCATGGAAGGCAGACACATACGCATACACATATACCAACTAACACACATGCACACAAACAGTAACGCAGGTTGCCGTGGGTGTGTCCCCAGCTGCTCGTAGGGCTGACGCACTTCCACTACAGCCCCGTGCATATTCCTAAGGGGGGGTACATGTCCCGCAGGTCTCCATTCATTCAAGGTGAGACACAGATGACATGACAAGTGGCTACCATGACAACAGTGTTGGTTAAAGCCGTGCGGCATGAGCCTCCATGTTTGCTGATAATGGAATCGCCCCTCCTTTCTTCTCCTCTCTATCTTCCGCTGAAACATGAAATATTGTCATGGTGTCCCAGCATGTTGTGTCCTCTGCCATACATATCATGTTTTCAGGATTTTGTTGTCAGGTTGTGTAGGCCTGTGTTGATTTGTAATGTCTGCCGATTCTGGTCAGGTGTCTGGCTACCCTCAATCAATACTCGATCAATACTCTGGATAATTGTTCAGGTGCTGATTGCTTCTCAAAGCTGCGTCACCTGAAATGTGGTTTCTATCGTTCTAGTTGGCGATTTTGGGGGTTGGGTTTAGTGCAATGTTGTGTTCAGGATCAGACAATGTGTAATTTGAATGTTGCCTTGCGTAGGATTGATGAGCCTGCACTTCCCAACTCTGTCTTGATGTGAAGCATTGAGCATGATTGGCATGCGGGGAGAGAAAATAAGCCAAAAGTAAACAGAAGAACAAAGTGTTTGTCAAATGAGTCTATCATCCCCCAAACAGCTAACGTATTTGATATGATAATTATGTTTATTTATCTTCTTTATTTATTTATCTTATTTACGCTAATTAGACTTTAACAGCATATAAGGCAGAGGCCTGCATGAGAGACATTTTGTTTTCATGTTTAGGTTGTTTGATTTTTTTTGTTCTCAGTCTAAATCTAATCGGCAGAGTTTGAATCATGGTTAATCTTTATCGAAATAGCAGGTGAAATGCCAGAGGCCTTATGACGGTACTGTCTAAATCTTAAAATAATATATATTCGTATGTGGCGATGAAGTGTGTGTCAGGATCTTTTCTCCCCCTCAATTTTAGTTCATTCACCTTGCTCCAAATATTGGATTCAGACGGTGTTGCCTGTAGATAAGAAGACACATTGCTGGTGACATTTAAAAGGAGTCACTATCCCCTCATCTGCCTGTCCATTGTCAGCATCCTCCGTGGCCTATAATGAGAATGTGCACGCCCAGGCCGTTATAAATAGTCTGTGTCCTGGTTAAATGCAACACCTCTCTTTGGGCGCTATGACTGACTGTGATTCACGCCAGTGTGTGTTCTCTCTGTTCTTGCTGATGAGCTGGATGACCAAGGGGAGGAGATAAGGGCAGCAATGGGAACATTGATCATGTGTGTAGACTGTGCCATGTGTGTAAGTGGCACATTGAACAAAGAGAGAGGGAGAGATTGGGAGTACACAGTGCTAAATGTGTCAGCCCACTTTTAAACCCACTCTCAGAAAAGAATCAGGCCTATTTGAAGGAGTGCGTGAACAAAAGTGAACAATAATCTCCTTCCGATTGAACTGCAATGGTACATCTGTAATGTGTTGGGCTGCAGGTGTGTGTGTGTGTGTTGTACAGCACACGTGGCTGTTTGTGTGCAGGGGCAGGTGCAGCTGCTTAAAGAACGAAACGCCTTGTTATCACGCAGGTGGCATTTTCCTACTGTGCATGCATACTGTGTACACCACCTCCTCCTTGGCTGTGATAGAAGTTGTGATTGAGTAATGGACACCTTTTTAATTGCACTCTGCTGTCTGTTGTCTCGGTACCAGCTAGGTAGGAGGGAGAGGAAAGAGCTAATGCATTGATGAGAACCCAACCATGAGAGCACATACTGTCCTGAACACTCTGCATGGCTATCCGTGCAACCCAATATGCTGCCTGCTTGTTTAGCTACTAATTATTTACACTGATATCAATTGGCTTCAGCTGCTGGGACTTTATGCATGATTGTGCATGCATGTGTTTGGCCATGTACGTGTGCATGTCTGTGAATTATTGTGCACACCAGTTCCCAGTGGCCATGTGGGTGTGTGGTGGGTAGCTCAGAGTTATATTAATAGCCAAAGGGCAGGCAGTCAGGCAGGGAGTGAGGACATAGACAGGAAAAGGAAATACAGTTTGCTGGTCGCCCACCACTTCCTGTGTGTCTCCTACACTCACAGCCCACGGACCAAAGCTGTTTCTAAAACCAGTTTGTTTGCTTGCATTTCGACACAGATAACACAAACCCAGAGGTAAACACAATAAGAAAAGGGCGAGGAATGCCTCAAAGAAAATAGTGATGGGTTTGTCACTAAAGGTTATGCAAGTTTCTGGAAATGACACACTGCCCTACCGTTTCATTTAGTTCTTTCCAAGTATGTGAGGTGAGGCCAATAAGTGTAACAAAGACAAAAACGAAAGCAAATTATATATTTTTTTTAAATAATAGGCTGTCGGCCATTTCATATTATCACTGCAGGATCAGTCATCAGTCATCATCAAGTCCAATATTGATACCAACAGGAAACATAACATAATAAACTGACACTCAATCACCCTTAGTAAGTACTGTAGGGCCAGCTAACTGTTATTAAATATTGGCTAACCAAAGTAACTAATTTAAACCCATCCAACTTGCCTGACCGATAACATGTGGTTGGTGTTGGAGCACATTGATGACGTTTTAGCAAAGTGTATGTCAGCCTGTTGGAGGACATCCTTATTTTCAATATCTCTGTCTGATGTGTTAACACTTGAATTTAGTAAAAAGAAACCAGCTGAACTTAAAATAGCAGAAAAGCCAGTAGGTCACCAACATTAGCTGTTAGACACTACGACAGAAAAGCAAAGTCATGAATGACTAAAACTTCTGGCAATTAAATTTTTTTCAAAATTGCATTCAACTTTAATATTATAGTGAAGGCTGTACACCCCGGGGATGAATGAAATGTCTGTTGTATAAGTCACAAACCAATTTTGTGCAATGCTATATGTGACTCTGTACATGAACATTTGAGAGAGATTTGTTTACCTGGATTTGTATTTGTGTTTGTAAGAACAAAGACAACTTTTCTTCCTCATGAACTAAAGCTTTTTCTAATCTGTCGAGACAACAAGGAAGAGTGCAGTACCAATACCTATCCAGCAGAGGTCCTTCTTTCATTAAGTGTTGGTTATGTCTGTCCCTATCTTGAAGTGGGGAACAGCAGTGAATAGGTGCTAAAGGTGAACCACAACAATTCAGGAAGTCAAGTATTTCAGCTAATACAAAGAACACATGCTTACATTATCACCGTTTGCAAAGCGTTATGTTACATTATGAAGGTTATAATGTTTTAAATGTGTTGATTCAGGACATATGTTAGTCGTTTCACCCCTCTCAATGGGCTCCACAGCACCACCACCAGTCACCTACCGCTGCTGACAAATTGCATTGGCCGATAAGAAGGCACTGGTTTGCACACATACTGTGCTCTGGTGAGAGGCAAACCCCATGCCCTTCTGGGATCCCACATCCCCATTGAACTTTCCACCCACTCACCAAGGAATGTTGAGAGAGGGAGGGCAGGAGGGGGCTGTAAGAGGCAGAGATGGGGGGGATATAAAGGGGAGGGGACGGATAGAATAAAGAAGTAAAACGATGAGGAAAGACTTAGAACAACACAATTCTAAATAAAGTGATTATATATGGACCTTGATGGGGTAGTTAGATAATGTGAGAACAGGGGTGGCAATGCTACCACAAAGAGGCCCTTTGAGGCGGTCTGCATGGTTAAGAGTTCCCCCTCTGCCTTTACTGAACAGGTGAGGATTGACATGGACATGAAAGGGCACGCTAACAAAGCAGTGACAGAAACATGGAGACACACGTGCACACAAACTGTACAATCACATGAACATATAATTATCCAATGACACGGCTTGGTGCGTCAATGTCTTTGTCCATAATAGGATTTGATCCACATAATACATTGTGTGCGCATGCTTATCTGTTTCTGTTATGTGTTCCCATTGTCCCTGTTTGTGTCACATGACATCTGTGCCCTTAGGTGCATGTTTCATTTTGTTTTCACCAGTGGAGTCTTGTCAACAAGTTGCTAATGCCTTTGTCCATCCCTTTTCTCTCTTTTCGCAGAGTTTCTCAGAGGACTGATGCAAGCAGGTGCCTTGGTACGCCTCTCATTGAATTAGGAATTCCACAGCGTAAAGTGGCAGCATTGTTGATGAAAGGTTAGAGCTGTTTCAAATTCTCCCCCTAAATGAAAAGGCCCTCTCTCCAGCGGTTGTACAAAAAGAGCGATGACATTTTGGTTGCATCAGCTGTATATCTAAAGTGTCTGCAGAAAAATGCCAAAACGATCAAATCCAAATAGGGAGGATAATACATAGAGAGCACCGAGGCGCTCTTTGTTAGGTTATCTACCCACAAACCTTAGTCAAAGTCACTACGCCTCACAGTGAATACACTCCATTTAATAAGAGGAGGCAGGTGGGGGTGGCACAAGACATCAAAGCTTGCTCTCCTTCACTTTTTTCTTCTCATGCCTCCCTCCAAACACACCTTTGTAACATGTCGCTGAAGTGAATGGACATCTTCACTCTGAGGTGTAGGTTGAAGAAAAGACAAAGTGTTGCATTTTGAAAGGTGCCACAAAAGCGCAGGATGTGAGAGGCTGGATCCTTGACCTTCATTGTTATTGCCCTCTGTTCATGTCAACCATGTACACGTCACAGCCTCTCTGCATTGTTCATTGTTCCAAAGATCAGACATGCTATCTGCTTAACCTCGCCAGCCTGCCGCTGTTCTCTCTGCAAGTGACTCACACTATGGCTCATGCACTTCATGTTTGCTACTCTTTTTAGCCAGTGGCACCCCACAAAAGGGAGTGATCAGGCTGGAGGTCCGGTCATATATAACGATTATCAAAGGAACATGATGTCGAAAGGTAAACTTCAACTCTGAGCCCGCCCAGCAGGCAGACAGGGCTGGGAGGCAGCGCAAACAGAAAGGATGTATTTGCTTTTCATGTGAAAATCAATGGGCCCAGGCAGATGGCGGTTTGTTTCCTCACTATTTACTCCCCGGCTCCTTGACAAATGTCCTCGCCGCCCCTCATGGGCTGACGGTGCACAGGTAAGCAGAAAGCCATCCCCTCCTTACCCCCCCTAAATGGATGACAGATGTGCGAGATTAGATACCGCCCCTTTTCTCCAAAACCCCATCCATTCCCTGCTGTTTGACCGAGCTACAGCAACAACAACAAAAAGCCCATAAACTATTTCTTAAGGAAAACGGTTTATTTGCCTAATGAGCTGCTCAATCAGAAAAACATCTTTATCTTCATCTTTATCAGAAACATTGGCCAAACAACACTTGATAAAGCCAACTGGAAATGTTCCGCTATCAATAAACACAAGGCTTTATTCGTACAGTATGGGTTTATGAGTCATTTTGTGGAACAGGAGACAGACAGTTTCAATGGTCTGTTAAAGATAGACAGTGACAAATACGTTCATGCCAGCCATGCCTGAAGTGTCTCTAAGAGGGGACGGTCATTTTGACCTAGCTCATGTGAGAAGTTGAGGTGCTAAAAGGAGCAGACACATGAAAGATGAATGTTAATTATTTCCCGAACCACATTTAGGATACCTCCTGTAGGCTATGACTCAGATATATTATTAAAAAAAACTAGTCATGTAAGAGCCATAGCAATTCACTTATTTAGTTAGATCAGTGTGCCCACTCCAAACCATTTCCCCTAGATACGAATCTACAGAAATGGCTTTTACTGGAATCAGCTTCAACTGGGACTGTGTGTGGATATTCTTCCTGGTCTCAATGAGTACAAACTCCAGCTCTAGAGGCAGGAACGATCCTCTCTGGAATCAGACTGTGGTTTTAATCGAGCCTCGTGTGGAATCAGACTTTCCTTCTGCTGCTTAGAGAGATATTTGTAGTCAAACAGTGGCACTTCTGCTCAAGTACACCGCAGAAGGTACATTTCTCTGATTCAGATTGTTTCGATTTTTGATTCACATTAACTGGTGACACAGCTTGGGGATGCTGCGTCCCCTTTATTTCCCCTATTTTGCAAGAGAAGGAGGGGTGAGAAATGTAGAGGGGGCGGGTGGGGGTGAAAGTCAGCATTCCAGCCAGGCCAGAGCGGAGCAGAGGTCGTTTGGGGAAGAGAGCACGGGTGGAGGCGTGGGTGTTGCGGTGGCGGCAGTGCAGGGGCGTAGCAGAGAGCAAAGAGCAGTTCCTGATTCCACAGCCCTGAGCTCACCACCTTTGTGACGGCCGCCAGCCACTCCTTTTCTCCTTCACACCATCTTCTTCCTTTTCCTCCCACTCCACTATGTCTCTATGGAGGTGTTAACTCCTTGCTGGGCAGTTCCAGAGCCATTGGCATGACGTGTTTTTTTTTTTTATGAAAGCTTGGGGAAGAGGCGGGCGTGCTGCTATAGATCCTTACTGGAAGTGAAGGCGTGTTTGCCAGTAAATGATTCACTCCACTGTTTTTTATCCATTTGCAACACTGTTTAATCCGCCTGGCAATTAACTGTGACCTGGCATGATGGACGTGTCAGCACACACACACACACACACACACACACACACACACACACACACACACACACACACACACACACACACACACACACACACACACACACACACACACACACACACACACACACACACACACACACACACACACACACACACACACACACACACACACACACACACACACACACACACACACACACACACACACACACGCAACACCAGATGAAACAAAGTAGATCCGGGAGGAGCCTTGGATTGGTCACGCCTTAACCCATAAACATTAGGTTTAGTCAAGCTGTACTAATTCATGAATGTTGGTTGTATGAACATTACAAATAATAGCAGATTAGTGATGAAGCCAACTGTTTCTGTGACACACCATTGAATATCTAAGGCTGGTCCACAATAGAAGCTCATAAGAAGACTCATAAGCCAAATTGACAGGTGAATGCAATAATAGCACAGGACAGGGAATGGTGAGGGAGAGGAGGAGGAGGAGGAGGATGCGCCTTGCACAACAGTACCTGGGAAGGACTGGGTAGGGCTGGGAAGGTGCATGCGATCACTCTACACTTCTGTTTTTACACGACACACAAGCAAGTGTGTGGGGTTGTGTGGACATTACACAAAACAAGCAGCAGACTGCGACATTTGAATGTGCTGACTGTCCTTTGGTCGGCATCGCGCAGGTGACGTGCACGCGATGGAAAAAGATGCCCTTACGATAGATCAACTGTTAATGCTCCCTCTCCATCTTTCCCTCTTTACTTCTCCCTCAGCCCTGTCGCTGTCCTTTGTCTCGTTCCACCCCACCCCCCGCCCACGCTACCTTGTTCTGTCTCTTAGTCTGTTTAATAAAATAAACATAGCTCACGAGGCTGAATATTGTCCTCTGGCTGCAGGAACTATAAAAAGATCCACTTGGCTGCATGTATTTATCAATGAATGTGTGCCTCCCCTGCTTCACTTTGCAGGATCAGGTGGTATATGATTAAGGGTGCTATTACAGTTTGGCAGCTCTTGACTTTAACCGTAACCTCTGCTGGCATAATGTACTCTAATGTGTTTGAGTTCCATTTGAACTTACAGCTATCCTGCCATCCCGAGCATGTTGATGAAAAATGTCCACCTTTAGAGAGTGCACTACCATGTGCAAGTGTAATTAGTGGGGGGGGGGGGGGGGGGGGGGGGAGTCAAGGGGTCCTTGAACATAAAGACATAAACCACAGCACATTAGAGTTGTGTGGTATTAAAGCATTGCGTTCTATTTCCTTCAGTGTGTTAATCACTGCTACTTTCACTGGTTAATGAACTTGGTGATCTGTGTGCTTCTGTGCTGTCGGGTTTATGGTGCTGCGGTCCAAACACCCAATAGAGGATGTCAATGTAAACAGAGACAGTCAGCGCAAAGGAATGTGTAAGGCACGTGGAAAAACCCTGGGGACAAAGTCCAAAGGAGGAAGGGAGGGGTGAATAAAGGAAGGAAGGGGGAGAGACAAATTAAACAGAGAACAAGTAAGTGAGTAAAGAGACAATGATGTGAGGAAGAAGGAAGGAGGAAATAAAAGAGAAGTTGAGAAAAAAGAGTGGGAGAGGAAACTTTTTTTTAAGGAGAAAAGAGCAAGATGTGAAAATGCGGAATGGAGGATAAGAAGATGGAGATATGGAGAGGTGCCTTTAGGGGTGAAGAGAGGAATGATGACCAGAGTAAGAGGGAGATGGAGGCCAGAGGAGTGGGAGGAACGCAAGGGAGGGAGCAAACCAAGAGGGGGAACTCACCCTGGAGGCAGAGAGATGGAAAGAGAGAGGAGGCGCAGTGGTGAGATAGCAGGAAAAAAAAGGGTGAGAGTACGAGGGAGGACCGGTGAAGGGCAGAGGTGGGGGTCGATCATTCATTCAGAGTCGGGTGGCGTGAGGAAGGAAAAGCCATGAGCAACTTCAAAGGCCTTGAGAGGCCTTGACAGAGAGGAGGGTTAGAGTCCTGTAATCCTCAGAGAGGTTAGAGGTCTCTAACTTTGGTTCCTGATGCTGCTGAAAGTAATTTAGCCAGCGGGCCCAGGAGGCCTCTTAGAGGGGGCCAGGTCGTAACCGGAGGAGCTGTGAGTGACACAGTGCAGGGGACTGGAGTCAGAGAAAGGTTCGAACACACACAACAAGGCAAAGTATTTTAAGTGGCCCTTACTGGCCTGCAGTGGTAACACACACAGGATTGTCGTATAGAAATGCCTCGTGCTTTTATTAACAGTTGCAGGATCCTGCATATTTATATAAACATATGTTCATATCAATACATATTACATTTGTGCCTGCAAGTAAAGAAGTGCCTGGGTGTGTCTGAGGCCGTGGCTTGGCTTCTGTACCGAGAGCGAAGCGATCAAAACAGATGCCTCTCCATCCAAACTATGTCTAATTGACATGTGGGGGAGAAGGGAGGGGCATGTCACGTTTCAGCTCATCCAGTTAAACACTATTCACATTCAGGAAAAGTTGAGGTTTCATGTTCAAGCAATTATGTTTTACAATCACCCACACTGTGTTCATTCGTTGCTGACACATATGGAATGACTGGGCTCGGAACCACCCAAAATGACAGAAAACCATAAAGTACAGCTCGGCTCTGTGAAAGGAGACACTCTTGTGATGAAGCTCCGGCGCCTTTGAATGGACTCTATGTCAGTCCAAGTGTAGTCACATGGATTATGAAATCAACAGCCACAGCCTATTAGATATACAAAATGCATTAGACATCTGGCAAGAACTCTTTGAGTAATGATGTGTGCATGTTCCCTGTTTGTGTGTGTGTGTGTGTGTGTGTGTGTGTGTGTGTGTGTGTGTGTGTGTGTGTGTGTGTGTGTGTGTGTGTGTGTGTGTGTGTGTGTGTGTGTGTGTGTGTGTGTGTGTGTGTGTGTGTGTGTGTGTGTGTGTGTGTGTGTGTGTGTGTGTGTGTGTGCGTGTGTGTGCGAGTTTGTGTGTGTGACGGTAAACCATGGCGAATGAGTCATCCTGTGCCAATCATAGAAATGCTTAGAAGCCATTGACATCCTTGCCTGACCGCTCATATGAAACTGACCATTGACTGTGAATGTAAACAGGCACACGGTGTTGATAATAAAAGCAATACAAAATGGGATGTAGGGAGTTGACTCACAGGCATCGTCATGGGGAAAGCGGCTGCATGGTGTGGTAAAGGAGAACAAAGGGATTATCAACTATGTAGGCCGTATAGGCTGTGGGAGTATGTGGAATATGAAAACAGGAATTACAATTAAAGGTGACAGGTACGTTCTTTGAGCTATGTGAGATCGTAGGTGTGCCTGTATGAGTAAGAGAGGAAGTGTTTAAATGCATTTCTGTGTGAAGATGTGTGCAGTGCAGCCATGTGTGGTGTGTGTGTGAGTGAGTGTGTGGGTTTCTGGCCTCTGCTCTGTGTGGGCTTTGGGTGTTGGTTTGATTATAGTCTCTTTGAGCCAGGAAACTTAAGCACTGTCAGTCATAAATCATGAGCCAGAGCATGTCGGATGTGTGCATAAAGATATGTACAACACACACACACACACACACACACACACACACACACACACACACACACACACACACACACACACACACACACACACACACACACACACACACACACACACACACACACACACACACACACACACACACACACACACACACACACACGCACACACACACACACTTTCCTCCCCAGCTGTGGCAGTGATTGCATCCTCACAGAAACAACAGGTAACCACAAATATGATCAAACATGTTCATATAATAACACTGATAACATTTCAGTCATCAACATTTTCCATCTCAATACAAACGCCATCGCTTTACTGCGCTGTAGCTGTGAGTCTGTCATGGACCAAAACAACCTGGACATTTCTCAATCCAAGTCTCAAAATAATGAAAAACTAAAATAATCCTATTTACCATTTTGTACACTTTGTCAACACGTATAGCATGTCCTCATCCCCGCCGCTCCTCATGCACCTCAGACAGATTTGTAAACATTAAAACAAAAATATGTGTAATACGAGTTTGCTCTCTTGTGACATGATTAGATAATCCAACACTGGCTTTATTTAGATGTTCAATAACAAAGGTTACTTCAGCTTTAAAGCACACCTTAGGAGAAAAGATGTAATGAATTTGACTGAGAAGCACTTCTTTGAAAGGAATCAACAGGGATACGTCGACCTCATTTCAGTGATGCGCATGCAGCACAAAGACCGGCTTGAGGTGAAAATAAATGTTTACCTAGGGAAATATAAAAAAAATGATCATGGCGGTAGATAAGGCATAATGAGCATTCCCATGGTGGAGATTAAGCTGGACATGATAGATCCCACACTTCTCTATTCTACCTTAATGAAGAGAATGTGGCTTCTCTCTGAAACGTGCAGCGCTCATCCAGACACCCAAAGGTCCTGGGTGACCTAGTTAGTAAGTCCCTGTGGTGCGTTTTTAGTAGTTCTTTTGACAGACAGGTCCTTCTGACAGGCCCGCTCTGTTTTTAGCTACTTCACTTCCTATCTGACTCTCGCACTGCTGCTCACTGTGCTCTCTTTCACTGGCCTCTACCTCCCACTCCTGCATTATCTGTCCTGTTTCACTGCGCAGGTGACAGGGGTTTTCATATGCAATAATCAGTCTGGTTATGTTCTGGTGTGTGTGTGAGTCTGTGTGTGGGCTCCGCACGCATACCAGGTTTCTGTTTAAGGTAAGCGTGATTCTAAGAACCGTCTATTCAGGAAGAGCATCGAGGTCATGACTGGGCAGGTGTGCATGTGAGTGTATGTGTCACCAATGAGATCATCGTATGATGACTGTAGGGGCCTGAATGTCACGCGGGGAGAGCTGTCACGAAGAAGGAACACAATCTCTCGCAATAAAATGTGACAAGTTTGTTATCCAACTCTTCTCTCTGTCCGTGTTTGTGTCGCTGCGTGACCCTCGAGACACACTCTGTTCTCCCAGAAGTCACGAAATACTGTACATGTTCGCGGTAAAACAGGGACTACTAAACTTTCTTTTATTATTCTTTTTTCTTATAGATAAAGAAGATAAAAACATGTGCAGCATGTCCTCCTGTTGGTGCAGTCACTAATAGTGAGGGTGCTAATTAAAGGCTATACTTTGAATAATGGTGAGGGTCTTACACACACACACACACACACACACACACACACACACACACACACACACACACACACACACACACACACACACACACACACACACACACACACACACACACACACACACACACACACACACACACACACACACACACACACACACACACACACACACACACACACACACACACACACACACACACACACGCACTTACACACTCTCCCATATACACAGGTGAGGTGGTCAAGATACTCAGCTCTACATGGTTACCAAGGACATCCATTCAGACACAAGATTTTTTACAAGTGCAAACACACATAAGCTAAAGGAAAGGTGTAAATTACACCTTTCCTTTAGCTTATGTGTGTTTGCATTAGTACATTGTACTCTAATTTATTTATTTCACTTAATGAGCTTCTCACACCTTATAGTTGAAATACATTTTATTTTACATACTGGCACGGCACTGAATCACTTGCTCCGTAGTCTCACGGAAGAATCGGCTAGCCGGATGTAACAATGTTTATGCACAAACAAAATGGTGAATAAAGCGAGTTATTTACATAGTCTATAATGGAGAGCTGCCCTGATGTATCACCGCTACATGCAACACATTGTGTTCCATGAGAAATGCAGAGGTGAAAGCGTGAGTGGGTAGAGGCAGCTGTCATTTGTGGGATGTGATGAATGACGGATGGTGGGGGGGGTTCATCCCAGAGCCTGTCGTGACTCCCATCCTGACCCGTGCAGTGACCAGGAGAGTGGGAGGAAGAGAGAGAAAAGAAGATAAACAGAGTGAGAGATGGTCGATGTGGAGAAAGGAAAAAGAAGGGACGTTAGAAAAAGGGAAAAACGTGGGTCGACCCGTTTTAATGTCTCTCAGCAGTGAGACGAAGGACACGGCAGGAGGGGTAGGTGGGTGTCAGAGTGGGAATGGAGCATCATCTATTTGTCATCTATCTTCTCTCTTTCTTTCCTCCATTTCCCTCTTTCCCCGCCTCTGTCCTGCTGCTCCTGGCTTCTCGTGGGAGTGTAGCAAAGGCAAATAAGCAGAGGAGATTGTTTACGTGTGCCAGTGGGGAATAACAGTGCATTATTAACCTTGCATTACCTTGCCTTAGGTTACCTCAACCCACTAATTTATTACGGAGAACATAGTGTAATGATTTCTTCTACTCTGGATGTGTCTGTGTGACACAGTGGCCGTGTCAGATGAGCAAAACCTCCTCCATCTCTCCCAACACGCCAAACACACACTTGGAACACATGTACACACACACACATATATGCATGCACAAACTTTCTGGGTTGTGTATGCGTGGGAACAGTCACACATACATCAGAGAGGCACAAAGACATCAACTCGCTTAGATACACAGAGGTAGATACGTGTCGCTAAGGGGACAAGGAAAAAGGCAAACACACACACACACACACACACACACACACACACACACACACACACACACACACACACACACACACACACACACACACACACACACACACACACACACACACACACACACAGATTATTAGCTTCCAGTGCCAGATGTGCCACCCACATACAAAACACAGAAGGCCTCATAGCTTGTCCTCAACAATCAGGAAGTACATCGTTGTTGCTTATAATCTCCCCATGTTTCACCCAAATTGCGCTGTATTCTGCATATAAATACATAAGAGTACGACCATCACTAGTTCTCTGTAGCATCAAGAACCTTTCTCTCTCATTGCTTTCCATTTAATTCCCAATTAGAATGATTTGTTGAAAGTAAACTTCAGTTGTAATTAACACAGAAAGAATTAACTCTGTTATGATCATAATGGTTTATGTCATGACCAACGGTTTGTTATTTTGAGAAACAGGTTTTGTTCATCGGCTTGTCAGCTCTTAATAAAACCGTACCCTGCTGTTTTCTATGGAGGATAAACCAGTAAGAGAGGCATGAATATAAGCATTAGAAAATTAAAAATGTTTCTTTGCTTAAATTGCGAACAAAAGCCACATACATCTTCAACTTCGGCCTGAGACTTGCAGCACAGATAGATAGATCGATGGATCGATGTTGAATAAACACAAATCGGTTTAAAGCCCATCAAAAGTGTATTTTTCAAAAGAAGATTTGTAATTATTCTTTATTTAGCAAGCTTTTTTTAACAAACCACCCTCATCCAATTTGTGTCACTGATTTATATTTCCTCCTCCTCATCACATCAGAGGCAAAAATGTCCCAACTAACTAACCTTACGAGTCAAGTGTTTCTAAAAACACGAGTAAACTACGCTGCCCACACAGTCTTGCTGCTAAGTACCCTCCAACTTGAAATTACTGTGGAAAATATACGACCACTGAGTGAAGATGAAAGGAGAGAAAACTGATTTGAGTATTTTTACATTTGGGTCTCTGTGGGCTAAGTGGGATCAGACGACGTCGTGGGGAAGATTGGTGTTCTGGGGATATGGTATATAAAAAGACAACACCAAGCAGAGGCACAGTGGTGCGTCTGACATTCACACACACACACACACACACACACACACACACACACACACACACACACACACACACACACACACACACACACACACACACACACACACACACACACACACACACACACACACACACACACACACACACACACACACACACACACACACACACATGCACTGCGTGTGTACTCGGGACAGCTTCATACAGAGGTGATAATTAGCTCATGCTGTATGCTGCTTGACCCGACACATCAATGTCCAAAAGTATGAGCAGCCTGTTTGTCTCACAGCATGGGCTTTTGTTAAGTGCTCAGACGTGTATAAGCTTAGTGCGTGTGCACGTGTGCCTGTTTTCCTCCCGAAGCCCCACGGAGACTTGCACCTCCCTCCGCGAGGCGTCTCCTCTCCTCTGACCTAGTCTGGAGGTGGCGAGGCTGAAGGAGCGCTCCTGCCTCCGGGGGATTCACTGAGTAACAGCACAGGCTGCCGCGCATGATACTTATGTCCACCTTGCTAGAACACAGACAGAAGCACACCAACAGAGGCTCCCACACATGGAGCTCAAACAAAGAAGCATACAGCCACATGCGCTGATCCTCTCCACCCCCTCTTCCTTTCTCCTCCATGCAAGCATGAGGAGATGGGGAGCGAGAAGAGAGTAAGAGAGAGGAGAAGCAGCATTGATTATTGCTTTATCGTTTCAGAAAACCTGTTTTCTGGGAGAAATCTGACACTGAATTATTAATATCTTCATTCAATGTTGATGCCTTTCTCTTGTTGGAAAACGAGAGGTTCCTGAGTGAGGAGGTCCTGCATCGTCTCGTAAACACACACTGCTGCAGCTCCACACACTGACAAAAAAACACACGTCTGTCTGTCTTTCACCTCCTTGCACTCCCTCCATCCTCTCTGGCTTCTGTGGGAGTGTGTGTGTGTGTGTGTGTGTGTGTGTGTGTGTGTGTGTGTGTGTGTGTGTGTGTGTGTGTGTGTGTGTGTGTGTGTGTGTGTGTGTGTGTGTGTGTGTGTGTGTGTGTGTGTGTGTGTGTGTGTGTGTGTGTGTGTGTGTGTGTGTGTGTGTGTGTGTGTGTGTGTGTTAGAAACATAGGAGGGGGAGAGATAGAGAGGGAGAATTAGATCATGTAATGAGAGCTGCCGGCAGTGTGACTAAATTGGCTAACTATAGCTAACAACATTACACACTGTCCATCTGGGGCCTAGCCTGTCCTCCCTCTGCTCTTCTTTGTATAGTCAAATCAGCCATATAAAGGACTCACTTTCTCCGGGCCAGGGCCCTCCTCTAGGAGGATAAAATGTAGAGCAAGCAGAAAATACTCGACAGTAAGGAGACATTTTGTGTGCTGGATGGATATTTGGCAAGCTTTAGGAATAGTAAATGCTTCAGAGATTTGCAGGTTCAGTGCCCCCATCAATATCTCCACGGTAGCTGAAATGTCAAATTTGTATTTGAATGTTAAGTGAATGATTCCAATCTGGCAATCCAATACTCCTTTTGCAATTACCATCCATGTATAGATTTATATCAGGCGATTCAAACACGCATGCTTTTTGCTTTACCTTTGATCAGTAATAAAAGAATTAAAGAGCCAGCACTGCGCTGTAAAGTCTGTTCAATCCTGTTCCTTCTGCAGCGTCTCCCGTCTGTGTCTGTGTCCACAACTGGCAGCTCGCCTGGGTAGAAGGCCAGCGCCAGGCAATCTGTGCTGCAGCACCTATGCTGACCTGGCAGCTGCTGGACACCATGTGTGCCGAAGAATGTGGGCACTGGGCAGATGCTACGAAGTAGGCAAGGATGGAGGGATGTTGCAGATAAAAAGACACAGTAAGAAGTTAAAAGAGAAGGGCAGCCGTTGCCTTCTGGCTGAGCTGCAGCACTTGAAAGTCATGAAAGTATTTGCCCAAAAAGTTGCTCTGAAACTCAAAAGTACAATGCAACACTTTATCGGAGGCTTAAATTGAGTCTTTGTAGTTATTTCTTGACTATACAGAGGGAGAAAAGGATGGTTGTAAGCTTGTGGGAGGATGTGTTTCTGTTAGATGGGTGTTTTAGAAGACCAAATGATAGATGGCGGTATGGAGGTATGCAGGGTCAAAGTAAGCATGGGTGAATAGCGTAGACGAGAATGAGACTGGAGAAGAAAAAGAAAGTAAAAGAAGAAATCGAATGAAAGAGAGGGGATAATGGCCGAGGAGTAATAGCACAAGGCTCCCAGGCAAAGATGAAATATTTGCAATTCCACTGGGTCCCTGGGCTGCAGGCTCTCACTCCATTTGTATGGAAATGAGTTTGTCTTTCTTTTCCTGAGCGCAGAGGAGACCAAAGGGAGAGCGAGAGGAATGGAGACGGAGGGAAGGTGGGCAAACCGACTGACTGTCAAGGATATTGTGATTCCTGCCAATGCTGTTGGAAGGCTGAGGCCCCGGTTGTTTCTCTGAGGCACATATGGATCAAATAAATCTATGTTTATGACAGACTGATCTACGCGCCCGTCGCAATGGGAGCCAGTCCGCTTGTTGTAAAAAAATCCCTTTGTCTGTTATTGACAAATGTTCTCACTGAGCTAATTCTCTCTGTCCTCTCACTCTCTATCTCTATCAGTGCCATCCTCCAGTCCGGGCCCACAGCTGGGACGGCTCTGATCGTGCGTCCAGGCCTGCTTTCTGCCAGATAATTGGCAGATGTTGTGGAAGGCAACGCTATTCTGTTCTGCTATTTTCAGCTGCTCCTGCGTGTCTGCATGTGCGTTAGCGTCTGTGTGTGCACTGTGTGAGTTGAGTGATGCTGCCACACGTGTATTCATGGCCAGATGCTCCTCTCTGCTGCCCTGGGTGAGAGGGGAGAAAGCCTCCTATGACACCCCTCCCCTTCTCTCTGTTTCTGCTCCCCTACTCCCCTCAACTCCCTTCCATTTGCCTTGCTTTCTGAGTCACAGCCGCCAGCCACAAGTCTGCGTAGGTCTGAGTCATGCCTCTTGTGAGATGGGCCCTGCTGTCTGTGAAACCACAGACATGAGATATGAGAAATGGGAAATGAAAGAACAAACAGACACACACGCTCACTTGCACAAACACACACACACCCACACACACACAGAGGGTTATATTCTTGTACCAGGGACATTCTGGGATGGATAAACTTAGAGCCAGACTGTAGCACCTGTCTGTCCCAATGAACGTTATCTGCTAATGGAGAAGTCTCGAAGAGGCTTTCATGAAGTGAACTTTACTTTACGAAACAAATACTAAACTGTTGCTATGTTTAGACAGCCTTCATCAGAGATTATAAAAGCTCTGGATCAAATAGAATTGATCCGATCGGTTGACAAGCATCACGTAGTGCTTTTATGAAGCAGCAATACAAATGAGTGTAAGCGGTGCATGAGAGAATGCAGCTTCAGTTACACATAGCAAAGGCAAACGAAGAAATGGTCAATTGTATCGCACCGAAAGCAATATAGCAAAATAACAAATGTTGCAATTTCTGGGGAATAGTAAAAAAACTAAAAAGCTTACCTTGATTTCTGTTCAAACATTCACATTGCTTCAGAATGATTCAAACACAAGCTATTACTGGAGATATTGGATGCATGTACCGTTTTTATTGTCCCACAGAAACTTTTATTGTGTACAACTTATAAGGTTGTACAGAACACAATATGGTCTTCAAAAAGATTGATATGTGGCCAATATCGTACAGTAAAAAATGGATCAGGCAATTATTTGAGTACTTGACATGTTGGCTCATCTTTAAATATTGGAGTACATTTCCCAAACTGTTGTGTGGTGCTGCGTTGCGTAGCACATGGTGTTTTCCTGAAGCTTGCGTCTTCTTTATGCTGTCTGGGGATTCTGCACACTTTCCCATCAGCGCAGAAACACACTGGCCTTCGTCAATTAATTTCTCTATAAACTGGTTATGTTACCAGACTGGTCACAGAGTCGTGCTTTCGAGTTCTCACCTGTTTTCACTGAGCCTTTACGTATATTCTCACAGTACGTTTGACGAGTCCATCTGCCTTTTTGTCATACTGTCGAGCACACTTTTAGGACACAATGTTTTCAGAGACTGCATGCAGTGTTCTGTTGTGTTCTGTTGCTGATGATGACTCACTGCTGCTATAACACCCTCAGCATATCTCTTTGACACCCACTGAGACCCACTATGCATGTATTAGTGTTAGCGGTTTTGTCAGCGTGATCCTATGTTGGGTGAAATCCGGACGTTCACGCCTAACGTTAGAAGGAGCCTGGAAATTGTCATATGGGAATAAGGATTGGAATGGCTGTTTTTGTAAGTAGCCTAATACCTAAGTCTGTGCAAAGGCAAAGCAACGCTAGAAGGGTTTTCGGCCATAAATCCGCTACCATGCATAGCATCATCTCTAAAGTAGAAACTGAGGAAGCTTTTCCAACTCCAGATCAAAGAACTTTACCTTGCTGATTAAAACGCAGGGCAGCTCTCAGATGCCCCATTCTAGCATAAGAGGATTAGTGATCTGACTTGTTAAACTACACAACAAAACCACAATTAGTAAGGATCAGAACGTGGAAACATAGTTTGAAGTGTGACATCATTAGATTGGGGAGCTTACAAAATATTTCTCTTTTTGAGTTTGACTGGGGGGGGTTGAAGTCTGGAGTATATTTGCAACGATAAATTCAAGAAAAGGATTAAATTGCTGTGCTTTGAAGTTTTCCTCTCAATTTACATACCCCCCCCCACCCCCCCCCATCAGATCCAATTTCCGTATGAATCTCGCACATCATCGTTGTTTAGTGGCCCTGCCCTTTGAGGTCAGCTGCTTCTTCCAGCCTGAACCCTACTTCCACCGCCGGCCTGTGCATCCCTCCATTGCTCCAGCCAAAGGCCTGAGGCGGTGGTCAAGAGCTATTGATCCCCAAGGTGAGAGTTCACACAAGGGCTGCATTGTCCGGGTTCAAAGGTCAAAGCTGACTGGGTCAAGTGAGATTGAATGTGCCTGCCTTGTTGCCAGGAGCCATATAGGTCAGCTTGGCCCAGTTCATTCTGTGACCCCGGCTGGTCAATAGTGCCTTACGTCCATCAATAGAACTCTGATTTGTCATTAAGAAAAGAAAATTCGCAGCCTGCTCATATTATTCCCTTGAAGATAGAGGAATGGCCGTACACATGCAAAAGTTAGTCCCTCGGATTGATTTTGGATGGCAATCATCTTGACCTGCAGGCAGGGGGATAGAAAGGGATCGGTCCTTGTCAATAGTGAACAATGGTTGCTGATTTTCTGGTGTTTTCAGAGTATGCTTCTTCCAATTAAACTACATAGCTATCAGCAGGGTCATAAGGCCAATGGCAGAATTGCATGGATAGACACCTTTCATCAAATCATTCTCCTTTTGAATCTGCATTAAGGCTGAGCTTTAAGAAATGCTTGTGTCACAACCAGGCGCTTATAAGCCTGACTTTAAATGTAACATAATATTCCTACACTCTGGTACTTCTAATTTGACTCAAGTACAAGATCTGTACTCCTCGTACCTCTGCATTCTCCAGTCTACTTGGACTAGCTACAGTCATTCATATTCCACAATATTTCTCTGACTTTCCCTCACACACACACACACACACACACCCACATATACACACAGACTCTCACACACACACAATTATTAGGGATGCTCCCACTAGACTGTTAGCTTTGGCACAAACCAGAGAAGGGAAGAGAGACTGGAGGCCTGAGGAGGGAATGTGGGAGGGTGTATTTGTGAACAGCAAAATAATAAAGACATATACAAAAAAAAAACAGTTTGTATACATGGATATTCCAAAAGTAGACGGTGGATTAAGAAAGTGGTCTGTTGCTGATTTAGAGAGAGATAATAAACCAAAAGAGGAAAGTGTTTATGATTGTTTTTCATTCCTGAGTCTCTGAAGAAAGCTCTGCAAAAATAAAGTAAGCTCCCAGCAGATATTCTATTCCCTGTTATTATGATAAAAGCTATAAAACATGTATTTTTGTCTTGTGCTTTCAGTCACACAGTTTTCTCCTTTACCACTACTCTTTTCTTTAAATCATCGTTCATTTATACTTGTGGCCCCCCTCTTTTTCGCTCTCTCCCGCTCTGCCTGTCAATGTGTGTGTAGGCAGCATTGTGATAGGAATAGATGTTCCCCCTAAGCGAGACCTGCAAGAGCCATTTGAACAAATCAGCTTAATGGAGAACAGTAGGTAAGGAGTGGGCAGCTTGTACTTTTTTCCAAGCCTTTTTCTTCTATTCTTTCCCTGCTGCTTCCACTGTCTGTCATTTTCTCCAGATCTCTGTCTTTTACGCTTGGCCTCCCTTTTCTCCGTTTTGTTTCCCACTCCGCGCCCTCCTTTTCACCCCCGTCTTCAACTTGAGCTTGTCTTCCTCCACTCCAAATGTTCTCTCTCAGGTGGCACATCCCCCTATCTTCCCACCACCTCTTCCTCACCTGCCGCACTCTCCATGCCTACCCTCTCTCTGTCTATATCTGTGTCTATCTCTCGCACTCTCCACCCCCTCTCTTTGCTATATTTTTCTTTCACTTTTCTGTCTTTTATCTGGGCGCACATTCCTCTCCTCCCACACTCGAAATTCTCACTAAATAATTCCAAGTGTCTGGGCCCCGTGCCTCCCTGAGCATGCAGGCAGCACAGCCACCACACACACACACACACACACACACACACACACACACACACACACACACACACACACACACACACACACACACACACACACACACACACACACACACACACACACACACACACACACACACACACACACACACACAAACACACACACACACACACACACACACACACACACACACACACACACACACACACACATACATACACATACACACACATGTGCGCACAGTTACACCCACAAAATAATGTTCGTAAGCACATGAGTATCAATCTGGGTTCTGCATAATGGGGATAACACATTTAACAAAAGACGTAGAGATGGGCGGTCTCTGTGTTTCCTTCTGTAATCGGAATATCTGTATTTCAGAACCCAGTCGTATTTTTTTATCAAACCATCCATCCATCCATCCATCCATCTTTCCATCCATCCATCCATCTATCCAACCAACCAACAAGCTAGCAGAGATAATCTTAATTTTCTGTTGTTGTATTACTTACTAGTGCTGTTACAGTATGTTGTGTGTATGCTTTAAGAGCAATTGACAATATTCAAAAGAGAGTAGATGTTTTCTTAATCGTGTTTATTTTTTAGTGTGCTGTTGAAGTACACTATTGTACAACAAACCAATTCACAAACTGGGGAAATATCAAAACAATAGATTGGCTGGTGAGACAGCACCAGGAATATCTGTATTAACAATCGTTTTTTTTAAATGTTGAAAGTGGCAGTTTCACCAACATAGGTTTAATGTCTGCACCAAGGCTAATAGTCTAATGCTATGCTAATGTTTATGGAAGGTTGCAAAGCCCAGTCTTTCAGCTAAAATATATAAAAAAAGTAGTTATTCACATGTTTACAAGCTACATTGCACAACACACAATGTGCAGCTAAAGCTTATAGGATAATACAATTATTCCAGAGGGAAACAATAATGCCTGCACTAAAGCTACCAACTAAATCACAGGTTGTCAACATATTATTCTAAGGAAGACCCATAATGAGTCATCATCAGAGGACCATAAAAGTGTGTCTAACATGTTTCAGTCTGGACCAAAGTGTTGGACGAATAAACACATCATGATATTTTCAGCCCGAGAGCTATGCTGCTAATGTAGCTGAAGTGTGCTTCTCCACAGATGCTGCATTAGTAAACAGTAAGAAAAAAACTTTTGCCTAGTGGGGAAACCATATTCTGCTTTCACAGTGTGAGACACATATTTGTGTTTTTATTGTATCAAATATTTGGTAGCTGGCTACTAAAACAATATATTAAGCTGCATGTTTTATTGCCATTGTCGTTATATTTCTTTATCTGATTAATGTGTCAATTCATGTCACATTTTTCGTTTTGTGAATAACTCATTTTGGAATGAAACTGTAAATAATGATGAAATGTTGATGTTCTCTGTCTTGCATCATGCTCCCTACCTCTACTGTTTTCTGCTGCCTTTTTCTGTATTCTTTAAGACATCAATAATTCATGCGTGAAGTTGTGGATGAATAATTCACAGGCTGGCTTCAGACATAAAGCACTGTACTCGTGTTATGGGCCTGTACCGCACTTTCAAATGCAAAGAAAAGGGATCTACCTGGGTACCACAAAGTCAGCCGCACACCCCCTCTCCTTCCTCTCGACTCTATTTCTCTCGCCTCGCCTGTCAGTTGTCCCATTTTCACTCCCTTCATACGCATTCAATTTTCTTTTCATTCTTTCTTGTCACCTAGATTACATGCATGTAGAGCGAGGCGCTTCTGTTTGAAAGAGACAACACAGGAACAAGGATAAGTAGTGGTGGCTGAAAAAGGGATTTCACTGCCTATCCTCTCAGCACACAATGCAAGCCAACAATCCTACAAGCTAATCCCATCGCTGCTTAAAATTCGAGGTGTAAAATCATTGCGGGGAGCCAGGCAGGAAGGCAGGCGGAAAGCAGCGATACAAAACCCTGTCTTTTATCCCTTTCCCCCTTTTTCTTACTTTCTCTATTTACCTGTCATTCTTTCTCTCTCAGTCTTTTTATGTCAATTTCTAATTAAAACATTGCTAGTGTGAGTCATAGGCTATAACTGCATTATCCAGCTGCTGGGTCTATTTAGACACACACTGCCTCCTTAACAACTGTTCACATTAATCATTTGATTCGGAATGACGCTAATTAGGATTTGTCAATATTATTAATCTCCTCATCCAGCCCTCATGTGGATTTAAATATCCAGGCGATTACCAGCAGTTGATGAAGTGTTACCTGTTGCCTGGCCAACACAAGGTAATGATGAGCAACGAGGAGGGGAACCACCATTCAAACAGAAAATCCTGTTTTTGTGTTGGCAAGCTTTCACCACGAGGAAGTATTCGAGAGTGTGAGTGTGTTTACATGCATGATAAGACTATTAGAACCAATTAAATTAACTTGAATAGGATGGAAGATGCTCGAGGTAGATGGCGGATTTAAGGAGCTGAGCCAGAATGATATTAGCAAATACCATCCTGCAGGAGTAAAAACAAAAAGATTGAAATGGAGCCAGAGATGGTTGCCGAGCTGAGGCTGCTTGAGAGATGAAAAACCCAAAAAATCCACGCTGAAGGCGTCACCAATGTGTTTTTCTCCTGGAGAACTAGTTTGAAATGTACTTTACTCCGTAGACACGCAGATCTCTAGGGAGTGGGCAGAGGTGTGACAGAGCCAGACATTAAACAGAAGCTAGGCCAGGTTAGAGGGGCCAGGCGTGGGAGACAGGAGAGAGCCTGTGGGATAGAGCCCTGTGTAGGCACCAACTTAACCTCCCCCCCCTCATCTCCAGTCCTATCTGCTCACCCACGCACTCTCCTCCATCCCCACTCCCCCTCGCTCCTCTCCTCTATTTTCTCTCCATTGTATTCATCACCCTCTGCCCACACTGCAAACTCCATGCGGAGACAGAGAATAAGAGCTGCTTGTGTGTTTTGCTTAAAAAGTGACATGCAAGAATGCGCAGCAGCACTCCCCCTGATTGCCGCCGTTTCCATTCCACACTGAGGACCATTTGAAGTGGTCTGTACTGCTCTAAACAACATCAGCAGACGTATACAGAGACAGCGAGAGAGGAGGGAGGGGAGGTCATCAGTCCCAGGCCACTGTTTAGTGAATGCACACAGTCAGTGGTGAGAAGAGGCAGAGTGTTAAACCTTCACAGAAAGACGCAGAGCAGTGCGACCAGACAGCCTGAAATATTTTTAATGTGTTGCTGGATCGTGTCCTTGTTACGGCACGAGGAACACTTGTAGTGGTCTTTCTACCCTTGACTTTCAAATGAGGAGAAAAGAGGAACAATAGAAACATTTCACCATTATTCATTTTGAGAAATTATAGTCCTGTTGAAAGTTCAAATGGAAGAGGTAGAAACACGGCAAGACAGGGACCGAATAGTACTTTAATCGGGTGCTGCCCCAGTGTCAGGCGTTTGTACTCCAAAAGGTACACTGGTCTACCTTTTTCTGTTTCTGTTTTCTTGCTGAACTTTCGACATCAGTTTAAAGCTGCTCTAATATGAAGGTCATGCAGAAAGTGCTTGTGTCGTGAGTTAAAGGCCTGTGGTTGATGTGGTCAGCATGTTACCCCTCCTCTTCTAAACCAAACACAAAGGGCAGGGAGCGCTCTTCACCAAAGGGGACAGTACCTCTCTTCTCTTTCTGCTCTGCTGCCTTCACAACACACACCGTCAAATCAAAAGAGTGTTGTTCCACTCTTTCTCTCCTTTTATGCTTTATTTATTCTTGTGTGTGTGTGTGTGTGTGTGTGTGTGTGTGTGTGTGTGTGTGTGTGTGTGTGTGTGTGTGTGTGTGTGTGTGTGTGTGTGTGTGTGTGTGTGTGTGTGTGTGTGTGTGTGAGTGCGTGCGTGCGTGCGTGCGCAGCAGCAGTGGAAAGTAACAAAGTAGGTTTACACAAGTACTGTTAAGTATAATTTAGAGGTACTTTTATTTGATTTGTTATGCTATTTTATACTTCTACTCCACAATATTACTCAACTACCTTTGTCTGACAGATGAAGTTTGACCTTATAGATTTAGATTATTAGCCAATACAAACGATTAAATGAACAATGAATTATGATTATTGGTTAAGATGTTAAGCAACAGTATTCAAAGTCATTACAATTAGCTCCACCTTTGCCAGCTGAATAAACACATACATAATTATACATTATATGTAATTCCACATATTAATCTAAAGTGAGTTATAATGCGTTGCAAGTATACTTGTGATACTTCAGTATATCGTGATGCCAATAGTTTTGTACTATAGACAGCACTTCTATTTTAGTATAACATTTGACTACTTCTTCCACCGCTGGGTATGTGTCAGCATCAAGGCTGCACACAGTAACGGATGATATCTGTTAAAGAGCAGAGAAAAGGTCAGAGCCAATAGGAAATGGCTCTGAGCCACAGGTTGGGTGAGACACAGCGTGGCTGTCACCAAGTCCAAACTTAGCACAAGGCTCAGGAAATAACCTGAAGAGCAAATGTGTGTCTTTATTATCTTCCTGCCCAGCTCCTCTGTCGCATGTGATTACGTAGAGTATTCTCGACCCTACGTCAAATCGGCTCCCGGTGCCCTTTGCCTCGCCAGGCAGCCGCTCATGTGTGGCGTAATCCCAAGTCAACTGGCCCATTAGGCTGCTCAGGTTGTCAGCAGGTTGTCTCTAAATGTGTGTGTGTGTGTGTGTGTGTGTGTGTGTGTGTGTGTGTGTGTGTGTGTGTGTGTGTGTGTGTGTGTGTGTGTGTGTGTGTGTGTGTGTGTGTGTGTGTGTGTGTGTGTGTGTGTGTGTGTGTGTGTGTGTGTGTGTGTGTGTGTGTGTGTGTGTGTGTGTGTGTGTGTGTGTGTGTGTGTGTGTGTGGACTAGCATTACTATACTTGTGGGGACCTACATCTGTTTACACAGTCACGTGTGGGGACTCGCCTCCCTTATGGGGTCAGATTGGAGGTCCCCATGAGGGGAATCATTAATTTGAGGGTGAATACTTGGTTAAGGTTAAGGGTAAGGGTTAGGATTAGGCATGTGTTGGTTATGTTTAAGGTTAGGATAAGTCTCCAGGAAATGCATGTAAGTCAATGTAATGTCCCCTGAAGTGATGTATACATGGTATGTGTGTGTGTGTGTGTGTGTGTGTGTGTGTGTGTGTGTGTGTGTGTGTGTGTGTGTGTGTGTGTGTGTGTGTGTGTGTGTGTGTGTGTGTGTGTGTGTGTGTGTGTGTGTGTGTGTGTGTGTGTGTGTGTGTGTGTGTGTGTGTGTGTGTGTGTGTGTGTGTGTGTGTTTGTGCTGCTTTGCCACTCTGATCCCTGTCAGGGCTCCAAGCCAAGCCTGCGGCAGGTCCAGCAGCAAAACTCATAAAACTCCAGAAGTCTTTCCCAGCAATCAGACATGGGCTGACACAGAAAGAAAGAGAGTGTTGGCAGAGTCCTCACTAGTACATTACTATTTTCCTACAGCCGGGAGGCAGCAGGTTGGCTGTCAGCACAAACTCCCCCTCTTACAATCTGTGTCCATAAAGATGAAGGTAGATAAAATGCAATGTGATTCACCTCACATGAGAGGAACACTTGCAGACCTGCATCAGCAGAGGAATGGCAATGACGTTTCACAGTAGGCTCACACCTCTCCTGACACTCCAAATGATGACCTGTGCCAGAACCACACACACACACACACACACACACACACACACACACACACACACACACACACACACACACACACACACACACACACACACACACACACACACACACACACACACACACACACACACACACACACACACACACACACACACACGCATCACACAGAGTAGAATAGCAGGCCTTGTTCCATCACTGCTCCATCCGAGGGGAGACAAATGATAGAGTGGAAACATAAACAGCAAATTCAACCACAAGGGGAGAGAAGAAGAAAACTTTTGGATGAGGGAATATAACTCACTTTGTTTTGACACAAAACAACAGGCGGGGTGAAGAGAAAACATACAAAACTTAGGAATGAGAGACAGGAAAATGTTCAAATGAAACGTAAACAAAGCTTGACAGCTAGAATAACATCCACTGCAGTTCCTTGACCGTACATACGCTCCTCCGGCAAGAGCCTGCAATATCAATTTATGTTAGCAATCAAAAGCTCATCGGTGGAGAAGGAAAGGGTGCTTCCTGAAAAACAATTACTAACGTTCAAAGGAATAGTAATAGAGGGATTTGTTTTTTAGTTATCTTGCCAAAAAGTTAAATGAGAATATCGATATCGCTAGTCTGTTAGCTAGACGTGGCACAAAGACTGGAACAAGCTCTCATTGTTTTGTCTACTGCTAACACAATCCACCTACTAGCAACTTGAGCACAACAAAGCTAAACGTAGCTAGCTAAACTATATAGCTCCTGGCTGTATCTGTTTCTCTTGTGGTTTTGTAAGTTTAGTGGACACTGACAGATTTCAGAGAGGTATCTTCTTATCTAATTTGACAAAAGCTGCATTATTTATTTTAATCAAAGTGAAAGACAATGATACAAATACATCTGCCTTGTTATTATCATCTAATTGAAGCATTCAGAGGTGAAGTTTATTTTTCTTTCTGAATTTCTGCTGAATGGATTGTTTGGAACAATGGTGAAGGCAATTTATTTTGGACAGGGATCAAGTTTGTTCACTCGGTGATGAGATATGGGTGACAGCTGTGCCTCCCATTGAGCTCCAGTGAACAGACAGCACACTGATGTTTCCCGCTGTCCTAACACACGCTGGACCAACCCACCATGTGGCCTTCTTAGTCTGCCCAGCAACAATTAATGCTGAAATGTATGCTTCGGCGCACAGCCAGTGTCATTTACCATGCGTTGCAATCTCTCTGGATTGATTGGAACAGAATCAATGTTGTTCAGGGACTGACTGCCAGCATTTATAGAGTTGTCAGTGCAGCCTTCCTGCAGCGAGGGGCGTACAATGGTTTGTTTAAGGCTGGAGGCCTGTGGGTGTTGACACAGCTGCCAAGAGAGCGGAGATGAGATGAGGGAGACAGGCAAATTTGAGTAAAAGCTACTTTAAGCGTTGGGGTCAGGGGTAATGGTGGCGGGATGGAATGATGATGAGCGGCGAGGGGAAGTGAACATATGTGTCTACGTTTCAAACTCGGAAACACATTTGACTCAGCACATGACTTTGGTTTCTAAAATCACAAGGACCCCATGTGCTGTGCAGACCAACACTTTGTTTAGATGTTTAACGAACATGCGCGCGCGCGTGTGTGTGTGTGTGTGTGTGTGTGTGTGTGTGTGTGTGTGTGTGTGTGTGTGTGTGTGTGTGTGCGTGCGTGTGTGTGCGCGTCAATTGTTTGTCCTCATCAAGACTTAAGGGGTTTTCACTGAGAAGAGGCTTTAACGCTACTTAACCCGTGTTGCCTTAACCCTGCAGCCAACGACCTTTGTCTGTTCTATAATCCCTCGACTTCCTGTTTCACACAACACAACCTTTCCCAGAAAATACCCGACAACCAGAAAATGAACGTGACAATGACCTAACAGTAATAACACACTTATGGCCACTTTCTTAAATGGGAAACACATTGAGTCTGACACAGTCCAACGTCCTCTTGTTTTGAATTAAGCAGCTGCAGGCAAAGAGAGGATGCTGTGTGTGTCTCAGATGATGTAACGGCAGAATGAGAATGCAATGCATGTCTTCAAGTTACAGCAGTCTGACTTGCACTGCTCCAAATACCAGGGGGCAAAAACTCCAGCAGTGGAAAGACCAGTCAGACTCGATACACTTACATAACATCACTTTCAGACAGTCTAACTTTAAAACACATCCCATAATTCTGCTGCTAAAACGTTGTCTTTGACGTGGCCTGAACATGCAGAGGTCAAAGCATACCCCAGCCTTAAGAACACAGTATTATCCAGCATGTTGATACTGGGTTATTTCCGTAATTGTAGTGTCATTAAACGGGCATAAAAGATGTGAGGAAGTCATAAATTACAATGTTATTGTAACTCTATGGGTAACAGGTCTTAAGGAGTAAACAGTGACTATTAAAGGCTCTAAATGTGCATTAAACAGACGTAAACGCCGTACAAGCCTCATACGTCACACTGTTTTGCAGACAGATCATGATGAAAAACATTATACATTATTGACTCTACTTGTATTACTTCTAATGTTTGTTTATATTGTTATTTTGATTCCCTTACTGCTTTTAATATTGATTCATGCTGCTTTTATGACATATCGTCGAGTTTCCTGTGTACTTGTAGCTCGGGAGCTACATGTTTGAAAGGCTGCTTGTCGAGGCTCATGTGTGTATTTGATGTCATCATAAGCAAAGGATTCATCACTATTAATTAACGCCTGGATTTAATTCTTGCTTTCTCTCCGTTTACAGGCTAAGACGACACTGGGGGTGTTTTTGAGAGTTAGGGAAATACGAATTACCTAGATAGATCTTAATTTGTGCTGATGACAGACATCACCCGTAGCGATCACAGCCCAACGATATGATTATCACCCCACCACATACACAGCACAATACAGTGGTACTATATGGTTCATTTTCATTTACCAAGACTTATATTACATTTATGAGAAAACCAGTATGGGACCAGAATTATTACTCTCAGTCAAATTAGCCTCTGGAAACTAATGTAATTATTTAGCACTTCAGTGGGTCGTAGAGGTGGGGGGAAGGCATGCTCGAGCTGACATGATTTCATGCAGACAATTTATTCAACTGTCAATATCATTTAGATCTGTCCGGGTGAGCACTGGAGGCTGCTTGGGGGGGCCACAGATTGCAGCTCAATCATAATGACTTTGTCTTCAATCTTCACGTCTTTGATGCCGAGGCCTCGTCTGTATTGTGCGTATGTGTGTGTGCAGCATGTATGCGGGGGTTGGGTCAATATAGAACAACAAAACACGGATTTATTTTTGTGACAAATACGGCATGAATGATTCCATATTGTTAAGAAGTATCGGGACAAACTTGAAAGGATCTATTGTTGTTTTCAGGTTCTCTGAACGCACCCCTCATCCCTGCCTGATGAATACGGGATGATTAAATCAATCCGACACTCCTCATCTCACCATCTCGGCTCCTACTGGTCAGTACATCTCCTATCTCCTATCTCCTACCCACCCAACATATAATCCCTACAGATCTTTTTCATTTCAACCATGAACTCTTTTTGAACCCACGCCTTTGCAGAAACATAAATATGACATCAGAGAGAAAAAAGTTAAATAAAAGATAAAGAGATTTTCATTCAGAATGATCAGTGACCAGGAGAATTATCATCCTGCTCTATCAATGCAAGGCTGGCAAGGCTGAACCGAGAGTGAAGGAACAACAGAAGATGAAGGTACCAGCATGTAATAGCCTACTCAGTATGAAACAATAAAGAGGATGCGTCAGAGTAAAGACGGTGACTGAAAAAAGTCAGCAAAGCAACCCTCTGCCAGAGAATGGATTCTATGTATCCTTTGCATGCTTAAGCTTGGAGCGTTAAAACCCACAAAGATATATTTGCATTTTCTTTGCAGTCATTTGCAAAGGCAATTCAGGAATGACAAGAGTGCCTGCTGTGACAGAAGAAAGCCTTGTGTCTATTGTCAAAATAAAGTTCAGGGACCGCTTCATCGTTAAACTGATGAATTAACTTCTCGTGTCAGTGTGCCCCTGATTGTGCATAACACGTTGCCTTACTTAAAGTACGTGTTACAGAGTTATATAAGGTAGTAATGAAGAATATGTCTGTGATTGTGTGTCTACGTGCATCTCTGTGCCCCCAGGCTCTGTGAGTGTCCTGACAATTATATCCAATTAGCAGTGCGTCCCGTTGAGTACAAGGGAAGAGACTCAGACGTGAATGGAGAGGTAAAAATGAGATGAGAATGAGATATTGCTGAAAGGGGAACAGTATAGCCCCCAGGCTGTCCTATCAACAGACAGGACTCTGCATGTTATATGACTGGGAGAGAGAACACTGTTATACTTCACTACAGTTAGACGGTTCAAACGTAAAGCCTAGCTGCCATTTATCTCCTACCACATATAGGAGGAAGACGGATAATGACATAATGTATGTTTTTATGCTTAACCGGCGAGGCCAAAGAACCTATAGGGATGACATGAAGATGTTAACACAACCAAAGGCAAAAAAGCTCCAGGAAAAATAAGTGGAAAAGTGTTGATGTCTTTTCTTGAGAAGTACAGATGTTACCTGATAGTCGGAATTAGTTTAAGTGAGAATTATTTTCATTGGTGTTTATTGGCATACTGAATGTGTATGTGTTGCTGTCATAGCTACAGTGAAATGCCATGTCACACTTATTTACTTCATGAGTGACGCATTTACCACAGAAGCAGTTCCTGCACAGAAAATACTGCAAGTATTTTGCTGACACAGTTGCAATGATAAGTGTGTTCTGCTGATAAGTCACTCAAAACACATGACAAAAATGGTCTTTGGAAAATGTTAAAAATTCACATTTAGTGCATAGGCTAGTGACAAAGCAATGACAAACTGTTCGTTGAAACTTGTTCCAACTTTAAGAACACACACACAGCGATGAGCAGATCTTTGTGAGATCAGTCACATTTTTCAGACATCAATCACTAAGTACAATTACCCTGCATTAAGTACTGCTAAATTGTTATGGAATCTGTACACAATATCCTGTCATTTGATTTAAAAAAATGAAGTCTTCTTATGCCATTAAAAAAGGTTAAAAGCTTTTTCATGGCTCGAATCAGCTAATCAAACAGTACATTTAAAGACAACGTATCAAAACTCTGCCCCATGAAATGCATTTTGCTTTCATAAAACTCCATCAAATCTTGTTTTTGATCATCATAATTTAGGCAGCATGCCGACAAAGGTCTGACCAGGGCTTGTGACCGGGCGCTCTCCACAGATGGTGAGCTGACACCCTGCTGATCTACGCTTGGTACTGCTTCTTTTCTTTTCTGGCCAGAATTCCAGTTTTACAATATCATGTATTCCAGATTTAGTTTGACAGCAATGAAATGATGGAGTTTGATCATTTAAATCAGAAAGTCATCCCTGCCTGGTTACATGAGCTCCTCTCCAGCACTCACATCCAGACTGAGGAGGTCGGAGAGAAAGCCATACATTAATGGATTCGTTTTTCTGAAAGCCTTTGTCATAACATTTCAGACTAGTGCTTTATGTCAGAATATCTTCTACATTTACACAGATCATCCTACCCTCATCTGTCAGAGGGGGGGGGGGGGGGGGTTATCCAGTTACATTGCTATATGTATGTCGGTTTTCCTCCTTCACTGCAATTGTGTTTTAATTAAATGTCCTGATATGTATCGTTGCCACACTGTTATCAAGAGTCTAACAACACAAGGCCAAATCCACACACTGGGAGTTGTTGTTGATAGTTGCAACTGTTTTTATGTAGCAAGGCATCAACCTTGCAGTGAGTTAGCAACACAAGTCAGACATGTGGATAAGTGAAACATATATTTTGATACATCCCTTCAAGCCAAGTAGTGTGTCTGTGTGTGTAGTATGTTTGCAGAGCATTCATAATAGTGCTATTTCTGTGTAGTGATGTCAGGTAAGGTCATCAATGAGGCCAACGTTGCAGTTGTATTTTTGTAAGACTCCTTGGTATTGTGAAGTGAATTCATACAAATCTTACTTAAGACCCGAGTGCATATTTTGGCATGAAAGTGTGAAAAACGTAATCTCACTGTACATTTCCAAATGTTTCCCTCCCTCTCCTCGTCCTCTCCTTCAGTGTCTTTCACTCTTTTTCCGCCACACTGTTCTTTCCTCTTATTCTTCCACCCACACTAATCCTATTTTATTCAAGACATACTGTATAATGTAACACAGTATGCAGGACCTTGGCTCTGAGACAGTTTTATAAGGGCCTTCTGATTGGCTAGGCCCCAGTTAGGGTTGCATAGTCCATCGTCTGCACCATCCATCCATCCTCTCTCCTTCACCTGAGGCCATTGTGGGGGCTAACAGTGGCTGGGGCCGGCTTTGCGTCACTGGAGGGCTGAGAAAGAAGTGTAAATGTCAGAGGAATTAGCTGCCGTGCTGGCGCCCACGGAGCCCAGCATGACAATGGGTAGGAGAGAGGAGAGGACAGTGGGTACAGTAGCTGTAGAGCACATCCACACTTCTCCCAACTCACTCTCCTTCCCTCTCTCCTTGTTTTTCCTTTCTTTCTGTATTTTTTCTTCCTTGCCAACAAATATCTTCCTTGCCTGCCCCCCCTCCCCTCCCCTCGTCCTCTCCCTCCGTTGCTCTCTTTCTGTATCACTGTCTCGCCCACCTCACCTCTGCCCGCAAGCAGTTTGGAGCAGATTATAGCCGTGCCACCCCCACTCGCCCATATACACAAACATTCACTCTGGCTCTGACGCACACAAACATGAATGCACACAAACACACTTGGAGACTTTGTGTATCTCTGCCACCTACGGTGCCACTACATCATCTTCTCCCAGCGGCGCTCAAGCGTGTGCTTGTTTAGAACATCCTGTCCAATCCAAATGTGGTCGGACATGTGACAGAACGCCCTCCAAGTCAAACATGCCCATTATCAAAGTCAAACAGACACCTCCTCTGACAGTTAAGGTTGAGGAAAGTGATATCATGGTGAACCGCAACGAAACCAGCGATTAGACGTCCAACAGAATCAAGCTGTTTTTGTAATCACATGTTTACTGTGTGCAGTGGTTAAGGAAACCCGCAATTAAGACCCATGGACTCTAAGGTAATTGTGGCTGGACATTCAGAGAAAAATGAAAGTTTCTCAAGGCAACAAAACCCCCTGTATTTATCAGATAGAGTCATATATTTCCTTTTGTATCAATCCTAAGGCATGCTGTGTTTTCAGTTGACTTCACCCTTGCTAACATAGACACTTGTAACAGTGTGTTGATGAAGCAATAATTGTCATGTCTTTTACAGAAAGGGGGTAGCAGCACAGGCAAAGCGAGCACCGGGGTGGAGCGTTTTTGAGTGCGTGTGAGGACGTGTAAAGTTGTGTGTTAGTTTCTGTTTTGTTTTTTTGCATGCATGAGCTCGCCTGTGTTCCGTCTGCCATTCTGGCCTGTGTGCAGCCGGTGTGCTGCACTCTGTACGGCTGAATGTGGACTGCGTGGGCCTGACCTGCGATCTCACCGCCCACCACTCACACACACATACGCAGCGCGGGCAACAGCCTCTGTTTTAGCCTGCAAGAAAGAGGGTGTGTGCATGTGTGTGTGAACTTGCAGGGTAAATACAAATCATCCCTTCCTTTTTCCTCAACCCCTTTCTTTTCTCACTGTGTGTATGTGTCTCTGCCTTATTATTAGTTTCCACATCCTCCTCAGGGGACAGCGAGGACTGCAGCTGTCCCTCTGACAACCTCAGTGCTACTGTCAATCACCAAGGCTGCCTTTTCCTCCATGGTTTATATTCTACACTTGCGGCCTCCTCAGCTTTGACAGGTGTGCAGATGGCATGTCACACAACTGTATAGCTCACATCAACAAATGCCGCACTGATATTAACCGTGTTCATGTTGTGCGTCTATAACCGTGTTCATGTTGTGCGTCTGTAACCGTGTTCATGTCATCTGCTTGAACTACATGGAAAAGTATCCATTATAACTTCACGTGGATGAATGAAATAAAATAAGCACATCATTTTGTAAGCTGTAACTTCAAGCTTGTTGTTGATGCGTTGATTCCGGCGGGGATGCACAGGTGTGTTTGTGAGAGCAAGTGTGTGCGCATCCCAAACTCCACAGTCTGTTGGTAATGAGTGCCCTGAGCGCCCCCTACTACGCCTAACTGATAATTGCTTTTCCTCCTTTGCATTTATCATCATCTGCCTGGCCTGTCATGTTAGCTGAGCTGAGCTGAGGTGGACGGAGAGGGGTGCAGGACCGCGAGGTGGAGGTGGTGGTGTGTCTGTCTGGATGGAGCTGAGGCATCCAAGGTGTGGGAGGGAGGCGGAAGAGAGAACGGCGCAAAGGCAGCAGTGATAAAGTGGTTAATATAAACTATGACCTCCAGCCGATCATCATCATAAGGCAAATAACCAACAATTATATTCGTTGCCGGGAAATCATTTCTTCATGTATCATTCTTCCTTTAAAGCCTGTATACTTTAAAGTACACCCGTTTGAATCTACTTACTTTAATGTTTGCTATAAATGTACATAAAGGTTTATGTCCAGTGAGGTTGGGAATGAAGGCTTTTCGCCAGCTCAGATTGTTGCTTATACAGCTTGTAGATAATGACCACCATGAAAACTGAGGTGACAATTTAAATAGCTGCTGTAATGGGTTAGAGTTGGGGACGATGCACGCACACAAGAATGCATGTATACACTCACAGAGACTGCCTAAGATCTAAACAAATAGCCTCATTTTTGCAAGGCCTGCAAATGAGGTGTGTGTGTGTGTGTGTTTGTGAGTCAGCGTACTGTTTGTGGGGGAGGGCGTGCTGCTGCTGCTTGTGGGGATTTGATGCTGATGAGGTCTGTAATGGGAGTGAACAGGGAGCGTGAGGGGAATAGATTGGGACTTCATTGGCAGGCCAACTCTCCCTAAGCACTGCAGTATGCTCGCCTATTTATTCCCCCATTTCAATACGCCTTTGCTTTGACCTTTCTGCAGCCAATGACAGTAACATCACATTGCCACTAGAGAGCTACCCATCAGCCACTGAGCACCCCTACATGATTTCCTCATTTATTTCCCCCTATCGTTCCCCACAGACACACAGGAGCTGCAGCGCTCCATCCGAAATGGGGGGGGGGCACTGAAATGAATTGTACCTATGCCATCATGTAAATGATCATAGCTTTGACTATGCAAATGCATGGGCGAGAGAGAGAATGAGACGCAGGCCGAAGAGGAGGATGATTAAGGAAAGACCTCCATTTATATTCAGGCTTTAGGACCATCAGTGTTTATGCTGATGCTTTAAACACAACAGAGACGAACATGCGGCAATTATGAATCCCTTGTATCTCCAAATTAGATTTTAATGTTTTATGTTATACAGGATTCGCGTCACCCTCACTGGATTAGAACTATTGTTTGATTGTCGTATTTGGGCTTTAAAACTAGTGCAGTCAAGATTTAAGGATAGGGAAATTACATGTTTCTTATTGACAACATATTCCATTAAAAGACCAAAGCAATGCAAAAAGTATTACCTGTGTATCTAATGCCTATTTCCCTGTGCCTCACACTTCCAGCATGTTCTCACATCAAGCATCCTGCTGGTATAAATCACTTCCAACACATCAAACCCACTGCTGAAGATAGATCCCAACAAATCCCCCAAAAAATGGTTAAACCGAACTTTATATTTCAGCTTGTAAAATGTAATGGCACCAATTGCACACATCTAAGTCTTTCCACAGGACTTGAGGAATACTACCGCGACTGTAAAATACTTGTATGATGTTTAGGAATAATTGATGTTGTATGGATCTTTGGCGCACTCCTCATCTCTGTTTGAGGCTAGCAGCTCGAAGCTACATTTCTTAGCTAAGAGGATAAAACACCCCAATGTCTGACTTTAATAACTGAGTTTTAATATAGGAAGTGTAAGAAAGGTTTGGACTGATGATTGTGGTTTTGGTCTTTTCTTGGACAATGTTTTTGTCTATAGCTATAACCTTTCAAAAAACTTTATTGGTTCATGAAAACAGCATGGAAACATTCACTAATACACACAGCTAGCACAAACGTGGTGTAAACAAGGACAAAGAAAATGTTCTGTGATAGGTGATAGTCCAGATGGTGAAACAACATATTCACAAACGAACATGTTGCCCAGCATGATGGCCTCAAACAAAAAGAATACATTCAGCCAAAAAACAGATGGAAAACACTCCCTGTGTCTCTTCTCCTCCCTCATCCTCTTTCCTCCCATTTCTCTGCCCACCCTCCCTCCCTCTCTCTCTCACACACACACACACACACACACACACACACACACACACACACACACACACACACACACACACACACACACACACACACACACACACACACACACACGGCCAATGTCTTCCTTTTCCCTTTTCTGCAAAACCATCCTCAAATGAGGGTATGATGTTGGGCAAATGCAGGCAGCACAGCATAGAAACGGGTTAAGACGTGTTCACAAATGAAGCAGGCAGAAAGAAAAGGCAGGAAACATGAACCGACGCTAAAAATAAATGAATCCTTTGGTGAGAGAAACACTCAAAGGTCCTAAAATAGCTGGTCAAACAAAGGCATGAATAAACTAGAATGAGTTTTTTTTTTTCAAGAGGAAGCCCCCTCTCCTATCTCTGTGCTCCCTCACACAGCGACTCCCTGGTTGCTAGGCTACGACACTTGTGGCCGCCATCCACCGTCTGAAGGTGCTTTTTGCATCGGCACAAGGCAGCCTTCCTCTTCATCAATCCTTTGAAATGGAAAAGAGCAGACATTGAAACACATGCATTGTCAATTAGGGGAACACCAGGCACAGACGGCTTGTATTTCAGATGCACCATGGAAACAGAGACGACTCTTAATTACCTCAACCAACAGCCGCAGCAGGAGGATTTGAAGGGAAGAGGAACATCTCAAATCAAACAGTTTGTTCATCTGTTATTCATTGTGAATTTCAATGCCAGTTTTGACTTGTTGACCATCAATGAAGCACCACAATATACACTATTACATGAAGTCATTTCAAAACATCATATAGGTGGGTATTTGCTTTTTCTATTAAATGAGGAACCGTTTGATTCCAAAAGCTGCTTTTACCTACAGTAAAACCATATAAACCCTTCGTGTCTCTTCTCTTCTCAGCATGTTACGTCACATTGTGGGACATTGCAGTGAAGTCCACTGAGGGGCAGCCTAGGAGTTCAGATTGAATGTTGCGAAAACAGAGGAAAACTTTCTGAAATGGAAAAGAAGCTGTTGATCAATTGACTCTACAAATAGTTTTAACAATATTCAAGAGTTCTGGAAGCAAATTGATTGCTGCACTTTTCAGGAGCAACTGGAATCCATGAAGCGAAAAATGGATTTAAGGTTAAGGTTGCTTAAATTGATTAAAAATAAAATAAAAAATAAATAAATAAATAAAAACATGAAACAGAAACAACATTTAAAATAAGCACAGCATCATAATTATTATAGCTCACAAGGTTCACAAACAAAACATTTGTTGTTTGTTTGTTAAGTTTTCACCAAATGTGCAAAGTTGCTATTAGCTATTAACTCTATAGCATTAGCTTTGCGCAGCATGCAGGCTTACCTTCACAAATGCTGATGTTTTTTTTCTTTCACCCTGCATGCATGCTTTTGAAGCTGGACAATGGTGAAACAGAGCAGCTGCAACTGCTGTAGCAAGAGCAACTGGATGGTTCTGACTTATATCGGTGATGCGGAACCTTTGATTCTTAAGTATGTTATAACTGCCTTTAATTCAGTCAGAAGTGTATGTCTTACTACTGTTTGCACATTTTCACCTACTAACGGCAGCCATGTTGCAGGATGTTGTTTTGCCCAGCATAAACCGATTTTTCAGAAGCTCAAGTAAGTATTCGCTGAAATAGATGAAATAGGGGCCATAAATCCTTGCTGCTGCTCATCAGTATGGTAAAGGTCAGTGTGCTTTGCTGATGGATCATGTGCCAAGGATCATATCGAATATGAACAAACATGTAACTAGTATTACACATAGGTCATTTCCTAACACATTTGTCAAAGTATCAGCTTGTGTACACATTTCTGATAACTCCTCTTACCCTCTAATTCACTGGCTCATTCTGCAAAAACTCACAGCTGGAAAAACACTAATGAATAATAAACCAATAATGCAACAGTAAAGCAATTGGAAATAAGTTTCTCTGAAATTCAATTAGTATGCTCTGGTTTGAAAATCAATACAATTTAACAATGTATTCTCATTAACAGAATGAGTTTGTATCTGAAAACACGATCAAAATGTATTTTTCTATTTTAGATGTGTTTGTAGTCACGTAACTGTGTAACTGAAAAGCACACCCTTACAAAAAAAGGCACACAACAGATGAGATTGATGAAAAACGTGCACACGCCCTCACCCATTACTGAGTTCAAACAAGTCCACACCGCAGGGCAGGGCCCATATTTCATCAGGGAGGAGGGTCAAAGTTGAAGCCCCAAGGACGTGCCGTTTCCTCTCCCTCCCAGGGCTCCAGAGGGTAAGGCGGACATTGTTTACACCGTGTCCCCCTGCTCTCCCTCTGGACGGGAAGAAGTTGGCTTGCTTTTAGAGCTTGGCCAGTCAAGGTGATTTAAACCACCAAAAGCCCAGGCATTACGGACCAGTCCTGCCTGGCTCCCCATTCCTCCAGTTCCTGTCTTTCATTTCTCCCCCCTGTAAAAAGATCACAGCCCTTGTGTTTCAGTGTTTTTCGGGAGGTTGTTATTGTGTCCTTGTGAGCTGATTTACAGGGCAACCTTGTGCGCTATCGCCTTCTTTCACTTTATTGGTTCTCCTGACTTTAATTCCGGCTGTAGTACAGGAGCCATGAGGAGCAAAACACATCATTGAAGAAAACAGACGTACCCTGGAGAAAGCAAAACGCCACAAAAAAAAGACATAATACTAAATAAACAGAAGAAGTAGGTACTTGGTATTTTTCTTGCCCTTAATTTTGAATGGATGTTATTAATAGTTAGAGCAGGTGGCTCGAACAATCAGCCCAGTATCCTTTTGGGACCTCATCCATATTGGATCATTTCACACTACGAATTACGTGCAATGCCAACATGCAGTGAGGGGAAAAGGTAAGTGTGAAGGTCGAGGTGCTGGATGGGTGTGTAGCAACTGCTGGAGAATCTGCTTCCATCAATCAAAACGTTTGCCGTTTAAATGTATTTTTTGTTGGCATTAAAATAAATAAAAAATGGAGGGAACAGCATTTCTTTGAGATAGCTAAATGATCTCATAGTGAATCTGGAGGCTTGTTACTGCCAAAATCAGCTTTCTATAATTTGTTCAAATAACATAAATGTAGCGGTGCCCCAAACAATATTGTTCATGTAAAATAAACAAAACTATGCAAACAATCTTAATGTATGACTGTGTTTTCTGTTTTTCTGTATTTCTTCAGCTTTGTATATTTGATTTGTGAAACTGGGTTGCCTTTTGCTCCCCAAGACCACCATATAGCTGAGATCAGAGAGCACACACACACACACACACAGTCACACACACAGTCACACACACACAGCCAGGACTGTATTGGTTTTTGGGAGAGCTTTGCCGCTGGCGAGCAGGCAGTAAGGCCGGAGATGAAATGTCTTATTAGAGAGCGAATGAGAACCAGGCGGGCCTGAGCTGAGCCAGGTCTTCTATTAACCTGTCCGTCCAGGGGAGAGGCTCGTAAACAAGGCCGTGATGGCAGGAAGTGCTGAGAGAGCTGGGAAGGAGGTGGAGGGAGATGGGGAGGCCTTCATGAGGGTTGGAGAGGGTCGGTAAGGAGGAAGGTCGGGGGGGGGGGGGGCTTAGGAACAGCACTTGTCCCTTCAAAGGAAAGAGGAGAGAGCATTGATCTGTGTGATCCCTCTGATGTGGAGGACACAAACACAAAAAGGGACTAAGGCACAGAGACGCTCCGGATGACAAGCTGTCATATTCTTTTACGTCTTCACATTAGGAGATGTATTGTTTGTGGGAGTGAAGATGAATCTATCCCACCGGCCTGTGGCTAGGGCTTTTTGAGACCCATAAAGATCACTTGAACAAACCTGTGATTGATTTCAAACCAGTGGAAATGGCAGCGTGTTGGTTCTGTCTGTCTATTGCCTCACGTAACACTTCCATCTCAGATGTCCTCTAATATGCCAGGACACACACACACACACACACACACACACACACACACACACACACACACACACACACACACACACACACACACACACACACACACACACACACACACACACACACACACACACACACACACACACACACACTCATTCCTTGGGAAATGCACCATAGCCTGCAGGGAGTGGCTTAATATGGGACACAGTCAACGAATGGCGGGACATTTGAGTCAGTATGGTTGGAGTTGAGTAACAATGGCAAAAACAAACACACTCTAATCAAATAGACATGTACATATTGCCAAGGCTGTTGAATGTGAAACGAGGCTTTTGTTTCTTTGGTGGTACCTTTGCAGATGAATAGAACAAACATGGCAGAACGCAGAAATCTGGGTGGAGTGAATACAAAGTGAGACTCTAGAAACATGAGGATATTGATAGAGATGAGGAGCAGGATGGAAAACAGAGGTCTTCTCCTCTCCCCTCCTCTCTTCTCCTCTCCTCTCCTCTCCCTTCCTGTCCTCTCCTCCTCTCCTCTCCTCTCCTCTCCTCTCCTCTCCTCTCCTCTCGCCCCCGCAGCCTCCTGAGCACAGCTGCCTACATGGCTGGGCTGTTTTCACTGACAGGCTGTGAGAGCCATGAAACAGGAGGGCACCAGGGACCTGGGCCACCTCGACAACATGCGCCCCCACAATCTGCTGTTCACTGTGTACCCCAACCCTCTCTCTCCGTCTCCCTCCCTCACTGTCTCTGCCTCTCTCCACACTAACAATCTCCTCCACTATTTCAAATATTTCATCCCTCAGACTCTCTGCACAATGTTTTTTGCAATGTCTCGTCTCAGTTCTATCAGAGTTTCTGTTTGTGCCTGTCATTTTCTCTCCCTAATACTCCCTCCTTCTTTCTGCCCTCCAGTGGCCCTCTCATACTGTCAGATCTGCATGTTTTTGCTGCTCGGCTGTCATGTCCCATGTTTGCCTCAGCCACACACTATATTTCTCACAAACAGAGACATAAAAAGGACGGAAAGGGGAGAATGGAAGAGAGAAAGGTCCGGGGCTGATTCGGAGGAGGTTAAGAAAGCAAGAGAGGGAGGCAGGGTGAATAAACCAACAACAAACTATTTCTTATTTTGACTGGCTGCACAGTGCAATTGCAAGGCTGTCTGATATTTAATAAGTACTTCTTTGGCATCAAGAGTCTGCTTGTTTTCCTTGGTGCCGAGGCAGAGTGTGGTTTCCCCCATTTTCAGCTCCAGACGGGGGAAGGAGAGAACACGGCCAAGGGCTATGGGAGGAGAGCGTCTCTCTTTCTCTATCCACCGTCTCCCCTGGCTGGGTGGAGCTTAACCGGGAGGGGGTTTAGCTGTAGGGTACGCTCTGATGCTTGCTGCGGTAGTGATGGGGAAAATGTCCCCTGGAAAGCCCGAGAGGGAGATAGCTTCTTTGCAGTAAATAAACAGCCCACTCTCCCTGCATGGAGCATCTCCTCCCTTTATGCATCTCAAGCCCTCCAGGACAGTTTCACATCTCTGTAGCCCCCTCTCCTCCCCACAGTTCTCACATGTATTGTCCCTTTCTCTAATATACTTGTTTTCTTTCCACCTACACTGTCATGACACACTCATGCAAAACATTGTCACCCCACACACGACAGTAACTCACCAAAACCCTCACATCAAGTCAAAGAGGATGAAAATGTGATCTTTGTAATTCCATTTTACCCCCCACCATTGTGAAGTGTTTTTGTCTATTCAAGGAGAGACAAATAACAATGAACAATGTGGGATCTGTCACGTTCTTCCCATGGGAAGACTTCTAACGGCATCTTCTATCAGGGATGGAGAGGAATGAAGAGAAGAAAGGAGGAACACCCCCACTGCGCAAACTAAATCAAAGTGAGAACTTATAACTTAACAACAGATTTCTATTTACTGTATGTGTAACAGACACTTTGAAATACAGTAAATCAGCGCAACCTGGATTTGTAGCCTATATTAATGATCACATGTTTATTGCTTCATAAAATATTTCAGTTTGTTGCGTAACTGTGTTGTTCTGAAGGGTCCACTCTCTTTCAGCATCTCAGCTTGTCCTTCAAAACGTTTCTAAATCAGACCACATGTGACAAGTCGTCAAGTGCAGCAGTATGGAAGTGAGATACAAGGTCAAAGATGGGTGTGTCACATATTCCGTGAACAGCCGCGCTTTCACCCCATACAAATAACACATCTGATTAGCTCTGCGCTCAGTCCACCCACGTAGGCAGGTTGCCGAGTGTAAACTGTGCACACGCTGCATGCTTCTTGCGGACGCTTTGAGTGCTTCATGCAATGCTGATTCACATGGGGCCTTCGCTCCTCCTCCCTCTCTCCGCTTCTCACCGACCTGTCACTGCTTGACTCTCACCGCTCGGCACAGTGGGATTGACCCACTTCTTACACTGGTGGGCCCGAGTGAAGGCCCACAGGAGAGTCAGAGCACACACACACACACACACACACACACACACACACACACACACACACACTCAAACACGTCACATTATACATGACTGAGGACACATGATAACATACGCTGATGAATAAAACATGTCATTATTGGTACCTAATAATTACATCAAGGAAGTGTAGCATCTGCAGCTCTTCAGGGAGATACACTGCACTTGACATGGATTTGAACCTAATGCCCATGTAAACACACACATATGCTTCCATGTGAAGAAAGTCACGAGTCAGGTTAAACGATACTCAAGGTAAAAAGGTTATTAAGAATCTTAAGTTGCGCAGAGGCCCATTGTGCTTTTTGGGGTTTCCCCTCATCTGTAGTGTGCTATATAGGTTGTTGTGCAGGTACATTGTCTATAAAGGCAAACATCCCAAAGTTCCCTCCAGAGGGGGTTTCTCTCCCACACCCTCCCCCCCCACCCTGAAACGCCTCCATTTGGACTCCTTTCCGTAACATAGTGACATCACTATGTAACCCTACGTGATAGGCTAAGGGGTACGACATCTCTAAGCGGTTGACCAATCACAAGAGAGCAGCTAACCAATCAGAGCAGACTGAGCTCTGGTTTCAGACAGAGGGTAAAAAGAGGTGCTGCAGCACAGACAGTATGAGAAAAATAAAGACCTTTTTGAACATTAAAGAATGGAAACATGTCACAGTGGAGACACAAAGTACTATGAACTTGAAAACTAGTATATGTCTTTAATCAGTTTTCTTTAATTACTATACTCATCCAATTAGCTTAAGGGATTTAAACCTAGTGCATAATAACACACATGTGCTTCCATGCAAAGAAAGTCAGAAGTCAAGTTTAATTCAAGTAAAATAAGTATTCTTAAGTCAGGCAGTAGTGAAATAAAACCATCTTTGTGTGGCTGTATTGGCTAAACTCGAGTGACTCACTACGGTGCCACCCTTTTCTAACCATCTTTTTAGTTTGAAGTACTCCTCTTATCCATTAGCGTAATGAGACAAAGGTCTGGCTGCATGAGATTAGGACAGGACACGAGACAAACTATTTCCTGTCCAACATCTGACTCCACTGTTCCCCCAGTATATCACACAATCTCCCTTTTCTATGCAAAGACCAAAGGGATGTTGGCGCTCTATAGAATTGTATCACACACACACACACACACACACACACACACACACACACACACACACACACACACACACACACACACCACACACACACACACACACACACACACACACACACACACACACACACACACACACACACACACACACACACACACACACACACACACACACACACACACACACACGTGTACCATGACCTGCAGGCATAGGCTGCTCCAAGGTTACCTCCAGCTACGATCCATGTGAGGCGAAAGATATCTGGACAGCGTCTTTGATGTCGAAATGATGAGAGCATTCTGAGAGCATAGGAGAACACAAAGGCAGCGGTGCGGGGTCAGACCTACACAGGAGGATATTTGAGCCCTCTGGTTTAACTTATTCATCAGATGCCTGCACAAGGAATTCACAAAGACAGGGACAGTGATTCAAAGGGGAGTGGTGTTGTGAAGGGGTGTGCTTTACGTGTGCACTGCAGATCTTTGGATCAAAAGAAGTATACATATGGTACACATGGTCCCTCTCAAGATATTCTCTCAGTGACAGGCAGTATTACATGTCTCGTTCTGTTCCTGGTTCAAACATAGCTTTAATGTAAGTGATCATTAAGTGGAGATTATGTTAGAAGCTTTGAACCACACAGCAGTTATTCCATAGTAATTAGTGGTATTGATAATCACACCAGGGAAGTTCCAGGTGTGACTTGCATAGTTGATTGAACTAAAAACTGATATTTTGTTTGCTAATATATAACATCTTTAGAATACATTATATAATTAACATACAGTATGTGACCTCACACTGAATACAAATGCTGTTTAAGTGTGATGGAAAGTGGGAAGATTTAAAAAATGTAACTACACAATTAAGAAAACATCATGCTAATAACATTGGACTAATGCCTCGCCTTTGATACACTCTTTTCGAAAGTTACTTAACAGATTGCAATTTCCTGTAATTGCAATTTTGCGACGCATTAACCCTTTACTCAAGCCTTTACCAGCTAAGATATTCTTAAGTTTCACAAGTACACTCAATAACTAGCTTGTATAGGGCAGGGAGGACTTTACATTACATACAAGACCCCTTCCAATGGGTTACACCATTCAGATTGGGCATTGCAGGTTTAGTGGCAAAAACTGAAACAAGTTTATTTAAATATATATATGCATTTCCTATAGATTAAATAATGTCTTCTCTGTATGCAGACTTTTTCCTTTGTTAAATGGAGGTTCGCTGCTGCTGATGTATCATTTTCAGTATTTATAGCACATTCAAAATGACTGCTAAAAGTATCATTAGCATCTTGTTGTCTTTAAAACTATAGAGATGAGATGATATCCGCAGTACAACCCTGGTGTAATTAGCGCTTTTGGAGGAACTGCAGCGTGCTGTGTGTGTCTGTGCAGGATATCAGGCTGGTGCAGGGACACATTGGGATGCTCAGGGAGAGGTCAGGATAGAAACACACAGCCTGGCTCGCTGGCGGCACACCATGCCTGTCAAAATAGAAATCCCTGCAGTTTTGCTCTGCGTGACATAATTAGTATGTGCACGTGAAACCTCACTGCTGTTCCGAGGTCTCGAAGGAGCGAAGGAAACGGCTCCATGCTAACAACAGAGACATACATGAGAGTAAGAGAAGGACTGTAAGGCATTCAAAATACACATGATAATATGATGCAGTACGAATACCACTGTAATTTACCAATTATTTAAGTGATCTAAAATTGGCTTGTGTATTTATTAGTAATGAAACTGAAGTATGCAATATTCAAGAACATATTGTAAAATGTTGTTAAATGTAAGGACATATAATGCTCTTATTTCAGGTTGTTACATAAAGCCAGATACCCAAATGTATGTTCACAAGCACTAATAAAGCTAGTTTTTATTAATATATCTACTAGAAACATGAGTATTTTTAGACCAAGGTATATCTAGTTTGACTTAAGTAAAGTACTTATTCCACCACTGCAGGAGGAGCCGAGGAGTGGGAGGAAAGGAGGACACAGGAAATGGAGTGAGAAACACATGGCATTGCTAAAACAATAATGACTTCCACTAATTGTGTTTCCTATGGCCAATGTGAGTGTGGTGACATTTCAGTTCAGTGTTTGTCAGTCAAAGGATGAGCTAATTAATATATGGAAATGTAGCCCCAACGCCTCCAGTGACAGCCACACCCCCTCGTTAGCAGCCACAAGGACAAGGGTCGGATGCTCCGGGAGGGAGAGAGGGAGAGAGAGAGAGAGAGAGAGAGAGAGAGAGAGAGAGAGAGAGAGAGAGAGAGAGAGACAAAAGGAGAGGCAACCAGAGTTTTTTCTGGCTTTGCCTTCTCAGCAGCCCCGGAGTCACACAACTCTGTCTCTGTAACGGGAACAAGTGATTATTTCTGAAAAATGGGGAACTTTGTCAAAACGTATCCCTCCCACTCTTTCTCTCTCTCTCACCCCAGCTCTTTATCACACACACACACACACACACACACACACACACACACACACACACACACACACACACACACACACACACACACACACACACACACACACACACACACACACACACACACACACACGTACGTGGGCACACACACACATTGGTGAGTTCAAACATACACAGCTGTGCAAATATGCAAACATACACTTAGAGGACATTTGTTAATGCTTACTCACACACACACACACACACACACACACACACACACACACACACACGCACGCACACGCACGCACGCACGCACACACACACGCACGCACACACACACACACACACACACACACACACACACACACACACACACACACACACACACACACACACACACACAAGGACTAAAGCTCTGAGGCATGTTGTTTGATTGATCCCATCAAGCGAAGGGCATCTCTGCCTGTGAGGAGTCATGTGGCATTCAGCATGATTCTGCCAGCAAATCAAGCATCAGTGATGAGGGATGAGAGGGCGCACTGAGATCTGCTCACATCTTAGACATTATAGGAACTTTACAAAGGAAAATCTATGCCATGTATATCCTGCATCTGCTGCAGGATATAATGCAGCAGAACTGAACAAATATATCGTTCACTAATGACACATTTTATGAATACTAATGTAAAATGTCCATTACATCTAATATTCCTTCATTCAAAATCCTGCAAAGCTACGGAAGTATTACAGGTTAAATGCACATATTGTTCTATAATATTTAGCAACTTTATTTATATGGCACTTTTCAGAGAGAGTTACAAAGTGCTTTCAAATGAAAACAGTACAAATTGTATACACACAAAGAATTGAATTAACTAAAAACCAGCAACTAAACCCATGATAAAACAGAGAGTAAAACAAAGAAAATATTAATTAAATAATATAAAAGCAGTTCAAACGTACATAATGTATTGAACCATGTCCCTGTTACATTATTATATTATAATTAGTGATTCATCAATGCGTAAGAGGCATTTAACTGTTGTAACATGTCCATTTTGGAGTATTTTTTATACAGTAAGGTGGATTTAAATAAAGTAAGATAGTTTCATCAGGTGGTTCCCAAACTCAAGGTCGGGCTCCCTGCAAAGGGTCATGAGATAATTAATCAAGCATCGAGAAAACATAACAAATAATAAACTAGGTTCTGCTACAATAAGAACAATTTGTATCGTTTTGTGAAATGTCAATTACATTAAAGTTATAACGAATAAAATAATTGCTGCCATTAGGACAAACATTCATTTTGTTTGTTCGACACCATTAGGCTGTGTTTTTCATTTCTGAGATGATTGAGCTGCCATATGCTCTCAAACGGAAATCCTTGATGTGCAGTTTGCCCTTTGCCTGGATCCCTTTTTACTAACTAAAAGAGGAGCAGGAGTCTGCATGCTACCAAAATACACTAAAGCGATCCCGAATGCAAACAAAAAGAGATGAACCTGAAATTTGAGGAGGAACATAAATGTTTGCATACATACGTTCCAAACAATCCTCACTGTGATGCAGGTTTTCAATTTAGAACTGTTATCTTAATGTCAAGTGGAGAAAAGTTAGTTTTGGAAAAATATCAGACAAGTGCAGCAAATCAACATTTCATATTCAGACACTGTGACCTTCTTTCTGACAGATGTGTTTATGTTTCTGATTCCTTCCATATTAGTTCCAGGGAGGCGTGTGCCACAGTGGGTTGTGCGTTGGTGTTCGGATCAGGAGGTCACAGGTTCAAACCCCACTGCAGTCAGCATGTCGTTGTGTCCCTGGGCAAGACACTTCACCCCAAATCGCTCCTGTGGTGATTGTCCACGGTATTGAGTATGTAAATCTCTTTGGATAAAAGCGTCTAACATGTAATGTAATGTAGTTCCTCTCATATGACAGCAGACAAACAACGTTAGCCGCTTAACAGCTAACTGGTGACCATAATGGAGAATGTACTGTATACACTGAAGAGCCTTATATTTAAAGGGGACCTATCATGCAAAATGCACTTTTGTACATCTTTTATACATCAATATGTGTCCCCGGTGTGTCAGGGAACTCACCAAGTGTCAGAAAACACAACCCTCTCTCTTTTCCTCCATACCCAAATCTCTAAAAAAAAAAAAGGGGCTGCAACGGAGCTGATACAGACTGATAAAGATTTGAAATTGTTCTGACGTCAGGAACGAGGAGCTCCGCCTATATGTGACCTGCTCTATCGAAATCAGTCGCATTGACCCGAAGACACATTTTGAGTTGTATACACTGTTGGAAAGAGGCAATTCCTAGCTTTCTAATGATATCAGGATTGTTTTTGTACTCCAAATATTAATCGAAATATGTCACATTATATGACTGTCACCGAGTCATCATTTTGAGAAAAAGGCCTTCAAAGTTTTCTCTTCTCTGGAATCCATCGATCTGATTGATTATTAGCGGAGCAAATTATCAAAATACTACGGAGGGAAGATATTTTCGTTTGGATTACTGGTCTGGGGGAAGCTCGCGAGTGTGTGTGTGTGTGTGTGTGTGTGTGTGTGTGTGTGTGTGTGTGTGTGTGTGTGTGTGTGTGTGTGTGTGTGTGTGTGTGTGTGTGTGTGTGTGTGTGTGTGTGTGTGTGTGTGTGTGTGTGTGTGTGTGTGTGTGTGTAATTTTGCGTTTGTGTGTAGTGTTTGTTTCCCGGGGAAAACCCTCACGAGAAACACCGGCTGTTGTTATGCCTGCTGTGACGTTAAATTACTCCGTTCTCCGCTTGTAATTATGCCGTTACAAGCGTCAAAGTTGTATTTATCATCTGAATTTGCCGAAACAAGTTTAATATTCTGAAAGCCAAGACTTTGTTTAATTGAAATCAGATGAAAACAAACTGTAACGGACCCTGCCGTGTTATTTATGATTACTATACGCGTACATTCATAATGTCAGCCAGAGGGAGGGGGGGCTGCGCTGCGGAACAGCAGAGTGGCGAGGGAGAGCTGTCATCTTCCCTTTACAAGCTTCAAAAAATTATTTATCGTGTGATTTTGGAAATAAAAGTTTCATATTCTGAATTCATATTCATATTGTTTTTTACGCAAATCCACGTTTATTTTGAAATGAGCCGTTGCGACTTCCGACTGATTTCGATAGAGCGGGTCACATATGGTCAACTCTCCACCTATCAGGGGAATGGCGGGTTGGGCCACGGCTGGCCATTGCTGCTCGAAAGCGCTAGAGACGCTGTAGTACATATGCCAGGCCTGTAAGTGGCGCTGTAGTCTGCCACAAAAGCAGCGAAGAAGACTTCCCATGCATGGTTGCCATGGTTGCCCTTCTGTTTATTCTCCACTGTGGCTCTTTTTCTCCCTCCCCGAGGCAAGCGTTTGCTCCTGCTGCTGTAATTCAATGCAATCTCTATCTCCCGAGGCAAGCACTGTAATTCTCTCCGGTTTTCCACCAGCAGATGACAAACACCCACCTCTCCGCCTCTTCCAAGGAACGAGGGGACCGTGCGGCAGAGTTTCAGTTTGATTTTTTTCCGCCGGTCAACATGTCCGTTAAAGTTTAAATCTTCCGGACAAAATTAGAAAAGTGCCGGTCAAAGGTCTTCTTTGTTATTTATTGAGCTTTAAAACAAATGAATAATGACTCTATATAATCATATAAGAATAAAACACGGAGGACGGAGATCTATTTTTCTCCCCCTCTTCTGAGAGCCCAGCAGCTGATCTCAGAGCACGCTCCCCTCTCCTGCAGGGGGGCGTGGTCAGCTGCAGCTCATTTGCAATAAAGCTACGTCATAGAATCAGCCCTTGCAAAAACAGGGCTGGAAAGAGCAAATAGAGCAAAATGAGGCATGGCTAAAATGCATGATCTGTTAGGTATTTTGAAAAAAAAACTTCCCAGACATGTTTTATGTAGGTATGGCCCTACAATATATTGTTCAAATATAGCATGATTGGTCCACTTTAAGTGCTGGTGGAGACCAAAAGTGTCAATGAAATCTGTAATGGTGTTATAAAAACTTCTTAATCTACATATGAAAATCATGCAAAACTTAAAAAACTAAAACATGTTGGTATTCCTAATGTTACTGCAAACAGAAGAGCTGTATTTGTTGTGCAATGTTTCCAACCAATCTTGAGAATGAATCTTGATTAGGATTTGTATAAAAATGATGAGTAAATTGCACCTTGCATAAACAACAAACTTTTTGGAAATTATAATTATGTTGATTCTGATCGCAAGTTGAAGAGTTGAGTCTAAAATAGCAAAAATCTAAAGGAGAGAACCGTCTGTGTTCCTTTGGCCATTTTAATGAGCAAACTCCTTCTTCCACCACCAGCCACCACATCATTCCTCTTTACCTCTCCTCAGTACTCTCACAATTTACGGAAGTCTGCGCCTCCTGCTTCAAGAAGTAGGTTCTTTTTTCTTTCCTCTATTTGTGGAGTAATGTTTGGTTGAGCTGAGCCTTCTTGTTAATGTTAAAAGTGGATGGCAGTGCAGGACTCAATGGTATAGAAAACAGGTTCATAAAATTGGCGTCCCATATTCTCATGTAACCAGTTGCTGATTTGTTCAGCCTGTCTTTGTCCACCTGTGATTTGCCGACTATTTGGAAATGTGCACACATCATTCCACTGCATAAAGGTGGTGATTTACTTGATACAAATAATTATAGACCAATCTCTATAATCTGTTCTATTTCCAAAGTTTTGGAGAAAATAATTTATAATCAACTGTCACATTATCTCAATACTTATAATATTTTATCTCCGGTTCAATTTGGTTTCAGGCCTAATCACTCCACAACAACTGCCCTACTTACATTTACGAATGACTTGTACTCTGCTGCAGATGATGGTGAACTCACAGGTGCCATTTTTATTGACTTGACAAAAGCCTTTGATTTCGTTGATCGATATCTGCTCTTGGATAAACTTCACGCCATAGCCTCTAATAATACAGTGTTATGGTTTAACTCGTACCTTCACAGTAGAAAGCAATGTGTGGTTGTTAATGGAAAACAGTCTGACCTGTTGATCCAACAAAAGGGTGTACCCCAAGGATCAACTCTGGGCCCACTTCTGTTTTCTATTTACATAAATTATTTATCTTCTTGTCACATTAATTGTTGTACTCACCTTTATGCTGATGACACTGTCATATATACATCCAAATCTGATTTTTCACAAATTCAGATCTCTCTTCAATCAGATTTTAATATCTTACAGGACTGGCTATCACACAATTAACTACTGCTTAACAAAACAAAATCTTATACCATGGTCTTTGGTACCAGGCAGTAGCTGAAATCTAAACCTAATGTAGTAATAACATGTAAGGATGGCATTTCTCTGCATAAAGTTGATAGCTTTAAATATCTTGGTGTATGGCTAGACTCTGAACTTTCATTTAAACTACATATAAAGGATGTAATACAAAAGTCAATTACGGAATCGGTGTTTTACACCGCCCTCGCAATTGTTTTACGCTCAGTGTCCGAAAGAGAATTGCTTCTCAACTTATTCATCCGATTATGGACTATTGTGATGTTGTCTACCAAAATGCACATACATCAGATCTTGCTCCACTCAACATAGCCTACAATACACTATGCAGATTTGTTCTTGGTTGTCCTTTTCGTACACATCACTGCACAATGTATAACCAACTTAAATGGCCTTCTTTAAATGTAAGAAGACACACGCATTGGCTTCAGCTGATATTTAAATGCATTTATCTTAACTATCCCCCTTATTTAAAGCAGTATTTTGTACCCTACTCGCCAAATCATCAAGTTAGACATTCTGTTCAGATTTATTTCTCTGTCCCCTCTGCAAAAAAATGTATTGACAGAAGAGCGTTCATTTTCAAAGCCCCAACAGACTGGAATACTTTACCTGCTGCTATTAGATCTCTTGCATCATTGGGTATGTTTAAACATGCATTATCATCTCACTTTCAACTGGTCTGTACTTGTTTAGTGGGAATGCTGTTTACAGCATTCCAACTAACTGTTCTTTTAAGGACAACATTTGTATTATAATTATTCCGCCGGTATTTTGGCCCTCTTCTTCTCCCGCAACATCGCAGAAACTCCGTTCAAACATCAAAACGTTCAGCTCGGTCGGGAATCGATGGCTATTACTTTTCTCATTCATAACTTTCATAATTCCAGAGATACATCCCATAATACATCAAATATTTAACATTAAAGTCAATGGAGGAAATCTTCAAACTTCAACAAATCTTCATGCGACTTCAACTGTTAACTGTTCATTCATACTTTCACTCAGAAACCTCATTCCAACTTTAAAATGTTACAAATCTATCTGACATTATTCGTGTACTTTTTTTTAAAAATCTGATTCTTATTTTTAGAGATATTAACATTTGGTCAGACCTTGTTTTAGAGGTTTTATTCACATTTTAATATTAACTAGAGTGCGTGATGTCACAGCTAGAGGGTAAGAAATCTTGAAATGTGCCTTCATATATTTTTTTTAAACTGCCATAATTCCCAAACCCTACATTCCTGGGACATAATTGTTCATGATAAATGTAGGAAAACATCTCGTAGCTTGAAAAATGACAAATAATTAAGCAAAAATAATTCAACAAAATGCCTCTTGAGGGCATGAAGTGACAAAAACGTTCAACATTCCTACATTGAAGCCCATTGTAATTTCAGGCAGATATTTCCTCACGGTAGCAGCCGCAAACCTTTAGTTAAACTGCCAAAAAGGCCACATTATTAACCGGAAACTACACAAAAATTACACTTCAGATACTCAATTTCCTTGACATGCTTCACGTTTTGAAATTTCACAAATATCTGTTACGGTTTTTCCACAAAACGTTCACATGTAAGAGGTGTATCTCTCATTCAGAACAATGGAAACCTGTGAACTCTCCAGAGCTCGTTAGCTCAAATAGAAACACCTGTGCAATGGAACACGATGATGTCATCGCTCCAACTGACATGCTCAGAGCAGCAGACTTCAGATAGCAGTGTGCTAACAGTCCAGCCGTGAAGACATCAACGGGACAGTTTTGAGATTTCTTCAAATGCCGTTGTCATGGCAACACAATGCTCGCCTTGAAACACGGTTTTCTCATAACTTCAGTGAAACTGCTCCAAACGCCCCAAAACTTCACAGGTTTGGTAACAATGTAGCCATCAACGCATCTAAGCGTATTATGGGGTGTCTGTCATCAAATGCCGTTGCCATGGCGACAGATTATTCGCCATCAAGTTAGTTCAGAAGTTTGCAGTTCAAATATTCTGCTGCTTTTCCAAGCCTTTTTACTTTCTTTTCTTCTCTCATCACACATTCAAGCCCCCTGTGTTCATGTACCATTTCAATCTAAATTCTTCACTTTCGTCTTACACATTTCATTGTAATCTGAAAAATTCTTCACTTTCTTCTTACACATTTCATTTTAATCTAAATTCTTCACTTTCTTCTTACACATTACATTTCAGCATAGCAGTTTAGCATCAGCTTTTCAGCATAAAGCATTCCCACTAGCAATTTCTTCAGGAATTGCATTCTCTAGTTATTAATGAAACTGATATTGATGAAACTGATTTGCTCAACTGTCCCTCAAATTGTAATGATTGTATGCATTGCTTGAATTTTACTGAACAGACTGTATGTGGTTTGTCTTGTGTGTCACGTTTTGCATTTTGTTTATGTATGTCTGTAAGTTGTTGCTATTGTCGGGACCCCGTTGAAAACGAGATGGTGCATCTCAAGGGGTTTATCCCAATGAATAAAGATGTCTATATAATGTAAATAATTTACCTTTACCTTTATCCTGATGGAATCTTAATTGTGCCTCTCCGGCTCACCTTGCAGCAATTCATCAACGTCCTTCTTGACCAGTAAAAGATGTGCTGTGTGTCGTTGGGAACATCTAGAACTTTCTACCACTTTGAAACCGAGTAAGAGGGTGCACAGACAATGAGAGGCGCACACACTGGTCGAGATTAATGACAACTCCCCACCAATTAAATGAATATGCTGTTTTCATCCGATGCTGCTGGTCATCTATTGTTTCTGGATACCGATCTGTATTTCAATGGAGAAAATACAACAGAGAACAATAAGGGCATTATGGGCCGGGGCCATGTTAGCTCAGGAGCATTTGGAGCATTATTGGCGTATCGATTCATTCCAGAGCAAGATATTCATTAAACTGCGAGGCTGATTAATGCAAGGATGAGCCGCGTGCACATATTGGCCTCGAAGCCATTCAGAGGGCAAGGGACTGGCTGTGTGTGTGTCTGTGTGTGCGTGCGTGCGTGTGTGTGTTTATTTAAGTGTGTGCAAGGGGAGGATCTGAGTATAAGAGGGAGTGAGGGGGAGGGGTCGACTTTTAATTTTTCATTCTTGGCATATCAGCCTTGGAGGGTCTCGTGGTGCAGTAAAAAGCCATGCATCTCAGCCACGTGATACGCAGAGTGTAATTGTGAGCCCACTGGCTTGAAATGAAAGTAGCGTTCGTCCATTTCTCAACACACACGGCTAAAAAACGAGACCACAAAAACCCACCACTTCCCTTCGCGAGAAATGTCCCTGCACTCCCACAGCCTCCGCTCTTTACCAGAAGAAGCAGCAGCAGCAGCAGCTGACAAGGCAACAGTGGCTGTGTGTATGTGTGTGTGTGTGTGTGTGTGTGTGTGTGTGTGTGTGTGTGTGTGTGTGTGTGCGTGCGTGCGTGCGTGCGTGCGTGCGTGCGTGCGTGCGTGTGTGTGTGTGTGTGTGTGTGTGTGTGTGTTGAAGGGCCTATGCTGGTCTCTGCTGAATTATTGGTGCTTAATTATGTTGTGCTGCCGTGCCAATTATTTGCCCTTTCAAAGCTTTAGAACATACTCCTCTCTTGTACTGAAAGAGAAGTACGAGAGAGGCGTATTTTTAGCATAACTAAAGTACATAGATGTGCTGTCCTAGCTACACAAATACACCACAAGCGTACCTTTTCATTCAAGGTTGTGAAATATGACGGGTTGTGCAAAAGCATTATCGTCCTAGTGACAGTCATTCTGCTTAAGAGTGGATCTAAAATAACAAAAATCTTCCCTTTTGGATTTCAGAGTAAGTGTAAAGGCCTTCAATTCTGTTTTCCTTCTGTTGTTGGCTAAAAGAAAGAAATATGAAAGACAATAAACTGATGAGGTGAGAGGTCAATTGTGTGTGTGCATGTGCATGTGTGAGGGATGGAGAGAGAGGAGTAAATATACGTCTGGGGGACAGGTGACATACTGTAGTGTGTGTGTCCTGGTGATGAGGGGTCAGCTGAGGGTCGCAGCGATCCAGTTACCCTCACCTTTTCTCTCCATTGATCCCTCCCATTCCTCTGATACACTGCTGTTTCTATATTGACATCTAACTATAGAGACGAATGCTGGAAGGCATGCAGTCTCCCAGTGTCTGAGCTCTTTATTGAGCTGTTCGAGAGTCGCTAATGACTGGCATAGCTCTCAGCTTTTCTCCTCCACCTACCCTGACCTCGGTTCTCATCTAACGTATGATCGCTCGCGGCCATGATGTCATCAAGACCACATTTCTGTCTTTCAGTATTTTTTATCAATACTCACTTCTGTCTTCTCTCCAATTCGTCTTTTCTGTGCCTTTTCACTTCTACTATAGTTTCCATCTCCCAGCCCCTCCTACTTCCCTCCCCTGTGCTCCCCCGCCCTGCACACCTGCTCAGGGACCCGGCCCCGTGCCCCCCAGCCCGGGCAGGGTTGGGAACAGACGGCCCCTGTGTTTTCTGATAATCATCACATAGCTTGCATGCTTGCTCCTCTTCTTTCTTTCTTTCTTTCTTTCTCTCTCTCTCTCTCTCTCTCTCTCTCTCTCTCTCTCTCTCTCTGTTTTCTTTCTCCCCTCGCCTGTGCCCCGCCTGCCAGCTTACCTCAGCCAAGCCTATAACCGCTCCCATCTCCGTCCCATCCCTCCAGCCTCTCCCCCCCCCCCGCCCTCGCTGCATCTGCCCTGCCATACATCACCCTTCTGAGAGGCTCACTCAGCACCCACAATGCCTTGGTCTCATTCTTTTCACCTTTCGTCATCAGTTTCATCAATTGCAACTGTGAAACAGACGTCTAGTTTGAGTGTTCTTTTCAGGAAGTGAGAAAAAACTGAATCAGAACATGCGGGATATGCATTTAAAATAATTGTGTCTCCGTTATGGCTCTAGCTCGGACCAAAGGCAAATAAAATAGTATAATAAACAAGATCATCTATTACCTGCAGGACAGCAGGCTACCTGTTTTACTTGTCTTTAAGCCAAGCCAACCAGCCTTTTATAAGACAAACATGAGAATGATATTATCTTCTTCTTATCTAACTCTTTGGAAGCTAGCAATAAACGCCTTTCTTTATCTTTTTCTGCTCTTCAGAACGTGTTATCACCTCTTAACCCTGACACTGTTTTTCCCCTCCTCCCCTCCCACTGTACCCGTGTCTCGGTGCAGGTGTTCCCATTGCCGTGGGGTGAAAAGCAAAGCAGCAAAGAGGAGGCAGAGCTTCGCTTCATTCAGCTATTGAGCTAATGGATCCTCATTCACCACCCACACTGCTTATTAGGCCTGCTTTAAATAACCGAAAAAAGAAACAGAGAAGCTGCAGTCGGTTCCTTCCCGAATGCTATTCACAGATCGCACACTGCATATTACTACGGCAGGGCTACACCTGGAAGGATATAAGCTCTCTGTGTCATTATTTGATCAAGTGGTTCTCAGTCATGCAGTGGTCTGTATAGTAGTACTTGAGGGAATGAACACCCTTGCGGGCCCCTCTAAGCATCTATTGTGTCCGTGTAAAGAAACCCCTATGGAACAGGGGGCCCCATTGTAAAAGAAATTGTTCATTTATTAATTCATGCTATCAGGTTGCTGGGTTTCATGTTTGACAAAAAGCGCCAGCGATGAGCAGATTGGTTACCAACACCAGCTGTCCAGACTAGACTCTCCCGGTCACCTCCTACTCTTCCACAGCTCCTGATGATCTGTGTTCTTATCTCTTCATCGTTCCTGTCCTTCCCCCCTATTCGTTGTGTTTACTCTGTTGCATTAAAGGTCTGGATCAGGCAGATGGACAGGGCCTCAGATCAATAAGAGATCAATACTTCCAGACTGGCTGAGACGGCCTCTGCAGGCTGACGGACATCTGACGGACGGCTCTGATCCGGTCCAGTCTGGGATAGTTTCCTCTGCTCATGGATCGGCTTAGTTTAGCTTGGTTTGGTTTAAGTCCTGTCTGGTCTTGTTCAAGTCTGACATGTTAGGATTACAGCTGGAAATGTTATACAGTTTGTGAACAAATGCAGTTTCCGATTATTCAATCAATATTTAAAAAAGAGCAGACTTTAGAAGGCTCTCAAAAACATTATTTTGTGTACATTAACAGAACAAATTAGTATGATATGCTTTTTTTCTTTCTATCAAGGTTTTCCTTTCATTTTTGGACGTAATACACAGGTGCATGTTCCAAAATTAGAAATTAGCAGTAAAAGAGGGCAGCATGGCTCAGATGAATGCAAAAACATTCACATATTACCGTATTTTCTCTCTCTTCATTTAAAAGTCAAGGCAGAAGACAGCTCTGCTAAATGTCAGAAAGCTGCAGGGGGGAAACCACAGAGAGAACCTGGTTTTATTGTTATGCTCTTTGATTATACGCAGGTCAAGTGGAAAGTCTATCTTCATCCTTTGAAAATAACCTTTTCCCTCAGAAGAAATTGCCATGTACCGCTGTTTATAATTGCCCTCCACCAGGAGATAGGCTCGCAGATGAATGAGGATACGGTTGCCACTTGACTTCTACTCTCATATTCTCATTTTCTTTCCCCTTGAACACGAGGTTTAGACGAGTCTGAACAGAAGAACACGCTGACAGAAAGCAGACTGAATGTTGGCTCGCATCCCTCCCCACCTGCCTCACTCCCCCACCTTCGCAGCACTGCTCTATTCTAGGTCAGTTTTCTGATGATAGACAGTGACAGAGCCGAGCAGAGCTTCACGGTTCCTGCCTGTCTTCCGGCTGAGCGTCTGGTGTGTGTTTGATGTAGTCCAGGCTCACGGGCCGGCCCCCTCTCTGACTGTTGTTGGCCCATGACACCAAAACTCAGACAGAGCTGAAATCTGGAGGGCAGGAAGGAAGGAAGCACACTTCCAAGACTGTCAACTCAGAAAGAAAAACAACAGCCAGTCATCACTCAGTCACTGCTTACACATTGTGACACAATTCAAGGGTTTTTGCCAGGTTGTTGTTATTGGAACAAGCCGAATGGAAACAAATGTGAGGTATTAGACATGTTCAAAAAGGGAACTAGTTCTACTTATTCAACGAAAAGTGTTCTGAACTTTATTGCATGGCTCTGAGAACACTGATCCAGACAGAAACATGAAATGGGGTGCAAATAATCATAGAAAATGAATCCTAGACCTTTCGATTTGTTCCACTAGCAGGTCAAGTGTTTTACTTATCCTGCAATTTAAGATGTTATAATTAGGGCTGTCAGTCGATTAAAATAGTTAATCGCGTACCTTAGAGGAATATTTTTCAAGTTTTTAATACTCTTATCAACATATGAGTGGACAAATATGCTTTATGCAAATGTTATTATCATTTGAACAATGACAAATATTCTCATGAATATTAAACACAACAACCTCTGAACATTAAAAATATTCGCCTCAATTCAACCTGGAACCTCTCTCATTCAATAATACAATACAAAGTGTGTGTGTGTGTGTGTGTGTGTGTGTGTGTGTGTGTGTGTGTGTGTGTGTGTGTGTGTGTGTGTGTGTGTGTGTGTGTGTGTGTGTGTGTGTGTGTGTGTGTGTGTGTGTGTGTGTGTGTGTGTGTGTGTGTGTGTGTGTGTGTGTGTGAGATCGTTGGAGCTCTGTGCAGCTCAAGGCATATGCTCGAACGGGAGCTGCCTGGACGCTGCAATCATGTTGCGCGCACTATCCGTGCTGAGTGCAGTAGGGCCTGGCTCATTTCGTGGCATCTGCAGGCAGTGGCAAGTACTTCCGGCATCTGCCACAGAGGCCACTACTCCGTGGCATCTGTGGCAAGTACTTCCGGCATATGCCACAGATGCCACAACTTGCCGAGGCATCTGCCGCTGCTCAACGGGAGTTGCCACAAGGTGCCAGAGTAAGAGAAGGTTTACTGTAGCTGCCACTCGCCTTCCGTGGCAAATGCTGCTATTTAAACCCGTATTTATCGTGTAAAATGTCGCTGTTTAGGCATGACTTTATCGAACTGATCTGTACACAGGACTGATGTGCGATCTCTATTTTTCAAAAAGATTATACATTATCATTTCTATTCAATTTTACTTGGAGCATGGTTTGCTAAAATAAATAAACGTGCTATATTTATGATGAAATATTGGCGAGTGAGGGTTGCAACGCTCTTGGCAATTGTCGCTTCTTGAGGGGAGTTTCCACTGCTTGCTACGATAACCAGGTGTATGACTAGTAAAGACAAATAATTAACAAATACATATCTGACACAGCAACTTGTACACTGGTGTTATTAGACTTGGCTACAGACTTAGGGCAGCTGTAACTGATTGCAGTTGTCACTGCTAGTGAGATGCTAAGGTTTACTTTATAAATTAGGCAAAGGACATTTATATTTGCCCCATGCCTTCAGCAGCAGCAGGCCATTCACTTTGATTTTATCCCGTTATGAAATGTCATCATTTCGACAATAAAGAAATGCTACATAAACGTTATCTTGCACGTTTTTTCGAACCATCTCCGTTTCTAACTTTCTATTCTTTCACACACAGTGACGTCACGAGCTACCCACACGCCATATATATATATATATAAATACGCTATTTTCCTGGAGGTGCTAATATCCTGAAGGTGCTAATATAAACAGCTAGCTAACGTAGCCAGGCAGAGCGCACTAGGTTTTTTTTCTGAACTAACGACCGAAAAAATCGCTGCATGTCTTCGGATTACATCTCTGGACTTGAGGGGTGTGTTCTAGGTCGTTACCAGCGTAAACTAGAGCTGTGTGGGTTGTCGGATTGCCTTTACAGACTGCCTGCAGATGTATGAAAAAACGAACCTTGAAAGTGGCCTTCGTCGATTTTGGCTGCATCTACGTCTAATTTCTGGAAACACCAGGTGAATACCCCACTTGTCACAATAATATTATCATGCCATTGCATATATGTGGTATTTTAGAGTTGACTAGATATTGATTAAGGCAATAGACTATGATATTCTGCTTGCACCTCGCGTGAAATGGCGGATACCGGAAGTACGGTGTCGCACTCGGCCCAATACCCGTATGTGTGTGTGAAAGAATATATTTAAAAAGAGATCTCTCTCTCTCATCTGCGTGCGGGGGCGGGCCTCACAGACATGCTGCTGCGCTGTGCACACAGTTCTGCCGGTAATGAATATTAGGCAGTGATGTACCTGAACGCGTTCAATGAACGATCGTTCATGAACGCGTTCATATTTTGGGCGAACGTGAACTGAACGTACTGTATTTCCGCTAGATGAACGTAATTGAGAACGCGTTCATTCTCAGCACTGTATAACGGCGTTCAAAAGTGCGTTCATTCTCAGCACTGTATTATAACGGCGTTCAAAAGTGTGCCAGATTTCATATGCCTTTCAGCCGAAAACCCAGTTAAAACACACCGTAAACAGGCTTCAAAATAATGCGGAAAACCACCCAATCTGGCAACAGCAAGCTGCCTGTGACGCGTACGCGCCTGTCACCCCTGGCTGTCGCACTAAAATATAAATATACTAAATATATCAGACTCCTCACAACAAACAATGTGGAACCGCGGAACCGGCGAGCATTGAATTAATTAATTAATTAATTAGTATGGACGAAGCCGAGAGCAGCTGCAGCAGCACTCGCTCAGAGTGAGACTCTACGGCAGGGGTGGGCCGGAGGTTCCCCACGCCACGCCACGCCACTCCAGCACTTCAGCACTTCAGAAATTGCAGTACCGATAAGTCCATACACATGCCGCAGTTTCTGCGTGTCTGTGTCTTTAGTTGAAAGCCCAGTGGCGATCTGCTCATCTGTCATACTGATCAGACAGTCAATAACTGTGTTGTTATAATTAGCATCTGGTTAGCTAGCTATGCTAACGAATATAAGAAGCTTTGTCTACAGTCAGTGAGGTAAAGGCACATCTTTATATGATCATTATAGTTCTAAAAAAAATAAGAGAATAAAGTAAACAGGTATAAAATACTATATGACAGTTATTAATAAAGAAGAATACAGTTTGAAAGGGTAGTGATTTGTCAAATATCCATAAATTAAAAGAAAATCTGCTTACAGTTCTGTTTGGGTGTTGAGAGATGTGTCCATAGATCTCCTAATGTTGCTCTCATAGTGCAACAAATCTTCCCAGGGGAGCATGCCCCCCGGACCCCTCTAGAGGAGGTTAGGTCCCCCCCACTTAAACCATGTTCACATGGATAGGAAACTAAATACATTTGCACACATCTTGTGTCCATAAATTATCTTTCTGTTTTGGTGGTCACGCCACACCGTGCACGTGCATGCATACGCGAGTCATGGTGAGATATCTGGATTAAGAGGTTGCTTTTTCTTTGCACAGAATGAAATGAATGGGCTGTGATTTTAGTTTTTTTAAGCAGAGGTCAATAACTTGTACGGCCCTCTGAGGATATTGTAAAAATTGAAATGGCCCATTAACATCGTACAGGAGACAAATAATAGCTCGCAGCAACGTATTGAAAAAAGAACTATGAACTATAAATTAGTTCATTTTTGAAACCATGAACTTTAGTTCAACATTTTGAATTATGAACTATGAACTGAACTAGTTCATTTTAAAATGTGTGAACTGTGAACTGAACTAGTTCATGTAGAAAGTGAACTTTCCCAACACTGATATTAGGATACATTTTGTGAGGAAACTTTTCCACCAATAATTCCAATAAGTATTCACTTCAGGTTTACGAAAGTAACTGTATTTGGATTAGTTGTTTTTCAAATGTAACGCGAGCTGAATACAGTTAGGCTACTTGATTTTTGTATTCTGATTACGTAACGCCGTTACATGTATTCCGTTACAACCTATGGTAACAACCCAACCCTGTGTACAGATCAGTTCGATAAAGTCATGCCTAAACAGCAACATTTTACACGATAAATACGGGTTTAAATAGCAGCATTTGCCACGGAAGGCGAATGGCAGCTACAGTAAACCTTCTCTTACTCTTGCATCTTGTGGCAACTCCCGTTCAGCAGCGGCAGATGCCTCGGCAAGTTGTGGCATCTGTGGCATATTCCGGAAGTACTTGCCACAGATACCACAGAATAGCGGCCTCTGTGGCATATGCCGGAAGTACTTGCCACTGCCTGCAGATGCCACGAAATGCGCTTGCTGTCTCTCGCTGAGCGTGCTGACTTTTCGTACAATGTCCCACTGTCTGGCTACCTGCATAAAGTCAAGTGCTCGGCGCAGTTGTCGGCGAAATGTCGCTCCTCTGTTTTCATTGAAACAGCTCCTTATATCCGTTAGCGCAGCTAGCTAGCACCAGATGCTAACAACAACAATACACCACACGTAAGGTCTCTCTCTCGCTCGCTCGGGCCACACATACACACGCCCTCCCGGTCCTTCCGATGGCCAGTCGGTGCCTGCCGGTGAGCGTGGAAGTGTGGTCTGCCACAAGCGGACAGCAGGAGCGGGGCTGTCAGCATCAGCTTGTAGATGGTATTCTAAACTCGATGCGCTCTGAAACTACGGGGCGGCTGAGGACAAAAAATACACATGCGTTAATCGCGTTAAAATAATTAGTGGCGTTAATTTTTTAACGCGTTATTAATGCGTTAACGTGACAGCCCTAGTTATAATGCAACCATTCATGGTGCCCAGAGGATGAATCCTAGCTTCTTGCATGTCTTCTTGCACCACCATAAGGTTGATGTTTGTGTTTTAATTGTACTTTCACAATGATCACTGCCAGTTTTACTATGAGCAAGTGAGCAACACTTTACATGATCTGGGGAATTATGGAATACTATTATTACAAGAAGTTCTAACAAATTACCACACCCTAGGAGTAATAAAATGTTTAAGTCAATAACAGGAAATTATCATAAAATTATGTTTTAATGCTTGCTAAAGGCTTCAACATCTACATATCTACTTGGAGTCTGTGCAGTCTTAAAGCTCTAAATGAAGCTCCATCTTACTGCTGGCTGTAGCTTCATTTACACCACATCAAAAAGTTATAAATCTTCTCATCAAATACTCCGCAAGAAAGCAACAGGACGTATACAACGTGTGAGCATCCTGCATGGTGCTTGTCTATGCTGTCTGTCTCGTGCCTATATAGCAGTGGTGGAAAAACATAATTAAGTACTAAAGCTACTTAAGTATAGTTCAATGCACCCTAGTTATACAACATTTATAATACAGTTGTAGGTATAGCTATATAAAATCACGGTTTGACATTCAAAAATAAATTATGGGTAAACGATGCACTGTTAAAGATTCCCTGTCAATAAAAAACAATTTGACTATTCAACTTAAAATCATTCATACATTGTAGTTTATCGGTAATAATTATCGAATAACATAACACTGACAGCGGTCATTCAACACTCCTTTCACTACATAATTGCAGTATAAGGTGTTATACCGATATGCTGTGAGCTGGTGGTGGGACAGAAAAAGTGCTGTGTAAATGTAAATATCTTACTTTATGAATAGTAAAACAGTCAAAGTTCACATGAAATGGTAAAAACAGAAATGAAATAACATACATGTCTCCGGAGTATTGTGTTTTTTGTAAAATGGCCTTGACAAAAATCATACTGCACACTGAAAGGGACATACAAATACACCGTCAGCATGAACGTTTGTATTCTTAGTGCATTTACCTTTCCCCCTGGGCGCTTCTAAACCTGCTATTTGAAGAGGGTTTGGCTGAAGGTCATGACGTGAGTCACAAAGCAGAGCGAGCTCCAGTTTCCTGCCAGGGGAGTCGGAGAATGTTTCATGCTTCCTTGCTGGGACAGGAAGTGGAGGGGTAAACAGAGGGAATCCCACACGCTGACGAGGAAACTCCACAGTGCCGTCCTACACTCACCCCGCAGGGACTCGTTCTCCCCCCTACACACACACACACACAGCCACACACAAATGGATTCATTGCTACACACTTAAGTCCACATGTGCATGCACAGAGTCCCTCATGTCCTCAGTTAGAGACAATGGGGCATGCAGCGTCTGCCAGAGATAACAATTAAAATCACAGTTGTTCTTTAAAGATGTTCTCCTTGTTTCATTCAGTAACTTCTGCATGCTTCTCAAGCTTTGTTTTAGAAATGCACAGCATGAAGCGTGGTAATGTATGTGTGAGCCTGCTGTGATGGCTTGTGTCTCTTTTGACAAGGAGCATTACTGGGCACAGGGCAAAAATGAAAGCTGCACGTGGAAAAATTCAACCACTCTTATGCACTGAAGATGATCACCCTTGTGATGCAATAACGTGCAACATGCCCTTTCTAAAAATGTCAAAGGAATTAACCTAGTTTGTGAAATGTCAGAGCCATTTCTCACCTTGGCACTGCGCTTTCTCCCCTGTTAGCGTGTGACCCTATTTCTCTTATCAGTGGCAGCCATGCAGGACCTCTGCTCATCTGTTAATGTGTCAGTCATTTGTGCTGCACCTAAATATGTATCTGGGTCTGAGGCTTTGCATTGCTGATGTGTGTGTGGATGTGTTTAAAATGTGTGGTTTCTGTGTTGTTTTGACAAAAGTGTAAAGCCGAGATCTGACTAATGGGAAAGTGATCCGGAGCCTTCTGAATATTTGATGTTAATGTAATAGGAAAATCATAAAAGCTTTTCAGACCTCAATTTATCCGGTCAAAGTCATCGATTTAACCTGTAAATGTATAGACAGCCCCTTCCTGTTCCCTCCCAGCTCTACACAGTGAATGTTATGCCCGTAAATCGCACATCCAAATCACAGTGAGGATTTTTTTCTTCCACAATGTATATTCCAAGGGGCTTAACTATCTCATTTGAATTATTTACTTATGGGTTTGATAGAGAGACTGGGGAGCGACTATTGATCTGAAAGATTTAGAGCCTGTTGGCTAAGCTAAATGGCAGCATTTGATGGTTGGTGGAAATGCTGGGTGGTCTTGTTATCTCGTCTTCATAAATATATGCATAGCACAGTTATATGTAGGCTAAATCAATCTGTTTTCCATTTTATAAAATGTTATTTTACCAAATTTAAGAAAACTGGACTATTCAAACTAACATTTCACGCTGACAAATGTTCATAAAAGAGGTCTCTTGAGCCTTGAGAAATATGTCACAACACATTTTATGATGAATGTTTAATAAGCAGCATGCTCCTGTTTTATGTGTTGTGCAGAAGATCTTGGGCAGCAGATGTAAAGGAGGGTCGCCACTTAAGGCCTGAGGCCAGCGACCTTAATACTGGCTCAGACTGCCACACTTCTGTGATGATGATGATCCAAGGAATGGTGCATCTGGGTCAATGAGTGCCTGCCAAGGCTGCGCAGAGGGGGGGGGCAGAGTACAGGGATCAATACATAATATCTTACAAATTGAATTCGACCTGGATCGACCCAGAGGGCGTGTGTGACCGGCTGAGAACCGCGGACGAGTGCACAGTAAATCCTACTGATCAGTACGGAGGGCACAGAGGAGGGGGTGGCAGGAGGGTGGGCTGTCCTCTCACAGGGGCGTCTGCTCTGGTGAAGGAGGCGTGAAGAGTTGGGTTTAGAGGGCTGATGGAGAGGAGAGAATATAGAGCAGGAGGGGGGGTGGGGAGTGGGGAAGACATAGAGGTTTATCACCTCCAGTCAGGGGGTCACTCACTTCTCGCTGTCATTATCTTCAAGAGGCTTCACCCCCAATCTGTCTCTTTAATGGCAGGCATGTTTGGACACAGTCAATTTTATAGTCTCATCTGGGCTCTTCAAATGTGTATTTATGAGTCTGTGTGGGTTGATGCATCTGTGTTAAGATACAATAGAGAAATCTTGTGTTTCAAACATGGCTTTAAAGCATACTCTTTTTGGTGGAGAGCTAGATGGGAAGATTTCTACCAACCTAATGTCTGTATGTTATCTCTTGTAAATAAGTAATGAGCTCATTATTTAATTCATGTTTATTCAAGTTATACAAAACATTTTTTTTATGGTGTCATGTAACTACTTCTTCGCAATGAGTAATTACCGGTAAGCCTGCAGGAAATGAGTGGTTCCCGCAAACTTATAGTCTAGTTAGTACAACACCTCTGACTTTCTGAAATATTATCAAAAGTGTTTTTCAAAGGCACAACCAGCTTATGTTTGACACTATTATTCGGCAGTTACACTATAAGTTTCAACAACAAAAACAAGTTTGGGGCGCACTGTCCTCCTCTCTCATTTTTGTAAACCAAGGTGGTTCACCCAGGGCGAAGCTCGGCCATTGCACCCCGGCACTCAGTCGGTTCTCAGAAGAAACTAAAGTGAAACTCAGAGCCATAAAAGATAATCCACCTACAGTGTCACAAACATTGTGTGACAAAGACCAATTGAAAAATAATCTGTGCAGCGGAAAAGCTCTCAGTCAATTCTTACCCAGAAGGCCCTTTGGTATGGCCGAGCTCCAGTGACACGGGGCCGATGTGTGGGTGTCGTTTACATGGAGGCTCTGCCACGACCGGCCTGCTGAGGTTGAGGGCACATTTATTTGAATCTGTCTAATTGACATGTTGGGATCGATGGGGGAACAGAAAGCCTCTCTACTGGATCCGCCAATATAGAGCCCGTCCCCTGGGCCCCGACACGATGGGGCCCGCCACCATATCAGTCACAACCAGCACTGAACTAAAAGACACCTCACCCCCTCCTCAACCTCACTTAAACACACACAGACTTGGAAACAGGCCGCTCCAGACACACATACACATAGACAATCAAACACACAATCCCTATTGATCACGGCCCCCCTGTTGTACCAGAGGCCCCTCACTGTTTTAGGGGAGGGGGAGGGAGTGCAGCCTAGCAGGAGGGTCCTGGATGATCCACTGATCCCACCGTGGACAATTGGATCACACTCAGTGGTATCTACTGGAGGGCTGCTGATGTGTCACTCACAGCTCCATTGTTAATGACAACCCCAACACACACTACATCATCAATGGAGAAGGAAAGAATTACATTACTACTGTTTTTATGGATAAAATAAATAAGGTTATCATTATTGATACTATTCTATATTATTATTAGTGTTGTTATTGTTGTTGTTATTATTATTATTATAATTATTGGTATTAGTCTTAGTAGTAGTAGAAGAAAAAATACTATTATTATTAATATTTTAGTAATATTTATAACATAACAATTAATACAAAATTGCCAATACTAATACTACTACTACTACTACTACTACTACTACTACTACTACTACTACTACTACTACTACTACTACTACTACTACTACTGATAATAATAATCATAATAATAATAACAACAATAATAATAATTACACTTTTCATTTGTTGTGCACTCACACTTTAGATGAGTTAAAAGGATCAGAGGGAACAACAAAATGTCACAAATGACATTCTAATAGCCTCAGACAAGGGACTTGTCTCTATTCTTGTTTTGCTCGATCTCAGTGCTGCATTTGATACTATCGACCATGATATCCTATTGCAAAGACTAGAGCACTTAGTTGGCATACAGGGAACTGCTTTAGGCTGGTTTAGGTCCTATCTATCTGAACGCTCTCAGTTTATACGTGTCAACGATGAATCTTCCACGCAAACCAAAGTTAGCCATGGAGTGCCACAGGGCTCAGTGCTCGGACCTATTTTGTTCACATTATATATGCTTCCGTTAGGCAATATTATAAGGAATCATTCTGTAAACTTTCATTGTTATGCGGATGATAACATATATTTATCAATCAAGCCTGATGAAATTAATCATCTAAATAAAATTCAAGACTGCCTTAAGGACTTAAAAACGTGGATGACCTTAAACTTTTTGATGTTAAACTTAGTTGGCATACAGGGAACTGCTTTAGGCTGGTTTAGGTCCTATCTATCTGAACGCTCTCAGTTTATACGTGTCAACGATGAATCTTCCACGCAAACCAAAGTTAGCCATGGAGTGCCACAGGGCTCAGTGCTCGGACCTATTTTGTTCACATTATATATGCTTCTGTTAGGCAATATTATAAGGAATCATTCTGTAAACTTTCATTGTTATGCGGATGATACTCAACTATATTTATCAATCAAGCCTGATGAAATTAATCATCTAAATAAAATTCAAGACTGCCTTAAGGACTTAAAAACGTGGATGACCTTAAACTTTTTGATGTTAAACACGACCAAAACTGAAGTTATTGTACTTGGCCCGAAGAATCTACGAAACAAATTATCTAAAGATATACTAACTATGGATGGCATTAATTTGGCCTCCAGTGAGACTGTAAGGAATCTTGGTGTTATATTTGATCAGGATTTATCCTTTAACGCCCACATAAAATCAATTTCAAGGACCGCCTACTTCCATCTACGTAACATTGCAAAAATCAGGCATATCTTGCCTCAAAACGATGCAGAGAAACTAGTCCATGCATTTGTTACTTCTAGGCTGGATTATTGTAACTCTTTATTATCAGGGAGTACCAAGAAGTCAGTCAAGTCGCTTCAGCTGATTCAAAATGCTGTGGCTCGTGTACTAACCAGAGTTAGGAAAGGGGACCACATTACCCCTGTTATGGCTGCCTTACACTGGCTCCCTATAGAACACAGGATAGAATTTTAAATTCTTCTTCTCGCCTACAAAGCCCTTAATGGGCAGGCGCCATCTTACCTTAAAGAACTCATTATACCCTAATGTCCTACTAGGGCATTGCGTTCCAAGAATGCAGAGTTGTTGGTTGTTCCTAGAATCTCTAAAAGTACAATGGGAGCCAGAGCCTTTTCTTATCAAGCTCCACATTTGTGGAATCAGCTTCCAGTTTGTGTTGGGGCGGCAGACACCCTATCCGTTTTTAAGAGTGCGCTTAAGACCTTCCTTTTTGATAAAGCTTATAGTTAGGGCTGATTAGATTCAGCCCCTAGTTTTGCTGATATAGGCTTAGTTTGTCGGGGGACATCTTACTTCTTCCTTCTCTCTGTCTATACCTGTGTACTCTCATGTTCCGATTAACCCAGCTTCCCCAAATGTCTTTCTTTTTGGTGTCTATATACGCCGGGATCCGGAGTCATGGATGATCCTGCGGTCCTGTGTCCTGGATCGCGAGCCCTGGATCGCGAGTCGTGGCTGTGGTCCTGGATCATCGGTCCTGGATGGATATCCTCGTGGATTCATCTTCCTATTATACACACATGCATTTCCAAACATTTGGACTACCTATGTTGCAAATGTATTATCTTTTCAATGTACACACGGCATCTATTGCAGTCTGTCCGTCCTGGGAGAGGGATCCCTCCTCTGCTGCTCTCCCTGAGGTTTCTCCCATTTTTCCCTTTAAACTGGGTTTTCTTCGGAAGTTTTTCCTTGTACGATGTGAGGGTCTAAGGACAGAGGGTGTCGTATTGTCATACTGATATTCTGTACACACTGTGAAGACCACTGAGACAAATGTAACATTTGTGATATTGGGCTATATAAATAAACATTGATTGATTGATTGATTGATTGATTGATTGATTGATTGATTGATTGATTGATTGATTGATTGACAACACACTGAAAATACTATATAACGCAACATTATTCACAAGACAACTCAAAGGTTAAGGTAAAACATTTTTAAATATCTGACATGAACTTTTATGACCCTTGCCTTGATTGTTGACATTAATCATATTTGTCTACTACACTTCTCTTATAACATACGTCATATTTCCTGTATGGGGAAGAAACATGGCCCCTGACAGTAATCTGGGCATTTATTACATTTCCTCCAAAGCGTGTTCTGTCAAAGGAAATGAGCAGTACGTAATCATATTTTGTAGGTGATATGGTATGGCTGATAAACTAAATTCGACAATTGAATATAGACAACAGGACTCGTCTTTGAAGAGTTGTATTTATTTATTTGTGTAACCATTTAGTTTTATTTCGTACATTCCCACATTTAGAAACGGTGCAGGAGGTTTTCATCTGGGTAAAGGTAATTGTAACTGTATTTATCATGTTCTGACTTCAAATAGTCACATTTAAAATACTGGAAACTACTTAGACTATGTAAGAATTAACAGAAACTTCTTAGCACAATTACCTCAATGGGGCTGGTCCTTATTTTGTGTTTACGTTACTGACCCCATCAGTCAAATATATACATATGCACATACTCTTACATTAAATGTTCCAAATGTACACAGTACTGTCTCTTGACTCCAATTGATCAACCAGATTGAGTCAAATTGTTCCAACAAAAGCACAATTTGGCCACGCAACTGCTGACACCCCATAATCCTACTTACTGCCACGGACACAGATGTTTCAACGTATGGCTCTTCCGAGAGCTTTACCATCATAAATCATAACCACTGACATACATGGAATAACAATCCCGCTTTCCCATCAGCGTGTGTATGTGTGTGTGGGTGTGTGAAGGGGGGTTCAAAAGAGGCTAATGATTGTAAGACCATTTCGGAGGAGCTTAAAACCCACGAGGCACCAGCACCTGTCCCGCGCCCTTCAGAGTATTGTAGGGAAACACGGATGATGATGGGGGGCTTGAGAAAGGGGGAGCAAATCCGTCTGGATAATTATAGGGGCCAAAAAAATCTGATGTTTGTCTGTCGGTGTGTGTGTGTGTGTGTGTGTGTGTGTGTGTGTGTGTGTGTGTGTGTGTGTGTGTGTGTGTGTGTGTGTGTGTGTGTGTGTGTGTGTGTGTGTGTGTGTGTGTGTGTGTGTGTGTGTGTGTGTGTGTGTGTGTGTGTGTGTGTAACCAGTGCCAAGCCCCCCATCATACAAACCACACGGGGTCAAAGTGGGTGGAGGTGGGCTTAGGGTTTGTCCCAACCCTCCCCAATCTGCATGCATACACACCTCCTCTTAAGCCCCCTATGCTTATGCACGTGCCTCATTCACTAAGCACCCCCCCTGCCAACACACACAGATGCACACTTGTATCCCCTCCCCTACCCCCATTTAAAAGAGGTTTGTTGTCTATGGATTTAGCCTTGAGGGCCAAATGAAATCTGACCCCCTTTCTTTAAACCTTAATTCTAATATACAGCAGTAGCATTAAGAAGCAACAGCTAATTACAAAGGATAAGGCCGTGGCTGCTAATGAGCGGGGTTCTGTTGTGGAGATAAATCTGTATGGATGCCGAGATTTTAATTAGGCAGCAGGGGGGTGAAAGGAGAGGGAAAGATGAGCCAGGCCATGAGGGAGTTATTTTCTTGGCCCAGGACACTTTACTCTTTGACTGACAACCAATCACCTACTTGAGTAATGGGTGAAAAGTCCCTGTTTTGTAGACTTTCTTTATATTTTTCATTTATGGTACTTCTAGCATAAGTGTTCACTCTAAATGGGTCACCAGAAAGACTACTGGAAGAAAATAATATTCAGTCATGGGTAAAAGCTACTTTCTAGGTAATACTAAATAATTTGGAAAGCTTTCCTGCAGAGACTGTTAAAGAAATGAGTTAACTGCTTCAGCCCTGAAGGCATCGAGGGCTTTGACATATTATATTTGAGCCATGACCTAAAAATTTGACAGCCTGAGATGCGTGCTTCTGGCATTTCTTCTTTGCTTTGTCCCTAATGCATGCATGCATGCTCGCCCGCAGTCCTCCTCCATTTCCCAGTTTGCACCATCTTCAACACCCTTCCAGCTGGTGGTGATAATTGCTTTGTTTCGTCGTGTTTTTTGCTGCACCATCTATATTTTCACAAAATGATCAGATTGCTCCCATTCTCTCCTTCTCAAAAATGTGTTGCAGCCATATTGCTTATTTGGCTTTAACACTATGCATTTTCATCAGTCACACTTTTGATAATATGCTATAGTATTGTTTATGCTATCAGTGCTTCTTTCAAATGACTGTCCTTGAAAGTGGTGAACATATGGGGATTTTTCAGTGCAATGATTATCTTGAAAAGGACAAAACTAGCAAAATACTTATCGGATCCCTGGTCAATTTTCTGTAAGCACTCAAAACTTCCCTGTATCTATGTTTGCTCTGCGTGTGTTGTGCTCTGCAGCTGCTGCCTTTTAGAAGTAGCGTACTAGAAATGACGTCAAGACAGTGAGAAAGGCGAGTCTCTCTATCTCGCTCACTGGGGTTTCAGTTTGTTACCATGGCAGCAGCTGCCACTTCCTGCCAGAGTGGGTCTTCCTGTGTTCATTCATTTTTGTGTGCGCGCTCCAGAGGAGTTACGAAGCGCTGTGTTTACATTACCATATATGGGGTTTTATGAACAATGGTCACAGGGCTTCCCCCAAAATCAAATAAACACCATTAACAGTATCCACACACAGTCGGTACACAGACTCTGCACACACAGGCACACACAGGCAAACACACGCACACACACACACACACACACACACACACACACACACACACACACACACACACACACACACACACACACACACACACACACACACACACACACACACACACACACCTTATCAGGCATTTGTAACTTCCCTCGTTTGCACACAATTATCTCCACTTACAGTTAAATGGAATGTAAATGGCTATGCTACTTGACATGGGATTTCAAGGGACTGTGGAACAAAGGATAAAGCATACAGCAGGTTAGGTTGGAGCCTGTTATTTGATCCAAATGTTAATTATGCCGAGGCTTTTATACACTGCACTTTACAGCATGAGAGCTGTCTGTTTTTCCGTTGCTAACAAGATAGTGTACAACAAACAACCATTATCCGAGCCATTTTGCTGTGCCTCTTGCACTTGAGTCTGTCTCTCTTTTGGAGGTTTGAAATTCACATTTTTTCTCAGTGGAAACTATACTAACCCACGCACACAATGGGTGTTTCCTCGCTTCATGCTCAACAGGAAATATGGGGAAGACTAAGAAGCCCCAAGTCAGACAAGAAAGACAGAAATGCCTGTTGAAAAGTATTGTTTTGTGTTTAGGAACTGGGATTTGGCTCCTTCAAAAGTATCTCTGTCTGTATCTAAACAATGACTACTGTCCTACATACTTTGCGCTGATTAGCAGGATCCCTGCCCTGCCTGGCGTCTCGGAGGGAGGGGCGGACAACCTCACGTACAGCTCGACTCCCAGCTGGAGAAAGGCAAACTAATTTACATTCAGCGCACGAAGCTACATGCACTCTGTCTGTATCCATGACCTCAGCTGTTTCAGCACACTGTAAAGCCATTCCATAACTCACAGCACCACATTCATTTATGGGAGGCCAAAGGTGAATGGATGGAAGGATAGCTGAATAAGTAGGGCGAAAAGGAATGGAGGAGGTGAGAAGGGAGGACGATGCGAAAAATGTACATTTATCTTGTTTCATACAATCTCTCTCTCCCTACTGCCCTCACACCCTTTCCACTCTGGCTGCCATGAATACCTGTTGGAGGGCGTCCAAAACCACCGGCCTGCTCTTTTCATCGAGTGCTTAGCAGAAGGAATCACATCTTTTGTAAAAGAAGCATGGTCAGCAACGTGCAGCAACACTACACCTCTCACAATTAGCTCAGACACAGGCCTAATTAGGCAACAAGCCTGAGCATCTACTGGAGGTGAGGCTGCATTCACACCAAACCAGTAGTTGCGGCGATAAGTGCAGGGTTATGCAGGGTAGTGGGAGTATCACTTAAATGACGCATTTGTATAAGCTATACAGATTGTAGCAAGAGTAGAACTACAAACCAGAAATCCCCACATTCAATTAATGTCTTTTAGTCCCCCATGAAAGGGTTAAACAATTTTGGAAAGGGTCATCATGGCAGCTTTTAGGAACACAGTTGTCTTTCCATGGGTGTCTGTTCTGATTCCCAGTTTTGTGATTTTCTAATGCAGCATGAAGTGTGTTTCTCAATGTCGAGGACGCTTCCTTGATAGGACATGTCTTCCGAGTCAGGTCCTTCAGAAGCGAGGCAAGAATCCTTCCTAGCCTCGGAAAACGAACAATGGTGGAACAGGCTAACAGGTGGGCAGGTGTGCGTCATATGCGAGGCCCCGCCTTAAATGGAGCGTGATTTACGCCAAAGATTTTGGAAATTGGTCCGTGCGCAAAGCATTTAAGACCGCGGAGGATACATATGTGCAGCCTCGAAAATTCCTGCAACGAAGGATCCAAGGATCCTGGACATTGGAACATTCCTTTGGCGGGACTCGATAAAGTAGCATCCTCTGGAGGAGCCTTCCTCGACATTGAGAAACCCCCCCCTGTATTTTTTCTCCTAAATCAAATCAAATCAAATCAAATTTTATTTCTATAGCACATTTAAAAACGATTTTCGGTCGAGCCAAAGTGCTGCACATGCAGATAATAAATAACACATTACTACCGATGTAAACAGAAGACAATAAATTACAACAGCAAATATAAAAAAATCAAACACAGGGAAGTGTCATGAGTCGTGCTCTGCTATGATTAGAAAGCCAGGGTGAAGAAGTGAGTTTTTAGTTTTGATTTAAAAACCCCTAGGGTCTGGGCCGACCTCACATGGAGGGGCAGAGTGTTTCAGAGCCTAGGGCCAGCCGCCGCGAAGGCTCGGTGCCCTCTGGTTTTTAGCCTGGTTTTAGGCACTACCAGTAGCAGCTGGTCAGCAGACCTTAACGCTCTGGCTGGGGTGTAGCGCTGGAGGAGTTCAGCTATATAGGCCGGAGCCAGCCCATTTAGTGCTTTAAAAACAAATAAAATAGATTTTAAAATCAATTCGGAACCGAATTGGAAGCCAGTGCAATGAGGCCAGAATTGGGGTGATGTGGTCACGCTTTTTGTGGCCAGTGAGGAGACGTGCCGCTGCGTTCTGCACTAGCTGCAGGCGTTTAATTGAGTCCTGGTCCATACCCACGTATAGAGCGTTACAATAATCGAGTCTCGAGGTCACAAAGGCGTTGATAACTCTCTCCATGTCTTTGAAAGATAAAAAAGACTTGGTTTTGGCCAAGCATCCCCTGCGGCTACAGCTTTAGCATATTACCCACATTCAAATGAATCAGAGGACTGGCCTTTTACGAAGCTTCCACACGGCGGCGTGCGTTGAAGCTTGCCGGTGAGCACTAACGAACTAACAAAACAATAATTCAATAACGTGCTTTAACCACTAGAAAAAAAATACGTGTTGCAGGCACGAAACACACTACCAATAGAAATACATTGCTTTTAAAATCGTTCTGTGTGACACGAAAAAAAAAGGGGAAAATCATGTTGGTGAACACGAATCAATAGATTAAATGTCGTGACTATAACACGAAATGCCGTGAGACTGGGTTGCATATGTATAGAGACTCCAAACTGTGCCTCGTTAAAGATGAGAACAGGTTTGCATTCCGTTAATGTTGGACTGTCCAGGCCAGCTTGGCATCAACAGATCCAGTTTGCTATATGCTGCCATAACAGTCTGTACTTTGTAAATACATTTTGACAGGGTTGTAATGTCAGAACTCTTCAGTGCAATCGATCATGTGCCACAGAGGCTGAAAAAGTGAAGATTAACAGGAAAAAACACTTTGTATTGTATTCCTTCAATGGCAAAAACTATTTTCTGCAGTTGTAAATCATACCACATGCCAATTTGTAAATATTGTGAACTTTGAAAATTGTAGATATGTAAATCAGGAGAGTATATTCATACAATAGACACGAAGAGAGAGCAAGAGGAACTACCATGAGGTGAAGGAAGCTCAGCCAATTTCACCCCCACAGCTGCAAAAGGTCACTGGAGCAACTGCTGAAAGGTACCTGATCTTCTACTCAGAGGAAAAAGAGTGTGTGAGAGAGAGGGGAGAGGTGGAGGTCGGACACCGTCAAAAAGGGCATTTCACAAATAACAGATGCCAGAAACCTCCCAAGTGCTAAATCTGTGAGTAACAGCAACATCAAAGTGCAGAGGCCAGAGCAGAAAGTATGAGAGCACCCCATAAAACGATACAATAGTGAACTACAATTATAAAGAGTAAAAAGACCACTGTTCGTAGTCTGATATTTTATTTTATCCCAAAATGTGTGGGAGACAAAAATGTAATTTCTATTACATTGAAATAAAAACCCACATGCTTAAAATGTGGCTAAAAAATCTTATGGCCATATACTGTTCTGAAGCTTTTCATCATATCTCTCTCCAACAAGGCCAGCAGTGCATTAACTGGTTCCTCACATATTCACATTTCCCAACTTTGCTGTGTTCATGAGTTTCAACATGGATGCCATTGTCCAAGGAATAAGGTATTTCAGAGTTGTGGGTTAGACTTGTTGGGGCATTCTCATGAGGAAATAGTTTTCCTGATTTTTCCATCGCCACATGACTGCAGGACAAATGTCTTATCATGCAATGTTATCAACAGTGAAATATGTGCACCAGTGGCTCAGAGCTGCTCGAAAATGTAATGGGATATTCCTCGGCACATGTTACATCCTTCCTTCAAGTTATATTTCACACAGGCTCCGCCCTCTACTGGACTCTATGGGTACTACTCTCTATCATGCTGTGCGTGCTTTCACCTACTGAGTTTACGTAAACGTAGCCGGCCAATCGGGGCGAGCCTACCTGAATGCGCGCGCAGGCCAACAATATATAAAGGCGGCTACACCCGCAGAGCAGGGTTTCCGCTAGGATTTTTTCTCGCCGGTCAAATGTCCGGGCAGAATTTATTTTACCGGACTAATTTGAAACTTACCGGTCATATTTCAATAATAATAATAGTTGTGTCGCAGAGTTTCCGTTAGCAGGTAATTACCGGACTATGAGCAGATATGCTTCAGTTTAAAACTCAGTTCACGGGCTCATTTTTATATTGCTTCAGTTTATAATCGTAACAGATCGAAAAATTCAGATTCATTTTTCAATAAATGATTCCACAAACAACAAACAACATAATTATTACATTCAAACAAACTACTTGTAGTAGATAACGTACATTATTCAGAAGTTTACATCAACTTTGAATAATAACACGGGAGAAATGGAGCCTCTCTTTTCCCCTCTCCCTCCCTCTCTCTCCTGACAGCACGTCAGTTTCTCATGCAGCTCGCTAAACAGAGGGCGGGGCTTCAGATGATCCTGCAGAGCTGCGTGTCTCGGTCAGACTCAGCAGCTGATCTGATCTCTCTCTCGCTCCGGTTACACTTCACTCGCGTTTATGTCCATATCGATCAGATCCAGCTCTCCTGATCGGCCTTTATAGAGAGCACCGATCAAACTATTAAGAGTGAATATCGGCCGATAATGACCGGCGGCCGATCGATCGGAGCCTCCCTAATTATTACCAGACATTTTGACCGTCAGGTTTTGAATTTACCGGTTTTTTATAAATGTTACCAGCTAAAAACCGGTAATTACCGGCTAACGGAAACCCTGCCGCAGAGCCCACTATCCTTTTTCTCTTCAGACGAACTGACAACCGAATATTTAAACGAACGAAGATTAGAAGGAAAAATGGACTCACCATTACTGGAAGCTCGGCCATGCACCTGCCCTGGTTTGATCGCGGGCGCCGGTCTCCACCACCTCTGCTTAGAGTGTTTGGGGGACCAGGTCAGGATATGGCCGAGGCGGTGCCATTCACGTCGCCATTCCAGCGGGGCGGATGGCTCCGTATGCCGTTGTCGGGCACTTCCGGGTCCGGTCCATGGAGGTCCACCGCCCTAGGTGATGACCATCGCGCAGCTGCTCCCAGCGGGCAGCAGGCTGGGCAGCTCTTCCACGCTACCGTGTGACAAGGCAACTGCAAATAAACACGGGTGTGTTGGGCACATAGACTACTGTATGGACGTAGTGTCCGTGACGTCAGCCATATGATTCTGCAGAGTTGCCGTGAAGCCCTTAGTAGGCGGAGTCGGCCACTAACGGCTCGACTGTGACGTCAGAGTCTAATCCCGCCTGCTCCAAATAAGGGCAAAGAGGCGGAGCCGAGGCGGGACCTGCTGCCTCCGAACTGGAAGTAAACAAAGCTAGCTCAGGCTAAGAAGCTAAGCTAACATGAAATACATGCATACCAAGTGTTACTGCTAACAGTGTAGTTCCCCTATATAAACGTTACATTCATAATCAAATGAGACAATCTGCAAGAGAATTAGCTATATTTTGTTATTCTTAATGCTTGTCAATCACACGTTGAGAAAAGACGGACTCCACCGCCCGGACCTAACGGAGCCGCAGTGGGCTAGCTCCGGGACGCCGGCTGGAGCTAGCCCCCTGCGGCTCCGTTAGCTCCGGCGGCCACCACTGGGATAATTGGGTCCCCTATTAACATTTGCTCCCGTTTAGCATTATGGGCGTCATAGCCATAGACTATAAAAGTCTTACCCAAGGCTGAATCATAAACTAAAATGTATATGTATGTATAAAGGGTTACGTCCTTAGCTGGCTAATAAGTAACAAGCTAAACTACCAAGCACACAAACACCTGCGAACGGGGTTAACATGTATAATTGTAGACTTCTTGGAAGTTCTGTTAGTACATTCAAGCGCACAGCACGACATTTTAATTGTCTGGTATTTGTAACAATATTCCCTAAAAGGCACAATCACCACGAACACGGCTAAAGCTAAAGGGTCAAGTACAGTACTATGACTAGTAACTAACGTTGTAGCCTCTATGGTTGTAGCCTAGCAGAGTGGACAAGTTGCTGTTAGCTGACAGTGAGGCATGTACGTGTCCATCAACGTGACCACGCCCTAATTTATGCAAACACTTTAAGACCTAATATAAATAAAAGGATCGTGTTAGAAAACAATTCACTCACAGATTCATAATCATGAAGGTGGAATCTAACTATATCGATAATAATATTTATTGCATCCATGGGTAGAAAGAAACTTTTTTTTTTCTGCTGTAAAGTTGGGCATTTTAACATGGGGGTCTATGGAAATTGCTCCTTTCTGCAGCCAGCCCTAGCGGCCCATGTATGAACTGCAGTGTGTGGCACTTGCGTATTGGCTTCCCGGCTGTTCCCCAGAGTTTGCCGCTTGGTTGGGCATCTCGCTCATTGCTGGAGATGCCCCAACCTCACCAGATCAGAGCGATTATTTGTAGCTTGATCGTGGCCGCCGCCGTTGTCTGCCGTGTGATATCCCGGTGAGGGATCACGCCGCATGTCACTTTCCAAAAGGACCGTGTTGTTGATCTCCCGGGCCGGGAGCCCCCGTGTTTACGGAAGGGCTCTTTGGATCGATCTCCTTGGTTACGTGGGTGAGGAGTAGTGGCAGCGTGGCTGCTTCTCGCTCATCCCCAGAGGAACACTGTCCCACACTCCCCGCAACCTCTGTAAACTCCAGTATAGGAGCCAGCAGGTGGGCGCGTGCACGTGAGTGGAATAAACCGAAGTGCTGTCAAAACACTGTGCGGGTTCAAGAGAGAGTGATGTGTGTGTGAGAAACGCATTCAGTGAACACGATTGCATTTATCCCAGAGTAAGAGTCATCTCTCTCCACATTTCCACTTTTCACCATAATGTCCGTTTCAAAGAGACGGCATTACGACAGAGCCGCGGCCCCACGGGAGCGTGCCGCGGTGCGTTCAAGGACCTCAGTAGAAAATCGGCCCTTTTCTGTGTCAGCCCCCATGCCAAAACTCCCTTCTTATGGAAAGGTTTGGCAGCAGAGTAGGCCACCAGAGAATACTACAGCTTCTTAGCTTTGGCTCCACAGCTGCTGGCATGTCCCCTGAACACAGTTTTGTGGGGAATGGAAGCCCCACAAAAGCTGTGTACTGACAGACTAGAGGGGCAGGACACTGAGACTGGGTTACTCACTCAAGCTTTGCAGCGTCCCTCCTCCATTCAGGGGAAATAGAGATCCCATCCTGGGAGGAGATAGGTTTCCTTTCAACAGGAAGTCGAAAAGAGGCCCTGTTGCATGAACGGTGGGTTACGTATTGTAACCCTAGACCTAGGTGTGTGTGTGTGTGTGTGTGTGTGTGTGTGTGTGTGTGTGTGTGTGTGTGTGTGTGTGTGTGTGTGTGTGTGTGTGTGTGTGTGTGTGTGTGTGTGTGTGTGTGTGTGTGTGTGTGTGTGTGTGTGTGTGTGTGTGTGTGTGTGTGTGTGTGTGTGTGTGTGTGTGTGTGTGTGTGTGTGTGTGTGTGTGTGAGTGAAAAAAATGCATTTAGTAAAGACTATGGCATTTATCCCAGAGTAAGAGTCATCTCTCTCCACAATTCCACATTTTCCCATAATGTCTCGTTGAGATCGGCAAGGCCGTTTCATACGATATTAATTGGACACCCATTATGAGGCGCGGCCCCCGTGAGAAGAAGAACAGTGGGTTACGTAGTGTAACTCTAGGTCTAGAGTGATATGTGTAAAATGCATTCAGTAAAAACGAGTGCATTTATCGCAGAGTAACCCCTAGTTTCCTCTGGGTCCGTCTGCGGCGCGTTACGGCTGCACCGCGGTTTTGGTCCGGCCTCCTCCGGCGTCATACCCTACCGGGAGCGTTTCAGAAGCATTACGGAAGCGGAGCGTCGTGCATGCCGGCTCGCAGTTCTTGTTGATTTGGGCATATTTCCTGGACATTTGCACTTCTACAAGAAAGTAAGTAGGCTACGTAGTTAAATGGTTTATTTTTGTGTCTGTTTAAATCGTGTTTATTGTTGTTATTTCTGTAGTGGACATTTCTTATCTTACCTTATATGCTAAAACCAAATGCTTCTCCTAGCATTGTCTAACACAACTATATATTTCCTGATATGTGCTGTTTTCTCTGCATACTCTAATGAGGGTTTTTATTCCCAAGTGCTTCAAAGCCACAGAGCTGATTTGGCAGACTATGTTGAGACTACTCCTCTTCACACAAAGTCACACAAGAACTTCCATATTCTGAGAACTGTTATACTATCTACAGCTCAAGGACAGGTGTCTAATGGCGCGTTTCCACTGCAGCGGGTAGCTCGCTTTAAGCGTGCCGAGCCGTGCGGGGCCCGTTTTTGGTTGCGTTTCCACTTGGCCTAGTTTTGGCCCGGGGCTACTTTTTCACCTTTTTTCTGGCCCGACTAAATCGTGGTTCTAGGGCCAGGAACAACCAGGCTGAGTCGGGCTGAGTATGCTAAACTAGAGAGAGGATCGCTGGCAAGGGGGCTACAACTACAACAAGATGAACATATTTAACCGTGATTTAATTATAATACACGTTTCAAAATGATGCCGAAGTAACAACATACTGATACCGGTTAGTAAAAACCATGAATTAATGCTTTGACAAGTCTGCAGACAGACGGCAGGCGAACAACCCTTTTAAAATGCGTGTTTTCTAAATGTAGCTTGGCTAAGCTAACGTTGTATATGCTCCGACCGTCCACACTCACAGCAACGGCCTATACAGACATAAATAAAGCAGCGACTGTATTCACCATGACACAGGCAGTCTGTGGTTTGTACTTGTTTAACTTTTGTCTAGTTTCTGAACAGATATGAAGAGCTGTGAGCTCTGAGTGCTAAGAGCTAACGGCTGTGTTGTTTTTTGGGGCGCTCATTGAAGATGACGTCACGGCTCCGCCTACACTGTGTTACTATAGTTACTGCCCCAGTTCCTAAACTGTAATGGAAACGCAGCATTAAAGTGAGCCGGGCATAATAAGGCCTAACCAAACCGAGCGAGGCCGAGCGAGGGCTGCAGTGGAAACGCGCCATAATAACAATATGAGACCATGTGAAAGCAGATTTCTGAGGAAACTCTGTCTGCCCGCCCTTTCTTGTATATAAGCTTTGCTATTTTGTTACTATTGCGCACACTCCTGCAGACTATCCTTGTCACAGTTTGCTTTCTCACTCACCTATTTTCTGCATTAACTTTCCTTAGTCACCTGGTAGTCACACCCTGTCTCTCTCTCACTCTGTTGCACCCATCAGCTCCATTAGTATTTAGGCCCACTTCACTTTCACCTCAGTGCCAGATCGTACTTTGCAGCATGCCAGTCTTTCCCGCATTACCCTTCAGATTGCTCTCCCGGTTTCGACCCTGCCTGTCCCTGACCAGCCTGCCTCGCCTGCTCCCTGACCCGTGCTGTACCTGCGACTCCCGTCCTGCTTTCTCCTGGAACCCTCGCCTGTCCCCGACCAGCCCTTTGCCTACTATCTGCCGTTTTGTCTCCTACCAGCCTATTGCCATCAATAAAGCTGATTCCCGACTATCCCTGGTTTCCCGTGTTCTGCACTTTGGTCCTCAGCTCGATTGTGACAGAACGATCTGGCCAGAAATGGACCAAGCAAACACCGGGTCTCCTAGAGACCGCTTTGAAAGGGTTGAGGATGCCATCCAAAGACAGGAGGTCACGATAGCTACCTTAGCTACCGAGACCCACCAGACAACCTCAACCCAGGGACAAATGCTGGATTACCTTACCTCCCAGATGCAACAGATGGGCGCCACGGTACAACAGCTAACTGCTACCATGGTTGCTACCGCCCCTCCGCCCGCAGCTCCGATGCCCGCTCCAGCCCCGGGCCCGACGGGATACGCTCCGGAGCCTCGTGTGGGAACGCCGGAACGCTACGCTGGTGAGCCGGAGGGATGCAGTCCTTTTCTCACAAACTGTTCCATATTGTTTTCACTGCAGCCCCACACCTTCGCCTCCGAGGCGGCTCGTGTAGCTTTCACCGTTAATCATCTGACGGGAAGAGCCCGGTTATGGGGAACTGCAGAGTGGGAGCAGCAGACGTCAGTCTGCGCCTCTTTTGCTGCATTTTCCGCGGAGATGCGGAAGGTGTTCGGTTCCGTTCGTCTGGGTCCCGACGCTGCCGGGGGTCTGCTGAGTTTGAGCCAGGGTTCCGGCACGGTGGTGGATTACGCTCTTGACTTCCGCACCAGCAGCCGCCGCAGCAGCTGGAACGAGCCGGCGCAGTGTGACGCATTTCTGAGAGGATTAGCGGATTATATGAGAGATGAGCTGGTTTCCTATGATCTCCCTGCTTCCTTGGATGGGTTGATTGAGCTCACCTCTCGGATTGACAGACGAATCCAGACCCGGAGAGGAGAGCAACAGACGCGAGCGGCGGGTCGCTGCTCGCGACAACAACTTCCGGTTTCTGGGAGATTTCGACTTCCGGTTTCGGCGGAGAATTCCCATTCCTACTCTGACTCACGGTACGGGGAGGCCGAGCCCATGCAAGTGGGTCGGACCAGTCTTACCTCTGAGGAGAGGGAGTTACGTCGAAGAGGTAATCTTTGCCTTTACTGTGGTCAGGCTGGACATATGGTTTCCCGTTGTCCGGTAAAAGGCAGAGCTCATCAGTAATGGGGAGTATACTGGTGGGCCAAACCTCTGAGCTGATCCCTTGTGCCATGCTCAACTCCTCCTGACAGGCAAATCTCAGGCTCTGGCTGTTTTTATCGACTCCGGATCAGATGTCAGCATCATTGACGGGGAGCTCGCACTACAGCTGGGCATCCAACAGGTTCGGTTGCTCCAGCCGGTACCGGCTAATGCTTTGGATGGTCACCTACTGGGAACAGTGACACACCAGACGACGCCGGTACATATGCTCATGTCGGGGAACCACCATGAGACAATCCAGTTTCATGTGCTACGGTCCCCCCAAATCCCTCTGATTTTGGGCTATCCGTGGCTCCGCCGCCACAACCCAAACATTGACTGGGCAACTGGGTCTATCTTAGGTTGGAGTTCCTCCTGTCATCAGGTTTGCCTCAAGCAGGCTTCCGCACCTCAACTATCTGTGGATATGAACCTGGTTCCGGATGTTACTGGGGTTCCGGCAGAATATTTGGACTTTAAGGAGGTTTTTAGCAAGGCTAAGGCGACATCTCTCCCACCTCATCGGCCCTATGACTGCACCATTGAGCTACATCCAGGAGCAGTTCCACCCAAGGCCCGGTTGTACTCGCTTTCGGCACCAGAGAGGAAGTCCATGGAGACTTACATCAATGACTCTCTGGCTGCAGGAATTATTCGTCCTTCCACATCACCCGCAGGAGCAGGCTTTTTTTTGTGGCGAAGAAGGACAAGACCCTGAGACCCTGCATTGACTATCAGGGCCTGAACGACGTCACGGTGAAGAATCGTTATCCCTTGCCACTCATCTCGTCAGCATTCGAGTTACTACAGGGGGCTACAATCTTCACTAATCTGGATCTACGAAACGCGTATCACCTGGTACGAATCCGTGAGGGGGACGAATGGAAGACCGCCTTCAACACCTCTTCAGGACATTACGAGTACCTGGTGATGCCATTTGGACTTACCAATGCCCCTGCAGTTTTCCAAGCATTGGTGAACGACGTACTCCGGGACATGTTGGATCGTTATGTTTTTGTTTATCTGGATGACATTTTGATCTTTTCAAGGAACCTCAAGGAACACGTCCATCATGTCCAGACGGTCCTCCAGAGACTTCTGGAGAACTCGCTGTTCGTCAAGACGGAGAAGTGCGAGTTTCACACTTCCTCGGTCGCCTTTCTCGGCTACATCGTGGGTCAAGGAAGTGTGGAGATGGATCCTTCTAAGGTTTCTGCGGTTACTTCGTGGCGGGTCCCTGATTCCCGGAAGGAGCTGCAGCGTTTCCTGGGATTCGCCAACTTTTACAGACGGTTCATCCGTGGCTACAGCACCGTGGCCGCCCCGCTCACCGCCCTGACCTCGTCCAAGGTGACGTTCCGATGGTCCCCTGCAGCCGAGGAGGCTTTTCAGGACCTCAAGGGCCGGTTTACATCGGCTCCTATCCTGCAGGTACCAGATCCTGCTGGTCAGTTGGTGGTGGAGGTGGATGCTTCTGACGTTGGGGTGGGGGCCATCCTGTCGCAACGTTCTGGGGAGAACCAGAGGCTCCATCCCTGTGCTTTCTTTTCGAGGAGATTGAGTCTGGCGGAGAGGAACTATGACGTGGGGAATCGGGAGCTTCTAGCAGTCAAGTTGGCGTTGGAGGAGTGGCGACACTGGCTTGAGGGGACAGAACAACCATTTCAGGTTTGGACCGACCATAAGAACCTGGAATACATCAGGTCGGCCCAAAGACTGAATCCCCGACAAGCCAGGTGGTCGTTATTTTTTACCCGGTTTAATTTTTTCCTCTCCTACCGCCCGGGCTCCCGCAACGTTAAGGCCGACGCTTTGTCCCGGCAGTTCGAGAGGGGGGGAGACAACTGGGGTATTCCGGACACTATTCTCCCTGCTCCTCGGGTGATCGGCGTCCTCACTTGGGAGATTGAGGAGAGGGTTAAGACCGCTTTGGTGGACCAACCCGGTCCGAGTTCTTGTCCTCTCAACCGTTTGTTTGTGCCTCAGGTTTTGAGGGCTGAGGTGCTTCAGTGGGCTCACAGATCCAGACTTTCCTGCCACCCTGGAATTCAACGTACCAAGGGGAGGGTTCTAGAACGGTTCTGGTGGGCCACGCTGGAGGCTGACACTCGGGAGTTTGTGAACACCTGTCCTGTGTGCAATCGGCACAAACCATCTCATCAAGCGCCAGCGGGACTCCTTCATCCATTACCGGTCCCACGTCGCCCTTGGTCACATATTTCATTGGACTTTGTGACTGGTCTACCACCGTCCCACGGACATACTGCCATCTTGACGGTGGTAGATCGGTTTAGTAAGATGGCTCATTTCGTACCCCTGCCTAAGATCCCGTCAGCTAAGGAGACGGCAGAACTGATTCTTATCCACGTTTTTCGCATTCACGGACTGGCGACTGATGTGGTTTCTGACCGGGGGCCCCAGTTCACCTCTGTGTTTTGGAGGGAGTTTTGTGAACTGATCGGGGCGACGGTCAGTCTCACCTCCGGGTTCCACCCACAGGCCAATGGCCAGACCGAACGGAAGAATCAGGAGATGGAGACCACTCTCCGCTGCATGGCTTCCGATCATCCCACAACCTGGTCAAAACAACTCCTGTGGGTGGAGTATGCCCACAACACCCTCATCAGTTCCGCTACTGGTCTTTCCCCTTTTCAGTGTGCATACGGTTTTCAACCCCCATTGTTCTCTGCATTGGAGAAGGAGGTTACCTGCCCGTCTGTCCAGGCTTTCATCAGACGTTGTCGGAGGACTTAGAGGCAGGCTCGAACAACTCTGCTTCAGTCTGCTAACCGGTACGCCACATCAGCGAACCGCCGACGCACCAAGGCACCTGTGTACCAGGTAGGCCAGAGTGTGTGGCTTTCCACTCAGAACATTCCCCTTCGGGTGGAGTCTAAAAAGTTAGCACCCAGGTTTATTGGACCCTTTGAGATTGTCAAGGTCATTAACCCCGCAGCAGTTCGACTGAGTTTGCCCCGGAACATGAAGATCCATCCCACCTTCCACGTTTCCAGGATTAAACCGGTCCGGGAGAGTCCTATGATTCCCGCCGCCCCTCCACCACCACCCCCTAGGATGATCGATGGGGGCCCTACCTACACCCTTCGTCGTCTACTCCGTTCCCGTCGCAGAGGAAGAGGGGTTCAATATTTGGTGGACTGGGAGGGCTATGGTCCCGAGGAAAGGCAGTGGATTCCTGCTCGCCATATCCTCAACCCTCAACTCATCCGAGACTTCCACCTGCGTTACCCGGAGCAGCCTTCTAGGACCCACGCTCAACCAGGCGTTAAGCCAGGGGGCATTCGTCCGCTACAGACCAGAGGCTTCGTCGAGGGGGAGGGGGAAGCGTCATCAGTCGAGGAGGACGAGGATTTCCAGGAGGGAGAAACCGAGAGAGCATTCTCAGATGAGTATTAGCCTTTCCCCATACCTCCACCTTCCACCCTTTGTCTGTAGGGTTTTTGTCTATTCTTCTTAGATATATATATATATAGTTTTTCTTTTTTTTTTTCTCTTTTTCTCCTAGAAATGTTCTTAGACGTCAGGAGCCGTCCATTAAGGGGGGGGTTCTGTCACAGTTTGCTTTCTCACTCACCTATTTTCTGCATTAACTTTCCTTAGTCACCTGGTAGTCACACCCTGTCTCTCTCTCACTCTGTTGCACCCATCAGCTCCATTAGTATTTAGGCCCACTTCACTTTCACCTCAGTGCCAGATCGTACTTTGCAGCATGCCAGTCTTTCCCGCATTACCCTTCAGATTGCTCTCCCGGTTTCGACCCTGCCTGTCCCTGACCAGCCTGCCTCGCCTGCTCCCTGACCCGTGCTGTACCTGCGACTCCCGTCCTGCTTTCTCCTGGAACCCTCGCCTGTCCCCGACCAGCCCTTTGCCTACTATCTGCCGTTTTGTCTCCTACCAGCCTATTGCCATCAATAAAGCTGATTCCCGACTATCCCTGGTTTCCCGTGTTCTGCACTTTGGTCCTCAGCTCGATTGTGACAATCCTATACTCTGTGAGACCTGTGTCTTTGAATATATTCAAATAAATAACCAGAAAGACAACTCTGTTTGTTTCACCATTTATTGTTGATCCTTCTGACCTGTGTATCTCCACAGTATTGACTGGGTCTAAGATTTCCATAACAAATTGGCGTTGTCGGCAGGATCTCTGCAAGTTCGATTGGGGACACCTACGGACGCTGGTGGTCGCGCTCCAGGATCTTCGGATTCTCCTCTACCTCGACAGAAACCGTATGGGACGAGAGGACCAGCGCCGGGGTGGAACCGATTGACTTCACGAGATCCAACAAACTCAAAAGGCTTTCAATACTCGGTGAGATGTACAGTGTCTAAATTGTTTAAGGTTAAACGTAATTAAACTCCATGACATTTATGAGAGGGACCGCTCGAAAGTAGGATATTTGTTAAATATCCGTCGTAGCCTGGGTTTACGATCAGTCTTTGTGTGATTTGTACTGAGGAACAAATATCACATCACCGACGGATGAAAAATAGTGTTTGATAACACGGGGTGTTTAGAGTAAACACTTAAAGACTTTGTTATGGAACGCAAAGCAGAGTAGGGGGGCTAGTACACCCTCCTGAGGGTCCGATTGTGGATGTCATGCGAGCAAAACATGGTGAAAACAGTCTGTCTAAATTAAATATCTGGACGGAAATGTTCGGATTTCCAAAGGGAGGTTCTTTGAGTAAATTAAAAATACAATTAAAGTAAAAGACTTGGAAAGCTGGAAACTCACAGAAAGTGTTTAAAATACTGGGAGGATGAAGCAAAATACCGTGAAAGGAGGCAGTTGGCCTCGGCAATAAAGAAAATATTAAGGTTGAAGATGAATGTGAAGAAAAGAAGGAAAATTAATTATTTCCAAAACCATGTAAACCCCAGACATCTCTGTATCCTTCCATTGCAGGCCTGAATGACCTTCTCCTCGATTCTGGGTATCCTTTCCCTCCCCCGGCGTACAACCCTGGCAATCCGACTGGCCCACCTCAACCACCTCCCCCGCCACTACAAGCCCCAGCCATGCAGTCAGCAGACTCCCCGTCAACTCCAAGCTCGTCCACCCCCATCAGGCCCAAGTAGATGGGGACAACAGCGAGATAAACAAATCCGATGCCCTAGGAGACCAAGCAGGCGTTTGGGAGACACACCTCAGTAATGCCTTCCTCAACGGACTCACAGCCACAGCGCAAGCTGCGCAGAATGCTGGCCGCTCACAATACCGAGGGAGAAGCAGAGGAGGTTTTCCGAGGCAGAGGACGAGAAGCAAGACCTTCATTTGACGAAAGATGTTTCAAGTGTGGCAGTGTTGAACATTGGATTCGAGACTGGCCACAGAACACTGGCAGTGGAGGCAGACACCCAGTGGAAACTAGGGGTACGACCCCCCCCCCTTGTTGACCGCGGCAGAGAACCTGTGGTTGTGGGTTTCACAGATTGTGTTGTCTCCAAGGGCCCTGCACATCCCGGGACAGGAGAACGGGGGGGCCGACCTCATGTCAAGAGGTGGACCCCTGCCAGATGAGTGGAGGCTTCACCCAGAGGTGGTGAAGCAGTTCTGGACTCAGTTCGAGAGAGCAGAGGTGGACCTGTTCGCCAATCGGCGCAACAGCCACTGTGCCTTGTGGTTCTCCCTGGCCCGGTGGAACAATCCGCCCTTGGGGGTGGACGCATTTGCACACGAGCCATGGCCAAGGAAGCTACTTTACGCCTTTCCACCGCTGCACCTTATCCCCCCCTTCTGGATAGGGTGAGGCGGGAGCAGCTGTCAGTCATCCTAGTGGCCCCAGATCGCCGCCTGGCGCCGTGGTACGCGGGGTAACACAGATGATGGGGGGCCAGCCCTGGGCTATTCCTCAGGTCTGGGGAGCGCTGTCTCAGGAAGCAGGGGCAATAGGGGCGTTACCCACTCTGGGCCAACCTCTCCAGGCTTGGCTCCTGAGAGGGACAGGCCGAGACAGGTGGGGCTGTCTGACAACGTTATTCAGACTATCCAAGCAGCAGGAGCAGAATCCACCACAGCCTGTTACAGGCCAAAGTGGGCGGGAGCCTCTGTCATGCACGCTGGGCTCTATTCTTACCTACTTACAGATACTGGTGGACAACGGCCTGGCTCATTCCACAATTAATGTGTATGCAGCAGCCATTTCGTCCTGCCATGAGGGATTTGGAGGCAGGTCAGCCTTCAGTCAGCCGCGTATGTCACGGTTTTTGCAGGGGGTCAGGAGACAGCGCCCAGTAGAGCATGCCTCCGCCCCACAGTGGGACCTGCCGTTGGTGCTCGAGGCTCTGGTCACAGAACCGTTTGAGCCCCTGGAGCTCTCCTCCCTGAAAGCACTGTCATGGAAGACAGCATTGCTACTTGCCTTGACTTCGGCCAAAAGAGTGTCCGAGCTGACCGCTCTGTCGGTGCACCCAAGCTGCCTTTTGATCCGGGGTGACCGTAGCGGGGCGACACTCAGACCGAACCCCTCCTTTACTCCTAAGAGCCTAAGGAGTTCGTTCAGGTCAAGGGCTATTCAGTTAGGTGGCTTTAATCTTCCACCCCATATTGAGGCCAGGGAGGCTAAATTGCACCTCCTCTGCCCAGTGCATGCGCTAGCATGTTATGTAGAGCGCACGGCTGCCATTAGACGCACTGAACAGCTGTTTGTGTGCTTTGGGGATGGTGTGGCTAGAAAAGCTCTCTCCAAGAAGCGCCTAACAGGATGGCTATGCGGGTGCATTACACATGCCTATGGACGGGCGGGGAGAGCCCTCCCCACTGGGGTCCGTGCACATTCTACACAGGCTGTGTCAAACGTGTGTGAGTGTGCCTTATCCAAATTGCGGCCCCAACTTCTCTACGTTTACAACCGGATGGGAGGAAGTGGGGATGCAATGGATGTTAGCCAAAAGCCGGTCAGGGACGGTGTGGTGGGTCGATGTTGTTGCATGACAGGGAGTGTATACATCGGGGCTCCGCCCACTGTACCCATAGAGTCCAGTAGAGGGCGGAGCCTGTGTAAAATATAACAGGGGGTTACGTATTGTAACTCTAGTTATATAAGCACAGGCTGAGCCCTCTACCTGGGGGCCCTGTCTTTCCTAGTCCGCTCGCTGAAGAGTGTATAGGATAGTGGACGGCAGGTGTAGCTGCCTTTTATATACTGTGGGCCTGCGCGCGCATTCAGGTAGGCTCGCCCCGATTGGCCGGCTACGTTTACGTAAACTCAGTAGGTGATAGCACGCACAGCATGATAGAGAGTAGTACACATAGAGTCCAGTAGAGGGCTCCGCCTGTGCTTATATTACTAGGGTTACAATACGTAACCCCCTGATTCATGAGAATCGAGCCAGTAGTTTTTCCATCATCCTGCTGACAGACAAACTGACAAACTGCCATAAACATAACCACCTTAGAGGATGTAATAAAAGTAATCCTAACATGAACAGAGGCAGTAATGCAATGCACAGAATACTGTAGGTGTACGCCTGATAGATTGCTTTTATTATCAGTGCATTATGTTTGTTCTGATTCATTACAGAAAACTCCTCACGCTGTATGTACTACTTTGACATTTTCAAATTCCTCTCAGAAGTATTTGTCTTGGTCTTAAAATAAATAAGTGTACTTTTGATGAGAGAACACTTGCTAAGCTCGAGGAGCCGCTGGTTTTGTTGCTAAGCAGCTTGATCCATTTATATTACAGTACAGAAGGTTTTTTACTAATACTGTGGGCTTGTAGCTTCCTCAGAGATGATTTCCTCCTCTTTTTCTCGCAGCTAAGTGGTGTTTGATTAGTGAGTGCCATATGTCTGGGTGGGTGTACACATCCTGTTTACCCAGTTTCTAGGGTTTATTTTAACCATGACCTCTGTGTGATTTCCCCCCGGGGTCAGAGGGTCAAGCTCGGAGGTCTGCTCCACATGGATGGGGATGGACAGCTGAGCACCTTCGAGTGCATGTGTGTGTTCCTGCCGAGTGTGTGTGTGTGTGTGTGTGTGTGTGTGTGTGTGTGTGTGTGTGTGTAGAGTCTGAAAGATATATCAAAGGTTCTCTTCACAGCCTCACAGCTGCATAAATATCCATCAGGTAATGTTTCAAACAGAAAGCCATTCTTCTCTTTAAACTGTGCAGGGAATAAACAAAAATAGACAAAAGACAACAAGATCCCTGTTGACCATGCAAACAGCGGAGGAGACTGGGAAGTATAGCTCTGATGTTTATGCCCTGACCTGAAGAAAATGCATCATCAGTGTGTTCGCTTCATTACTCTCTTGTGCAGATGGGGCTTTTATCAAAGTAAATAGCTTGTTTGTTGTCCTTATTTAAAATGCTAAAAGCTTATATTCAAAGAAGAGACAAGCATGCTTGAAAGCAAAATATGGAAAGGGAAGGTTTCGAAGAAAACAACATCCACAAAGTATGGAAAATGTTTTGCCTAAAAAATGTATCCCTAGTGAGCCTAAATCTGTTTTAAACAGCAAAGAAACTAAGACTGTTTGATAATGCGAAAATGTATGATATAGGCTATAGAATACATATCTGAAAATAATAGCCTAGAATTTTGGGGTTATTAAGTACATTTAGTAAGATTGACACTTGGTTTAAATGAAGCTAGCATACCATGTTAGCATGTTTTTTATACTATTCAAACATACTTTATATATATATATTTATACTATAACAATTCAAAGGAGATATTACTAATATTATTTGATAATTATTACCATAAATTATGACCTTTAAAGAAACTGTAGGGTTGGTTTTGTCACTTTTAGACACACCCAGACTAGCTGTTTTCATATGTTGTGATTCTTTGTGCTAAGCTAAGCTAACCCACTCCTGGCTATAGGCTATAGCCTATAGCCTCATATTTAGCACACATGAGATGAGAGTGGTCTCCATCTTCTTATCTAAAAAGGTTATAAAAGCGTTTTTTAAACGTATTTTTTAACTCCCTGAAGTGTTTTTTATTGACTTAACAAAGGGTACATCATAAGGTAACCCGTCCCTGCAATCTGTGTTTTGCATGTTCACAGCGAAAACATCTTTTTTTTCACTTTTTCTAATTCTTTGAAAAAAAGCACCTTGTTTTTCTTTCAGTGGTTTTGAACTAACTTATGAGAGGTAGCCTAATGCACATAGCTTATGCAGCCCTCACACACAAACAGCTAACTACACACACATGCCATGAACTTTCATTATTACAAGAGGGTATACTACACCCCTTCATGCGGTGTGACATCCTGGAATATTTTCCGTTATGCTTGTGTGTGTGTATTTTTAAGTGAAGGGAGGATACAGCTGAAAACGTCTTATCTTACATCACACAACAACGTGTGAAACCCCAACTCTGCGGAACTCCTCTCAATCCCAGAGCCGCAGGGTTTCAGTTTGCGGTGGCAGCTGAGCCCTCTCTGTTCTCCTCTGTCTCAAAGCAGTTACATCCACAGACAGCAAGCTTGCAGAATGCTGCAGATAAATGTGGAGGCTGAGACTGGTGAAGTCAGAAATAGGCAGGGACTTCTCAGAAAAAGGCTTCTGATAGTTGCAGTATGACTAGAAGCCATGAGAATGTATCAACTGCACTTCATGCTCACGCTACATCCAGTAAAATGTAAAGCTGTGAACAGCAAACCGTCAAAAATACATAGCCTAATCAGTGTAAGAGCAGTAGGCCTACATTAGAAACACCTGCTGTATGCATTGTAAACATGTGGGCTCAGTCTCACTTGTGGTGTGTTGTGCTTGAGTCTCACCTAACTGACAAGTGAAGGAGAAACCCGTATAAAAAGTTAGTTTCTTTATCCCTTTTCCAATATTATCTTTTCAGTTTACCGTTTTATTCTTGAAGAGAAAAAGAAAAAAACATCAGAATTAAAAAAACACAGTTGTTCCTTTTGACTGATAAAATGCATTTTAAATTCCGATCTGTTTGTCTTCTTAAAATATTTACATTTAAGCTTCACATTTCATCAAATTGAGATATGCTTGGGTGTAGCTCAATGCCAGAAAAGCTTTCAATGTGATCATTAACAGCGGGGACTGTGGGCTGAAGCCTTTACCAAACATTACACCAGGCTGAATAACAAAGTGACAGGCGTTAACCTGAAACTGTTTGAGTTTACCTTACTCTTATAGCTGATAAAAGCAGGCAGCTAACATCTCCATATTTAGCCTGCCCCTTTATCTATCCTGCGGTTTCAGGGAAATGCATGACCATTGATGGGATAATCAATGAGCTCTCATCGATACCCGCTTTCATCCTGCTTCTCTTATCAAACTTCGCTGGCCCCGCGTTCACCACAGGCCACGGACAGAGAGGAGGCGTGTTTGCTTATGTGCAGAAGGCCACTGTGTAGGAGGCTTTCATTACCAGAATCATCTGCAGAAAGAGGAAGGGAGGTCAGGCATGAGAAAAGGCCAAGGGACACATGGCTTAGTCCTTGGCTTCTATCACAATGGAGGTATAAACAGCACGAGGCATCTGGCCTGTTACATTATCAACTAAATCCCTGAGTCTGAATAAGTTAGATAAGTTCTGCCTTGTTTAAAGACGCTTAAAATATCAGCCTACGACCAGTGTTGGGCAAGTTACTTCGAAAATGTAATATATTACATATTACTTATTACTCTCTTTTGAAAGTAATAAGTTACATTACAAAATTACTGTCTCTGAAATGTAATGAGTTACACTACTTTAGTTACTTTTCTAGTTACTTTCACCAAAATAACCGCAAAAGAATGGCTAGGTATTTTAAATGCTGAAATGTAATTTAGTGCAGCTCATTATACATCCAGTGAAAGGCGATGTGGTATAGCATAACAACTGTGTAGGCCCTTAAGGCTACTAACACCTTGTATTACACGGCTTAGTTGAATACTCCATTCTGATTGTAAATTCTTAACATGTGACACGTTGTTAATACAGCAGCACAGACCACTGTCAAGGACTATAATGAAGGTTGCTAAGGAGGATCCAGAAAGAGACAGGAAAAGAGGTTAAAAGACGGAGCGCTGGACGTCAGATAAATCACCAGAATAAGGCAGAGAGGAAGTAAACACTGACAGGACACGGAATGGGCTCTGTAGTGTGTTTAGTATATGGCCGTGTGCAGGCCCGGCTCCAGAACAAAATTACTCAGGGTGCCTCTGAGATTACAGGGGGCGCAGCAGTAGTAGGTTTACATGAGCAATAGTGGCCGGCAACAGCAATGAGAAATAGCATTGATGGTCCCAATGAACAGATTATGGCATTTGTTATGTTTTGAAACCAAGCAAGTGAGAACATTTCAAGTGAGTTAAAAGTGAAATATATATCCTGAAATATCTCATACAGTCCAAAGTGGACTATGGCAAAGAAAAGCACAAAAGCTTCAAAGCTACAGATAAAACAAATGAGAACATATTGTAAATCAAGGCAAATATTATTTGAACCAGCTCATGGTTTGAAATGGCAAACATTGAAAAGCAAAAGTATTATTAAAACCATGTAGCCTACTAAATCATCACCTTGGTCCCATCATATACTCTGGGAAGAGAATATTTACTGTGCTTGAGAACTGGTATCACATCATCATGTGAGGTTGAATTTGTGACCTGGAGATCATTTCAGCTGCAACATTAGCTCGTTGATAAACTTGGGATATGAGATCTTTTTGTAGCCATTCGTGGTGAAGGCATCTGTGCTATTGTATGCATTATTTGTGACCCAACATTTCAACAGGCAGAATATGGCACTATTTTCACATATTCTAGCCCTTGTCTATTTGTATACCACGAGCTGCAAAATGACCGCCTAACCCCACTGTACAGGCGGGTACTTGTTTAGATATACCTGGGCAGGCTCTGTTTTGCCGTGGTATCCTGGCTGGCACCTGCGGGCCGCAGAGGGGCGGCGGTGTTTCGGGCGATGAAGACTGCTGCTCCGGGGGCGAGTCAGGCGGGAGTAAGCTAGTGTCCACAACGGAGGGTCACGTGATGTCCCCATCTGACCTGTTGCTACGGTCTGCAGTAGATGCAGTGGTGCTGGCGTTTAGTGATGGTTGCTTTAACCATTTTCGTATAAATGATTATCCACAGATGTGTGTCACTGCTGTGGAAGCACTTTGGAAATGATGCACGCGCAGCGGAGCAGGTCACGCGCACCTGACACAATTTGTTGTTAGTATTTTTCGCTCCGTTCTCTTTTTTGAATAGAGGGTGAATAACATTCAACTGCCCCGAAGATCCCGGCGCGAAGCCTGAAGGGTAAACACCAGGTTTACTAATCTACCCGCACAAGTTGTCTGGTGTCGGAATGTCTCGCTATGTACCATTTAATTTCGGGTTAAAATGTGTTGTAACTGCGTTACTGAGCATTGTAACGGGTAATATATTACCCACATTTCATTAGTAATGCGTTACATTACTTCGTTACAGCAAAAAGTAATATATTACTGTAACTCCGTTACTTTTGTAACGCGTTACACCCAACACTGCCTACGACTATGAAGTGTAGAAACAGTTCTCTGTCTTCCTGCTATGTTGCAGCTCCTAGCAGCGCCCTGCATCAGCCATGCCTTGACACTAGCTCTTCTCTTTCATGTTCAATCCTCTTTCAGCCGTTTCTTGATGCTCCGAGTCAAGCTCTGTTCTCAGCCTCGCTGGTTGCAAAAAAAAGAGGAGAGATACAAGTGCTGCTTCAAAACACATTTTGCTGTAAGTACATGTGTCAGGAAGCAAGGCTTCACATGAGGCACGGCTCTTTCTCCTTCTCCCAGCTGTCACTCCACTTCCATATTCTGTCTCATCTCGAGCCGGGCTGCACTCACAGATGTGGAGAACATTTCTGTTGGCTCTCACTGAACTGCCCCCACCCTCCACCTTTTTCCACCCACACATACACACACAAAAAACTAGTTTCCCGGTTCTTTTCAGTAACATTTTGCAGGTTAACCAAAAGTCTAAACGGCTGTTTTGGTTGAAAGCGGCACCTGGATATCAGTATTTGTGCAGGTGTATAAAACGGTGCAGGGATGATTTTTGTAGACTGACCCGGAAGTTAGCATCCCAAGGATACCCTCGACAAAAAGCCTTTGGGATTTTTCATGGGATTTCGGAATATTGTACAAAAAAGCTCCGTGGCCAACACACGTTTATGATAATTGACGGTTTTGTTTAATCCAGGATAATCTCCACATAATAACACCACTTTTGTGTAAATGCCTATCGCCAGAACTAAAAAGAGAACCTATAGGCTATAAACAAGCTACATCGCAGTTGCATGGCTTCACTTCACAACCACAAAGCTAAAGGCGGACCCATGTTCAGCGTGATGACGTTAAGATGGATCTCATATAGTCACTTAAAGCGACCACCTTTTCTATGACACATAGAAGCTTCAGAGATCCCTTAGTGACTATTCACTGACATATGTTGTGCCGTATAATAAAACTGAAGTCCCTAAGCTGGTTTTAACCTTGGAACTTATTTCAGGCATCTGACCAGATATTAACATTAACTGGCGAACCGGACAGGCTAACATGCTAACTTATTTCCAGGTTTAAGGATTCATTCCTGCACCACTCTGTAGTGTAGAAAATGTATATTTGATTTCTATTCAACAATGATAGAGATATTTGACTTTCAGGTGTCCTTTGGCTGTTTTACAGCTCCCAGACCTCTTGGGACCCAAGGCCTCCATGAGCAGGCCCACAATAATCCATTCATAAACCCTGACCACCCCTCAGCCATCTGTGTTGGTTGAGATCTATCATCAATTACATATTTCATCAATACATTTCCAAGGTTCTCTACATTTTCATATGCCACTCATGTTACCTTATGAAACACATTCCCACATGAAATATTAGACTGAGTAGCAGCTTTCACTCAATGTTATTGAATAGGCTAGTAATGAACACTCATGGAGACAAACTGACGTACTCATTTTGTTTTTTATTTATTTATTACCTAAAAAAAGAAAATGTTCTATCACAAGTCACACTGAAATGTATTGCTTAAGAAAAAAAAATATATTCATATATTTTTTCATTTTTAATTTCTTTTCATTTTTTATCTTTTTTTTTTCTTTTTTACGGAAACACGTTTTGTTTCCATTATATTCCACCAAAAAAACAAACGTTTTTTTTGGACACAAGCATCAGCTGCTGCTATGTCCCGACAACCTTCTCCCAGCTTTTTAAAAAAATGCACAAAGAAATACATAATTCACAGTTACCATTTTGGTTTCATAAATTAATACAGTCACACATGTGCTACACCGGTCTAGAGCTAGAACATTGTAAATTGTATTCTTGAATCCTGTTATTTTCAATAGTTGGCTACAAGAAAGAACAGGCAACTCAAATGACGTGATCAGAATTCCACCAACATACTGTTTTTTATCCTCTGTATGCTTTTGTCATCTTTTGTTTCGTTTCATCTTTTTGAGTTTCACACAGAAGTGAGGCACACAGACTATATTTCATACATATACAAAACAAACTTAAATACAATTTGGGAGGGGCAAGGGATAAATTGTCCTTTTAATAATGTTGAATCCTAGGAAACAGGAAGTGCATGTAGTCTGGAGTCCTCAGAGGACTTTTCTTATTCAGGGTTGTTTCCTGCCATCTAAGTACTGTGGTGTAAACTTCCTCAGTTAACATAAGTTAAACAGATTTGTAGCCTTTTGCAGCTTGTTGGTGGGAGGACTGAGTATAGAGGGATGTGAGGTTAGGACAACGGAGACCAACAAGCATGGCAACACAATGAAGAAATGGGATGAAGGCCATGTTTGAGGAACAACACCAACTTTTGAATCGTTTTTGTTTCACTCAAACAAGCTTTACCCCTTACATCTACAACTCTCATGGCTGTGAATACTACAGTCCTGTGTACCAACCAATGAAAACAAGCTTAAATCTGACACTGACACAGCAAGGGCAACATTTTAAGGCACAGAAGCCTTGACATAATAGAGACTCCACCAGCTAAAAGCACTAAACAACAGATGCCCAGTGTCCTCAGTGACAAAAATGGCGCCTTGACGACAACAAGTCCGACAATGATGCACACAGAAAGTTTAAAAACCAAAAAGAAAAAACATTCCCGCCCCCATTGTCCCCAAGTGTCTCATTTTTTTAGTGAAAGGTAAGGCCACTTAAAAAAAAAAAGATGAGGTTCACCAAAAAGGTAATCTCTCACTGCAATCTGTGGGAGTGCAATTGTTGTAGGGTGGTCCATCGATCAGACAGACGGACAGACAAAGAGACAGACCGGATGTTTCTCTGGGGTTTTGACGGACAGTACTGAGAATCCGCTGGTCTGTTAGTTCCCTGCCAGAGAACGTCCACACGAGCCTCGGTTGGCGTTCAGTTTGGGAGGAGGGGAGGTGGCTAGAAAGTTTGTCTGGGTCCTTGAGAGTCATGGGGGGTAAAACCAGCGCTCAGGGAGTGGGGAAAGAGTCAGCTGCTCTTTGCTCATCATCATCATCATCATCATCATCATCATCATCTTCATCGTCTCACAACAGGAATGTTCAGTGCTGAGCAAGATGCGAGTCCACACTTAACTTCATCTGTTTTGGTTTTGCGTTTGTAATACTTAAGCAGGACACTGTTGTTCTAACATTGAAAAATTGAAAATTACAAAAACCTAACCAACAAAAGCAGCATTGTTTATTTTTCTTCACAATTTCATGCATGTTGTTAACCTTAATTCCCACAGCACCAGTATTTTTTTCTTCCATCAATAGAAAAAAGATCAGTGTAATTCACACTGCATGCAAATAAAAGTCACTTTTTCCTTTTTTTCATCTGAAGTCCTAATGTGTAGCAGCAAAATTGTGAAAGGCCTAACCTGATATGTTAACAGATGAACTGGTGGAGGCACGAGATCATGATGCTGGATACAGAGCCCACTTCTTTCCCCTCCTTTGCCAATAAAAAGATATTATGAGGACTTGTAGTACAGCAACAGAATTTGATGTTTCGGGATTTAAATTAGTGACCAATGCATTCACCGCAGCTGATCTTTGATTTTGAGTAACTATGGGGAGGACAACTTGGAAAAAAACATAGGGTATTCTAAATCAATTTACACTAACGTCACACGTACACACACCCTCATAAACCTTTGCCAATTGTCACATTTATGTACACAAACAGTTACAAACCATCAACAAGTCCATTCAGGTCTGTAAGACACAAAGTGGGCTGGATGAAATGTATCTTTCAGTATAATTTGTTCTAAGTAGACGACTATAATTTGTGAATGAGCTAATGAATGATTAAATTGATGTATTTGTTGGCAATTCAACAACTTGACTAAAGCCACAAAGGGCTGCTGTTTTTTGAAAACAGCAGATAGGAGAAATAAAAAATAGATTTTTTCCATATACATTTTAAAGATTTTTAAATCCTCTAAAGCACTTTCTGTTAATATTAATTTATTTAGTTTACTCATTAATCATTCCTATCGATACCCTATGTCACTGAGGTTGATATCAATACTTCCATATTCATTTCTTTTATCGATTTCAGGCCCCACCTCCACCTCCGCCTCCTTGCACACTTTGACCAGCTGTTATAAATCAGGAAAATGTGCAAATCAACAACTACTTGGAACTGTTATATGAAAACCTGAATGCTTTGTGAACAATGCTACATATTTTTTGTTTATAAAATATAATAATATGTTTCAAAATGAAAAACAAAAGAAGGTTTAACCACCCCATAACAGGTAAAAAGTAGACGTGAGTTTTGAGATCAATAAGAATGCCCGTTGGAACAATCCATAGTTTGGCAGTTCTGCCATGGAGGAAACACTGAGGCCTCCGGTGCTCCTGTTAGTTAGTCCAGTGTGGATCTCTTCATTGCTGTCCAGAGTGTGCTTCAAAAACAAAACGTAGAAACAGAAATCTGAAAAATACCCCCACCTAAAACCACCACCACCACTGAATTCTGCTATGCTCAAGTACATGGTCTGTAATCACACCTTAAAAAGTCTTGTACACCGTTAAGTCCGGTAGTTGCCTGTCCAAATCCACAAATCAAAAGAAAGTTCTCTTGTGGTTTTCACAAGGTCAACTGTGAAGGACCGGATAGGATTAAAGTACGCAGGGAGCTTTATATTTCATCTGACGCCAGCTTTCCGCACAGTTCTGTGGCACCTCCTGCCAATCCAATCCATCAAAAAATATCTCTAAATAAATCCCAAGCAATGCTTTGCGAATCTTTTCCACAGCGTGTGGGATCAGACGCTTTTCAGGCCATGACGAACTCAGTCTTCAAGTCGGCTTTTACGTCGGGCTTCCACACAGAGTCGTCAAAGTCCAGGTCCATGGAGCCCTCGCTGGAGATGCTGCTGTTGCTGTTGCTGCGTCCCGCCTTCCGGTTGGGCAGCCACTGATACGGCGCGCGCTGGTCCCGCCTGGCCTTCCTGCGCAGGTGCTTCTGCTGCATCAACAGCTGCAGGCGCTCCACCTTGCAGCGAGTTGCGCGATTCTCAGTCTGACGAATACGGTCACCTGGACAAAGGAAGGGGAGTCAGTCAGGTATTTCTATTTGCATGTACACGGAGCATAATTAACAAAAAAAAGGTGTTAAGGACATTTATATGTGCTTCAGTGTGTGTGTTCCTAGCAGGCAGCAGATAAAGCAACACATCCTTGACATTCCCTTGGCTCTGATACACACCATGCGCACAATGTAGAATTCCGTGCCTAACCTCCCCCACTGAGCATCATTAGCCCCCTCAGTGCCATTTCATCCCCTTATCGCTGAGTGGGAAGACCTTCAGACACGGAATCTCCTTGAGAACCAATAGCAGGGCCAACACATGCAAACACAAGCCGGAGAGGACAAATACGAATAGCTGCCTATCATATCTGCGCACATAATTGCAGATGACATGCTTCAGTGACTGGATGTGCTGCTAAGTGCATTTCTAGCTGTTGATGTGCCTATAGGAGAATCAGGTCTCAAGGGAGACGCCTCGCATTGCACTGCGAATGCTTTCCTACAGTGGCCGAGTCAAGCCTAATTCCATTTATACTTATATTCGGGGGCTCGGAAGGAAGGAGAAGGCAACCACAATCTATTAGCCAGCACCATTAGTATCTGTCTGGGAATTAAATAATTAAATAATGGGCTAGAATGTCAATAAACCGAGGCACAGCTACCATCTCTGCCTCTGCTGCACACCAGAACACACACACTGACACTCAAATTCTCGTTGGAGCACATGATGTATTCACACAAAAAACATACACAATGTGTAGACTCCTGCATATACACACACACACACACACAGCTGCACACGCTCACAGGTGCACGCAGGCACAAACACAGCAACAGCAGCAGTAGCTTTTAACGTGGATCGATGGCAAATTAAAAAGACCTATTGATTAAACCTTAGCTCTAGTGCAGCCATCCATCTCGGGCCCAGGACAACGCTATTGGCTTTCAATAGAAAATGCAAGCGAATGGAAATTGTAAGCGGAGAGAGAGACGGGGAGAGATTGGGTTTTTTCTGCTATTTTCTTTTCTTTATTATAGCTGTAGCTTCCCACTCTCATTCTCTCTTTTTACCCCCACTCCTTTCACCCCGCACCCCCCTTTCTCCTCCTCCGCCCTCCCCCAGCTCTTGCCCCATGTCTCCCCAGAGACAGCTAGGTGGGGCAGTGTGAAGAACGGGAAGCAGGAGGCGAGAGGAGAGAGGGGGGGGGGGAGTTGGGGGTCGGGCCGGCGATGTGGGCTAAGGAATTCCTCCCTCAGGGGCGAGGGGGATAGAAAGAAGAAAAAAAAGGACGGAGGGAGAGGGTGGAGGGCAAAGGATCAACCGTAGGTGGCAGTTTTCCGAATCGATTGTGCCCTCCTCTGCTCTTCCCCCCCATCGGAATGAATTCCGGACTCTGTGTGGGCTTAATTTACCGCTTTCCCTCAATTGCTTATCGGATCGAGCGGCGCAGAGCCTTTTTTCCAGCAATACATATTCACCAGTATCTGGCAGTGCATACCAAAGAACCAAACTGCCATCAAGCAGCCTTGATGCTGCTTTTTGAGAGAAGAGAGGAAGTGAAGAGTGACACCGAGTTGACAGAAAATAATACTTCTTCACATTACACTCACGACACACAGACCGGGTTTTTCCACTTCCTGCCAATGTGTTCTGACCTGATACAAACGTATGTGTGTGCATCCAGATGTCTTGTTCGTTGTATGTGAGGGCAGCCTGTCATCTCTTGAGAACAGGGGATGTACCAAAAGGGGGGGGTGGGTTCTCCTACTTTAGAGCCATTGTTCCACTGCCTCAGCTCCATGTGACATCCACACACGCTGCCGCAAGGCTTTGTTCCCCCTCCGGTCCTCCTTCTTCCCCTTATTCCCCTGCTCTCTCCAGCTACAAGCCAAACCGCCCCTCAGCTGTGTCGAAATATGGCAATGCACAATGAAATGGCACAAAGCCAAAACATGCCTACGTACAAAATCTGTTTGTCTGGTACAGTTTGCCTTCACACTGTCTCAGTTTGTCTCTTTATCTCACCAGGGTAGTCCACTCAATTATGATCTTGCTTTACAAAGAGGTTCATTTCCCAGGACAACTCACCAATAAATGAGGCACACACACCATTAAGGGAACTTCTTTTTTGAGAATGCGGAGCTACACTAAACTTGGTGTGTGCGTGTGCGTGTGCGTGTGCGTGCGTGTGCGTGTGCGTGTGCGTGCGTGTGGTCATTCATCAGCGTCACTTCCGAAGCCCTGGGCAGCTGGGCCGGACACAGCTGGCCACAAGGATCTCCAGACTAGGTTTATGACGGTAGGACTATTACTAGGGCTGGCCAAGAAGGACAGACTATACACACACAACACACACACTAAGGCTGGCCCAAAGTGGATGCAGAGACTACATTTTGATGTAAGTGCAATAACCTTGGAGGACCCAGAGAGAGTAAGAGACAGGGAATGAGAGGAGGAAATCCAGGTCCGATAAACAACCCAGATGTTTTCCAGGAAACACTCGGTGGAAGAAATCAAACGGCAGACGGGTCAAGGGCACAGAGAGGAAGGAAAGAGCAGTCGACCCATTTCCTCCTCTCCTTTTAACCACTCCCCTTAATGTCAATCGCACCAAATGTCCATCCTGAACTGTCCTCTGTGAAGACTTTGACACAGCGCCTGTAAATACTCTGATCGCTGCAGAGAAATCCAAAGCGCACAGAGAGAGGGAGAAAGAAGGGGTGATCTATGAATAATCGATGCGTCAGTCAGTTTTCCTTGCCGTTGAGCCCGACCCAGCAACACAGCAAGGACTGAGATAGGGAGGGTAGGGGGGGAGGAGTGGGTGTGTGTAGGAGACGCAGGGGATGGAGCTAGATAGAAAGGGAGGAGGGCTGCAGTGTGCCGGACGCACAGGGAGATTAAAGGAGCTTCTCCTTTTATTGATTGTATAAAGATTGGCCTTCATTTGCAGTTGTCTTAGTGTTGTTGTTTGTTTGTTTGCCTCGATAAGTCTTGTGATCTTGCAGAGAGAACATTGTGTTTGCTCAGCATCCAGGGAACCGGGGGAGAGAGGGAGGCGTAGACAGAGGGGAAGAGGTAGTGAAAGGGAGAGAGGAAGAACAGGACAGAGAATCACAATGCCGCAACGTCAGCCTTTGTTTCCTCCAATGTTGCCAAGTCTCCATTTGATGGTTTATTGATATGCAAAACTAATATTGTGGTCATTATCAGTATTATCTACATATTGGTACGTGACAATATCGACAGTTACATTCACAGGAGAACATCTGTGGTCCAGAGGTGAAGGGGTTTAGTAAGTAGTAGTTCCACAGTGCATGATCTAAATGCATGAGTTGGGTAAAGACAGAAACGGATGGATCTAAAACCATCAAATCATGGCGGTTCAATGCAAACAGGTAAACAACTCTATTGCCCCTTTCACACCAACGCGGTTCCCCTTCTATCTCCGAGCTAGTGATCTTCTGGTTCGGAATCTGTTTTTCTTTTCAGCACGCCCAGAGCCCGACTGGTGCTGCCACGGCTGCGTCATGACGTCACCGTTTACGTCGCTGATTTTCTCCCCGACGGTGTCGGGTCGATGATCGTGTTGCTTTTAATCACACGAAGCCAGATTAAATTAAATAACTACTTCTCAACCCTTATACTTTTCTCCAGAGTGCCGTGGTTCATTGTTTATTAATGTGTTTCAGCGGCATTTACCGACCGCTGCAGTGCTGCCCGCTGTTTGGCATCACAACGCTGTTATTAAAGTTTCTCTGGTATAACATGGGTGATGTTAGCATAGCAACGGAAGCTAAACTGACTATCTTGACTACTTGTTGCTATCCTATAGTGGCATAGGCTAAACTGTTTTCTACGCCGGCTCATTTTACCGGCGTATTTTTCATTATGATTCTACTTGTGATAGTCGGACATGAAAACCTGTGCAGCCCATGTATTGATTCCATCTGGTCTGCTATAATACAAAACAAAACGTCTCCCTGCTCTCCATAATGATCAATGACAGCGAACAGATGGTCAAAGTAAGGCACAAATAAACAGAATCAAACTAAGCCTGGTTAGTGTTGCCTGACTTTATAAAGTGTGGTTTGCGTTCTAGTCACGTTGGTCAGCGCTACTGCTTGTTACAACTTTCATTTGCCGTACTCGCCATAAACTGTTATTGCTCAGGTTGAGCATTATGAACGTTGTGACAGCCAGCGAAAGGGCATCGACAGCCCTGCAGGGACAAAAGCTCTTCAATGACTTTTAGACTTAATTTGCATTCCCTCTCTCTCCCTCTCCTTGTCGACAAGGAAAGGGCACCTGATGTGCTTTGCTGGCTTTGCTAGATAGCTCTGTGCTGCGCTGTGTCGCCGGGGTGTTCTCGGAGCTACCCGTGCATGTGGGTGTGTCGTGGCAAACCCCAGTGTGGAGAACTCGGCCTCAGCCAAGCAGGACACGATTTCATATACAGGACTCAATGAGGCCGTAGGATCTTTCCCGGCGTCTCCCTCGGCTTTCCCCGTCCCCGCCGGCAGAAGCTAACATGACCTGACAAATCTAAAGAGGACAGGAAGGGGGTGCCGGAGAAGCTTTCAGAGCTAACTTTGCCCCTGCGTTGCCCCTCTCTGCGTTGAACTAAGGCAGCTGCAGTGGGACTAAAAGCCAGCCCTATAATCCAATAGCCCTCCCCATCTCTGACCCACAATGGCTCAGCCTGGTGCCCTGTATGCAGCCCCTGTCCCTGGCCCCTGCACAATGGGTTTGGCTGAGCAGGGGGCTGAAGGGCCAGAGGGGGGTGCCGGGGAGGTCCACCCTACTCAGTAAAGGAATTTAGCTAACAATCAGCCTGCCAGGCCACGCTAAAGCCCTCCTGTTCAAATCCAACTCGAGACTTCGGCTGACAAATCCCCTAACTCAGCAAAGCCATGAAACCAAGCAAGTAGACTTTAACCAGTGTGTGTGTGAGTACGTTCAAGCTTTTTATCATCTTCTCCCCCTCGCACATGAACTTGCAGCGGAAAGGGTAAAGGCTCTCAGGGGGCGGCCTAGCTATGTGACATTTTCGAGAGGCCGTTTCAACCCGAGTTCGACTGCACACACACACACACACACATATTTAGGCATGTGAGAAGCAGAGTTAAGCCGCGGTGTTAAGTCCAGTAAGTCCTCCATCAGGTGTCGGCTGATACGAGCAGGACACCATGTGGACGGGATAGGCAAGCAGCCTCTGTCCACGCAAACACAACGACACACTCTTTGTCTCAGTGAGCTTGAGTGTGTTTGGTTGAACAGGTTACTCATTCACTTTCTGGAAGTGAACACTGCGGGCAGGAAGTTGGACGTAGGCAGTTAAGTCGGAAAAAGGACATTAGAGAGGCTATTACTTCAGCCTTTCTTTCTTTTTACTGCCCTTGGTTAATCAGTGGGCCGTCGGTAGTCTGATGGACAGGATATAAACACCCATATGATGAATGGAGGCTTAGTGTTGTGGTTTTAAACTCTTCCACGTCCTCCTCTCCCTGCCCTCAGCCTCACAAAGCAAATTCTTTTCAGAGCTGCAGTTCAGAATGACATCTGTCTATTAAAAGGCCAAATGAACACAGACATTGTATTGATGCACAACACAGACATGGAAAGAGAGGGAGGAAGACACAGAGATGGATTTTTCAGACAAGGCTGTTTTTGGACAGCAAATGGGGGAAACAGCGGCGTGGGCTGCAGAGTGGAGACGAAGAGAGATGCCATGAGTGGGAGAAGAGGGGAAGAGCGGGGGGGGGGCAGTGAAGGAAAGGTCTTCCCTGAGTTAGCTAAATAAGCCGTGTATTATTCCAACTGTTCACTGAACACTTGTAAGGGCACCCAGGGTGACGCACAGGAATACACGACATTCCTGCTCTATCTGTATTCAGCTGAAACTAAAACACTCCACTGTTTGCATCTGAAGGTCACGACACCAGTTTACTCGATCATGACAATAGAAATGTATGTGCTTGCTTTAAGAAACAAAAGAAAACATTAATCCCTGTACTGCAGGACCCCTCCCTACCAGACGATTCAACAACATTTACCAGCAGCTCACCAAAGGCTAGCTCGATTTCCTTGACAGGAGATAAGGAGGCGGCAGAGGACAATGCTGTTTCTCTCAGCACAGCCCGGCTAACCTTACAACAGTGACTGAATCTTATCAGCTCTGGACATCTGTCTGACACTCCACATCCTGTGTCTCTGCAAGGAAAGGAAGTTTTAAAACACTCAAACCCATTCCCTAAATGGTATCATCTGCACGACAGCACCTGCCCCCAGCCCTTGGGCACGGGTATGTCTGGGTTTGTCTGGCCCCAGCCCGGACATGTCCCAGCGGCAGACCTGCTTTAAAAAAGGTGATGATGATGATTACCAAAAGCCTAATCTAAATCTAAACATAGCCCAGCCCAGGCTTGAAGGGGTAAACCTACTCCGCGTCCTGACAAGTGAAGCCTGACTGAACAGGTTTGGAGAAGCTTGTGTTGCATTACTAAGGAGACCACCCCCCCTCTCTTTCCCCCTCTGCTACAAAACCCAGGAGAGATATATGTATGACTGTTTTTGTTCTTTAATCTGACTGTTCTGTTCTTGCTTTGTCAGTATTTTAAACAAGGAGGACAAAATAATCCCAACAGAAATGATAGCTAAACCATGTGAGCGATGGGAATAGAGACAGAAAGTATGACGAGTATTCTTCACTAGGGTACAATGAAAGAGAAAAACTCAGTAAAATGACAAATTCTAGATTAAAGTCATTTCACACACACACACACACACACACACACACACGGGAACAACTGCAGGACCATCTGCCTCAAGGGATGCACAATCATTCCAAGTGTGTGTGAGTGTGTTTCTGTTGAGTTTCTGACATGTTTGCATGAGCAGTGGGAGTGTGGTGTGGAGTCACTCACCAGGCGGTTTGCACATGCGGATCTGGCTCTGGCACTGCACCAGCGGATGAAGAGTAGCAGGAGGGCTGATGGGGATGCTGGCGGGCACAGAGGTAGCTTTGGCAGAGAGGCCCGTCATGCCAGCAACCTGGGGGGAAGGAGGCGGCGAGGGGGAGGGTGTGGTGGGCGAACCACACCCGGTCTGGTAGCGGAGCTGGGTGAGGGAGGGGGGCATGCCCTGGTAGTGGCGCGTGGCGCTCAGGAGGTCGTTGAGGATCTGCAGGATGGTACCAATATCTCGTCTGGGACGCCCAGTGCTGTCCTGGCAGTTAGGGTGCAAAGTGCCTGAGAGAGGGAGGAAGATAAAGCAAAAGTGTTATAAGAGATTCGTTTTTCATTTTTTTTTTTTTATACTTTTTTTTATTGAGTCAGGCACAATGAGTTTACATTTATACAGTCAATATTTTTATTTATTTTTCCCCTTTCCCTCCCTCCCGTCCTAGCTAGTAAAATAAATAACTAACTAAATAAATAAGACAGATACCTGTATAGGTAAAAGTAAAGTAATATAGAAGATAATATTAAAAGAAAATGTATAGATAAGGGAATAAAGAATAGTAACAGTAATACTTGTACTCATATGTATACCCACATGTTCACATGCACATACATACACGTACCTACCTACATACATACATGTATACAAAGACAGAACAAATAAATAAAAATAAAAATAAATAAAAAATTTAAAAAAATCTAAAAGTTGAAGATTTTAAGGCAGAAAACCCGGAGGAGAATGACAGAGGAGAATGTGTTTTTGTGAAGCATGCAGGTTTAATAAAAGAGGCTTTCAGCTGGATCTCACTGTGCGCAGGGTTTTTGGATAAAGTAGCAACAAATCTAAATGGCAGCTCAGTATCCTCACCTGAAAAGGTCCCTGAGAAGACTCCGGGAGCGTGGTTGACAAAGCTCTCAATGATGGCACCCGGTTTACGGGAGCGTGTTGAGGGACTGCTGCCGCTGCCGCTGGGGCTGTTGGGAGTGTTTGCGATGTTGGGGCTGTTTGGGCTGTTTGCGATGTTGGGGCTGTTTGGGATGTTGGGGCTGTTGGAGCTTTTGGGGCTGCAGTTAGCCTGGAAGAAAAAAATATGAATAGCATAAAGGGGGGCTCAGAGCACAGAGAAGCAGTGCAAAAAGAACACATGTGTACAGTCACATCCTGTACGTTACATAAGCAGTTCATCAAATGACATTCATGCCTAACCTGTGAGCTGTTTCTGCTGACTTGTAAAAAGGTATAGGATATAAGCTCTGTCCTGAGGAGACCTTCATGGGTTAGTGACCTTTACATTAGGTTAGTAGCCTATGCTGTGCTGGTTGATATAGGAAACCACGGAAAGCAGGAAACCTGAGCTTTCGACATAGATGGCCCTAAAAAAAAGTGAGGATATCTTGTTACCTCAAACCTGAGAAAGAGCAAAATAATCAACCCAGCAAGGGTCTCCGTGTGTGTGTGTGTGTGTGTGTGTGTGTGTGTGTGTGTGTGTGTGTGTGTGTGTGTGTGTGTGTGTGTGTGTGTGTGTGTGTGTATGAGAGTCTCTGTTTGTGTGTGTTACACATGTGAAAGCCTAATGAGGAAAAGCCATTTCCGTTTTTCTCCCTAATAAACTTCCTGTGTTTCTGTTTTTCTTGTTGTGAACCATCTCTCCCACAAAGTCCACTGACATCTGGTTCTTATTTGCTTTCCGTAGGCTGGAGCTCGGGGAGGTGGAGAAAGTATAAACAGCCAATTTGGTTGTTGGAGACGGGTAAGTAAGTGTGTTTGTTCGAGCGTCTGGCTAGCTGTTCTTGGAGTTATTCAAAGTCAAACAAAGGGTTTCAAAAGTTAATGATCAATGGCTGACAACACTGAGGTCAATGATGATTAGTCTTCCCATGAAAAAAAATCGGCTATGATCTCTCTGTCTCTCAAGCTGTTCCTCTTCCCCCCTTTTCCTGTACATCTCATAGGGTCATAGGGATGCTGTGCCCGTCCTAGTGTGTGTGTGTGTGTGTGTGTGTGTGTGTGTGTGTGTGTGTGTGTGTGTGTGTGTGTGCGTGTGTGTGTGTGTGTTGGCCTGTGTGTGTGCATTTGGGAACGCAGACTGCACTCCAGTGATGACTAAGTGCACTGTGGTTTGGACCCCCACACACACACCACGCGCAAACCTGTTCCAGACCCGAGTACACCACGGGTTCACCTTCATGAGATCCCACTAATCTAATCAATTAAAAGGAGGATGATTTAGTTGTGTGCATGGCCCTCGGGTCAAATAGCCATAACCCACCTCCTCCATTGTTCATTCATGAGAGCGCTAAGTGCCTTTGATGACATCAGCTGTGTCAGAGTTAAGCTTTCCAACCACCTGATTTGTAGAATAGTATATTATTGGGAGATTTTGCATGCTTGGAAGTTGACTGACAATGTTTTTGGAACTTACCTCAGGGCAGAGGATCGGGGCTACAGGGCTGGCCTGGCCCACGTCGGGGCTGGGTTGGCTTGAGGAAGGCTGTTGGTAGTGGTGGTGGTGACTATGGTGATGGGCTGGAGAGCGGAAATGCCCTCCAGGGATGTTTGACGGACGAGGGGAGTGGGCTTGAGGGGGGGGAGTAGGGGGGCTACAGTGAGTGGAGGAGACCGACTGGTGGTACATGGGCGGGATGGGCTGGTTGTGTGTGGAGGGCAGCGGGAAGGATGGGGAGACTGGGGAAGAGGGGGGAGGCTGGGCCAAGTGGGGGCTGGGATGTGGATGATGCTGGTGGGACTGCGGGTGAGGGTGGGGAACACGAGGCTGCCCAGTGGGCTGTCCCATCGCGGCGGTGTCGGCGTTGCTCCGGGTGATGACGTGTCTGTGCTGGAGCTGGGGGCCGCCGGACTGCTGCGCCGCCAACTGGAGCTGCACGAACATCATGTGATCACCGACACGCAGCGCCAGGGTGAGGGGGGAGCGGCCGGACAGGAAGTCACTGACCTGCAGGTAGACAAAAGAGAATTTGAGTTAAGTTCATGCGCTTTTATAGGAAAGGTCACCAACACGGCATTGCCAAGTGCCAAAGAATTACATTTCAAAAACATTCATGCTTAACTGGCGCAATGGTATTGCAAATTCAGTCTGCATCCAGATTGTGTACTTAAAGCCAACGCATATTGACTTCCTCTTTTATAAATGAACAATCCGCGCCATGGTTGGCAGTTGAAATGCACACAACAGTGCTTTGAGCCCCCCTCGCACAGAGACACCACATTAGCCATAATGAAATCAATCACTATTCTGTAACACTGGCCTATTTACATCTGTGGGGAGCAGTGGATGAGGAGACCTATTGGAAAACACACAAATAGCACCCACTCTCGCTCGCCTCCCACTGCCCCTCAGTCCCTTCTTAGTCAGCAGTGTCATTCAACTCGGAGACAGAGGCCACCCTTCTGTCTGGCCCGGGGCCTGAAAAACCAGTCCCACGTCCAGGAAATACACCCCGCCTGCCTCTCCAACACAGAATAGCCGATTGTCCGCGGCGGATCTGGAAGGGCTGCCCATTTCTGGAGCTCTGGCAACAACTAATAAGAGCCAAGTGTGGAGGCCTTTGCTGTCCCACCCGTGGCCCGGATGGACACACACACAAACACACACACAGGATAGCAGAGTTGTCACGACTTGGCCGGAGGATTCACACCAAACAAACAACAAAAGTTCTCTTGTCCCCCTGACGCATGCCTGTGGCTCTGTTGCTGTGCATTGCTGCTCTCGGCTTAAGCCTGTGCATGTGTAACAGTGTGTATTCTCTTATGAGAGTCATACGGGGGTCAGAAAGCTTCTTTGGGCGTTGAAGACTCCGCATGACATCCCAGGTCTCCCCAAATAGAAGCAAACTGAAACAACCAGAGTGGCAAATACAGATTTCAACAACCCATAGTGCCTTTCAGTCCCCAGAGACTCACGAGGGAGGGAGGGGGAAACAGGAAGACCGGAGCAGCAGCAGTGCAAAGCTACACAAGGGGGTAAGAGAGCACAAAGAGGACGGGAGATGGAGAGAAGGAATAATGACAAAGCTGAGAAAACAAGTCAAAGAGACACACATACAAAGACGTCAAACAAGAGCAGAGGTTTCACTCCCCCTAGACCCTGCAGCCTTTGGAGTGTGCTTGTGAGAGGCTGGCCTGTAGTTAACCCTGTGAATCACCAGGCTCTGCCCTCCGTCACTTCTCTCCCGTTCCTTCTGCTTATTTATTTCTCTATCGACCGCTGCCTCTCTGTTGCCAGGGTGACCTTTGCACGTTGGTATTGACATGGTGTGGAAGAGAAGATCGAGGGAGAGGAAAGGCAGGTGATAGGACGAGGGGGGTTGGGGTGATCTGATGGCTGCTTTTCAACATGTAAATAATCAAAAGCTAAAGAGGCCGGGATCAGCAGAAAGGATGCTGCAGGATAAACAGGAACTCAGTGTTAAGTCGGCCACTAATGGCCTGTTGATGGTCCAGTCCACACCCATTATCACCCTGGATTGGTAAGGCGATAAACTCGGCAGAACGGGACAGGAAGTGAGGAGGAGAACAAGGGCAGGGTGCTACCTGAGACGGCTCTAAGAAACTGTGCACAAAGACAAGATGTATGGTTGTGTCTGTTTGAGGTCTCGGGGGGGTGTGGGGGAGAGAAAGAAAGAGAAAAGGGAGGGGGTGGTAGGGATGCCGACTGTGTCTGTGACTGACAGCTGTCAAATAATGAGTCGGCAGTTTGCAAATCCGAAACACACACACACGAACATGGTTACAAAGTCAGAGGCCCTGAGGGAGACCTTCAAGCCAGTGTTTAGTTAAAAGGAGGGAGAAATACTGCGGGGGCACCCCTGGGAAGTGAGTGTATATTTGTCTATGGTTCTGTTTCTACAATCTGACTGTGTCAACGTCCAGTTCACACCTGGCATCAGAGTCTGCTTTATGTTACTGCCTCCAATTGGAGTTCACCTTCATGCTAACTTTTTTTAATGTTAACTGTGAAGAAACTGTTTGGGCACTTTTACAATTTGTTATTTTGAGGTGGCTTATAAACACCGTGTATAGTATCTTCTCCTACACAGGGTGGACATATTTGTGTTCACCCTGTGGAGAGATGTCGAATCCTGTGGAGAATTCTTCCTTTTTCCCTATGAAGCAATCATCTAAGATACCATTTAATGTCAAGTCTGAACAGGGCCTTTGCTTCATCCCTCGGTTCCTGTGTGTGCGTGTGCGTGTGTGAGAGAGAGAGAGAAAGTGAGAGAAGAAGGCCGACAGTGAGTGACAGCAGGAGAAACAGAGAGGAGGCTCGATTACTCTTATAATGACTGGTGTGGATTATTCAAAACCACCAAGATAAAATGAATGTACTCCTACTGAGTTCCCAACACCACATGGCAGCAGCCTGCGAGAGAAGCAGCCTTTCTTATGGCCGTCTGTGCTGGTTTGTGTTTGAGACAGAAGACAGAGGAGGAGGAGAGGGCCCCACTGTTGTTGTGTTAAGGCAGACAGAGAGAAACCAGCCATTCATTGTTCTCTTCCTGACGCAGCAGAGGCTATGCAAAGAGAAGAGGAGCTCATGCCTGAAGGACAAGGTGTGTTTGGCTGAAAACAGACATTTGATAGACACTGCCATGACAAAGTGACATGCAGGTGTTGACAAAGAGCTGTTCCACTTAATTACTTCTCTCACAACTGACCCCAGAGCAGGCGCCATCAACCATTTTGTTTTAGTTGTTTAGCAGAAGGCTTAGCTTGCTATGCAGTGATGGGGGAGAATATGATAAGGGAGGGGGGGGGGATAGAGGAGGGGAAAAAAAGGGGGTGCATGGCCTGAGTGGGGAAGGGAGAAAGGATGGTGAGGGGGGGATGGGGGCGATGGGGGTAGGGTGTCAGAGTGGTGGTGGGTGATGAAATATTCAGTGAGAGTGTGCCTCTGGCTCCTTCCCTCTTTTTTTTTCTTTCGACATCTCTGGCTGACAGTTTTATTTATTGGGGTCCCTGTGGTTCAAGGAACTCATTTGCAGTCGTTCTTCCTTTGCACACTAAGCGAACTAAGGGAGGGAGATAAGGAGTGAGGGAGGAAAAGAGAGGCTGAGGGAGGGGGAGAGGGAGAGAGAGAGGGATAGATCGAGCGCTGGCAGCACTGAGCTGACATTCATGAACAACTGAGCCGCTTTGTGCCAGAGAAAAGAGGATAGAGGATGGGGGGCGGGACAGGAGGGTGGAGAGAGAGAGGGAAGCCGTGAGAGGGAGGGACGCCAATCTGGTTCCAACACAGCAGCTCACCTGTCCAACCGGCAGGTGAAGAGCCGCTTCAAAAGCCTGCGTATTAACCCGCCTATCGACCTATATGTTTTGAACGCACCAGGAAACTATTGATAAGTCTCTGTGCGGACTAAAGATGCAATAACAGCTTCTCAAAAGGGAGAAGGGAAGAAAATCAATCACTTGCATCATGCCCCAAATCCTAAACGCAGCCGTGGGGGGCGGGGGGGGGGCTCTTCAAAGGCCCCTATTAGAAAGATAGGGGTCTGTAATACTGCTTGATATCAAACAGCAAGCGAGGACCAGCTGGTCATCTCTGAATTTGATCGTCTGATTGAAGAGAGAGAGATGAGAATGGCAAAGTCCACGATGATCAGGTGTCATGCTCAAGCCACTCCTCCTGCTCCTGCTCCTGCTGCTGCTGCTGTGCCAACAAGTGACCAGCTCCACATTCACATGCTCGTTCAAGCTTCTCAGCTCACAGCCCTGATGCATTAGCTCCAATTGTTTGCCTGCTCTCACTCCACCGAATGCCTTTAATAACTTCCAATGAATACAATGTAGGAGATGCAGACGAGGAAATGGGTGAGGAAAGAATGGCCACCATGTCGTTCCTCAGTATGTTTTTCTATGACTTATTGGATCGACCTGGGTATTCTGACCCCTGCCTCTCAGTTACACCAGCAGCATATGTCTAATTGACTTCATTAGCCTTGGTGGTGGCTCTCAGATGTGGCTCCTGGCCTTCGTCCTCCCACACAGTCGCCCCAGTAGCCACGATGCCGGCAACTTGAATCTCAAAAGCTCAGCATCGCCAGGGAATGGAAAGAAATGACTGTCACGACTCAAATCTGGAGAAATAATACTCCCCTGGCTGCTGAACGAGCAAATACACACACACACACACACACACACACACACACACACACACACACACACACACACACACACACACACACACACACACACACACACACACACACACACACACACACACACACACACACACACACACACACACACACACACACACACACACACACCACACACACACACACACACACACACACACACACACACACACACACACACACACAATAGGACAATTAAATCCTCTGCAAAATCCATCTATCCCTTGATTGCCCGACAACACACCTTGATTCCCTCCACCCAGCCCGGCAGCCCCCTCCCACAGTGCCTTTAAGCATCACAAAGGGGATTACACAGGTGCAAAAACACTTCGTGATCTGCTTATTAATGCAATTTTCAAGGCCAGGATTTACATGAAGAGAGAGTGAATAGACCTTTAGATCAGCATTGTCTTGTATTCCATACACGGGTTGATTTACACATCCAGCAACAAATTAATGTCTGTAGCTTTCATTTAGGTAACAACAAAACTAATTACCATTCCAAAGAGCAAAGACTCCCTCTCTCTTATACGGCATGGATATACAAATCCTCCGTTTCAACAGCGCTGGGAAGGAGGAGGGAGCGGCATGCTTAAAAGGGGGAAGCTCCGCTCATATTGACCGACATACTGACTCAAGTCATTTTTCAATTCCTTGCACTCCTAAATCCTCAATACAATTACTCTCCAATGATTTCCAGTAGTGTCAATCCTGCTGATTAGCTAGCATCTAGATACAGGTGGTCTACAGGGTGCAGTGCTGGAAAAAGAAACATGTTGACCATCTGCATTGAGCCGTTTCACACAGCCACGCACAGGTACGCAGTTGATCACACACACACACACACACACACACACACACACACACACACACACACACACACACACACACACACACACACACACACACACACACACACACACACACACACACACACACACACACACACACACACACACACACACACACACACACACACACACACACCACACACACACACACACACACACACACACACACACACACACACACACACACACACCATAATCTGCCGTTTCTAGTGGTAAGCCAAATGTTGATTTCCTTTCTTCCATTAGATTCTCGCCTTTCAACTGTGGGTTATCCAAGCACATGAGCTCATCCTCCCCATTGCCTCCACCCTACAGAACTTGCACACGTGCATCGACTCGACATGTTACAGAATAACTTGTGCAAAGCTCTCCCTTTCTTTTCCCTCCTGAGGGAGACTGAGTGTGAGGAAATGAGGTGAGGGTGACTCCTCACAGATTGTAAATTCCTACTTTTCTTCCCATCTGCCCGCTTCCAGACACAATGACAAAACGGTGCCATATTGTTGCTTGTCATACCTAGATGAAGAATAGGAGGAGGGGAGTGGATGAGGACAGGAGGTGCTTGTCGGCGGGAGGAAGAAAAGTAGAGCAGATACGTAACGGCGTATTCCGCGGGGACATATGGGATGGCAACACACAGCCTCCTCCCAAAGCAATCTGTGTTAGTGTTCAAGGCAGCATTTCTCAATCTGCAGCCCGCTGAGCCTCGCTCCAGCTTGAGATTGATTTTGAAAACCTGTATGCACCACTGTAGCTGCACTCAATTGGGTATAGCTGACGCCCATGGATGTATGAAGGATAAAAGGGGTTTGTGGGGTAGAAACAAACCTAAGGGGCGACCCTCAATCATTGTTGTGTGTTTGAGGGTTTGTCAGCTGGGCAGGTTTGGTGCTCATGCTTTAAGACAGGAACAAAGAGGTGGCTGCATGGGGGAAGGGTAACGGGGGGATGGTAAGGGTGATGCCTTCCTGCCTGGTTGGCTTTTATACTAACATCAATGTGCATCAATGAGCAAATAGTCCCTGTGTGCTAAGAGGGACGCATAATCCTTTTTCTTTCTGTCAAATACAGAGATCAATAGATGGAGAGCTGATGTCACCGTCTACACGGCCAGAAAATCATTTCCTTTTCACTGCTTGTCTTCTGCATATACATTCATTTTACTACCGGGATCATACATTTTCTCATTCTCTGAACTCAATCCTCTTAAATATATCCTTTCAGTTCTGGCGTGTGTTGTCCGTCCATCTGTCCGTGCATCACTGTACATGTAAGCTGAACACACAGCCTCTGTTTAGCAGACAGAATGAGAGGAGAGTAGTGCAGGCAACTGTATGTTGATGGGTTGCAAGGAGGCAGTGGCTTAATACAGCTTAGATGTCATAAAGTGTAGTGAGATGACGGGAGGAATTAAGGCAGACTGGGATTGTCCTTGCTGAAGAAGTCAGCCATCACGGTCAAATAGAAGCAGCTCGCCGGACTTGCAGACCACAGCACATTTAAATCATAGGGCCCTAGGAGAGCTGTTAAGCAGAAACAAGAGAGGGAGAAGGAGGAAAAGGAAAAGGGGGGGACGTAGCGAAGGAAAAAGAATCCCATTTCGATAATTGCCGGGGCTCCATTTCCATAAAACCATTTCTATCTTACTTGCTCCACAAAAGTCTGAAACAGCCCTGCAAGCTGTCATGTTCTGCTTGGTTGGTTGGCTAGCTAGCTGCGTAGCTGTTGAATCGGATAAAGGATCAGGCAGAAGGCGATGCGGCGCAGCCCGGCGGACTGGAAACACACACACACACACACACAACACACACACACACCACACACACACACACACACACACACACACACACACACACACACACACACACACACACACACACACACACACCACACACACACACACACACACCCACACACACACACACCACACACACACACACACACACACACACACACACACACACACACACACACACACACACACACACACACACACCACACACACACACACACACACACACACACCACACACACACACACACACAGGCAAAAACACCCGATCTGGAAGTGAGACCTCACACATGAAGAAAATGAAGGTGGGTGGAGGGGGTGAGGGGTTCATGCCCGCTTCTTCCAAGTACTGCCTCAACCGCCCAACATCTCCCACAGGCTATTTTTGGGTGTATGGGCATATCAGTTATCATGTCAGACACTTTTAAGAGCTAAGTGCATTGATTGATTTTTGATAGCCCCAGAGTTAGGGGGGTGGGGGGGAGAGGAAATGAAGGAAAGCTTTTGTATTCCCATTTTCTAATCTTACTCAGATCCTTAATCTCTCTGCGATCTATATCAGTCCATTCCGCTTCATGAATTATAAAAAGGAATCAATTTCTCTGGATAAAAAACACACTAAAGCAGCTTTGTGCCTTTTCTTTAACCTTTACCCTGCTTTCCGCCTTGCCCTGCCCTTCCTTCTCTCCATCCCCACTGCAGCATTACAATTAATATCCCATCCATTTGATTGCAACAGTCATGCACTGTCAGAAATTCATAGGAAATAGCAAGAATGTGACTCACGGTGAATCACACCGTAATAGGAAGAACACAGGAAGAAAGGCAAAGTGAGAAATACCCTCTGCCTCTGGTGAAAATGACGTGCACTTGTGGCTGCCCAGTGTACCAAATGGTGGCCCGGGCTTGATTCCAGCCCACTACCACTCTGACACACACACGTTCACTTAGACACACATGCAATCATCTGCTGTCAGTGCTACGAGGTGCATGCTGAGTTCACACGCACACAACGAGGCTAGGATTTCCTCCAGCAAATGCTCAGCAGGGAATGAAGCCATACCAAACCACACTATCTCCTATCAGCCCACTTCCTCTGATACAAGTCAACTTAATATATAGTACAAATCCTTGGACAAATGCATCATTCAATTCACAATCTTGTGCTGTTTTGACATCAGTTGTCAGCGCATCACTGGTGCACTTACGTACATCTCAGTGTTGCCCAACGCTACAAAAGGAAGTGGTTGTGAGGTCAGTCAGTCAGCTGCAGAGTGTTTCATACGTCACCCTGTTGCCTATGTGCATTCAGCCTTATCGCCTCACTCACGCTCTCTCTGCGGCCAGCACTGAGTACTCTCTGCCTTTTCTCTTGACTCTCACTATTGATCATTTCTGTGAGTCATGCCAAGCTGACTCAAATGCATACTGTGTTTCAGCTGAGCCGTTTCACTGTAAGTAGAGAGAGCAGGCCCCACTCAGGCTATATGTGCAAACTGGGCTTCCAGGAACCCTGTGCTAATACTGAGAGAAGGCTGTCATCTGATGATCCAGCACTATGTGTATGAGTGAGTGTGACTACACTCCATCTCAATGCAGCCACAGCTAACTTCCTGGAAACTTGCCTCTGCGTGTGTGTGTGTGTGTGTGTGTGTGTGTGAGAATGTGTGTTAGAGCATGAAATGCAGGAGGAATGGAGAGAGATTACAGATAAAGGTATGAACCGAGAGCTGCAAGTGAGTGTTGTGTGCTGGTCCTCTCAGCAGCTTACAAATAAGCCTTTCTTGTGTGGTGTCCGCCCCGGCTTCCTGCAGTGGCGTGTACACACACACACACACACACACACACACACACACACACACACACACACACACACACACACACACACACAACACACACACGCTATCACAGATGTTACTAGGATACAAGGGGTGTTGCTGCTTATTATATCCTAACAGCTCACACTGGATGTCTAGCTTGGCTTGGCTTGTTTAAGAGGCTGAGATTAGACACGCAAAGAGGCTTGTGCTTGTGCAGCCTGCTCATCTCGTCTCTTCCTCTCAGTCGCTGTGTTGTTCTGGACTTAACCAAAGCTACAAACTCCCATATCCCATGCAAACACACAAGGCTTTAAAAGCCTCTCTCTAGATTGCAACCATGGCAGGATACTAAAGGTTCAACATTATTGCAAGTGTCAACACATAGAAACATTCTCTTACCTGAGTTTCAGTTAGACTCTCCAGGGCTTGCATTACGGGACTGTTCGGGTTCTTGATGCTTGAGACTGCAGAGAGGGAAATAATTTACAATTAATTAAAAAATCAATCAATTATAATGAACAAAATATGAGAAGACATACATTATGTAAAGTAATAAATAGGCAAAACTGTTCCTTTACTGTATTTGTTATTGATATGAGGAGTGCAAAACTAAATAAAATCACAGCCAGGTGAGCCTACCATTAATCTGCTTCGACGGTTGGTACAAGTGTTAACTTGCTCCCATCAGAGATACCCAGATCTGGAGTTTGCCTGAACTTAGTCGCCTGCAGGGTTAGAGAGAGCATGATATTAGATGGGCTGGCTGACAATATCTTCTCTCTTCAGACACACAAATAGCCTTCAGACAGGGGGGGCAGACAGAATCCAACACTAGTTTGGAAAAGAGCCGTGGGTTAAAAGCTCCATGAAAGAGAAGTATTGATTGGGCTGTCATATTTCAATTTCGAGTATAGTGGAGCTTGACAACCTCTCACAGTGCATATCTGGCCCCACTGCCACTTGCCTAAGTGGAGGTAAAGTATTTTCTTGTGCCATTTTGAGTTGTACAAATGAGGAGCAGAAACTATGAAACAGAATCCTTTAGCACGACATGCAGCTATTAGTGACATTGCAAGTCTATTGTTTCTTTATTGAGCTGTATTATGATGGCTTTCTCTGTGATTTTGAAGAAAGCTGATACGCAATACATTCCCAGGGCTTCACTATTAATGTTGGTGCAAGAACAGGAATGTGTGCTCCACAATGGAGGAAATAGTATTTCTTGCAGGTCACGAAGCACCAACACCACACGCACGTCTGACTGACTGCCTCGATTAGTTTAGTGAAGGTTTTATAGCACAGCCTGCTGTATACGCATGACCCAAATCTCACCCCATGCAACTGAACAAAGACCCTCGGCAAAGATGTGCTGTAAGTCTACAGTTTGGGGAACAGGGGGGGATTGGAAAGGGGGTTTCAGGTTTTAAAGGATGATGTGATTTATTGGGTGATTACAATGGGTGGGAGGGGAAGGGGTCTGAAACGCAATGCCGACTGTTTGCATGTACTAAAGCCTACCTCTCTTTTTTTGCATAACACCACCTGCACTGTTGTCATCTCATTTAACCTGAGCATGGTTAATTTGAGAACCGCCTAATACTGTAGGTTTTGGTACATTCTGAATGATAAAGGGTTTGCCTCAGCATGCAGTGCCTTCCTGTGCTATTATCAGCAGCCTATACCTCTCAGAAAGAAAGAAGGAGTTTCTGCTTCCGAAGCTACCAGCTATCACCATGTAACACTTACATTTACACCCAAGAACAGGATACACCCACCTCCCATTGTACAGTAACAAGTCAACTGTAAACAATACATTGTACTGCATATGCCTGTGCTGCAGCAGAGTAAATAAATGACAGACTAGCAAGTCACTTCGCTCATTAATGTTTAACATGTTTGATTCCCTCAGCATTAGTAATTCAGTCAGGCTTCAATATTTATAAGGAGGCATGAATGCAAGTCTGCAGATCGCCTCGTCGATACTGTTCCAGCGACCGGTGCGTCCCGTATGCGTAATTCCAATACTGTGCGTCCCGATGGTCAGTGGTTTGCCTTGAATGTATTGATGACCAAAAGCAGCCAAGGTTGTCTCTGAGGCCCCCAGGAGCTCGGCCACGCATACATCCGAAGTATAGATTAAAGCATATCACTGCAGGCCCGGGGGGTGTACGCACCTAAACTCGGTTTACTCGCATTATAAACTGCGGATAACAATGTGGCTCATGATGTCAGCGTTTACTACCGCTACACACTCGGGACACAAGTGTAAATGTTAAGACTATTAAGAACCATGCATACAAAGGGTACCATTTTTAGAGTAAAGACATTCTATTATATGTCCGGTTTACTCACGTTTCTTTGTGCAGCAGAGCGAGTCTCTCTCTTGGTACTTTGAGTCTTTGCGACAGTCTCCTCTTCAGTCCATCCACGGTCTCCTCCTGGGGCAGGGACAGTTCGAAGCGTGTGCCGGTGGTGGAGTGGATGTACAGATTCATGGAGGGCTCAGTCGGGACGGCCTCGCAGGACGAAGCCCCGCGGCTGGTGCAGCTCCGGGCGCTGGGGTGCTGGTCCATCCGATAACCTGTAGTCAGGGAGGGGGAGACAAGACGCGCAGAGCCGGGTATGAAGCGGGTGAGGAGGAGAAGGGTTACGCAGATCCTCCGCTCCGACTACCGTCCCTTGTTCTGCTCGCAAATCAAAGGCAGCATTCAGGGAGCTTTCTCTCTTTCTTTCACTCGCTCTCCAAGAGTCACAATAAAACCCGGTCCGTATTCTCTCTCGTCGGTATCATGAGAATATTCCCAAAGGAAAGTCTACTACATATGCTTTTCTCTTTGTTTGATCGTTTTCTTTGTTGCAAGCAAAAGTCTTATATGCTACAGAGATGTGTAAATGCCAGGCAGAAACGCAAGTATGTTGTCAGCAAAAACACGCCACGGTTAACTTTAAAACTAAAACTAGGAGGACTAGTAAAAAAAGAATATAAATCCCTCACGGTGTTTTGTCTGTTTTTACAAGCTTTGTATGACAAAACAAACGGTCCGTGTTCAGCAAAGCCTCATATAGTTAGTTGTGAGAGGCTGTTCGCTGCGCACTCCTACCCACCGCAGCTCCAGTGAAATATCGACAATGAACAGTCACAAAGTATCCCACTTCCACCATCGATAAAATACGCAGACAGACCAGCCAATCACAGCAGAGCTAGTTCAGGACGCTGCGAATTTCAGCCAATAGAGAGACGAGATTCACACCCACGTGGAGGGCAGGCGAGTTTATGCCATTCATAATAAATTACAGGAAATAACTAAATATGAGACCATACCACGGTAGCATATCGCAACACTATTGAAGTGATACGTACATGCAAATTAAACATTGGACAGAGTTTTCCCTACAGAAAGTAGAGTGCCATATTATTAGGCTACATATGCCAGTAACTGTTTCAAAAAGTACATGTAAAGGCTAATGTCCAAATATGAAACATGACATGATTATTCTGCATATTTCAACATACCATACACACTTGCCACAAGCTCATGTCTTCCATTTTGATATGGCTAGATGACAAAACTGAGCAAAGAAACCAACACTTGCACACAAAGAGGGACAAATAGGACCATGCAGGTATTTAGTTCACCTCCACGCATTCATCCAAAACAAGTAGGGGCTTTAACATAACAAAGAAAATACTCGGTCGCCACCCAGTGGTCAAGGAATGAACTTTACCAATCAAAACTTACAAGTGATTCATACTTTAGACTTTTTGCAATGGTAGAGTTTTGCAAGACCTGCTATAAATATAAATTTACTTTGGGTTGCTCTTGGCTCAATCATAAAGAGTAATTATGAAACTCTTAGCATGGCTGTCACTATAATTTATCAGGTTTCTAATTTGCTTCGAAAAAGACAACAGCAGCAACGACTTGCTGTCAGGTACTAATTATAATGTACAGTAACAGTGACATATGTGTCGTCGATACTGGCCTTATTACGTTAATCATGTCCACAGCATTTACATGGAAGGTGGCTCATCCAATCGCTTGACAACATGCTTTATCGATCCGCGATTGACTGCTTCTCTCAAATCAATTTCTCAACCCACCAACACAATGGGCTACAGCCTGCGTCAAATTTGTCGACATTACAGATTACATGCATAAAATGAAAGACTTCACATTGAAGTGTACTCACCAACTATCTTGGCGAACACTTTAAAGCTTCGCGTTACAGTGTGTTGTGTTCCAGTATGTCCCCCCAGCTTTGGAATGTAAAATAAACCCAAACAGAGGTAAAACTCCAAACTCCTGAATATCCACAAGGTTTTCCTCAGTAATTCTCCGGTAGGCTCTTCAGTGTGCCTCGTTGTACGCGGCGGACCGGGAGACTTCGGACCAATAGAGGTTGCAGTAATGTCCTGAGATGCTTCGGAGTGCAGTTAGTACACCGGCGTCTTCCTTGGTAATGAGCACAGTCGGGAAGGTGAGACACTTCTTATCACACACTTGTCGGATAGGGGTGGAGAGAAGTGTTCTCTATATGTCAGCATGTGTTTTAAGGTGGCCTCGCTTCGCAGTAACCGCCTCTAATTCCCAACTTGTTCCCGTCGTTGGGAAAGAATCTGCCTACGCAAAGCTCCAACAGATAAAGATGTCCATCTGTGTCAGTGGTTCTCTGAACGCCAGGAAAGACTTTTAACCATGCAATATACCTAAATAGAGAATACTCTCTGTCACGCCGTTGTCTACCACCTTAAAAATAATTACTGAAATGACTGCTTTGGCGATATGACCAGTCTCTGACGACATAGAGAAATGTCACCGGGCAACAGAGCAGGTAAACAGGCTCCATGGATACGAGGGCACGTACACCGATAAACAAAAACGTGTCTGGCACGGTTTGTTTTTGTGTTTGGGGAACAACACTCCTTAGAAAGGAGTTAGGGAATTTTACGGGAATTTGATGTATATTATTTACTATTGTTTTGTGAAAAAAGCCAGACCTGCAACTAACATTTTTAAACATAACTTCCTTTTATTTTTTTGAATAGATAAGTATTTAGACTCAAAGTAAAAACAAATGTCCATAATATGAAATAGACATTGTTACAAATGTGCTTTTAAGTAAACGTTAAAAAAAGTCTTAATGGACTGCCCCATTCAGGTTTATAATATGATTGTTGTATAATCACTGATGCTCACAGGGTGAGCATTAAGCAGTAATTACATGTAGGTGTAGCTCATAACAACACCTTCATTGAAACATTGTGTATAGGTTCATCTAGTTGTCATTTGGAACTTAAATAACAACTAACAAGTCAAATACATCTAGTGGTTTTAAGGTTAAGCTGTTTTTCAGCTGAAATCCAGATAAAAAATATCAATGCAAGCTAAATTCAAATGGAGTAGCACCCTTAATATACTTATTTACAGTATGTGCTTTCCATAAACTGTAAATTAGGGCATCTGTTGTATTAGGCATGTGTAGATATTTGGCCCTGTTACACAGTTAGGCGGTAATCATCACAATAGGGTTGACTTTGGGGACAACAGGGATGTTGTATAAGAAAAACAAACAAATTAGCCTCATAACATCCTAACATTTACCAATTAAGAACTGTCCGTCCTTCCAGCAGGACAGTCTGTCTGATTACGAGGGCTCACTCGTCCCCACTGTGCCCTGTGCCCCACCAGCTTAATATCACACTGCAAGACAACTGAATCATTCTCACGTGTCTGTGTGAATGTGTGAGATAGAGAAAGCAAAGTGTGCTCAAAAGAAACATCTTCCAGAGACTACAAGACAAAGGCCTCTGTCTGTGCCCGGCCCGTTCAGCCTTATCTAGCTCCATCTCTTTCGTTCTCTCTGGAAGATGCTGACTCAGTGGAACAAAGTGAAAGGAGCTGGTTAAACTCCCTCCTGCATTTGAAACACAACCCTTTGTTTGACTCAAACGCTGTGCCTTTGAATCAGTTCGCACTGTAGCTTGTATTGACGCTTCCCATCCTGGGATCTGTGTGTGCTGGAGAATTTAGCGCAGAGCGGAAGCTAATGCGCAATGATGTTTGTCACTCTAGCTGCTTCAGAGTCAAGTTCTTGTTTCAGCAATGAGACGGCTTGGCTGCGCTCGTCAGCAGGTTTGGCTGTCGACACAGCTCAGGTCATGCAGAACACTCTGACCTTGTTTGCCAGAATTAGACCTTGTCGTTGAGCTGACAATCTGATATGTGTCATGACAAAGGTGCAATCCTCATTACAAGTCATATTGATCATGGCATTGTTTTGTAGCTGGGTTTCTTATTCTTAGTAAACAGCCCTCCTTTTAGTATGTCATTTGTTTTAATCCACAGCAGTATGTCCCCTCATTCTATCCTTGCTAATGTGACTAATCACACTGTGATTAAGAAAAAGAATGGCTCAAATGTATCATCAGGCTGGCTAAAAGCTAAATGTTCCCCTGTGTGCAGTAAGATGCACATGGTTAAGCCTGTGATGGAGGACGCAAGAGCAACCCCCGTATGAAGCTACACGATAATGCATCACACATACTTCTGGGAAGTTTATTGACAAGGGAGGAAGGTCTTGTGGGCGGGTCGTAAACATTTCACATTGGATATCAGATCTGGTGGGACAGAGCAGCCTGCGTGTGATTGTTTGTGTACCCAGTTTGTCTGTGTTTGTGTGTGTGCGTGTGTGTGTGTCCATGTGCGAGCAACAACGGGCAAGTTGTTGTGTGAGAGCCTGAGTGTGTGGGACATGTGTGGGCGTGCGTGTGTGTGTGGGTGAGCAGCATTCCTATCCATCAAAGTCACCAGTGAGCCGCCCTCTGCCTCGGGAGAAAAAGGAACTATGCCGGCGTACTCAGCCTGCCGCTGTTGTTCTCCTGGCCACCATTTCCTCCCTGATTCACTCTGAGTGGCTGTGAGTGGGGCAGACACACCTCGACGGTCATCACCACGCCGCATTCACAACATAACCACAGGAAGCTGACACATACAGGTGCCTGAATACCTTGCATGCTGGAACAAATGTTGTGAATTCATACTTGTGATAGTGATAGTGTCTCTTTTATTATATATACTGTACACATATTCACATATACATCAAAGTCAAAGTCAGCTTTATTGTCAACAATTATTACATGTGTTATACATCCGGAAATATCGAGATACCGTTTCCCGCAGTCCCACCGTGTGACATATATACATAAAACAAAACAAAAAGGGCCTAAATAAACGGGGTATACAATTTAAAATGTTAATAATATATAATATAACTAAAAGGCAGAACAGCCATGTCTGATACATCATTATTTTATGGACTAACCTGCATGATATCCCGGCCTTTACTCTTGGTGTTCACTAAATAAGGCCCAGATCTTTATGTGTCTCTAATTTGATTCATATCATATATTTAAGATGGTATTGACTACAGCCTGTTACTGTAAGGGGATAACGTTTCTGAATGATGCAGACTTTCAGCCATTTAAATGATCTGTACAGGCAGACTAGTGGATGAGATTGAACTGTGATGTCAGTTTCAACTAAAAACATTAAACTAGATTCAGAAATATTGGGAAGTTGTTACTGGTAGTGGGCGATTAGGGGACACAAGGTTACTAGGATGGAGACGTGAAAGATTTGTGAGTGAATGAAAACACCATTCAACAAAATTAGTGAATTTAAACTGAATATTTTGAGGCTCTTTATAAGAGATATTTTTGAAGCAAAACCTCTGTCTTCAGACATAAAAATAGACATTATCACATAAAGAAACATATAAATAAATACAGACACAATTTATAACAATGACATTTTGTTCAAGTTGTGATCTATGATCCAGTACAGTTCGATAACTCTGCTCATTATTTCACAATAACAGTGTTTTCCTGATGTTTTTTGTATTTGATTTCAATAATTAGTATCCAAATGATGGTTTTTTATTTCATAACTCCACTATTCATCCCAAAATCAGCAGACAGCTCCGTGATCAGTTATTGCTTTGGTCTCTGTGACACAGAACCTTTTACACTACAAATCACATATCTGATGTAATCACACATGTACTGACACAAGTGATGACACATCATACATGTACTGACACATGATGGGAAAATGTGTAGCATGGAGTTCTGTCAATGAAACCAACATGCACACAGTTTTGCATCAGATACAGAATTTAATTTAATGTTTTGGGGCAAGAAAATACGTCATAGACAGACAACATATGCTCATGTGTAAGCCAGTATGTAAGTATATGCAACGTGACGAATGAATAGAGAACATTATTACATAATAAGTCAAAAAAGATAAATACAATCCAGAAATTATGTAACCAGGGTTACCTATAATATGCTTTAGAAAATAGCAGGAAAGGATATGCCAATAATAGTTTTTACTTTTCTATAAATAAGGGAATTCTGGTACGAGCCCACTTCCATAGACGGAGGAACCCTGGTCATAGTAGTGGCAACTGTGGAGTGGGATCAGTGTTACATGTTTGTATGGAGTTGGACCCAAGATACAATAGGGTTTTAAAAAAGAGTCATCAGAGAGCAGAGGGGTGAGGAGCTGAGAGTGGGAGTGGACTGAGCCTCTGATCCCACACCTGCAGAAGGAGCTCTGTCTGAAGTGCTGCTCGCTCGCCCTCCCGGCTCACAGCACAGATGATTGATGACACACCAACGACACCTCTACGGCTTTACACACTAAAGCAGACAATGTGCCAGGGAGAGTGTAAGGAGTCCCGGCCAGAGAGAGGAAATGTGCAAAACGTGCAATGACAGGGGACAAGAAAAGAAAGTGTCACATCAGACTCTGATATGAGTCACAGTCACAGTTTACAGTAACTTTTGAAAATCCAAGCCAGGGACATTTCAACCATATCCAGTAATGCGAGTCAAAACATTTCCCTGACTTTTGTCCGAAGAAACTTTTTTTGAAAACTTTTCAGGAAGCTCATACTCCATCTAACAAATTCCACATGTCAATGACTGATACATAAATCACAACAATAGCCTGGGTACATACTGTGAAGTTTATGGTTCTCAGTTGCTGCTGAGTGAGCGATGACTAAGCACAACAACCTCTGTAGATTGAACATCGCCCAGAGGCACACTGGATACCGTCCAAACATTTCACAATCAAGTTCATCTGCGTTCATTCTTTACAGAAGGCACATTCATCGTAGGGCTGAGTTTATGTTTGAATGTATGTTGAGTAACATTTGACTGTTTGTGGGTTGTTTGTATATTACATTTTGAACATGCTAGTCACTCTATCCTTAGCTGACACATTCCCGAGTAGATGAGGCATGCTTTGTGTTGAATCAAGTTTGTATCAGAGTGCATATTTCACATCTGGCATCTGATTGTTTTGAGTACTCTGTAACCAACAACTTCCTCACCACTGATAGAAACCGATTACATCATGTAGTACTCATCACTCTTTCTACTTTAACACAGGTGCACATACTAGTTTATACACTTGCTTGTTCAAATGTTTTGGAATATTTTGAACAACTCTTGCAAAGAGGTAGACCTGAAGATCAATACCACTTTCAAGTCCATTCAACATGAAGCTATAGCTAAAAAAAAATGATAAGCCTAGCCTACTTTAAAGTAAGATCAGGACAGGGAAGCAGTTAGTCTGGCTCTGTTAGCTATTTTTAACGATTTGGACAGACAGAGTCAGGCTAGCTGTATCCCCTAGTTTCCAGTCTGTATGTTAAACTAAGCTAAGCTAAGCGCTGTAACTTTTTCTTCATATTTAGTTTAAAAACATCTGAATAATATCATTTCTCCCATCCAAATATTATTAAAGAAAGCAAAGCATAATACCTAAAATGTCAGACTATTCCTAAATGCCCTATTTATAGTCACCACCATTTGCTTGTAGTAGCATAGTATTGTGAATCAGCGCTGTGAGTTGAGCCTCCACATGGATCCTGTGAGAATACGATGTACTGTTATGGCTTAGCCTATCACGTTTGTAACAGGATACTTCACGCTCCGTTCCATATTCTGTCCATGTGCGGCGAACCATTTGTCCTGTTCACAGTCTTACTTGTGTCGTGTCGCTGCACGACTCATATAGTGGTGGTTTACTCTCAAACCCCAGATCCACGACTGTCATACAATTACTAGACGGCTTAATCCAAATGGTGTAAATTCAACACCCTCACAAAATGGACTTGATAATTTGTTGCCGGTCTGCTCACACTAAAATAGTACTCAGCCAGGAACTAGGCTGAATGTGATGAAATCCACCCACAGGACACAAGCCGGGCACGATAAGAACCTTTATAGCTGTGAAACTCGGCCAAGCTGGGAGTGTGTTAGCTCTATCTGTTTGTTTATTTGTCTGTTTGACAGCCCACAGCGTAGCGCCAGAGGGACTGGTGGTCCGACAAAGGTTAGGTGTCAGCGTGGAGTGTATAAAATAGAACAGAGCAGAAAATAGGAGTGAGAGAGAGCGGAGGAGAGAGAGACTCAGGGCAGGAAGTGTGGGTGGCTGGGTAGGTGGTTTTGGCAAAGCAGAATGGCCTTCTTGCTTATTACTTCTGGTAAAACAAAGATATAGCTTTTGCGATGGAACTCATTCACGGTAGAAGTATCAGTAGTACACATGTGCCCTTTGAGGTCAGTGTTTGTAGAGGTGACACCAAATCCGTTTAAGATCACACATCAGTACATCCAGCACCCATCAAGGAAACAGATAGTAGATAATAGCAGTGATCGTGTTCGTGTGTGTGTGTGTGTGTGTGTGTGTGTGTGTGTGTGTGTGTGTGTGTGTGTGTGTGTGTGTGTGTGTGTGTGTGTGTGTGTGTGTGTGTGTGTGTGTGTGTGTGTGTGTGTGTGTGTGTGTGTGTGTGTGTGTGTGTGTGTGTGTGTGTGTGTGAGATGAGTGATGAATACCAGATGCAAGCATTTCCTTTGTTGGTGCAAGCAAGTTCAGAACTTGCCAAATCGCTCTGCTCTCCTCCCACACGGTTGAATACTTCCACACACACCCACGCACACTCCAGAATCCCTGCCCACTAATCCTCCCCCGTCCTAGGCTTAGGGGTAGCCGATGCTGCGGGCTAATGCAATTTTGGCTGGTGCTCTGCTTCATATCTCTCCTGTTGTCTCCCCGTTCCCCCGCCTTGGTCCTTGCACTCACACTCCTGCTTAATTAGTTTTTCTCTATCTCTCCATCTGCTTACTTCAAATATACTCCTTCATTCTCTTGACTCTTTCTATTTTGATTTGTTTTACGATGTTCTGTTTCTTTGTAGCAGTGTATCCGCTCCCTACGGCAGGTCTTTGCTCTGCAGTTGACACGCAGTAATCTAATCACTGATAGCGAAGGTCATTACGGGTTACATGATCTTGCCGGTCCCACAGAGTTGATCTCATCTGTGACGTCGGCCCAGAGGAGTGTGCGGTCTGCCATGGATGCCGTCTGCCTATCGCATTCTTAAAATACCCTCCGTCCCCACCAATGACGTCATTAATTCCCGTCTCCCTCTGGCTCTGCCGCCCTCTTCCCTCTCTTCCTATCTCTTTCTCTCCCTTCATCTGTTCTCCACTTCACTCCTTTGCTCTCTATTTGTTATGCCTCCTCCCCCTCTTTCTTTCCGGGCATGCTGCCCCCGTCTCTCCCTTTTTCTTCCTCTTTGCCATCTCACTGTTTGTGTTTCGTGATAACAGCAGTAATTCCATAAAAGAGAGTTAATTGTACTTTATGCTGATAGCTCTCGAGCATTGCTCTCTCACAGTAGGCCTGATATTTAAAACACGTTTCTAGCAGTTGCAATAAGGGAAACCTCCATTAAGGATTTTTATCTGGAAAATGATAATAATAACATGCAAATGAACGCGGCCTTCCCCGGCCAGTCACTTGCCAGGCACTTGTACTAAATTAAAGCACTGAAATGCCACCGTCATTTCGCAGAAGAGGTGCATTTAGATACTGAAAACAGAATGTCATCAATTTCATGTAGTTAAATATTTACTGTGTATGGGCGGAATACTGTTAAGTAAAATTGAGTCACACAGGGAAGGCCCTCTGTATCTATATAACTAATGATCAAAGGCGAGGCTTCAATGTTAACCGTTTGCAGGAAAGGCACCGTTTGTTCTGCCGTGACAGCTCCACCGCCCACACCAAGCAGAATCTGATGCTTTCATTGCCATATAGTTATTAAACTAGGAAGCGATACCAAAACGGTCAAACCATCACAGTTGATGGTTTCCGACCTCTCAATTCATGCTTCAGCAAGAGAAACAATGACTTTGAACTACATGACTATGATTGGATTTGTTTGAGGCTAATGCAAGCCAGTACAAAATAGAAAAGGAACAGCAAACATGCTAAACAAGCAGTGTAATCTTTGGTACTCATGTTTCTAATACACATACCATATAATCGACTTTTCTACATTCTTCAGCGAAACTGACCCTTTTTTTGCAGCATGGGAATGGAATCAAAACAAGAGCATAGATTGACATACACGTTATTTACAGACACTCAGAGGATACATCTTAATGACTTTGGTAATCCTGTAACTTTTCCTATAGCATGACCATGAGGTTCACATTTGTGGTTTGAGAGACATGTCCCTCAGGATTAACTATCATGACCTTTAACTTTACCTCTAGCACCTTCATTAGGTCAACATTGAAATGTCTTTGGTTTGAATAATAGGCTACCTGCAAAACAAATGCCATTCTCATCAGCGTTAGATTTCCTTTGTCGTTGATTGCTAATAAGCCAAACACAGCAACAGCGTGCTAACACGCTAAACATGGTAAGTTGCTACCTGCTAAAGATCAACATTGTCTTAGAGCAGGGGTTCTCAAAGTGCGGCCCGCGGGCCAATGGCGGCCCTCGGAAATGTTTCTGGCGGCCCGCGATAGTTAATGTGACACACTGAAATGCATGCGTTATATTTTAATCCTCCATGGTTGTATCTAGTAAGAATTAGAATGTAATTTAAGAATGGTAAAATTGCGCCCCCTGGGTTGTCATTCCTAAATTATGAATGACAGCTTGTGGAAAGTTTGCGAGACTACTGGTTGCATGGCAACTAGGCATCTCGCGAGTTGCGGTAATTGGTTAGTATAATAAAGAAAGGATTTGTTTTGGAAATATTTTAGGATTCCGTTTTTTCTTGGGCGGCCCTCAATCCAATATTGGGTACCTAAATTGGCCCTCACTCATCAAAACTTTGAGAACCCCTGTCTTAGAGAGTGTCTCAGCATATTGATGGTGGCATTTAGCTCAAAGCAGAACTGTGCCTACAGTATGTAGCGCCTCAGACCATGAGTGTTGTCATTCTAAAAGCAGGATTACATTAGATACACTACACCTGTATTTGCTTTATCCCTGCTTCATTCAGTATCGGATTATTAACACTATGGCCTTTCAGGAACCAGAGTCATTTAAAAATAGCCTTTCAGAGCAAGAATATTCACGTCAACATACAAATCCTACAGCTCATGTTTGCCCCTGTCTATCACCATCAAGCTGGTTTTAACCTTCATCCACATGCCTGAAGCTCTGAGATATAAACCAGATGACAACCAACTTCACCCACTCAACCAGGCTCTTGGCCTTGTCTATGTTTAGTCATTTATATTATTTATGTTTGAAGTTACTTGATACAGCCAGTCTGCCAACTATGAGTTCAGGCTTAATTAGTCAGTTGTGTATTTATACTGCTGACATTTATGGTGTTGACTGCTTATTGAGGATGTGCTTATCGAGAACTCACCAGCATTTGGCGCACAAAGGCAAGAATGTGGATGAAACATTTCACATAATCAGACACATTTCTTGGTGGGTTGGTTGTGATGTACCAAGTTCAGCTGCAGTGTAATTCGAGACTATAAATAGCGGCCGAGGCAGTAATTCACTGCTTCATAGTGTGTCATCATAAAATACAAATATTTTGTCAATGTCATCAGCAGATCAGGTTAATTCAGTAGCTGACCTTTGAGGATTGGAAAATGTCTGTCATGGATTAAATCGTATGTACGGTTGTGTACGATTGTTCCACTTGAGCTGTTTAGGGTGCTAATAAAATAAATATTTATAAATCGAGACAACAAAGGTTATCAGTATCATCACAGGCTATTTGAAAAGGACCTTTATGATTCTTTGTTTGATAAGATCATGAATAAACGAGTCACATTATCCAACAGTTTGACTTTTTGCCTCTGAAAAAACGAACACATTTCGTGGCTTGCTTCCCTCCAACTTAATGATATTCTATTGTTAAGGTTCACCATTAGGTCAACTTCAAACAATGTCATTCTTGACCCGTGAATTGTGAACAGCATACTTGTTATTACCTAGATGGTTAGTCACAACATACTGAATAGCATCCAGACCTGCTTGTTATTTGGTTTCTGGGCATGTAAAATGTGTATTCGTTGGCCACACAAATATCTTAAAATTGAGCAGTTGTGTGTTGTCTGTACTAAATACATAGTATGACATTTTATTGTCAAGTTAGATGAAAAAAACAATATAGTGGTTTCTATCTTTTGATCTTACTTCAAGCAATTCATCTAACCTCCCAAAATGTTTAACATGCTTGTAAATATCTGGTATCAAATTGAATGTTCTTATTCAATGGAACAGATGTAACATTGTTGAGAATTTGCTTGGTCTTTGAAGGCTGTATTCTGATAAAACATGATAACCACATCGTAAACACTCTACATAGAGTTGCGTCTATACTGGAATCCATTTACCTGACCTTTTCACAGCCGTTCAAAAAATATGTTTGCTTTCTATTTGGAGTCATGAAACAACCCCACCTCCCAAGCCTCCACGTGTGAATCAGTATAGAGCTGCATTCAGAGGAGGTCTGGCCTGAGCTGAACTCATGCTAAACACATGTTCATGCAATAAGAGCTGTGTTCTCTGGGCTGCATGTTACAACGCAGCAGTCAAAAGCAGGTTTGCACGGGTTATTGTTGGAATGGGATAAAGTTGGTTTCTGATGTACTGCGAATATTTATTCTCAAGTTATTCAGCTGTCCAAAATGATGAAAGACTGGAAAATCCAGTGCAAGAGATAGCCGGGTTAATGGGGAGGTGGGCAAGCAAAAAGAGGAATCCATCAGTGGGTCAGTCTATGGGTTGTTGTTGGAGTTTCCTAATTTAATAGAGAATATGGCAACCAAATGCAGATAATTCTGTGATAAATGCCATATGTTTCATATTGCTGAAAAGGAAATAATATGGCTTAAATCAAATAAAATACATTTGTGGTAGACCAAATGGATCATCATGGCATTCAGTGATGACCATATCATTAAGGTTTTAAGCAGTCATGCAGGCCTAGATGTATCTCTTATTTATTGGTAGTCATCCAAAGTTACTTATTGACCTTTTTAAAATCTTTTGTTGAACCCTATGCCACCAATGGGTGCTGGAATCCAGACCCTGCCTGTCAGAGCTGGTCTGTGCGTGTCTATGGAGTTATTTTTGCCTGCCTGCATGTCCAAGGTGAAAATTAGCTTGTTGGCATATTTTCCTATAGTGCAAAGAGGCTTGTGACTATGAAGCCACAATGCATTATAAGTCACCTCCTAGCACGCAGGGATTAGCTGTACTGTTAAAGTGGAAATCATTAACAGCAGTCATCTTGTAAAGTTCCATTTCATTTCTGTGTTTTGGTTCCGTGTTTTTCCATCAAACAATAGTTATTTTTCTAAACTTGACATGATCTTTCTGCAAATTGCAAAGTGTATGAGATATATGTATGTATGAGACATTATCATCATGACAGCATGGTTTTAAAAGGGTAACATTTTGCTTTCAAATGTCTTTTTTTCAGTGACAGTATATACAATAAAATTATAAACCACTTTATTTACATATGATTTGAACAGTTATGGGCTTCATGTTAACTTTGATGGGCTACCTAGAATGGATATTTCTGAGGAAGTTGTTTTTCATACTGTAGGTAAATGAGTGATTTTGAATTTCTCATTGTACAAGTCAAAATGTAAATATTCAACTAGGCTGACCGTGTGCAAACTGGGAAATTTGTAAAGGCTCAAACACAAGTAATATTATCTTTTACCCATTCTGCGTTGTTTTCAGTCCAATGTGTGTATAACTTATTTTTTACATAATGTCAGGAGTTGGTTACCATTACCATTGTCATCACTGTGCTGTACATCAAGGAAGTCAATTATCTTTTGCTTCTGTGACATCCTAATGGACGCAATTACATTACATAATCAGTGAAACTTTAAGAAATACTTTGTCAGTTGGGAAGTTTCAAAACATCACAGGCAGAACAGATAGGATAACCCAAACGTTTCAACATAGCACAAGAGGAAGGAAAGGCAACACGGAAGTGCCCCGGTGTTACACTCTGTCTCAATTCCTCTTTTGACGTGTTGTGGTTAAGCATGTTCACAGGCAGGGCTCTCACCCATGCTCACCATGCAATTCACCCTCCTGTTATCCTTGGGGTCAATTTGACCCCATTCAATGTTTAACATATCTAGTATTTCATGACTTTTCCTAATTTATTGAGGACTAATGGGTAAACATAAAATGAACATGAAGATCTTTTTTGTTGTGGTCAACCAGGCTGTTTTAGTAGTATAACACATAAAAATGTCAACACATTACACCTTTTTGTGTTGATTGTGTAGGATGTTATTGAGATGACTATTACATGCAAATATATCATTATATATATAAAAAAAACTACCCTCTGCTTTAGTTATTGGTCCTTTAACAACATCAAAAAGATCTTACTTTAACATTTCATTTCAATCAGTGAGATTTTATGGTGATTTATATATTTTTCGATAGTCACATAATAGGAATTCTGCGTATAAAGGGGTCTGTGGGGGGGAAGGTTGGGGTAATGTTTTATTTAAATGGTTATTTAGGTAGTCAACTAAGACACCTAAAGCACCAGAGACATACATTTTGGTTAACATTTGGAATATGATCATTGTCTTGAGTTTTAAACTACTGGGGTCGAATTGACCCCAGAGGATAAAGGGTGTAAAGTAAATCTGAGGATAACAGGAGGGTTTAATAGGGCAACAAATAATCCGCTGCACTTTCATGATGAGTGTGAGTCTTCATGTTCGTATACATGAATGCGTCCTCTCATGCCCAGGCATGTACAGCAAATGTTTTGGAAACAGGGGACAGAGCAGCTTTACCAAGCTGTGAATTGAGTCCCATGGCAGAAACACACCCTGGGCCTGATGGAAAAATATCACATGGGACTCAAAGACCTGAATAGAAGAGGAGAGAGGAAAGCGTGTGGGATCCATAGGGTGGGATCCCTTTAGGAACATTGCAATCATCCAAGAGATGACTAACCCTGCTAAAGGACAGTGGAGCAATCAGACGTCATCTGATCTGAAGGATCAGCATTCCTTGTTTGGTAAGAGTCAAGCGCCAAGATTAGCGGCATTCAGCTGGTGCTACTGTTAGCTTTGGTTCACAGCTGTCGGCCTAGGTGCCCCCTTGCCAGCGATTCTCTCTCTAGTTTAGCATACTCAGCCCGACTCAGCCTGGTTGTTCCTGGCCCTAGAACCACGATTTAGTCGGGCCAGAAAAAAGGTGAAAAAGTAGCCCCGGGCCAAAACTAGGCCAAGTGGAAACGCAACCAAAAACGGGCCCCGCACGGCTCGGCACGCTTAAAGCGAGCTACCCGCTGCAGTGGAAACGCGCCATAACATGAACAGTTACGCAGGTGGCAACTGTACCAGCTGTCTGCCATGGTGATCAATCGCTGTGTGAGAATTAGGTTAGCAGATTATGTAATGCAGTGCTTCACAACCTTTTTTTCATATGTCCCCCCCCCACTGCCCTCTCACCTCAAATACCCTTTTATTGACGCACACATATTCCAACCATTTATCCATTAGTTTGAGCTATTTAACTATTAGCCAATTAGCCTATAAGCTAATTCGTATCTTGAGTTTGGCGTTTTACCTGTTTAGCCTATCTGTTATTTTACCAATTTTAACATTAACTGTCTATCCTTGAGGTTACTTTAATCTAACAGTTCCAGCTATCTGTTATTTGGATTTAACTGATGATCTGTTGTTTTAAGCTAGCTGTAGCTAATCATGTCACCTGTTTTTACTTTTAACTGACAGTTTTAACAGTTTTCTGTAACTTTTATTTTTCATTTGTTTACATCAACGTTACTTTAGTTAACCATTTTAACAGTTTGTTAGGTATGCTAACTATCATTATTACTGTTAATGTCACTTTAAGTCAACAATTTGAACTGTGTGTACTTCAGATAAACCTTTTAACTGTTTAAACATAACTCGTTCCAACTCTCGTTTAATGAAAAGCATGCGTTCAGGTGTGATCATTCTGAGTCAACATAGGGAAATAACTCTTATTGATCTTGTTTCTTTTATTCAGCTAAGTCTCCACAACTTTTTTTACACCAGCAAATGCAGAGGGTCCATCAGGTGAACCCCAGCAAACACGGGTTGGGATTTACGGATGTAAGACAACTGCAGCTCAGCATTTTGTGCTATTTTCTGTGTTGTTGTTCATTTAGGTGGAGATCTCCCACTGGAAACGCACCAGACATGTAAAGCCGGACTGGAGTAGCCTGTTCATCTGCCTCATGACTAAACATGCATCTGTGCACACTATCAGCAGGGGCATGAAAGACCACGCTGCTCTTATCTCACATCTTAGAAAAGAACCATCTTTCTCTCTTAAACATTGCTTGCACCCTCACACAAGCACACACGCCTATATCGTTGATCTGTACACACAGGTTGGGCCCCGCCCTACTGATGCATGTGACTCCTTGAGCTGGAATGCTAAACAGACACAATGCCCATTGTCGGCAGCAGCTTCAGATATTGTACACCTTTCCAGGACACAGTCAGCCTTGCGTCATACTTATATCTTCAATCTTTCTTCAAGGGAAGATTTAATTCCGCCTGCTATGCCTTTTGTCATTTGTCATTTTGATGTTGAATATGCATGAAACAACTCAAATCTGTTCATTAGAGCCTTACATTTAAAATTAGAAAGGAAATGTGGATGACTTTGGTTATGCGTAAATGAATGGAGATCATCAAAGCATTGCACACCTGGAGACAGGCTGGGGATAGGGAATAACTCCAAGCAGGATTCAAGCAAATCTACATTTCTTGTCACCGCTTATGTAAATCTTGCCATCGAAAGAGCAGCTTTGAACATAACAGAGACCTTTTCATGTCACTTAAGAGTTACGCAGGTATGGCTCAGGTTTTCAAGATTATATGTCACAAGAAACAGCTTCACGTTTTATGGCTGCTTAAATGTGTTTATTTTGAGTTGTTTTTGTATAGATATTTTGGTGTGTACCCAACCATCCCTATAAATATACGTAGTAATTAAGCTTATAGATAGTGGTAGTTTTTATACCAACATGCCTATAAACTGCTTGTTATTTTCTATGTGAAAATGCATGGACACAAACAAGGCCGGAAAAGCACTCTTCTGCTCTCCGACAAAAACACTTGGTGCAATGATTACCTGCCTTGCCGCTCAAGGGCCATTTGCTGTTACCACAAAGCTGATTATCTCACCCCTACAGCAGGCTGGGTTTGCGGCTTTGCGATTTTCTCCCAAATGCCCACACTGCTATTTGTAGAAATGTTACCTAGCTGGCACACGCTGAAATATGTTTGTGTGGATGTTTGCGTCTGGGTGAGTGTTTGCGGTGGTGCCTGGCTGGCTGTGTGTGTGTGTGTGTGTGTGTGTGTGTGTGTGTGTGTGTGTGTGTGTGTGTGTGTGTGTGTGTGTGTGTGTGTGTGTGTGTGTGTGTGTGTGTGTGTGTGTGTGTGTGTGTGTGTGTGTGTGTGTGTGTGTGTGTGTGTGTGTGTGTGTGTGTGTGTGTGTGTGTGTGTGTGTTTGACAGGTGGGTGGGTGTGTGTGTAGAATGGAAGGCTGTAAGAATGGAGAGATGGATGACACAAACGGGGCAGAGTGGTGGGAGGCTGGTGTCAGGGCCCTACTCCTACTACCAGGCTGGATGCAGTATCTGACAGCTGACTGAGAATCTGTAGGCCCCCTCTTTACACAGTCCCTCCAAAAGGTCAGCACTTCAATCAGCTCCTCTCTCTGGATGCCTCTCTCACTCCCTTGCTGCTGCAAAGCCTCAAGTTGGCCTCTTGATGCACATTAGCCGTGCTTGACCGTATCCAGCAGGTGGAAATGTAGTTTTCACACACAGGAATGCAGCCTCAAAATGAGTTTATATATCTGCAGTGTGTAACATCTGCAGTATATTAAAGTTCCAAGGCAGAAGATTATGTATGATTACGTATGATATGTGTAATTTTGGTGCACTTTGGTGTGTGGAAGATTGCCACCCCCAAAGTCATAACTGGCTCATTGCTCAAAGCATTCAAATGTTCCAGATCTTTAATTTCCTCTTAGTTCCGTCTCTGGTCTCTAATTTACTTTCACACATCAGGCGCTCAATATCCTGTAGCCGACCACCTGCCAGGGATTTCTTTTTTTTCAAACGTACACAAATGGAAATTCAAATAATATTTACCATGATGAGACGAGGCAGGCCTCTCACACAGCACTGACAAAACTGGACCAACAAGAAATGTTTCGGCTCATCGAAAGCATGTGTTGTTTAATTCAACATTAAATATGACATTTCCTCCTGGAAATTAGTAATCAAAAGAGTGATCTCATACCTTTTCTTTTTTGTTTGTAGCCTTTATTTAACCAGGTGAAAATCCCATCAACAATCTCTTTTTCAAGGGAGACCTGCAGCACATTGGTTACACAAACAAAAAGGACATCAATACAACATAATTACAGGGGTATACATTAGCAACCTATTCACAATGACAGATGTCTAATAACATTTCATCTATCCGAGCTTTAAAATGTTCAAAGGGAACCAAAATGCTCAGTTTCAATTTGTTTTGCATAGTGTTCCAAACTAGAGGAGCAGCACACATAAAAGCGTTAGTACCTAAAACAGTCCTAGCACTTGGCACATGTAATAAAAACACATCCTGGGATCTCAGGCAATAGCTACTTGCCACTCTCTGTGAGATCAAAGAGCATATATAAGTTGGTAGTTTACCCAACATGGCTTTATAGATAAACATGTACCAGTGACTGAGCCTCCGTACAGTTAGTGAAGGCAGACCTTGCTTGGCATACAGGGTACAGTGATGAGTAAGTGCTTTACAGTTCTAAAAAAATCTCAGGGCACTGTGATAGGCGACATCTAACTTTTCCAGCCAATGGGCAGGTGCATTCATATAGATCAAATCACCATAGTCCAGCACAGGTGAAAAGGTCACAGAGCCTTTCCTGGCCTCAAGCGAGAAACAGGACTTGATTCTGAAAAAGAAACCTAGTCTAACCCTCAGCTTTTTAAGCAGGTTATTGACAATCCTCAAGCCAGATACCTAGGTATTTATAACAGGTAACCACTTCCAGTACTTGTCCTTGCATAGTAACAATATCCAAAGCAGTCTTTGGAGTCTTTTTTGCTTTTGAAAAAAGCATTACCTTGATTTTCTCAATATTTAAAAGAAGCTTAAAAGAGTCTTAATAATGTTAAAAACAGCCTGTAATTTAACACCAGCCTCCTTAAATGAGGGACCTGCAAAATACATCACGGTATCATCCGCATAAAAATGTAAAGTAGCTTCATCCAAATGTTCACCTAAACTGTATCTACTGTATTTTTAATCGAAGGTATCTTGATGTTATTCGATGAGTCACAGCATTGTGAGATCCCTCTCACAATGCACCATCTGTCACACCCCCGTTTTATGCGTAACTCCCTTATTATTCACCTATTACACCATTTCATTTTTTCATAATTGTTCCTGATAAATTAACAGGTTTCCCAATGCCTGAACAATCATTAACACGAGGAGTGAAATGTCAATGTGAAGTGTGTCCCATGATTTAATAAGCCTAACGAGCATTGATATAAAGGAGATGAAGAGGATTTTGTTTTGAGTATCTACTGAGAGACTCTCATGTGTGTTTCATAGTCTGATGAGGTTAAAGTCACTGCATATCCCAATCCACACACATGCAATGACATCAGGACGTTCATACAGCATACAGGAAAATGTGACACGTTTTTTACAGCCAATGTGTGTGTTTCATGTTGGAGCCTCCGCCATTCCCTAAAGAAATTCTTTCCATTGGTTTTATGACTCATTTTATTGCCAACCACTTGACTGTGAGTTCTTACCATTACAGCGGCAGATGCCAGACCACGCTCAAATCCATTTCCACCACCTAATTGGTCTCATCTTTTGTCCTTTTTTGTTAGAGACTACTTTGGTTTTGCCATAATCATCAACAAATATATTTCTATTATATTTAGTCTATAAGAAATGCTAGTATTAGTATTGTTACATTCTCTCACTCTGAATCACAGCTGGTTTAGCATGGTTTCTCCAAAAATATTTGCTAATAGGCTCTGAACACAAAGTACTGCTGAGACTGTTTGATAATATCATCATTTTTGTACGTATTTAGTCATAAACCACATCATTTTAAAGATATGAATTGCCATTAATTGTTCTTTCAAGCAAAAGTTTAATATAACCAGAAATCGAAAACTCACACAATTAAAAGATGAAACCATGAAGACGGCAAATTCTCATGCTTTCTTGATAAATGCTTTGAATAGTAAATACAATATCATTATAGTCGATGACTCATTTATTGTAGATCGATGAGCTGTTTCGACCAGACATTTTTTAGGATTAAACAGCTGCCGATGACACTAGAGGCATTGATGGTCGTGATCACGTTTAAAGAATACTCTACTATCATTTGAGAGCTGACATCATCCTAAATGATCATGATTCACATGGGCTGGTTGTTATTCCTGCCACGGTGGACTCGGTAAATATAGCCCGATGAAGCTCGCACAAAGCTGGGAGCCGCTTTGTGTTGGAGTACCACTCAAAGATGATACCATGCATTGTCATAGCATGTATCATGTTGTTCACTCCCGGGCGCAGACGGTGAAATCTTTTAATTGCAGTACAAGGGCATCCATGGGAGATAGACAGCAACTTATTATCTCAGGCCTCATCAGCCCTGATACACGACCGAGTGGCTCTTGAGTAAGGGCTCTCACTAAACACACATTGTCCTTTATCAACGAACAGCAGTCTATTGCTTCTATATCAATGGGCAGCACTTTGACACTCTGGACAGAGAGTTGGATTATGAGACATTAGCTTCATTAGGATATGTGGCTGAGGCAGTTATCGATGGAAACTGCTGTACACTGAAAAAGAAAGATAGTGATTCACCTCTGACTAATTTCTCGTCACCAAAAATGTCTGGCATGACAGTGTAAATCTACCAACATTTTAATCTGAATGACCAACAGCCCAAACAGACTTGTTCCTTATATCTTCTTTTATAACATTGCGGGAATGTCCTGCACTGTTTTTAGCTACACAACTGAATACAAGCTGATAGAACAGACGTCATGCATGGACAGCACAAGGTCATTTTCTGCTTTGCCTTAAAAATGTGGTGTAGAAAAAGAGAATGGTATAGACTACATCTTGGTTTCAACATCCCCGATCTTAAATCTGGATTAAAGAAGTGGTGGTTTTGACAGGGCCGTTTCATCTCGTCTGTCTGAAGTGTTACTCACATGTCTCCAGGCACCGAGGGCTGACTGATGAGTGTGTGAGCGTGCAGCTGGGACGAGAAGGGTTTGATGCAAGAGACAGACCGGTTGGAAATGAGAACAGAGAGCAGGATGTGTGAGAGGCGATGAGAAGTAGTTTTTTTTATTAATGAATGCTGACCTAAGACACAGACTGCAAGTCTACTCAGCACGTGCCTGATCAATGGAAAGAGATTTCAACAGTTATAAAACATGCCTTTATTTGTCTTCACGTATTACTGGAGTTTCCTCCCTGGAAAAACTATTAATTGTTTTGGAAGAGATGCCAGACCTTAATGCAGCCTTATACAATGAATCAGCAGTCATGAGAGCATTTCTGTGTAAACACTTATACGTCCACTGTAATCACACTTGGTTATGGCCCTCAAGGGTTTTGACATTCAAAATAAACAGATCGCGGTCTCAACCCTAAAAGACTCAAGTTGGCACGGGAATGAGGTCAGTGCCTCCCGGAGTGAGCCCAAGCTGAAACCTGTGGTTATGAAACAAGAGAAAGGCCGCGCTTTCCGCAGGATGGGCAACGAATGACTTTCCTGGCTTTGTCACAGAAGCCTGAGGTCATAACTCACAGCAAACAAGCACTGCCAACACATTTAAATCAACACACGGACTGAGGGTTCCAAATAACTCCCACCCCACACGAGGGCTCTCAACAGTAAAAGTGACTAAGCTTTTACCAGATTAGAGCAGATACAAAGAAATACATTAAACAAAAGAAGCCTTGAAGGAAAGTCACAAGCAGCAGTGGTTATATGACAAATAAAATGACCTTCCCTGAAACTGGGGCTGGACTAGAAGTAGAACAAATTAATCATTATCTGAAATGTTCTGGTTCACAGTGCTGATATCTGCTGCCCCCAAGTGGCTGAAACATTCACTACATATCCGAAAAAACGCCACAGAAGTATGCATTTGAATAACCTTTTCCACAAGACATGTCAAGTCTGCTTAATGAAAAAAAAGGGAAAAGCTTTCCAAAGAAAGTGTTACTTCCATAAGTCATTAATTAGCTTTTGTGCACCACAGGTCTGTTCCGAATTACACAAGTCTCTGGGATTCAATCTCTGGCACTCTTGTCTTTGTGCATCAAACATACTACATGTGATCATCATTAAGAAGCAGAAGAGAGCCAAACATAAAGAAATCTCCACACTGCCAGCAGGTATTTCCAAATAAATTTATTTTGTAATTTTATCCACTGTACAAAGCAAGCATGGAATCTTCTGGACACTGGCGTGACAAAACAGATGGACCTTTATTTCCATCAAAGAAAAAGAAAAGATTACCTATAGAGAGGGGAGAAAGAAACAGTGACTGAGTTTAAAAATGACCACATTTATTGTCAGTATTTACATTTGTTATACTATTAATGTTCCTGTTGTATTCAAATATTGAACAGATCATGGTGCAGCAGCTGAGTTGTCTCACCACAGATCTATGCGAGAGCCTTGACGATGGCCTCATGTGCCTCTAGGCTGATCTGAGCCGCTGCCCTGCCTGCCTCGTCAGAAATCCCGGACATTTCAGACTGAGCCTGCTCCAGGTTGGCCTTGGCAGCCTAAAAATGTACAGAAAAGCATTTTTAACAACGAGAAACCAGAACAGAAAAGGAAATGATAAAATACACATTTACTATCTTTGTCTTAAATAGCGTCAAGCAGGCACTCATGGGCAGCTAAACAACCTGCAAAGCTTTACTCTTTCAAAAAGCTTTTCGGGGGCTAACTGTCATGTTAAAAGGTCAGGGAGGCAAGGCTGAGCAACGACGAATCAAAACTGCAGACGGGCAGAGAATATCCCCACTGCCTCTTTGCTCTGAAAGCTCCATTTGTCACAGTAGTGATTAGACACGAGAAATGCCAAACATAGCTGGAAGTTAAAGGTCTCCCAGTAGGGATTTGACACATCTGCTATAACTCAGCAGTGACTGACCTTTCCCTCCTTATTAACAGCGTGGGCCTATGTGCATTTCAACTTCAGAGTGGAGGACATTTAGGAAAAAATAACTAATTTACTGCGATGAAGTCAACTTGACAGTGACACTGGCACTGCCCAAGGTCACGGAGGCACCTCTGAGGCTAGAGCATAATAACGCAGCCTAGCATTAACAAGATTGACATTTAAACAACGACTCAACATTGAACTGCAACGCTGATCAGATGGATAATCATCAGCTTGGAGAAGCTCATCAGCATAGAGGAAAATCTATTATGGGATGAAAGAACAGTCTCTTCTGTCAAAGACCATCTCTCTGCAGGGACTCGAACCAGGTTGGACAATCACTAACTACGGATCACTCAACACATTGGATATATACACCAATCTCATCATAAAGAAGGCACACTGGACCAACGTTGTGAAGACACCATTTTGTTAACACTTAGCGATACCTGCTAGATGTTCTGAGTGAAAGTACAGGAAGACAGCTTTAATAACTTCACATGTTCCAAATGCGACAAAGCAGAGGTCTCTTTTGGAAATAACACCCAAAAATCAGACCAAATGTGCACGTGTGACAAAAATGTACTTCATATGTTCTATGAAAACACACACACCTTTTTTTTTTTTAAAGAGGTTTTCTGATGTTGTGCTATTAAAAAGGTGCCAGACAAAAAAAAAAAACATACATATATACACCAACCTAATAATATCAAGAAAGAAACTCATTCTTTTGCCTTGCCCACTTTACGGTGAAATCAAATCTGAGAGCTAATTGCCGAACAAAAGAGCTGATTAAAAACAATCAAGGACACCACAGGTACAAAGGTAATCGCTGCTCTGTCTCCGCTGGTTTTGTAAAGCAAAAGTTAAGAGAGAAAAGGCAATTCAAAATATTACATGGAAAAATGGACGGCCTGGATCTAACCACAATGTATTAAATGGTTTATAATTTAAAAACAACAGGCCAAAGGAAATAAGTTCAATTGGTTTCCCAAAAAAAGGGTTCAACAAATGACATATTGTACCGGCCATAATGCTAGAAAAACACCCTGTTAAGGTTTGAATAAATGACTACCAAAGACCGGTCTTGCTTTTTATGAAGGCTTCCTTGTGATATTCTGAATCAGTCCTCAAATGCAAATGCTGTGTTCATACAAATATAGATCCTAGCAATTATGGCTACCTCCTTAAAAAAAAAGGTATTAGAATATTATAACTCATTACACAGTTCATACTATGATCAATAACGATATTAAGACTTTCATTGTGTATAAACATTGCAAAATACCATATTGGATGTCATGTCATAGACATTAGACTGCCTTTGAACATGTGATTTCCCCCCAGGTTAACCATGAAGACATTTAAAAAAAAAAAAAATATCGAAAAATAAGCTCTTGACGGCTGAATAAATGAAAGTTGCAAAGATATGAAAAACATTTGTTAGAATATGTAGAATTTAAGATTAGGATTTTTATAATTAAATAGATTTCAATATAGTACAAATCTAGAATTTAAAATTGAAAAGTGTTGGTAGTTTAAATGCGTTCTGGCTAGTGAACTGAATAAAATCCTTTAGTATAAACATATGGTTAAATATGCTCAAGAAATTATATTTATCATATAATAAATATATATATAATATGGTCATACTGCCCGTTATAAGCGCAGTTGCTGCTCTAGTATACATGTGAGTAAAGTGGGGGTTGACATTATACTCACATCAACGTCCAGCTGGTCCAAAGTAGCAGCCTCCTCCACAAGCAGTTGCACTGAAGAATCAGCGTTGACTGTTATTGACCCACTGCTCACTGAGAACACACACAGACACACCAGTGTTACTACACATGCCAACAGAGCCTTTTCTTATCAAGCTCCACATTTGTGGAATCAGCTTCCAGTTTGTGTTCGGGCGGCAGACACCCTATCCGTTTTTAAGAGTGCGCTTAAGACCTTCTTTTTTGATAAAGCTTATAGTTAGGGCTGATTAGATTCAGCCCCTAGTTTTGCTGATATAGGCTTAGTTTGTCGGGGGACATCTTACTTCTTCCTTCTCTCTGTCTGTACCTGTGTACTCTCATGTTCCGATTAACCCACCTTCCCCAAATGTCTTTCTTTTTGGTGTCTATATACGCCGGGATCCGGAGTCATGGATGATCCTGTGTCCTGGATCGCGATCCAGGACCGCAGGATCATCCATGAGCCCTGGATCTTGAGTCGTGGCTGTGGTCCTGGATCATCGGTCCTGGATGGATATCCTCGTGATTCATCTTCCTATTATACACACATGCATTTCCAAACATTTGGACTACCTATGTTGCAAATGTATTATCTTTACAATTTACACACGGCATCTATTGCAGTCTGTCCGTCCTGGGAGAGGGATCCCTCCTCTGCTGCTCTCCCTGAGGTTTCTCCCATTTTTCCCTTTAAACTGGGTTTTCTCCGGAAGTTTTTCCTTGTACGATGTGAGGGTCTAAGGACAGAGGGTGTCGTATTGTCATACTGATATTCTGTACACACTGTGAAGACCACTGAGACAAATGTAACATTTGTGATATTGGGCTATATGAATAAACATTGATTGATAGTCATCTTCAGTGTTTTTAAAGCCAATCCTGCCTAATTCTCCGGCTTGCTTCAGTTCCACATTGTATTTTCTCCTCAAGGGTTTCTTTAATCTAACCCTTGACGCCTATAAAATGGAAGAACCAAAGATTTTAATAAAGATACATTTTATTTTTTTGTTAGCATTTCCTAAAAACAGCATCCATGAGTCTGAAACACAGAAACACCGTCATATCCAGGTGAATCGGAAGAGTTATTTACTATCAGAATCAGCTGAAAGTAACTTAGCTTTGCATACAGTGAAGACCACTTATGTTTCCACCTTTCAGACGGATAATTAATAAACATTTGTATTTCTAAATGTGTGGTCTAGTTTGATAGTTGTGGGGTTTTGTGTTCAAGTAGTAGAACACAAGCTTCTCTTGAGTATGACTGACACCATTTAGACCTTTAATGACTTAAACAATTAAAAAAGAGGCATAGAGGTAAACATAATCATGCGTACATACATCTACTACTGTAAGCATCCAATAGATATTTATTCTTGCGTTTACTTTTTGGTTAAGTGTAAAAAAACAAAGCATTATTGCTTGCTGTTTTCCTACACATAGAGGTCAGTGTTTAGAGACATATAGAAATGTTACCAGCAGGAGATTAGAAATTAGGTTAAGGACTCTTTGGGTGCTGGAAAGTAAAATCTTACCGAAGTATTTGGTAGCAGAACCGTCATCATTGAAGATTGTGACGACGCCGGGCCGGAGCACCTGCAGGGTGGGTACGTGGGCAGGAAGGATACCGAACACACCGTTGAGTGTGGGCACATCGACCTGTTTCACACTGGCATCTTTGAAAAACACCTGTAGAGTGGAGACAGAGGATGAGACATTCATTCATGTATAGAGTTCACCGCAACGGTTGAAATCAGTGTCTGATCAAATATGCAGCTGTCAGACTGGAAACTGCAGAATTAGAAATGGAACAGAGCATATCAATAGCCATTGTAATATGATACATCCATAGTCATTGTAATGCAACATGATGATGCATACATTTTGAAGGATAATAAACGTTTGTTTTTGATTGGACTGAATGAATTAGACCCGCAGCAGAATGAAAGCTAGACATGAAACCATGTGTAAAACTGCAGGAACAGTGGATTGAATTCAGAAATGTGAAATGCATCTCAAGGTTAGACAGCATTTACCTCTCTTGCTGAGTGGTGGTTTCACAATGAATGTCATATAAAGTTAAGACAATAAAATGACAAACATAAAGACATATATCTACTGCTATCTTATAGAAACGCGTGGTATCCTTTTCGCAAAGTATAACGTTACTTTGTCATACTGCTGGTCAAAGACTGTGAATGACAGCTATGTATGCTATCATTAGCGAGCTATGCTAAACCCTCTACCAACAGTGCACGCTCCTGTTGTCTGCATGCATGCCAGACGAAGTACACCATGCATACTAACAATGATTACAACCCTACACATTAGTACAACACTGCCTATTCACTGAGAGGCACACGTTACTGTGGAGCAATTCAACGTGAAACTAAGTTAGCCGTGTAGCTAGCAGGGCCTGTGGAACCTCGCTGTTACCTTTGTCGGGGAGGCGAAAGTGAAGGACATCTGCGGGCCAGTGGAAACCATATCGGCGTAGGAGCGAGCCTGCCTCGCCACGGGGAGAGCCCGGCGGAGAATTCGTGCTGCCATCATGTCTGAAAACGGGATTTTAATCAAGTTCAACTGAATGACAGAGATCCTCTTGCGTGAAGCCAGTCGGTGTGAGCTTGGTAGGACAAGGACGTTCGTAACCTACCCATAAGGCTTTGCGGTGTGCGCAAAGGATGCAGGGTAGTGAAGTCTTTGAAAGGTCAGGCTGAGGTTAATTATTTTGGATGAGTTTGTGAGTTTATCTATAGTATGAAGCTACTCGAGTTTAGACGGCCATTTATAATATGGTTAGCAGCATATTAAAAACAAATAAGTACTGTTTTATTCTCCAGATAAACTAGGCTTCAGGAACGGCAGAGTAGCACAAACACAAAACAGTTTCGGTTTCAATCATTTCTTGGTTTACATCGAAAAACGTTTAGTAACCAACATTTGGGGAAGACCGTGGTCTGGAAACATTGGGAAGGGTAATGTATTGGCCAAACTACTCTTACCACATTTACTGTTTCTTCGTGTAATAAGCTAGTGCACAATTTACACCAGGAGATGGCGCTAACCCCACGTGTTATTATACAAGATAGGCAACAGATAGTGATCTAATACTTTGATATTGGAACAAGTTATTGTTTCTCTTTTGTATGCCACTGCATGGACGAGAGAAAACTTGTATGGCGTTAAAAAATAAATAAAATAAACCTACATACAAATAGACACTGTATGAACTGCTTTACTATGTTTCCCACTTCTGCAAGTGTGACTGTAAAATACACAAATAATATAGTATTGTAATCATAGTTTACATTTGTGAGACACCCTTACGCCCCTGAACAGCCACCCTGTCTGTGTATGACTGACTGAGCATGAGGCTAATTTGGAGAAGCCCTTCATCACTCAGCTCTACCTCTCCTTGCGTCACGTGGTGCTACTCTGACTGGGTGGTGGGTGTGTCTTAAGCAGTGGGGTTTCATTCATAAATACTTTTAGCTTTAAAATCCACATTAAAGTGTCCACAGAAGAGTTCCGCGTTATTGGCTTTGGCCCTCCACCCCTGTATGGACCCGGTCGGTTGTTTAGGTGAGTGCTTCCCCTGCTTCATGCCTGCTCGTGTGTGTGTGTTTGTGCAGCCAATTCAAACCGTGTGCCTCCTCTGTCGGTGTCACCGGACTGATGGAAATCATAGGCGCCTGTGAAATATCAAGATGGCATTTTTATTAACCTCACTGCGCAGCTGGGAGTGTAGGCTACCTGCTTTTCATCCGTTTTTAAACTTTACTATCGGCTCCATTTCATCTCGTAATGTGATGAGATGTTGTCTTCTCGCAGTAGATTTTATCACCCAAACCTCCATGAGGAAACAGCTGCCAGAGGCGAAGCTCATTATTTGTTCCGGGAGGAAAACACATTGCAGTATCGACTACCGAGAAATAAGAAACGGCATGGTTTATTTGTGCAGCATTTCTCATTTTAAACAGGTTATTACAAGGTCTCAAATTACCATAGCACTCATATTCTGTTCCAGGGGGTACTTTGGGTATGATGGGAGTGGGACGAAATATAAAAGGCTACTCAAAGCGAAAACGATACCCAGTATAGTCATGCAGCTGGCATAGATATACGGAAATGTTGTGAAGCATGAAGGGATATTACCATCTGCTCAGCCAACCATCAATATAGAAATCTTCAGGGATTGCATGGAAGTAAGAAATGTTTAAAGAAAGTCAAGACTATATTTTCATACTTACACATTTCTTCCTATATTCCCTAAAGCTTTACAACACTGAATAATGGTAAAAGACTGTTAGGCATCTCTAACTTGTTATCAGCTATATTATTGCATTAAAATGATACAGTGAGGTATTTTTGGTTTTCCAAATGTTGAAGGAATTCTTCAAAGAAAATGTTTCTCTTGAATGAAAAACAGTATTTCCATGATCATCACTACTCAACTAGTAGCCTGTCAGAGATCTGTGTAGTGCATTTGTTGAATGCAAGCTCTTATGCAAACCTATCCACACAAACTGAATAATTAACCAATCGTTCTGCCGTATGTTTGTTATCAGCCATGAAGCTTTGCCGTCCTGTTGCTCCGGGGCCAGCCCTGAGGGGGATCACTGCTGCTCAGGCTCAGTCGTGCTGCTTGGGCTGAGGTGACTGAGGATGCAGCAAGGGAGCTGAGCAAGAGACTCCTGACACACACATCCAGAGCTGCTGCTGCGCACTGCCCTCCATCAGGGTAAGACGCTGGGCTGGTAAAAGAGCAGGATGTGGTATAGTACTGCAAGGGAAAGCATTCTGATCACAGCCCGATGTGTTTCCAGTAACTGTTTTCATGCTTGGACGCTAGATGCAGGGAGTTAGACAGGCTTTCCACAAACAGCTCGGCAATAGCTTACAGGTTGTGGTGCTGAAGTTGAGTGCTGCAGTATCTGGCAGGCAGGCAAGGAGTGCTGAGTGCTGCTGGCATGTATCTACTACCCTGCTGGGTGAGTAGATCTAACCAGGGTGTGTGTATGGCGTTTGCTGCAGCAACAGCTGTATTAATGGCCATGTTCTGTAAAAGCAAACGCATAGCAGCAGCAGCGCTAGTGGAACTGCTGGAGCTAGTATTTAATAAGAGCTGCTGTTTCTCTGTTTCTCTGTGTGTGTGGGAGGCAGATGGAGAGTCTTCAGGCTGATATGGAATTACATGGGTGATGATTTGCAGCTGAGATGCTATGATTTATATATATATTCTGTGGGATTCAAAGCATGCGCACAAGCACACGCCGTACGTACATACGTTTTGTTTCTGATTCGTCTTGCAGTCTTTCATGGCTGTTGGATGCAACAGGATTTTTCTGCAGCAAAGAGCATCTTCAATCACTTCATACAGTGTGATACCACACACCAGGCATCAATAATGGAAGGCATTCTTTGTTCTATACATTCACAGAGGTTTGGCTTTATGTTGACATGTGAATGTGTGGATTTATTATCACAGATGATCGCAGTGTCTCTGGTGGCTGACTTTGTGTTTTGAAAAACAGCTCCGGTAACAGTCATTTCCTCTGTGTGTTTGTGTTTGTGTGTGTGTGCATGTGTTATCTCTCAGGGGGACTCTCTAGTTGGCCTGGACCATGAGCAATGAGTCTACCTTCTGGAACATCCTACCAGAAAACTCCACAGTAAGTCTGCCTTTCGCCACTGGCTTATTCTCTAACTTCCTGTCTGTGTGTTGTGTCCAGCTCACCACCAGAACCATACTTTCCCCTCATATTCTCTTCTGGCCAATTGACTGGCTAATGGAGAACATCCTGACCTGGACCTGACATAATTAATAATTTAATTTCCCCTCGCAGACAAATTAAAATGTGACGTCAGAATGTAGAGATCATTACCACTTGCTGTACGTCCTCAGAATAACACTATAACATCTATGGGGTCGCTAAATGGTCATCGTGATGATATTTAAAGACTATGTTCTTGTTTACTCCAATAAAAGGCAATGCCTGCGGTTGTTCTCTTCCCTCCAACGCATGACATTACATTACATGTCACTTGTTAGACGCTTTTATCCAAAGCGACTTACATACTCAATACTGTGCAATCACCACAGGAGCAATTTGTGGTGAAGTGTCTTGCCCAGGGACACAATGACATGCGCGGACTGCAGTGGGGTTTGAACCTGTGACCCCCTGATCCGAACACCAACGTTCAACCCACTGCAACACACGCCTCATGACTAACTAAACCATTCAAATACCTGTTCTGTAGCATACATGGGCATCAAGGAACTTGGGGAAAACATTTTAAAAATTAAATAAATAAGGAATATTCAACTGTAAAATGTTGAAATAAATACATCAAATGGGCAATTTATTAATAAACAAATAAACTTTGCATCATTTTGGACCACTAAGTAAAAATGTGGACCCTGCTAAATAAAAAAGAGGGAGGGCTTTCAACATATCCTCCTCTGTTGAAACGTGTTCATGCTTGAAAACTATCTGTAAATCATAACTATAGATAAGATCGAGCCTCTACCGGTGCGCCCTGGGTGGTTAATTCACTAAGCTGCTGTCCTCCCTGGGAGGGCTTTGCCGTAGCTCAGGTACACTGTAGACAGGTTAATAGCATTGGCCTTTAATGATTCATTTCACGGTTGCATTTATAGATTTACTTTATGCAGGCCAACCAGCCAGTGGTGCTAAATCAATCCTTTAAGCTGCACCGTGTTACTGGGAAGGTAAAACAGCTGCACAGTGATGTCGTTAAGTCTTGGCTGCACTTCCTATGTCGCGATAGGAATGGCATATTCAGAGCTTATTTATCTATTGTGTTGAAATGTTTTTTATTTTCTAAAAAGAGAGCAAGTTAGCTCTAGTACCCACATAGGAAATACACACAGTATGTAAAATGTTTTGCTCCACTCTTTCCGTAAACCCTGTGTTGAGAGGCAGTCACATTGTTACACTTTTTTTGGAAAATAATCCTTTGACAACTGAGAGTTGCTGCAGTAAGCATCAGCGAAAAGCTTCAGCAGGTAGAGTGCTCATGTGGGAAGTGTTTGGTTGTCTCTTTTGAACCAGCGCATTTAATGTACACAATCAGCTCAGGTCATCACCTACCTCTCTCTTTCACTGCCTACGACTGTAACGAGTCAAATATACCAGTTAGCAGGTCCGTCGGTACAGTACAATAAAGTACCATAGACCTACTGTATATATAGACCTTTTCACTGCGGACTATTCATAACAGGAAAGGAATAGATGTTACTAATAACCTAACTATCCATTTTGCCCTCCTCTGTGTATTTCAGGAGATCCCATTTGAGGCTGAGGAGCAGCAGGATGGCTACGTGCTCCTCCTGGTGATCCTGTCCATCCTCCTGGTAGGAACGTTGATCTTCATCTCTGTCCTCCTCATCACCTGCCGCAGAGGAGGCCAATTCTGTGCCAGGTACGATGCAAAAAAACATCCAAAACATTCAGGATTTCACTTAACTAGAGTGACTTGTGAAGAGTTAAGAAGTATAGGATCAAAACTAAGCAACAAATAGTGAAGACCTATGAGCAGTGGACTTATTAAAAAAAAAAAGCTTCTGCACATTCTAATAAAGATAGCCACCATTCCTGCTTTGCTTAACAAGGCTGCCTTTGTGGAAGTACAGGTGGTGCTTTTTTTATAGTGCCACACACACACATGGCACTTATGTTGAATGTCTTTACCTGCATAATAGATCGGGCTCATTCAGTTTAAAATGAAGCTAACTACTTTCTGTCCACTTTGCTCCATACGGTGAATTCCGAACACATCTTCAGGACGATTCCATTAACAGACAAAGCAGTGATCCACGAAACAGATTAAATCATCTCAAGCTGTTTTGCAGTAAGTGGTAGAGCAAATGATGCAACCCTATATAGTTCGAAATGCTGTTAAAGCAGGACAACAGGCTGCATCTAGTGCATGAAGCAACTCAGCTGTTGGAGTGTCAGGACCCTCTGTGGGGCTGTTGTCAAAACACCTTGCCGGAAATACATTCAATATTTATGCCCATCTATTTGTGATTCATCTGTGTTTATTCAGCAGTAACATAGCTCCCCTCCAGATGCTTTGTCCCTCACTACAGCAGCACGCATCATCAAGTACACTTGAATATATGAGTGCACACCAACTAGATGCAGATAAAACTCAGAGGCTGAGCAGGGAAAAGACGAGGCTTGCCGGCGGAGAGCAGGGGCGAATCGGGCAGACCGGTACAAACGATGAGTGTAATGAGATTTCATAGCAGCCATCGGCGGTGATTAATCCCACATCTCCACCGAACCATGTGTGTGTGTGCACAGAGAGAAGACACACACAGTATGAGGAAGCAAGAGGAAATGAGAGACGAGAAGAAGCAGAGATCGAGGTGGACGGAGAAATCCCTCAAGTCACAAATACAACCACAGACACATAGCTCTGCTAAATAAAATCAGATGGGATGAAATGTCTGTAAAGAGCTTTCTTTTGTTATGCGTCATAAATTACTTCCTGGGTACGGGATTAAAAACTCTTCCATTGAGAGTCTGCGGCAGTCAAAGAAGTTGACACTGGGAGGTTTAAAGAGTAGATATATTTGAAGGTAGGGTATGTAAGTTTGAGAAACCGGCTCGAGATTGCTAGAATTTGAAAATACATGTTACAACCTGACTTAAGGCTGGAACAAATAGGGAGGCCACACAGAGTTAAATGCCAAATATCTGTTTATTTAACAGGTTATAGAAAAACACCTCTGATGAATAGTGTATGTAAGAATCAGACTGTCAGTAGTGTGTGGGTGTGTGGAAGGGTGTTGTAGCATGTTGGAGGGTGCATCAAACCTAACACAGGCTGTAGGCTGAGGTTGCTGCGGCATGCCAGGATCTGAATCAGAGTGATCCTTGCAGCTGGGCAACCGGTATACCTTCTTGTGGCTCCGCCTCTAGATGGGCGGGCACAAACAGGACGACACTCCCAGTACCTGCCGGAGGACAGCAAGGCAGGGAGCGCAGAAGGGGGGAGGGGTCGTCACATACACGACCGGAGAAAATCTGCCACTTCCTTACAGAGCCCCTCCTCCAACACACACGAACGCGCACATGACCAACGAGGGCACGAGATAAGTTTGTGCACAGATGGAAGGCTGACAGGCAGGTAGGCCATCCAGTTATGTTAGCCGGGCCGGCTCAGATGATTGGTCGTGCTTTTTACAGCGCTACGGCTTCCACAGATGACATTTATTTATTGATTTTTTGTCAAAGCACTTAAGATATTCATTGCTATCGGGATGTTAAGAGCATTCCATGGAATATAACAAAAAGTGTATCTCGAGCCGGTTTCTCAAACTTACCTACCCTACCTTTAAAGAAGGAAGCATTATTCATCCCTTTAAGTACAATGTCACCTTTAATGTGTGTTTTTTCTCTGCAACTTAAAATGAATGGAACTTTAAAATCCAATACAGCACCATGCATTATCAGTTCAAGAGGTTATCAAGTTACTATCAATGATTTAGGCCCTCATTGATTATACAGCCAGCCATTTAGAAAAACAACGTGGTGAAAATGTAGACTTATTGTCCTTATGCCTGGATTTTCACTCATTGAACAGAAATGTCCACAGCAACGCAGCAGATCACAAAGCTCTGTACTCCTGTGGCCCCACATGTGGCTGCTGCACACATCAGTCGGGCTGGACAGATGAAAGCCAGACTTCAGTGGTGATCATGTCACAGCATTGATCTGAATGTTTCTGTGTGCCCCAGGGCCAGCGATGACCCTGAGAAAACCAACACCACCTACGTGGAGGAGTCTCAGCCCACCCATGGTAAGAGGAAAAAAGGACAAAGAGGAAGAAAGGAAGGGAGGGGGGAGGGATAAGGAAGCAGATAAAAAAAGGCAAGTAACCGAGAGAGGGAGGAGTAATGGAGATTGAGGGATTGGATTGATGGAAGCAGGGATATTTGTATCTCGTCAGCACAAAGTGTAACGTTCATTGCATTACAGTATTGCGATATCAACCCAATGAGTTTAAGTAGCTGTGCCACTCCTGGAACACATTTTGACATGTTGGTACCAGTAGATGCACTCAGATCTCAGATAACATGATTGTAAAGGAAAGTATCCATTTGGCACCAAACTGCTTTAGTCAGCAGTTTGTCATATTACCAGTCACTCTCGACAGAGGTGTCTAAACATCAGAGGCTTCGCTTCACTTCTAGTCAGTGTAAAGGGCTTACATTGTTTTTCTTGTATGATATTATGCCTTATATCACAGTTGAAAGTGATGAGGAATGGCATGCAACACTAACCCTAACGCCTGAACCCCTTGGTCACCACATGGAACTCACATTTACGACAGACTGAAAATAAGTCTTGTAAATTCTGTCACATAAACTAAAACTTCTATTATGTGGACCAAAGTTCACCTACAAAATGTGAGCTAAACAAGAGTAGGAGTGTACATCTATGGTAGAAGATCTGTGAGGCTTTACTGCTAATGTGCTAACATTAGCATGAGTAATGTTTAGCATTTTAGATTAGCCTAAGCATGTGAACGTTGGCTAACTTGATCTAAGCACAAAGCAGAGATCTCATGACCAGTGAAACCTTGAACTGTTTAAATATGTTTAAATATTTCACTGAATGAAAGAAATTGTTGACTTGCTGGTGAAGCTTGGTGGAAAGTCAGGAGATCATCAGTCAGTAGGCTTCATCCTTTAGGTAACATGAATGCTGTTGAGATATTTAGGTCTGGCTTAGAGAACTAGTTGAGCTGATAAAAGTCACATTTACTTTAAGAACATTACAATAAAAATAGAATAATGTCTTGAACACTAACAATGACATCCCGATCTTCCTATACGCGCGTTTCTATTTAATTAACCGTCTGCCTCCCCTGTCTTTTCCCCCTTGTTCTCCCGTAGAAATCACCATCAGGGTGGATGAGTCCGAATGCATGTCAATGGCTAGCTTTCACGACCAGGAGACCGAGCGCTTCCTCTCCACGGGAACAATGGGCCGCCGCGTCTCCTTCAATGAGGCTGCGCTCTTCGATCATGGCAAGAAGGCCCAGGAGAAGGGCCGCAGGTTAGAAAGCCAACATACACAGAAGCCCACATTTGCTATTTTTATATCCGTGTATAACCTTCTTTAATATCCATTCACTCCGTCTCTCTTATATGCTGGTTAAGGAACGGGTTAATAATGAATTCAGAATGCATGCTACGGGCACAAGGAACTGTCACCCTTTCCCATTATTTCCCTGCCCTGCTTTTCTCTTAGAGCCCTCAGCATGATATGCAAATGCTTCAAAGGGATTCAGTGTTGCTAAATGCAGAATCCAGTTTAGCTCTGATCGTTCTGAAGTCAGATATTCCCCCCCGTGTCTTTTTGCCTCTTATGCAAAGATAAGCTTCATGATTTAAGACTTATTGAGAGTGCATGCAATTTATGGCTAAACTTAAGAGGATTTAAAAAAGGCCCTATTGTGCTTTTTATGGGGGTTCTCTCTCCTGTGCATGTGAATGCCCGCATGAAATGCCTCGATTGGACTCCTTTGTTATCTAATTTACATTGTGATGTCACTATGTAACACTTGAGCTTCTATTGGTTAGCGCTTACACATATTGTATGTCGTTGATATCCTGGCTCCAAAATGATGGATTCGAGCTTCCTATTGATATCAGGACAGAGAGTCTCCACACATTCCGTCGCAGACTGAAAACTCACCTGTTCGACTGCATCTTTGCTAAAAGATTAATGTTCTGTATGTAGCACTTACAAAGGATGTGGCTTTACGTGAAGCTAATGCAGTAGCACTTCATCTGGTTGGGCTTATAGATAGGAGATGTACCTGCAGGATTCTTGCTTTTGAGATTTGTCTTAATGGTTGAATGCACTTATTGTAAGGGGCAGGCCATCTCATAGCAATTGACCAATCACAACAGAGCCGGCCACCAAACAAATCAGAGCAGACTGGGCTCTGGTTTCAGACAGAGGGTGAAAAGAGGTGCTGCAGCACAGGCAGTATGAGAAAAATAAAGAGCTTTTTGAACATTAAAGCGTGTAAACATGTTGCAGTAAAGTAACAAAGTACTAATATGAACCTGAACATTAAAATAAAATGTCCTCTTTAATTTAACTCTATGTTGCTCTCCTCAGGTACACTCTGACCGAGGGCGACTTCCACCACCTGAAGAACGCACGGCTCACACACCTCCACATCCCTCCCCCCGCCCTCAAGATAGTCACCATCCACGAGTGCGATTCGGCCGAGAACAGCATCACCATGACGACTCGCCCTGTCGCTAAGTCGGCACTTTCCATCTTCCAGGTGACAGCCTCGAACCTGCTATTAGTCCTAATGCATCGTTATTCTTGACTGGGGTCAATTTGAACATCAATCACTCGGGACGGGCAAGAAGATGAATCAACCCTGATGTAGGCGCACGTGTAGCCAAACAGAGGGATCAAGACCCTCTCATTACAACAGGCTGAGCACATTGATTTCACATTGATGTGTTCGAACATCTGTGCAAGGATGACAGCTGGAGATGGGATCGCAACTTGATATTTATATTTACTTAAACATGAAAAAAAATGGGAATAGATTTATAGTACTGATTTTGAACAAGTGGGGAAAACATTAGAGCTCTGTAAAAGAGAGGCAGGTTCAAGAATATATTCATGAAGAGTAAAAGTGAAATGTCCTTGTCTTGGTATCCTACAGCCAATGCTGTGCCCCCTACCACAAACTGCGCTGACCAGCCTGAGTGTCAATCCCAGCTGTGCCCTCCCTGGAGATGCTCTGAACTCTGTGGTGAACACCAGCTTCAGTGAGAACACTATCGCTCTCGGCACCAAAGGGCGAATAACCAGCTCTGTAAGTTACCTCCAACTACCGTCACATATATTGCGTCAAGTAATAAATACTTGTCACAATTTTGTTGAAGAAATGTCTTGGAAAAGTAGGCCACACAGTGAATCTCCTGCTGTCAGTCATTAAAACAAGAAAAGTGAGTCTGCATACAAATCGCCTGTTAGCGCTCGTGTTGTGAAGAAATGCAGTTCATAGGTCAAAATGAACTGTGTTGAGTTAATAATTTGTAGAGTGCTGCATTTTCTCAAGAAAGTACACCAAACGGCTATTCGAGCCAGTCAACCAGGGAGTCATACACAGGGACATTATGGGGTCACGGACCAATAGCAGTGGTGTTTGATGGGTAAAAAGGAAGCCTGTGTGGGACTTCTCTGTCAGAAGGGATTACACACACACCACAAGTCACGGCAGGTATTTCTTCCTGACGCGTTTCTCCTTCCGTCTCTCAGATCGAGATGATGGGAGCGGGGCCCCGGGGCCGAGGCAGCAGTGTTAGTGTTGGAGAAGGGGCCTTGGTGAGGAGCGGGGGTTCCCCTTATGCGGCAGGAAGCCAGGGGCCTGTGCTGCAGTTCTTCACTAAACTGCGGCGCCATGCTAGTCTGGAGGGGGCCAGTCCCTACTTCAAGATCAAGAAATGGAAGCTGGACAGCAGTCAGAGGGCCTCGAGTCTGGACACCAGAGGTACAGTAATGGATCCTTGATAGTGTACAAAATATGTTTAGAAACAATCTGTGCCAGAGGAGGGAAGTGCAACACTTAAAAAAAAAAAACTGAGAAAATAAAGTCGTAGTCTTGGCAGTTTTATTTCTTTCATGTATTTCTCTATTTATATGTGTGTTTTAGTATTTTGGGCAAGCTCCTCTCCTCTAAGCAGGAGGCTCCAGGAACCAACTGTGCGATGCCTTTCTGTCGCTAATACTGGGATATACACACAGACACACACACGACCAAGACAGATGGCTCGGTGACGTAAAGTGTCCTCGTTCTGAGTCAATTTGAGCCACTGAGTAAATCCTACCGGCAGATTCCCTTCATTCTATATACACACACAATTCCTCTTTGACGATACTTAAGGGACCAAAAAAAGATCACAAAATCCCCTCTGAAACCTCGACAAGCTTTCTCCTGAATTAAGTGTCACTTCACTCCTGTCCGCTGTGACGCAACTTGTAAAACTCACTGCTCTCTTCCCCCATGTTTGTCGTGAGCCAGGCTCCCCGAAGAGGAGACATTTCCAGCGTCAACGAGCCGCCAGTGAGAGCATGGACCAGGAGGACAACGACGCGCACCACATAGACCTCATCCAGTACATCGCCCGCACCCAGGACCTCCCCTACTGTCCCAGCAGCCACCCCACCACACGCCTCCTCTCACCTCCTTCCACACCACCCCCCTCCCTCGGCAGGTATCTTTAATTCCCTTGCCATTCATCCTGTTCACTGCTTTGCTGCCTTGCACTCATTTCTTTACCCTAGCTAGAAACATGTATTATGATAACGATATTACACCGTTAGATGAAGCTCTAAGTCCCAATTCTTCAACACTTTTCCCGTACATAAAAGGGTCCCCTTTATAATCTCGATAAAACACCATTGCAAAATAAATCAAAGTGGTTGTTTTGACAAGCCAGTTGATGTGCAAATGTAAATCAGTATCCAAACGATTGAAGGTTAGGTTATTTTTCTATTTTAAATTTAGGAAATCATGTTTAAAACTGCGAGTTTTAAATTGTTATCGTTATCACATGAATCTACATTCAAACACAACATGCTGTGTAATTGTAATCCAACACAGGCTTATCTGTGTGTAGCGAGATCCCTGTAAACAAGAACCACTTGAATGATTTGGAGCCAGATTTAGGGGACTCCCAGAGTGCCTTTCTTTTAGAGATTGAAGTGGAGAATCGGGACGCAGAGTTTATTTTGGAATAGGAAATCATTCCACCGCTGACATGATCCGATAATGTCATGATGTCGAAAGACCGCAAAGGTCACTGCAATTCAGTTATTTTAAGAGCGCAATGGAGTTTAGCTCAATATAGGGCGAACATATGCAGCGAAAATAACCAGTTTCCTAAAGTACTTTCTTATATAATGTTTATTTGCCTTTACGAAATGTTATTTTAAACAAAAGCAGCATTTCCTGTGTTTTTTTTTCTTGCAGACGATTATTGTTGATTGTATTGCTCCTGATATAACTTGTGTTCTTTAAATCTGCTGACTATAATGAAAGCAAGGGATTTCTAGGAAAGTATGGTCATGCATGGCATCAGTATTCAGTTGAAGGACATGCAACAGCAGCCATTGCAAGTCATGAAAACCATTGTGTGCACTGTGAACACAGCCATGTGTCCGCTGATTGTGATATTCAGGCAAATGCTCCGACACTGACAGTTGTCTTTGCGAATGTGTGTTTCTCCCCTTCCTTCTCTCCTTACTATCTTCATTGTATCTCTCCACACCTGTGTGCACACTACAGGGTAGAGGTGGAAGTGATGGTGGAGGCCAGCTGCAGCCATGGCGGACCAGGGGTGATTGGCCTATCCCCTGATCCCCAGGATGAAGCACTGTCCCTATCAAGAAGGGAAGGTGCAGACCCTCTGGACCCGCCAGATCCCCAGGAACCCCAGTCCCTTTACAAAGACATCTGGAGCCTTCGTGCCACACTGGAAAAATACGCCGCCTCCGACCACAGCAGCAACAACGACAGGAACTCCGTCTGCAGCGATGTGGAGAGTGTGTGTTCTCTGGGGGGGCGCACAGAGAGAGGAGGGCTCCCCAGCTACCCGTCCCAGGAGTTGGGGGATGAGGCAGAGGGTGCAGAGGACATTCCAATGTTTATTGATGAGAGGTTGGAGGTGAAAGAGGGAAGAAAGAGGAAACAGGGAAGCACAGACTCAGAGCGAGGGAGCAGCGATGGAGAAACATCGACTCGTAAACTGCTGCAGATGGACAGCGGCTACACGTCGATAGAGGCTCCGTGTCGCGGTCCAGAAGACTTGCGACTGTTTGGGAGCGCCAGCAGCAGCCCGAAGGACAGAACAGCCCACGAGAAAAGGCACCACTTTACCAGCGCAGGGCGAAGTGGCACTATCGGTGAGAGCTTTGAGTCTCACCTCTTTGAGGAGGAACCGGAGGATGAGAGCTTGTTGGGTGCCAGTGGAGGAGTTTCCATAGAAACGGGTGCTAGTTCACTTGGCTGGTTACCGTACGGTCAGATTCTCACACCTCGAGAGGCTGCAACGCCTTCGCCTCAACCGCTAATGCTGATGCGGCGAGACTACAGCATAGATGCGAAGACGGACGCCCTCTTCCACGAGTTCCTCCGTCACGACCCTCAGTTTGACCAGCAGGAGTCGCCGCAGAGGAAGCACCGCTCACGGGTTCACCTCCGCAAGCAGTGGCAGCGGCACAAGCAGTGGAGCGACCCGGGAGTTAGGTACTTCCAGACCTCTTTTGAAAAACAGAGAACCCCGCTACGGAGGGGGGACAGTGTGAACTACCCTCTGGACACGAGCTACCACAGCACACTCCCCCGCATCGTCAGCGCTCCTGACGAGGAGGCCAGCGACAGGACGGGCAGCACGCCCGACAGGAAAAACAGGGCGCAGGGTGTCACCGAAATCACATCCTCTTCTCCACCACCTTGTGATCTCTCCCTCTCAGAGCAAGATGGAGGGCAGGTTGAGCACCACGACCTCCCTCCTGATCCCCCGGACGAGCTCTGGCTCCTTCAGGCGCCCGACTCCCCAGGCCACGGCCCGCAGACCATCACAGCAGAGCTCACGGACAAACTGACTGCTAACCTGGGCGAGAGGCTGTACATGGGCCTGCGCAGGGCCAGGGACACAGCCGCTGAGTGTGTGACGGCCACACACACTTCTCCGGACCACAGCCCAGTGTAGCAGGGCTCCAGCCGCCCTCCTCGTCACTCCTGCTGAAACAGCTTTTTCTTTCCGTTTGATTTGTCCCGACTCAGTTTAGAATGGTGTGATCCAGACCCATAAACACACAATGGAAATGTCTGTCTGTCTTCATATCTGCTGTCATTTAATGTTCAATGTTGCCAAGCTAACTTATCAAAAAAAGTCTATTAGTAACAGTTGTGTTCATTGATTGTTTCTGTCTCTACTGCTGCCTTCTTGTCTCTGCTCTCCAGTATTAATAAGTGAAGCTGAGGGCCAACATGGCTTCTGTACTTGTTGATTCACTGTGAAACCAGGTGCTATTAGATGAGTAGAAACCTAGAGATCTGGACGCAACAGCTGGTCCCATGGTCATGCATTGGTGGAAAATAAGTATGTTTATCACTATTCATGAGCTAAAAATGACTCCATTGATGATTAATTAAGTCTTGTGAGATACACTAGCTGATCACACAAGCTGTTTAGATCAGTAGTTCCTAACCAGTGGCGGTCTTAAGAGAAGTCTGAGATCATTTAAGTTATTTATATTTACACTGAATTATATTTATTTTTATATTGTTTGGTTTTGTCCTAGGCAATGAGCAGTTACGGCCATTTTAAGTCAGTCTGGAAGCCATGATAGCAATTTCTAGGCACACTAAACATTGATTTATTAAATATATTTCGACAAGTTGTTATTTCCATAAGTTGGCTTACAGCAACCTGTCCAGCTTTGTCAAACTCTTCCATGCTTGTGGCCATCTTTTTTTTTTAAAGTAGCTAGTTATCTAGCATTGTTGGAAGATGACATCCCCATTCTTGATCCCGCCTACAAAGCTCTGATTGGTTGATGCTTATCCCCATTGTTTGAAAAGGTTGTTAAGTGAATTTTGATTCAAAACTAGACTTTGCTTGATTTAAGGGGTAGCTGAAAAGGTTGGGAACCATTGATTTAGATATATACACATAATACAGTTAGAAAATGCCAGGAAAGTTAACAAAGTGTCACTTTTGTCTTCATTAAGTGTCTGACTCGTCATGATGTTGGTTGTTTTTGACTGAAAATGCTTCTCAGCTATGTGAAAACTGTTGAATAAGTTGTAATATATATTTTGGTACATGCATTGCTGAAATGACAATGTCAACTGATTGGCAGGTCTGAAGAGGACAGGTTAGGACTTAACAAACCAGACTTGCACTTGGGTATGATCTTCATCAGTCACAGAGATGACATGAGGCGAGCAGTTACATTACAGCTTTCAGACAAGATGGCTGCCCTCACAGACATTTGTTGTCAATTTGTAAGAAAGGCATGCTTTCTTGTGCATGGGGCTCACAGAACAGTCTTCATGTATCCGCATCTGACATTCTTGTTTTCTCCTCCTCTCCCTCTTCTCCTGAGAAAGTTGACAGTGAAGTAGATGCCTCCCTCGGGGGCCGAGGACTTCACTTCCTGCCAGCTTATAAAACCAGGCTGAACAAAGATGTTGTTTGTTGTTAGGTCCACTTGGTTTGTTTTCTTTCTCTTTTTTGGCTTCCTCTGTGCGATTGGAAACAAACCACTACTGCCACTCAAATGAAACCCCAATAACAGATGATGTTCTGTGGGCAAAGAATGATGTTGAAAACCCACTTTTGCTCACAGATCTTAGTTTATACATCCTCAGCAGTAGCAGCAGGTTGATACTCGCTCATAAAACGTCCATCTCAGAGGGGGCTGTTGGGCTTTCCGTTTCTCCCACGTGCGGGGAGGGGAGCCACTGCTGAAGATGGTGTTGAATACTAATCAAAACAAGAAGGATTTCCACCTTTCATCCCCCTGCCTCCCCTTCCTCGTTGTTTGAGGCCATTACCATGCAGTAAATTGAAATCACTGCATAGAAAATCAAGGGAGAAAAACATTATCCGCCTCTCTTTGTCTGGGTGTGATGATGCTCCTTCCCAGCCTGCATAGATTACATCTCTCCTGGCAGTGTGACAGGAGTCTCCTCTTGTGGCTAAGTGCAGATGCGGCGTTCCTCATTAGGAGGGCAGTGACTGAGATGAAAGAAGGTGAACTCAAATAAGGAGTAGAAAGTGATTTGTGTTTGGATCTCTCCGTTTCCTCCACGCAGGCTCCCCTCCGACACACATTATTTCACCATGAAGAAACACAATGTGCTCGGGCACAATTTTGTGCAATCAAAAATGGTTATGCCAGCGCTAATCAGCAGAAAGGAAATTAAATCCCCCCCTCTGATATAATGGAGCTGATGCCTCCCTGATGATACAAATTACTCAGCAGAGAAAGTGGAATACAGCTTCATTTCCCACAGATATCAAACTAGAATGTCTTCGAGCTGAATCAAACACAACAGTCAAAAGGAATTTGCCATACGGGTGATTTTCCGTACATGTGTACAAAGATTACTGTGTATACAAGCACAATGTCACAGGATAGACTAAATGGATGTCCTTTATTAGGTTTAGACGGATGCTGTGTACCTGGAGACACTGTGGTAAATGGCGTTTGTAAACTAACCAGTAGCCTGTCAATGCATCGATGCTGTGTGTAGGTCTGCATGAGAGTTAACATTTTAGTATACAAATCCTTATGTTTTCTTAGACTTACGGTACAAGATTTACCTTGAGTTACTGATCCTTGGGTAAAAGGCAGAAGCCGAAACATTGGTATGACCTAGAGATTTTGTACTTTTGAGAGTCATGCTAGAATGCTGTAACTGATGAGATTTTGTGAGATTTATCTCTTGAAAATAGAAGTATTTCTGTATTCCTTGCTTGTTAGTAAATCGCTTAATTTCTCAAAGGAAAAAAAAGATGAGCTTTCTTAACAACTTTGCTTTTGTTGATCCAAATGTATTGAGCCTTGAGGGACCAAATGATATAAAAAAAGGTGTTATTTTAGGATTGTTTTCCAATCTGTGAATAAATGAATGAAGCAAAAGTGTTTGTAACTTGCTTTATTCCAAGGGAATGGTTGTTAATCATGGCGTGGGAACAGATCCCAGATAAGGTTCCCCGCTCAAGAATCTCATTTCATTTTTCTCTGTTGCTTATAGGCTCTTATTGATTTCTTGCCTCTCCTCAGCCCCGACAAATTAATTGGAAAGAAAAGCCAAATCCAACCTGCCATCTACAAAGGGAACGTCTCAAATGTCTGATTTCTAAAAATAACAACCTTATAATCTGTCTCACTGAACTGCGCCTTGAGCTGCAGGGCCATTCTTTTATAATACAGAAGAAATACTGCCATGCTATCGCACTGGCGATAAATAAAAGTAAGGAGGAGTGAAGTGTTGGTGAATAAGGAGGTGATAACTGCTGCTTCCAATGCAGTCACAAATACAGAATACACACTTGTAAAATATGTCAGAGCTAAATGTAAGTGAATTATAATCATGTTCCTGTGAATAAAATACTAGCTGCTATCACCAATCATAACATATTCTAAAAACAACATAGAATAGAAAACGAGACTAGGCAATAAGAAAAAGGCTTGACTATTAAAAACATTTGGTAGACAGAGCTGAAGTCCGTTTTTTTCTCTGCCCTAAACCACATCATTAAATGTAATTTCTCCACACGGAACATTTTTTTTTTCATAAGAGCAAATGTATTTTCCTCACTGAAATCACTGTCTACTGATTCAATACACATCATACTGACAGACTGCAGGGTGGACTACACTCATTCCGTGGAGGGTGGGGGACCTACTTTTCCTCTGGGTGTGTTTCAATGTTTTGCATCATGGTGTGCATTACCTCTATCCCTTGTATTGTCTGTCAACCAATCGCAGGGCAAAACACCTCAACACTCAGCCAATGGGGAGTGTGTAGAGGGGGCTCCTTCAGTATTGCCGGGACGTCATCATCTGTGCAGTGTTGAAAAAAAGAGTAACATCATTACAGGCTGTTCCACCCCCCCCCCCCCCCCTTGATGGGAACTTGAAAGGAACAGGGGTCCAACAAAAGAAATGTGGCTCCAACATGCCTCGTGCACAGATTCAGCTAAAATCTCTTTAACATTTGAAATAAATAACTATAAATCCAGTCTGGGAACATCGGCTTTTCACAAAAAGATGGCAATAGTATGCATTAAGATAATGTGACAAAATATACATATTGTTGTTTATTCTGTTTTTTTCTGTTGTGATTGGCCTTTATCAAACAACATTTAGACAGTAGCATGTTCCAGGCCTAAGCTTTACAAAGGAGACGGCTCCATGGGCTAGTCGAGGGTCCATGGTGAGTTTGTTCACTTCTTTGTAATAAAATCAGGAGAGACACAGACACACAAAGACAGAGCTGCAGCTAAAAAGTTGGAAAATGTACAGTTTTGGGTGATATGATGAAAAGCATGTGCCAGTCATGCTAGAAGTTTTGTGTGAGCACTGAGAAAAGATTGTTGTTATTTAACTTTGTGACAGTCATAAAGGTTACAACTCCAAAAGGGGAGTGCCTGTGTGGAAGGCCAGTTTGTCTTAAAACATATTTATTATGAGGGACTGAGGCTAAATGACATGTTATGGGTTACAGTAGCAAGGGAAAGACTATCAGATAGAATCAATGGCCCGGTCCCAAAAACCAGTTAAACACTCAGGGACTTAATTAAAGTCACCTGGTAAGTGAAGAGAGGCTGATATAAATAGGAATAAGACAGCACTTTGCAACAAACCAGGTTACCTTGACAACATCTGAACACGTTATTCACCAGAGTAGGATTGGGACTTTTCATTTGATGTGTTTTCTTTCTTCAAGCACTTTAAGCATCGACTGCTTACCTCTGCTTTACAATGTGACGAAGACATAATTGTCAAATTATTAATTTATTTGGATTTATTAATATACGTACTGCTTTTGGGCTTCACCTATTAATCCCACAACATCACAACGCTATGAACTCTGTGGGGCAGTTCCCTCACGCAAAATCTGCTGAAACGTACTCTTACTGAAAGTGTGTATACAATGTCTCCAACGGCCGATTTGAAAGCCCTTGCAGACTTTACGGTTGAGTTTTGTAATTGGGATAAGGCCAGCGGTTGTACTGTGTGTGTGGACTGGTGTTTTGACTGCAGAGGATCCTTCCCTACCACTTCTTAGTCGAGCTGCTTTGTAAACGCATGGCTGGTTTTCCGTGTTAGCATGAAAACCGATGTTGATTTTTTGCCACTGGGAGACTCTTGCAGAAAAATACAAGCTGCAAAACACAAAACCCCATGAATACAGATGTTACTGAAATGTTTATATGTGTATATATTTTACTATATTTTTTATTATTTGTAATGTTATTATAGTTTTCTTATAATAGTTCTCTATCTGTGTGTTTTTTTTGTATGCACCACGACACTAGTTAAATTCCTCGTACGTGTCAACCTACCTGGTAATAAACCCGTTTCTGATCCTGATGGTGTCTTACAGCTTGGTGCAGTTACACTTCACTAAATAAACTGACTTCAGTCCATTCACAACTAAACTGTTGCTCATGCCACAGAAAGGGATGGTGGTGCTGCTGTGCCCTTCTTCACACACCTACACAAACACATTGCACTATCTTACACACTCATTTGCAATCCCCTCCACCTCCACCTCCCCTCCTCTTCTGCCTTCAACATCAGAGGACTGCATTCAGGGATGTTTCTGAAAGGAAAACCCTTTGCCTCCCTCCCTCCCTCCCTCCCCACCAGCATCACCTGCTCCTCCCCCGTCCCCCCTCCACCCACACATTTCCCCTCCTCCCTCACCAGATTTCCTTTTAACTCCAGGCGTTGTTTGAATGTGCGAGAGCTGTCGATGACTCACCGGGTTCCTCTCTGCTCACGATTAAGCGGCTATTGTATTTCTTATTATGGTCGGCGAAAGAAAATGTGATGCCAAAGGCTGATAAGTGTGAAATAATGTTAACAGAGCAGACCCAAGCTGTGTGTTAGACAGCCATAAAGCTACAAAAAAAAGTGTTTTACTACTACAGTGTTGCTTTGTATATTGGAGGGAAATAGTGCCAAGACAAGTACTAGTGTTTATTTTGGTACATGATTAATAAAATAGGAGCAGCTCATGTTCATTATAAGAACACTGATGGTAATTACATCAGATATCTGGAGTCTGGCTCTGTGGATATATTTGGTGAGAGGCAATGGATTTTTCATACTCAAATCAAATCAAGGAGAAGAACACTATTAAAGTGTTTGCTGCTGAGTGAGTCATCGAGGAAATGAGGGGGACAGTGAAAATTAAGACAAGAAGATGTGAAGACAGTGAGGCAGATACAGATCGGGCTGTCACAAATTAATGGGCTGCTACAAAAAAGAAAAGTGGAAAAAGTAAAGAGAAAAATAACCGGAGAAAACCCTAGAAAGCTGATTATGCAGCATCTCCTGCCCACACAGTCTGCCCACGCTCCCTCTCTCCAACGCCTCCTCACCCTCCTCTTCCTCCTCTTCTTCTTCCTCCTCTCCTCATTTAGGATTCTGCTCCATCCATTCCTCCGTCCCTTTTCCCTTCTCAGCTGCGTCATCCAGCTTTTTCATTGTGTTGCGCTCCCATTCTCCTCCTCCTCCCACCTCTCAGGGGACGGAGAAGAACTCTCCACTGCCTAGCTTTGTTATTGCATTCAGGATGAAGCTTTTGGGCTATTAGCTTCAGCAGCTACACTCCATGATGGTTTGAAGGACAAACGCACACCCACACACATGCAGACAATATTCGGTACCACTTTACAGTAAGACTACCCTTATAAAGGGTTTACGAATAGTTTGGAATTCATTTATTAATTAGGTTGTGAACACTTTATAAATCATTAATAAGCTTTTATAAGACATGAGATAAACAGGGCACCTGTGACCGGTTGCTTGCCAAATAGTGAGCCCACATGTATCTGTACTGCTAAGCCTTATATCGGCTTCTTAGCTTACTTCGTCTTCTTCATCAGCCAGCGTCCTTGGTATCTGTTGCTCACTGAGTTGATTCTCGATAAGTATCCAATATAAGGCTTAGTCATCTTGCCAAATAGTGAGCCTGTGTTGATGTATAGAACTGGTTTATAAATGGTTCTTAATGATTAATAAAGTGTTCACAACCTAATTCATAACCTAATTATAAACCCTTTATGAATCCTTTATAAGGGTAGTCTTATTGTAAAGTGGTACCCAATATTCCACACACTGGAGAGTTATAAGCCGCCTTTAACTATAGTTATGAGTCATTAAAAGCTTGGTAAAATGCTTTAAAGAGAGGGGATTCAGTTGTGTCTTTGTGTTAAACATACTGAATGAATATAAATATATAAAGCTGACTACAGAAACAATATTTATTACGTACAATTTAGACTTTAGGTTAATCGGTATGACTTTGGTTGTTGAGGGTTTCCTTTCCTGCCATGTGTGGTTACTGTGTTTACAGCTGGAAACCTTTTCATCCAAATCTTTGTCTGATCCCGCAGATAAAGAGTTTCTCCGGTTTACCAGTCACACAGATAGACACACACACACACACACACACACACACACACACACACACACACACACACACACACACACACACACACACACACACACACACACACACACACACACACACACACACACACACACACACACACACACACACACACACACACACACACACACACACACACACACACACACACACACACACACACACACACACACACACACACACACACACACACACACACACACACACACACACACACACCACACACACACACACACACACACACACACACACACACACACACACACACACACACACACACACACACACACACACACACACACAATAATGGGTATTGACAATTACGGGATAGTATAAAGTAGTGACAATAACAAGTCAAACAAACATGGACTTAACATGTGACAGCCACACAAAGCAACCAATACTGTATATCCTTGCATGTGTGTATGACTACCCTACATCAAAGCGTACACATGCACCTCCCACGCATCACACACACACTCTTCACTACACTCACACCTTCCACACTTGTGCCCACACATACATATATACTACTTCATGCAGTTAGGTTATAAAAAGGTCTCTCCACGCACTCACTCACGCACGCACGCACGCACGCACAATCCTGAGTGCTCCTGTCATCCTTAACACAACCTGGGGAGAGACGTGTGTCAGTGCTGAGGTGAAAAAAGGGGATGAGAGTGACTTACTGCACCGTGGGACAGGCAATCCAAAACATCAACACTGATGTCCACACTGCCACAGGGACATGACTGGAGGATTATGACTCAAATTATCCTACGTATTAAAATATCAATGCTTGTCCAGGTCACACAGGGCCGGAGGAACTGAGTGGGAAGAGTAAGGTCGCAGAAGACGGACCAATAGGAAATAACCATAAAAAGAGAAGATTAAAGCAGCAATAATCTATATTTCTTTGGCTGTTTCCATAAGTGAAAAAATAAATAGTGTATCCGCCCTGTGATTTTTTAAATTGCTATGGGTCTTTCTTGGCCTATTTCACCCTTTCGCCATGTTTTTGATGAAAAACTTGCATTGTTTTTTTTATTTAATCCTGCTAACAAACACAGACACACATACCAACATGACCTCTTCAGCAGAGGTAAACATCATGAGATCACAAAAAGCATTATAGTTAACTCTGAGGAGGACATTAATGTCTGTACCATGTTGGCTTCAATTCATCCAACATTTGAGAGCTGCTTTAAAAACATGTTGTACAAAGTAGTATATTGAGACAGTGAGATCTTGTCGTAGTGTTCACTTGTTCCAAAATAATACTTATTGCACTAATTATTGCATATCTATTGGAAACAACAGTGGTAAGCGTTTAAAGGTACTTGATTGGACTCCTTTGTTTAACTTCCTTAACATAGTGACATTGATATGTGACACTCGCTCTTCTGTTGGCTAGCATGCCAATACATTGTACGTGAAAAAAATTAAGTGAAATGTCAGTAGAGTAATCTTAACAAGTGTTTATTAAAGAAGACCTTGACCTCTTTCCATTTGTTTGGCAACAGGTGCAAAGCAGGAAAGCAGACAGCCTCTGTGTACTAACTCACCTTACAACAACAATAGGTGGTTTCACTCATTCGAGCTGTGTGACAACGAACTGACAATGAGGTGTTGGATGATTCATTTCAAAACGAGAGGTGTTTTGCTAATGTTAGCAGGTGCAGCTGTAAAGTCCTATTGTAAGAAAACAGGAAACAACTTCAAACAAAAAGGCATTTTTTTGTCCTTTTTTTTTAAAGCTAACAAGTGTTCTTGGAAGAAAAAGTAGTGTTATGTGCCCCCTCCTCTATGTGCCTCCCCCATCTCTTCTCACACCTCCTTCACAGTGTGCCTCTCAGCTGTGGGTGTACTGATTAGCCTGAACCATAAATAAGTAATCAAAGCGAGAGCAGCGTCATTCCACACGCCCCTATTATCACACACACACACACACACACACACACACACACACACACACACACACACACACACACACACACACACACACACACACACACACACACACACACACACACACACACACACACACAACACACACACACAACACACACACACACACACACACACACACACACACACACACACACACACACACACACACACACACACACACACACACACACACACACACACACACACACACCACACACACACACACACACACACACACACACACACACACACACACACACACACACACACACACACACACACACACACACACGATCCTCGTCATGATGTGTTTTTATCGGAGGATAACTGAGAGACGGAACTCAAGCCAGGTTATCTCCTGCTCTGATGAAATGCACAACAATAGGAATATCAGCATGTGTGTGTTTATGAGTGAGTGAGTGAGTGCGTGCGTGTGTGTGTAGGGGATAGTGATAGAGACAGGAGAAAAAGTGAAACATACAGTCAGTGTGAGTGTGACTAAACTGACTGCAGCAGAATGACTCACCCTGTTGCCATGGTAACCTAAAGACACTCTCTCCTCTATATCGTGCCATTCCAGCTAAAGGGGAGAAAATGTACATTTCAGGAAATCAATGTGGAGAAAAAAGGCTAAATAACAACCCTTATATATAAAAGCAGAATTACCAAATAACACAATGCTCTGATCCAACCACACCTCGTTATCTCTCCCCCCCTGTCTTTCTCTCTCTCTCTCACACACACACTGCAGTATGAAACCCAGCAGCACACTCTCCTCCGCGGTAGTGGACTGGACTGATGTGTGTGGGTGTTAAGCTCGAATGCCCTTGGTAAGTGAAAGCCATGTTGGATAAAGTTGGCCTCCAACCACAAAATTAAACCCCCTTTAGAATTCATTTTGAGCCAAGTTTGGATTGTCCCAATTATTAAAAAATACTGTGTGTTCTTCCTGTGAGATGCAACAACCAGCAGCAAAACAGCAAATACCACAGCATAAAGATTTATAATCTTTGATTTCCAGTGGTGAATACTGTCTTTAAGTACATTTTTAAAGTGTATTTTACTTGACAATGTCTATTTCTTACCACCTAATACATCTAACTTACAACATTTTGGAAGCAAATATTGTACTTTCTACATTTACTTTGCAGATTAAGCATGGTTCAACGTTCCCATTCTACTATTTAACAGCCTGCAGGTGTAAAGTGTAATGGAAAAGTTAAGGGGTGTGGAGCAACACCCCTTAAAATTGCATGCCTGTGTGTAAGGGTTTTACAACTTGGTAATTTAACCATGATGTTTGAGGTTTGCTTTTTTAGGAGCTATTTCGGGCTGTGTCTTGCCTAAGGACACCTCAACATCAGAATACAGGAAATGCTAATACAAATACATTAATATGTCACACTGGAAGACAAGCAATGGCTGAATCCAAACCTCTATCTGTATCACCAGAGAGATACCAAAGATGTGTACATTTAACACTCAAATCTCTTCTCTAAAAAAGTCTGACTGTCCTCCCCTCAGCAGAAAGAAAGAAATAACCCCGCCTCCCATAGTAATTAGTGTACAGCCCTGTTAAAATCATGTGTCTTCACTTCAGATTGGAAAAGGAAGTAATCAAACTTCCCACCTCAAATACACCAGACTCCACTTTGACACCTTCACCCACGATTAATTGGCAATAGAAAATGAATCAGACCAATTTTCTCTCCATGTCCTTCGTGAGGTGGGAGAACACAACACCCAGACGTCAGGGCAGACAAGAATGATGGCTCTCCTGATTAATTTAATTGGGTCCTGTGTGGACACAGTCACATTTCTAGGCAGCTCATTAAGCTCCACTATGGAAAAATAAATGTTCCAATCCAAAGACTAACCCAATGAAACACGATGGGCTAATAAATAAATGGATATAATTTCCCCTGTGACCCCAAAGACAGGTCTGAAGCAGGTTGTAGTGCAGTCAGAAAAACATGTGATAATGGGGAATAAAAAAAGATGATTGTCTTTAACTTCTGAGTGCCTGCCCCTGCGCTGACGGAGTCTGTGATGGAGAGAACAGATTATAAAGGGCTCTGGAGAGGCTGTTACACGTAGCCTCTGTCACCTTGTTGACTCACCATGAAGTCACTGCAATAAGTGAGGGGGAAGATGAGAAAAGTTGTTTCATAAGGAAGTCAAAGCTATTACAGTATAGACGGACTTCCTGGAAATTATGCTGTCCTAGGCGAGACCATGTGTATTTAATTAAATCAGGATCTCGAAACAGAATTGGAAAATTGTTGTGGTGACTCCTACACAGAATATGCAGGGAGATGTTAATAACTATCATTTTGATTCTGCAGTCAGCCATTAAAGATCAGTCATGAAAATGTGTGTAAATCTGGATGTGTGATTAAACGTGTGTGTGAGTGTGTGTGTGTGTGTGTGTGTGTGTGTGTGTGTGTGTGTGTGTGTGTGTGTGTGTGTGTGTGTGTGTGTGTGTGTGTGTGTGTGTGTGTGTGTGTGTGTGTGTGTGTGTGTGTGTGTGTGTGTGTGTGGTGTGTGTGTGTGTGTGTGTGTGTGTGTGTGTGTGTGTGTGTGTGTGTGTGTGTGTGTGTGTGTGTGTGTGTGTGTGTGTGTGTGTGTGTGTGTGTGTTGTCTTGCTAGGGGGCTGACATCGGCAACATGCTGCAATTAGCCAAACGAGAGAAAATGACATATTGAGCGCTGCTAGCACCTTCTGTTAGTCATCCGGAAAATGTCTCTTCAGGCCGTGGCTGTGCTGCTGACACAACTACAGCACCATCCTGCACAGAATCACTCTCTCATGTTCAAGCAGGAAAAGTCAATGAGTTGATATTACTCAGCCTAATTCAGTGCTTTTTTCCTCAAACCAGTCAAATGTGATGCATATTTGGAATATACAACATACCAACTTTATGTATTGGTCTTTGGTTTCCTTTTGAGGAACTGACCTGAAAAGAGTACTGTATATGCTGTGAACAGTATAAGTCAGAAGGTTTGTTGAACACACAACACTGTGAAATGTGTCTACATATATATATATATATATAAAACATATATGAATCATAAATTCAAACTCAACTTTCATGAATAAATCATGACAATGCATGACTTGAGTTTTAAAAAGAATATTCCCATTTTTACTATGAAAGTGCATGAAGTGCATAGTCCTTTCCCAAAAACGTCTTTGAGAATGATTCAATACAGACCCATACAATTAAACTTTAAGAAAGCTCATATCATAACAATGACAAAAGCACATAACAAAAACGTTTTACCATAGCAATCTATTGGTTGTCACCACTGAAAAAAACTGAAAAAATGCAAGAGCAGCAACAAGAACAAGATTTGTGTAACCTCTTTGTTTTGACTGTGGTAGACTGGCATTATTGTCCAATAGCATCCCATCAGCTTATTTACACACAACCACACTCTTTTTTATTCTAATTAGCCCAATCTCTTTCATATTTGTTATAGTTACAATAATGTTTAAGTCCAACGATAAAATCCGAACGATCCAATTCTTTTGAACGGCTCTTTGGTACGAATGAAGGGAACCGAGTCGTACTTGGTGAGAGCCGTTCTTTTTATCGTTGGTTCACTGCCTGCCACAAATCCACTCGCCTTTACATAAACCCCAGGATCCGCCGAAGGGGCCGAAATCACAACATCTGCAAGCAAAAGTGTCTGAGGGCTTCTTAAGATGTAATAAACTATGAATGTTTCATATCTATGTAACGGGAAGAAACTCAGCTAACTGACCTTTTTTTTAACGCTGAGGCTTTGAATTAGGCACGGGCAAAAAAATATTAAGGCCGTTAGCACAGAACTCTAGCTATACCGATCGATATACCGATATATCGGATCTGCACAAACAAGCTTAGATAACATCCTGAGATTCCACAGATTATAGAAATATAAGGATCATCCCTGAGTGATCTGAACTCGTGACAGGGGAAGCAAATACAGACAACACACGAGTAGCTTTAGGTAGCAAAACACGGAGATATGCTCACCTTAGCTGTTATTCTGATCAAAAGTCGTGTTCAATGGCATTAAAACGAGAAAAAACGCAACTGAAGGTTAATCCATAGGTTATAGCAATGTGTTTGTCACTTTGAAAAAATGATTGATAATCCATAATTCAATTTGTATGCAAAAATCGGAGAAGAAAAATTAGCTGCTAATGGTAGCCACCAGAGGCTAGCGCAGCTTCCGGTTTTTCTACGCATCACTATCACTCCTTATTTGGTAACCTGTGTGTGTATGGGGAACTTTCCCTCGATTCCATTGGCTCTGATGGTTAGAAAGAGATGTCAATCATCAAAATCGAGCAAGGGGGGCCAGAGATATGGAAAATCCACCCAAATGACCCCAGAAGTGGGTGTTTTTATGCTAAATCTCTCTAAAAAGGTCACATGTCACTTGTTTTGCATCAATCTTGGTACAGGGTACTTATTATATGTTGTACTTTGGATTCCTAAAGCTTTTAGTCTACTAACCCATCATCCAAGGGTAGTTTTCTCTTCACTACACTACGGACACTATAATTTACAGTTTTTTACTATGTTCAATCGGAATTTTCTTTAAAATAAAAAACATCTATATTGATTCTGATTTTTCTACATCCAACTCACAGGTTTATCATTACTTTTAGAAAAAATATTATTAATGTTCCCCTTTTAGAAGTGTAGTTATGGTCATTTGTTCTGGAAATGTCATTTTCGAGCCTGAGACCTGAAAACAGGCTTGAGGTCTAAGAAACGTGCTTTCCTGAATGCAAATGCTCCATAGATGATGGCATAACGCATGCTGCTTGAGTAGTAGTTTGGCTGGCTGAGATGTAGCAAGTTATACATTTTCTGTGAATAAAAGTAGATTTCTGGCAATACAGTCAATCATTATCCTGTTGATTATTTCGCAGATAAACCTATTAATCCCGCCCCCTTTAAAAGAAAACAGCTCTTTTGAACGGCTCTCGGAAAGGAACGGAGCCATAAGATCCGGCTCCCTTCAAAGAGCCGTAATTCCCATCACTACAATGTTCTCTACAAGACATGTTCTTACAAACAGGATAATTGTTTTCAAAAACTGTTACCAAACACTGTTGAAAATTAAAATAGTTTTATGATGTGTGTTACGACTGCTGCCTTCCTGTTGTCTTAACTGTGGTAATCTGTTAAATGAGCTGTGCGGTTGCCTCCTGAAGATTGTGATTGGAGCACGCCGGGCCCGACGCACTCCAATCGCAGCGCACAGCCGACGCACACCTGCTGGAGATGACTACAAAGCCTGGGGACAATTATCACTCTGGAGGCTCTGACATGTGGACAGACGCCTCTCGCTACTTGGTCCTTAGACAGATCTGTTAACTGTGGTTAAACTTGTGTGCCCATCTCCGTGTGATGCTGTGTATTAGTAGTGTCTAGAGTAGATTAGTTAGTGTTTAGAGTAGCTTAGGATTTTGTGACTGTTGCCTTTAGTTTAGCTGTGTTTTTGTACAGAATCCTTTTGTTAGTTGTACCACTCTTAAAGTGAGGTTTTGTTTCGTTCTTTATTTAGTGTATTGGTATTTATTTTCCCTGTATGCAATTAGACTCCTTTTTTAGAGTCCTCCTTTTGTTTGGTTATTTATCAACCTGTGCCCTTTTGGCCTTTTTGTTTGTTCCAGGCTGCATGCCTGCCACTTTGTTTACCCTGCTATGTCAAATAAACCCTTTATAATTATACCAATTCCAACTAGTGTGTGTTGCAATTCCTCATCCCTAGTGAGGACGTAACAATGTGACAACAATAAGTTAGGGTTTGGTTTGTTAGAAACAACAATTACTAAACAACATCAAACATTTTGAGTTAAAATGACTAATTTGTTAAGATAATATTAAGATAATATTACCTCATGTCATCATGGTTACACCAAATGCAATCACAAGCCCTTAGCTTTTCTTCTGAACCAAGCTTAAACTTAAAGCTAAGCTATTTTGTCTCTATTAAGGGATACCACTTTACAATAAGACTACCCTTATAAAGGATTCATAAAGGGTTTATAATTAGGTTATGAATTAGGTTGTGAACACTTTATTTATCATTAAGAACCATTTATAAACCAGTTCTATACATCAACACAGGCTCACTATTTGGCAAGATGACTAAGCCTTATATTGGCTACTTAGCGAGAATCAAATCGGTGAGCAACAGATACCAAGGATGCTGGCTGATGAAGAAGACAAAGTAAGCTAAGTAGCCAATATAAGACTTAGCAGTACACAGATAAATGTGGGCTCACTATTTGGCAAGCAACCGGTCACAGTTGCCCTGTTTATCTCATGTCTTATAAAAGCTTATTAATGATTTATAAAGTGTTCACAACCTAATTAATAAATGAATTCTCAAACTATTCGTAAACCCTTTATAAGGGTAGTCTTACTGTAAAGTGGTAACCTATTAAGTGATATTTTTGATCCGGCAACACCTATAACTGTGATATTCTGGCACAGACCAAATACGCTCTCTTGTTCGTTTTTACTCCAAGTGTCATCAAATGTAAACAGGATATACTGTAGGAAGAGGCAAACAAACCAAAAGGCGGAAATTGCCCAACACTTTGAAATTGAAAAAAACATCATTACCAGGCTATTATGCTGTCATCAGGCCCGCTCCTGTACCAGCCAACACTGCCGTGATAGACTGCCTCATCATCACATGGGGGGGGGGGGAATCATTTTCTATAGCAGCTCCTTTCTGAGAGTGGCTAAATCTGGGGAAAGGTAGAGAGGGACAGAGAAAGTGGAATGAAAACCAACAAGGAGTGTGTAAAAGGACTTAAGAGGTGTGTGTTTGCTGTGTGTGTGACACCTGAGTGAAAGCGCTGAATTGGAGCAAGACTCAATCTGCTGATATTGTCCCTTGAAAATGTTTGGCACAAACAGCATGTCTACATGGCATTCAGTGAAAACAATGGCCGTGTAATGTTATTGTCGCCCTTGACGTTGTCTTAATATTTAATACAACGTGTTTCCAGTATTCTCTCTGCACTCGTTTTAGATATTCTTACTGATGTAGTACTCAGCTGCACTTTGTGAAGTGCTCAAAGAAAAGCTACAAAAAAAGAAGAAATAATTGTGTTAATCGTAGTTCCACACCACAATAACTATATTGAAATACAGACATTTAAATGTTTGCTTTCTGTTGTCTCTATCTCATGCAATAATAATGAGCGAGGCATTAGGCCAAATCATAAATGGCTATTCACAAAGCCATTGTTGCACAAGTTGATCTTTTCAGAATTTATAATTATAATTCATTAAATTATTCATTAAATTATTTTCTTTATAATTTACCACTCGTTTTTTTTTAACTCCAAGCCTCAAACTTAAATCAGTTTCTATAAGTATGCCGGCAATTCTTAATGTTGTTCCTTTATTGTCAATAGAATGAAGCACATGGTTTACATTTTTTGTGAACATGTTTAATATTTGTTATTTTAAAGGCCCTTATGGGACGGGCTTCGTAAATTAGCAGTAGCTATAGATGTTGTGAATATGTATCTATGTATTTTATTTATCCATTATAACTAAAGACTAAATGAGTGGATCTGCTGTATCCGGCCCCTCCTCTGCCCTTATCCTCTCATTGCTCTGCTCAGCCTAATATAGCACCACACTTACCTGGGGGGGGATGACATCATTCTCCCCGGAGAAGGGCTCCCCTCCTCCTCCTCACAACAGCATCATCTGGAGGAAAGGACAGAACATCTATTGATGCATTTTGTTTTGATACATGTTACTCTTTGATTTTCCCTCCCTCTGGAACTAAAATGTATCTCCCCGTTCCCTAGAATAAAGGGTCTTTCTGACATATAATTTATTTTTAATCAAGAGCTCACTGGCAGGGACAAAGACGACACGTCAACGCTCTGACAGCTTGTCAGCAGATAAGGAACAAACCCACGGATCTACAAAGGACATACTGACAAAAGTGGGACAAATATGTTTATCAGTCGGTGTGTGTGTGTGTGTGTGTGTGTGTGTGTGTGTGTGTGTGTGTGTGTGTGTGTGTGTGTGTGTGTGTGTGTGTGTGTGTGTGTGTGTGTGTGTGTGTGTGTGTGTGTGTGTGTGTGTGTGTGTGTGTGTGTGTGTGTGTGTGTGTGTGTGTGTGTGTGTGTGTGTGTGTGTGTGTGTGTGTGTGTGTGTGTGTAGTGCAGAGTGTTGTGACTAGTTTCCTCTCATTAGGGAGTATGCACTTTGTCTTTCACACTTGACACACAGTCCACTCAAGACACTCACATGCACACTTTATTAAGCCCTGGTGGCTACAGTTGGCACCTATTAAGATTCACCCCCCTCCAGACTAGTATGAATATTATCTTAGTCAATCAGGAATATCAAAGTAAATGTTTCATTCAGAAACATTTTGTAATTTACCCTTTGTGGACATCCATTCCCGGTATCAAAAACATACTTTTTAATATGTTTTTTATATAGTTTCCCCCAAAAGTGAAGCCAATGCAGAAATGCCTTTAACTTGCATTTTCCCTCATAGCCAGCAGGGGGCGCCTACATTAGTTGCAAAAAGAAGTAAATCGTATGGAAGTCATTAAGAAAAGGCCCATATTTCTACTTCTGTCTTAATTTTCACAAATGTCCTAATTGGTTAATGGTTTTAATCAACAGTTTGACATCTTCCCTAATCCAACATGATGTTCATTTTGTAAGTTCCTATCCCAAAAACATAGTGAAGACAATAAGGGAGCATGTGTCTTAGGAAGTAGATACCTTGCGATTGACAGGTCACTACTACAGTGTTGTCTGTGCTTTTGATTTCAAACTTAAACCCCTTTCACAGTGTGTTTCCAGTTCATGAAAGTTAATGCTACCATTTTGGTCGCCAAAACAAAATGGTCCGACACAAAGATGGGGACAAGCAAAATTCCAAACTTGAGGCTCATGCTGTATCAACGAACGCTTGGTTGAGAATACAGGCGTCAACTTCTAATATATAATCTGTAGATAATTAAAAGCTGATGAACACCGAGCTATCAATATTAGCATGTCACCCACAAGTTTTCCCTCCAACCTTCCCTCTGCAATTAAAAAATGGTCATATAAAGAACCATTTCGACATTCAACGTGGTAATATTCAGCCAAAGCAACAGGCAGAGTTTATAATAGAAGGTTTCACAATGGTTGTATTCACCGTCACTTTAGAACTCAATGTGTCCCCAGCAGGTGGCTTTCCCTTCTTCACATTACGCATCTCCCAGGAAACAACAATGGCTCAAATGTCCTTCCAACTGCCAGAATTATTGAGCAGCCCACTTCTTGAACACACACATCCTCTGTGAAAGCAGTGAGTAATGTTTGGAGATGGACGGATGAAGACCTTTTGTTTTGTAGCAGCTCCAAGAGCATGAGTGATGCCAGCTGTTCCACAGGGGCATGAGGTAGGTAGGTTGTGCGTGCGTGCGTGTGGCCTAGCATTACTATACTTGTGGGGACCTAAATCTGTTTACACAGTCACGTGTGGGGACTCGCCTCCCTTACGGGGACAAATTGGAGGTCCCCATGGGGGGAATCATTAATTTTAGGGTGAAGACTTGGTTAGGTTTAGGGTAAGGGTAAGGGTTAGGGTTAGGCATGTGTTGGTTATGGTTAAGGTTAGGATAAGTCTCCAGGAAATGCATGTAAGTCAATGTAATGTCCCCTGAAGTGATGTATACATGGTGTGTGTGTGTGTGTGTGTGTGTGTGTGTGTGTGTGTGTGTGTGTGTGTGTGTGTGTGTGTGTGTGTGTGTGTGTGTGTGTGTGTGTGTGTGTGTGTGTGTGTGTGTGTGTGTGTGTGTGTGTGTGTGTGTGTGTGTGTGTGTGTGTGTGTGTGTGTGTGTGTGTGTGTGTGTGTGTGTGTGTGTGTGTGTGTGTGTGTGTGTGTGGAGACCTTTTTATAACCTAACTGCATGAAGTAGTATATGTGTATGTGTGGGCACAAGTGTGGAAGGTGTGAGTGTAGTGAAGAGTGTGTGTGTGATGCGTGGGAGGTGCATGTGTACACTTTGATGTAGGGTAGTCACACACACATGCAAGGATATATTGGTTGCTTTGTGTGGCTGTCACATGTTGAGTCCATGTTTGTTTGACTTGTTATTGTCACCGCTTTATACTTTCCCGTAATTGTCAATACCCATTATTTTTTCAGAAATGAGTTTTTCTTCCTTTTTTCTGTGCTCTTCTACCCACTCTCCAGAGTTTAACAGCTCATCCACACCTCCACCACTGCAGTTACATTAAAAAAAAAAGGGAAGTGATTTTGGAGTTATCCTGTACTGAGGACTTCAAGGATTCACATTCTCTGGATTTTGATACTTTCAAGAACAAAAAATAAGCTTCATATTAGTTGAATGACTAGATATTTCAAATTTTGGAGACATAAACCATATATCCTCTATTTATTTATAAATTGTCATCATGACCAAAATGTCATGTTGACAATTGAATGGCTGTAAAAGGTTTTTTTTTTCTTTCTCCAGTTAGCCCATGTATTATTTGTACTTTTACTCTTTGTTATTGAGATTAGACTTTTTCATATGTTTTCTTGTTAACAAATACAAATATTTCTTGAAACATGTTTTTGTTTTCTTGCATGGTAAACAACGATATCCAAAAAGCTAATTTATAGATTTTAATGCTCGTAAAGGGTAGTTTTGCTTTTTGAGTTTTATGGATAAAAGAAAGTCTAATTGTTCCTATATTTAAAAAAACAAAAACGATTTCACATTTAATTTACATTGTGTCCAGTGTTTAAACATAGGTGTGTAAAAAGCAACATGAAAGTACATAAGCAGCATACAGTAGGTATCATCAGCGTTTCTGACCCTGTCTTATTTGGTTTTGGATAAAAAAACAAATGTAGTGGTATTGCCTTCTGCTGTCTGCAAGCTTTTATTAAACCAGATAATCTCTTGAGTGTGTTCTATAGCTCATGTAAAAAAATCATTCTTTGAAATGTTCTTAATCAATGTCTACAATATAGTAACTCCACATGATCCCACACGTCATCATGTGCTGTATAACATTGCTCTAAAGGCCCGACATTTAGGCTCTTACCTTACTAAGAGTGCTGTCAAGTATCAATTAAAATGATTTTGTATAGCAACAGTAGTTCTGTGAAGCTTGCATCTGTAGCCCGCTGAACATATTCCACTTTAAAGAGGTGTTTTGGCTGCCGATCATTAAAACTGCATAGACTCCAGCATGGTGCCTTGACTCACCGTAAGTGGCCCCTCATGTTCATATTTACAATGAGCGGGGTAATTAATTCTACAGATCCATCTGCCCTTTTGCTTGTTTAATTATTTATACAGCAGCCATTTATTTTCCATCTACCACTTATTCCCATCCTCTGTCGCCTGTTTTGCTTGGCACTGTCAGGAAGCAACGACCATATATGGGCCATCAATTGATTTCATTCTCTGGAATAATGCTGTTAATGACCAGAGGGAGGAAGCTTGTCAAACATGAAGCTGCAACCAAAACTCATCAGCAAATCACGTGTGATGGTGTAAAATCATGCTGGCAGTGCAAATAGTAGTATCAGACTATGAACTTGACACATGAATGTGGCTCTTATGATTCAGTTTCACCCTGAACGCATTGAATCAGAGTCACATGGTCGCAGAGCTGTCAAATGGAGCTCATTCGTGAAAGACAGAATCAAAACTTTCCCTCCTCTGTTTTGGTTTTATTTATCTGTTTATGACAGCTTTCAATGCGACGGCGGCAACAAATACATTTCAGTCATTTGTTGCCATGGTAACTGCTGCCAGCATGAGTATCAGCGTGTGTGCAGCCAAGAGTCTTTAAAGGGCTAGCTCATAGAGACACACGCGCTGGAAGAGATGGTATAGAGATGTATGATTAGTCAAACAACATATATGAATGTGTCCTTCCAATGTGGACACGGTGAAGCTTTAAATCCCCTGTTGTTTACTGTCACACAAACACAAAGTGAGGCATGTGTTTACTACAAATAAATCTGTGTTTAAATGGTATTTCTTTGTAGGCCTTTGTCCGTATTTCAAAGCGTGAAAAAGCTCGTTAGAGGTCATTAAAAAATATGATGAAACATAGACAAGCCATATTGTCTGTGTTGGAGCCATGGGATCCTGCACTGAGGTTTGACGAGTGAAGATGAAAGGCTGGAAGACAGGCACGCTTCACTTCAACACAAAACGGCCTCGAAAAAGGGAGCCAAAAACAAGGGGGCTTAATGCAAATGTAAAATAAAAAAAAGCTTGTTTTCAGAGAAACCACACACACACACAAAAACGTTGTTGCATTTGATTCCAAATGTAATCTTCACTTTTAAGGAGCATGTGCTCTCAGGCCTGTATGAAAGTTGAATTGCTGCTTCAGAGGCAGAGAATGATTACTTGCTCACGATGTGTGATGTGTCATATCAAGAACCTTTCTGCTGGATCCTGTTCAAGCATCGTGAAACAACAGCACACGGGCACAGTTTCAGTGTGATTAAAGGACAAACACATTCCGTGCTGATCTCAGTGTTTTGTCACATAACTGAAATAACAACATTTTCCATCAGACAGTGGTCTTTCAGAAATATAATCATCATTATCTTTCATATTTGTTTTTTCCATCCATCCAGCTATTATGTTTTCTTTCATACCTGCAGCAAAGGGAACATGAATGTCATAATGTTCTGACATATAACCCTTTGGTTGTATAAAGTGAACATAAGTGAGAAAATAGCCTTTACAGGACACAGACTGTCTATCTATGACTCATACAGATGCAACTACAGCTGACATTGTGGGACTGTTTTCTTACCTGGATCTAAAATACTCTCCTTATATGTGCTAACATTTGATTTCTTTCTCTCATCACAATGCAGATCCCCAAGCAAGTGATAAAAGCATTTCCACCGGACTCCTTTGTTTTTGTATCAACTAGTATTGATTAAAAAGAGATCTACCTTACAGCAGCTCATCTGAAACAGGAAGCATAGATCATTGATGGATTATAGTATTCAACATTTACCCTGGTATATGAATTAAGTGTTAAGAAATAGCTGAAAAAGCACCATATAAGATGTCAGTATCTCTAAATCTCATTAAAGATATCTTGCCAGTAGTGTTAAAAAACATATTAACAAAAAGTAATTTTTATCAAGACTTCCAGTTCGTGCTGAATTAAATCGAAAGTTTGTATTTCTGTTGAGCAAATATCTGATTGTGCGGGTGCTGGGAAAGACTCTAAAAGTCCTTATTGTCTTACTTCTGTGTTTGACTTTTGAGACTTTTTTCCCTCGGCACATTACATAACTTTGCGGTTTCTGCCATTGATGCACCAGCAATCCAGTAAACTGCTACTGTAAGTAGTGGCTGCCTGCCTACAGTAAGTGAGTCACATCGAGTAGAATATTAGCTGTACGAACTGTGGCAGCTTCAAATGAGGTCTGACAAACACTGTTTGTATAAGTGAGCTCTCAAGGCGACATAAGGCAAAGTGAAGTGTAGAGACAGCAGATGGTTTCTGGCACATCAGTTGTAATCTGACAGACAGGGTATGTCGTCGTGATCAGGAAGCAGCTGAAGTCAGCACTGGCAATGAGGAACTCACTTTATAAGGGACTTGATCAAATACAATTGTATAATGCTGCTCCTCCAAGTCTTTTGATTCATTTAATGTAAATAAGGACGGTAAGGTTGAAAAAACTGGTGAGTGAGTTTCTAACTTAATTTTCATTCATTTAGAGAACTACTATATACTACACAGCATAACAAAATCAGACCTAGAGTTAAGTTCAATATCTAAAACGGCAGGCTCTGTACAACAGAATACAACAAAGGAGATATCAATATCTCCTCCTCACACAGAACTTCTGCAACCCCCAGGTCAGACTCTATCTCTCTCCCCTTCACTGCCATCACTGTGCAACTACTCAAAAATATATTTTAGTAACTTACTAACTTGCATCAATAATTGACAAAAAGAGACACAGAATTTCAAATGGAATAGTTTGCAATGCTTGTATGACAAAAGAAATGCAGTGGCAATTATTGGCAAGCATGCAGTTTACAAGTAATGACATGGCAAGGGACTACACAGGAAACCTTTTCTCAGGAAAAATATCTGGTATTTCCTGCATCCCCTGATCCCCGACACACTCCGCAGTTTATCACAACATAACACAGTTAAGAAACTAACCACCTAACATATTTCAATAGAACAAAAAACTATTGACTGAGGCCATACTCGGCCATAAAAACGGATTACAAACATTCATCACCCAATATGATATTTGACACAGATTGTATTTGTTGTTCAATATGTCGGATATATGGATGTACTGACTTATTATTAGCATCAGCAGGCAGCAGTAAAATTACTATTAGTTAGAAATTACTCGCAACTTTTTAAGATGTGTATTTCATTATCATCGATGTCATGTTAAGTCTGGACGCACCAGGGTTGTGAAAGTCTATTCTTTTAGTTGAATAAAAACTATTGAGAGCTTGTCCATCTTGACAGGAGGCATTCAGCCAAGATGACCACCAGGGGTTAAAAACAGCCTGCTGGGGAAGGGCAAGAAAGATCCAGAGTGGCACACAGATGGAGCTCAATGACAGGCGCTCTGACACCGAGGGAGACCCCTAGTCACGACCACGTCAGTGCCCTGCTCTGGTTACGAATTGAGCCCCGAAAGAGGGGGCTCAAGAGAGCGGAAAGGGTGAGATGGTGGCAGGGACTGAGGGAGGGAGAAAGGTGAAGAGGAAGAGAGTGCTGTTTGTATGAGCAGCGCGTGTGCCAACATTAACCTTCCCCATTAATGAACCGCTGGAGGGACTTTACACGGTCAACGTTTAACACAGGAAGGAAGCAGGGAAGAAAGGGTGGAGGAAAGTTGTGTGCAGAGGGACAGAGGGGGGGATTCTATCCGGTCTTGTCACTTTCCTACCCTCATTGCCGGTTCAATCAGTAACACACATTAGGGGTAAATTGAGTGGATAGATGATGCAGCTGCTTTCAGCTTTCAGGGCAGACAGAGCAATTACCTCTGCTGAGCCCTGTTTAGCCGTGTGACGTTCACAGCAACTATGACTTCAGAAAGGCCAGTGGGTGGATTGAAGGAGCATGTATATATAGACAAGGGCTTTTTATCATATAAAGTCCTAATTTCCTCAATCAGTCAAGAGTGCAACTTATTTTACCAGTAAAATGAAGAATGTTCTTCACAGAATAGCTACAGCGCTTTTTGAAATGTAATTCAAGGGGAAATAGCTAAGTATCTTTCAAGAAATTGGGGAAATACATATAAGAGATAAATGACAAAACAGGAGGAAATAATGTTGAATATGTCAGTCATCATGAAGTAAATCAGCTTTTTGGTGTCATTCAGCAACCACAGGAAGCTGCAGGTCCGCTGCAACTCTTACTACTTTTAAATCCAGACTGAAGACTTTTCTTTTTGTCGCTGCTTTTAATTGAACTATTCATATCTGCACTGTAACTTTTATCCATGTATTTTTCCTTTTAATGTTTATTTTATTAGCTTTTCTTTTTTAATGCTCAATGTCTTTCATTTTTTGTAAAGCACTTTGAATTGCCTTGTGTTGAAAAGTGCTATATAAATAAACTTGCCTTGCCTTATCCTCAGGTCTAATATTCATTACACTGACCTGTCCGCTGTCCCTCCTTATGGGCGTACAGTATCAAGCAGATGACAGATGTAACTAGGAGAGAAAACATAACAGTTATCATCTGTTGATGTCCAAAATTAAAGGTTAAATACTTTTTTTAAGTTAAGCATATGTTGGCTTTAGCAGGCTGCAGAGATGGACAAACATTGGCTGAAGAAAGAATGGAAGATGGAGAGACAGGCGAGGGGCGCCCCCATCTGGTCATTTAGGTTGTTTGCAATGGTAACTAATGTGGTAAAGTGTTGCAAGAACTTCATTGGTATTATGCAAGGACTATTTTAAAGGTGTTATGCTACATGTTGCCAAGTGTGCATGACTGTAAGATAGTCTTAAATTGAATAAATATTATTATCACATGAAAGATATCAGACGTTGGACTATTTATCAACACACAAGTTTGTCATTTTGTTTACCAGTTTAAGTAGATATTCAGATGTTTGACATACAAATCACAAACATCTTTATTAAAAATAAAAAGTGACTTAAAAAGTTATCGTCGTAGACACCGCCCTTCAAATCAAAATCATATGTAATGCTCCAGCTATTTTGCCTGCAGGCCCACACAATTTAACTGCGAGACAAACAACCGTTAGCTAATTAGCATGAGCTTTAGCTAGCGACCAGGATACTGTCTCACAGTAGTGAAAGCTACACTTTTTGTATTAATCCGGCTAAAGATACTACTTAGCAACATGTTGTATGAAGGTATGTTAATACCAAACTTCCCAAAACATGCTATTTGTCTTGCTTACTTCTTTGGCCTTGTCAGTTTACTTGGAGTCATTAGCTTACTTTGCTAATGTTTACTAGGTTACTGTAGCCTAGATATTTGAAATTAATAAAAGTACAAATAGCTTCGCCTGTAGGCCTACGTATTTTAAGTCAACAACATATCAGGGAAAATAAATGCTAATGAATTCACTTGTTTCAACCGTAGCGTGTAGGGTTGTATCATAGGCTCGCGTGACATCTGCCTTTAGTTTAGATTGTAGACGAATACTTGTATATGCATCTCATGTTTCTCATGCTACTGTAGAATGTAGTAACGTATGCACAAACTCTACTTACATGAGAGTTCAGTTGAAAGTTAAATGAGTGTATGGGACTCCCATCTCTAACACTGCTTTCCACAAACCTGCAAACTTCCTCCACTAGATGGCAGTGGTGTTTTTATCTTTTCTGTTATAGGCTACTAACAGGCAAATAAGTATGTTATGACAAACTGAGCCCCACACCTGCCCTGTTGAGATGGACACACTCTATTTCACATTATACACAGTCCACCGTGGGATTCTTCAATTTCATGCTTCCCTTCAGAGCCCGGCCACTTGAAAGACGGGACACAGTAAGCTGCACCCTAATACAGATCCTACATTTGTGGGTGCTCCAAAGTCCCCACCATGCTGTATTCATTTGTATGGCTCAGCAGTGATGATCCAAACCATATGAGGAGCTGAGTGGATCTGCAGAGACCCGGTGAAGAGGCAGGCCACCCACAGTCACCGCTCACTGCTCTCTTTTCGTCTTTCCTCCCCTCATAGGTCAGGCAGCATTCCTTCGGTACCCTGGGGATCTACGCTGAAGCAGGCAACATCATTCACATAGACTCAGATACAAGCTTACTACTATCATAGCATATGCTACTTTTATTGATCAAAAGGGAACACATAAAAAAAACAGTGACAGATGGGCAGACTCAAATAACTTGGCATTAGTGAGTACCTCTCAGTGTCAGAGGGTGAATGAGTGCAAGAAGAGAGAAAAGTGCAGATGTTCATATCAAACATGATCATGATGCAAATTAGCCTTTTGTTACCTTATATATATATTTTTTTTTTAAACTTGATGGTGTCTGGTCGACAGATACTGTAAAGAAACCCACACTATTTCAATGATTTCAGTCTGGCCTGTTGTTTAATCATCAACTTACAATGAGGGGACATGAATGTTCTTGATAAGCTCCAACATTGTCGTGTTTATTGGAGTTGATATATTGCTCAAGGGCACGCCACCTTCACTCCCATATGTCAGTATTTTTTGCAGCTGTAGAGTGAAATATCAGCATTCATTGATAAACCCAGACAGTCAACAAAACAAAGTATAACGTTGTTGGGGAGGCAGATGACTTCATTTATTCATGGGCTGTCATATAGAATGATTTCGCACTTGATATACATTTCATGTGGCATGATATGGATGAAAACCATTTGAGAATAAAGTAACCACTTTTCTGCGGTGGTTTTACTTTACTCTGATTTTACACTACAAAGAAGCAGAGTTTCAGGTCAGAGCTGGATCAAAGCTGCTTCAAAGGACTGTTATTTGAACAGTTTAATGAGATAAAGAATCAGTATATCATTTCTAACGGCCACTGTTCCCTCCGAAAACCACAAAGAGCAGCTTCTAGACAGAAAACTACCGCGATCAAACTGTATGCTATTTATGAGGAGAATACACTTTTGAGGTTGCCACATGAAAAAGAAAGAAATGACACCATATCAAAACATCCCACCAGACAATAAAACACTTGAACTGCTTTATTTAAGGTCATATTCAGAGGTTATATTGAGTAAAATATTCTCCCAAATACTTAAACTTTTAATTAAATGTGTCCATTTGATAGGCCAGGTGACGAAAATTTGATTTAAAGTTTAAAGAAACTCACTAAACCTTTTCTTGGACTTAATTAACTTTTAATGGCCGTAGTAATATGGTGTGAAAATGTTTAGTGAGGTCATATAAGTGCCCCGCGTCTGGCACTGGAGGGCATGGATCATTTCCCGACTCTGGAAATTGAGTCAGAGTCCCACTGTGTCCTGCCCTGGCTTATTACTGGCTGAGAGCATCGCCCATCCCAGCAGCATAATTCCATCTGGGCTAAATATTTATACAGAGGGGGAACGACATCACTTATCCACAACACATCCATTCACGTAAGAGAGAGCTACTTCCAGAGCTGAGCTAGAGTGATCCACTCTGTTTGCCAGAGAACATCACTTCTTTTTGCTGATAAAAGAGATACACTTTCAGAAAAAAAGGTTTTGAACAAAGTAGAGTCACAATGATCTTTTTTGTTCCTGTTTTTGCTGTGCTTCTCACTTTGTATCAGATTGGGAGGAATCCTGCCAGTGGTGAGTGGACTTTTTTTTTTAGTATTTTGAAAAAGTAGGACCAAAAGAGGTCAGAATTTTAACATCATTGCAAGACTCCTTTTGCAGTTTTCATAATGATGAAGTACTTTTTCCAGAACTCATATTTATGTACTGTTATGTATCTTTTATAAGCCCTTTTTAAGAAGCTACTACAGGAAAGTCATGTACTCTTTCTTAAAGAAAAACTTACAATTTATATCAGTGATAATGTCCTTATAAGGTTAATTTTATTAGATTAATTTTCATTCAACTACAGTTCTATAATCAGCCATTGATTACAAAAAGTCCAATTATCAATAATTCTGAATTATACACTTTTTTCTGTCTTCATATCAACGTTTATGAGTCAACTTTTCTTATTGATGTACTTTCTGCAGCGGGGATGTGCTGGCTGCAGCAGAGTCAGGACCAGAGGTGCGACATGGTGCTGATGAGAGGGGTGACCAGAGAAGAGTGCTGTGCCGGGGGCCGCCTGGACACAGCCTGGTCCAACTCCAGCCTGCCCATGAATGAGGTCAGCCTGCTGGGCTTCCTCGGAATTGTCTCTTGTAAACCATGCAAAGGTAAACAAACAAACATTTAAAAGATTAGTTGAACCTGCCAAGTAGAAGGAATCCATGAATGGTGCTTTGTGTATCACTGCGGGGAATGGAATTAGTCATCGCATGTAAACCAAAAGTGAAATGCTCTACTTAAGTACCTAAAACCCACATTTAAACAATTTACAGTCACATTGTGAGTAACTTTTGAAGTTTTACAACCGGAGCAGGCTGTTTCTGTCAGTAGTAGTCTTAAGGTAAGTACCGGGAGTTCTAATCTCTGCTTGGATATAATTTGCAAAGGCTTTACTTTTACAGGGACAAAATTGGCTACTCTGTTACACAAAATGACTTTTTGGGAGAGTTGGTGAAAATGAATACGAACCATTTGGCAACTGTAAATCAAGATATGTACACAATGATTTCCCGGAGAAGTTTGCTAACAAAATGCAGACCTGGATCAAGAGAGCTGTTTCACATTACTACGACCAGCTGTCCTAAAAATGTTCATTCTGTTGAATCTCTGCAAGGTTCATTCTGGTTCACTTACTGATACATTCTCTTTAATGAGCAGTACTTAAAAATGAGATTTCTCCACGCTAATAAGGTCCAGTAAAAATCAACACATTTTTGGCAAACCCACACAACCACAGCCTCCTAACATTTGGATTGTATTTGTACACAAAGGTAGCCTGTTAAAAAGGACTCACATGAAGGTAGACAACTTTTACATGGAAAATGAATAAAAGTTGGGTGAATCACAACTTGAATCGCCCCCTTCCCTTTCAAAAAAAAAAAGCTACTTAAAAAAAAGCCTGTTTGGGTCCAAGAGCAAAATAAGAACATACATTCCTGCAGGCTGGAATAAATGCCTGCCACATGTCCAGAAGTCTGGGACTCATAATGTGCTACACTATCTTGATCATTTAGAATTCTGTGGAAGGAAATATGCTGTCGCGATCATGAATGTCCCGCCAATAAAGTCGACCCTGTCATCATCCCTAGACTGAAGTTTTTATCAAACATTTTTTTTATTGGTAACTGCAGAGGAGATACAAAAAAAAAAGTAATCAAGAGACAGACGGAAATCACACAAAAGTAAGACCAGAAGAGTATGAGAAATAAAAAGCAGATCTGAAATAAAACAGGATATTAAGGTACTGGTAAAGACTTCAAATAATAAATACGTTCTTATAGTTTACAGAATCCTCAGGACTCAGTGCTGATCAGGCATCATTTCTAACGGTCCTGGGAAGAAACATGTGTGCATTGTCTAACTCAGCACTGTGTAAGATTACAGTTCCCCCTGTGCTTTGACATTATGGGGGGCTTCCTCACTTCTCAGCCTGTAAACTTCTCTGACAGCTATTTGAGCTCCGTCTACCACTGAGCCCCTCCGTCCACTGAGCCCCTCCGTCCCTCTGCAGGAGCTTAGCCCAGTCAGTGTGCAGCCGTACACATAGATCTGTTATGAAAACACGCCAGCCTCACATTCCAACAGGCGAGACACCCCTGTGTGTAACCGTCAATAAAGAGATGTGATCATTGTAAATATTGTGCAAGGTGAAAATGGTGTTATGGTCTGGGAAAACCCCAGATCCCGAGCTTGTTTTGTATGAGAATGCCTGCGGATCACCTGATGTCTGCAGACTTGTTAATACAGTAACATTACACTGAAACCACTCGCTGTGCTTTTGTAGAGACTTGCGATGGAGTCAAATGCAGACCCGGGAAGGTTTGCAGAGTGAAGATGGGAAGGCCTCAGTGTGTGTGCGCTCCAGACTGCTCTCAAATTACCCGGAAGCACGCTGTGTGCGGCAGCGACGGGCGATCATACAAGGATGAGTGTACTATTCTGATGGCCCGCTGCATGGGGCACCCCGACCTGGAGGTCATGTACCAAGGAGACTGTAAAAGTAAGTAAAATGTTTCTACTTTATGCTATTTTCAAGATACGCCGTTCTGCACAAAGCAAGTTTGGTTACTTTTCATTTGTATTTGTTGCACAGAGTCGTGCTCCAACGTGGTGTGTCCCGGTACCCACACCTGTGTGACTGACCAGACCAACAGCGCTCACTGTGTCATGTGCCGCACAACTCCCTGCCCAATGCCCATGCTATCTGAGCAGCCAATCTGTGGCAACGACAACATCACTTACCGCAGCGCCTGCCACCTTCGCCGCGCCACCTGCTTCCTCGGCCACTCCATAGGAGTCCGCCACTACGGCCAGTGCAGCAGTAAGTCAATCAAAAGTCTACCTTCTCTTCATCAAGTCTTACTTGTCTGTCACAATGACAATTCTGCAGCTTTGATGGAAGCACATTTTTACCCTTTTTTGTGTGCAGATCCTCCTCGGAAACCTCAAGATTTCGAAGGCAGTGAGGAGAACGCAGTCTAGATGGACAACTCCTGACTCGGTCCTTTTTCAAGAGACAACTTGGTCGACAAACCTTTCAAAGTGTCACACCACTAGCTTACCATGAAGACCTCTTTTTTGGGCAATCACTCCCTCAATCCTTTGTGCACCAATGACCATATATTTGGATCTCTGTTGGAATACATTATATAATGTAATTTCCTCAAAAATAGCTACAAAAACCCTGTGAGAAATGTGTGCTAATCTTGTGTTAGTTTGGAAAATAGAAGCAGATTAACACATGTTTTGAGATACAAATAGCTCTTTGGGAGATGTGTGCATATTGTAAATAGAATACCACTACTATTTATTGGAGAAGGTATCAAACTCTATTTATGTTTTTATTAGTTAGTTACAGTTCCATATATCTTTGGTAAAGCTGATGCATAAAACGTATTTATTGTGTTTGGTTTATTGTGTATGTACAATTGCGGCCACTGGCATTTTTACAGCTTTTTTACCATTTTTACGATCTCAATGCCAAACAAACAAAGTGATTTTCCCAACAGGCTGATGGAAAGCATCACTAATATGTTTGTAAGTTGTAACCACTTCCCATGTGGATTTAATTCCCCACAAACAAAAAGTACTACAGTTGTAATGTGTCTACTTTTTGTAGCTCTCGTCTGGAAGGGAGGAAGGGGCTTAGCCTAAACAAACCTGCAGAGTCTCTCTATCCCTCCTACCACACATGTTTAGTCTGGATCCTGATTCAAACTCTCTGCCACCCGCAAAAATTAACAGTTTGGTTTTGTTTGGAGTTTCAGAAGACTGTTGGTACAAACCCAAAGTCCTCTACAATACCTCCTCTGTTGACTGCTTGGCTTTGTTTTGTAAATGCATTTTGGGAGGTTGTGCTAGTTCAATCTGTGGCTGTTTTGCTGCTTTTAATTCGATTGAAATATTTCCAAGAATTGCCAGACAAATGTAATCAGCATCATCTGATTGAAACGAAAATTGAATTTGTCTGGGAATTGACTGCAGTTATCGCCAACTGAACATACATGATTATACTGCTATCGGAGATGAGTCAACAGGTTCATCGTTGACACTGTAACATATCGATAGAAATCACCAATTTCCAGTCCAGTTAAATCTTTAAGCTCAACGCAGACTTATGAAATACTTTCAATAACACTTATTGTGTATTACGCAACATCTCAATGAATCTCATGTAAATAACAGACTTGTGTGTACCTGCCTGTGTACCTACTGTGAAATGTGATCGACAAATGCATCAACATATTTTTGTATTTTTGTACTGCCATTTCAAAACTACATAAAGTGTATTATTTGTCACAATGTGTCCTCTTTCCTTTTTATCTTTTATAAGGTGAATACACTGGATTCCCACTTTGCAATCTGTTTTTTCTCCAATCCACGTCATTACATCATCTGCATTTGATTATAACACCTGTCATGCATTTAAAAAAATGTAGATTTTCCCCAATTTTGTAACAGTATTAATCATAGCAAGTTTCAGCCAAATGAGTTCATACTTGTTTCCTAAAGTTAACTGGATGGTGTTCTTATGCTCCTGCAGCCAGGCGTGCTCCCTTTAAATGCATGCAGCGGTTAGACCTTTTCTCCTGTGCATGCCGTGAGTCGCCTCTCTGACAGGCCTCTCAAGGCTAACCGTGAGAGGCGGCAGGGAATCAAATCCAGGCTGAGCAGCTTTTTCTCCCCTTGTCTCCTCAGGGATATCCCCCTGATCTGGGGTAGGTGGGTGGGTCAGGGGGTTGGAGGGTGAAGAAACGTAGGAATGAATGCTTCAAAGTGCTGAGGCCTGGGTACTGACTCACTCCCCTGTAAAAAGTACCTCCCTTGTTTTTCTGTCTTCTCTCTCCTTCCTCTGAATCCTGTTCTCCGCCATGCTGCAGCATCTGGTTCGACTTTAGGGAGATGTTTATATTCCTGTCCAAGAACCCTTTTATTACACTGGGAATGGAATTAGATGTTTTGTTAGTTTGAACAGGGCAAATAACAATGCCACTGAGGGGCTGTTGCTGTGCCCACACATAAAACAGAACACACATAATTGGCTTTTTCAGATATATTTTTATGTTTTCTGCACATTGTGTGTAAAATTCCATAAGATTGATTGATCCAAAGAGCCATACAAACATAACGGTCACATATAGTCTCCAGAATGGTAGATGTGACTTCAGAGGGACCCTCTGTACTTGTCCAGGCAGAGGTTTACTTCTGTAGATTGAAGCCTCTCATTTCAATTCAGTTTTTCATCTTTGGTTTTAATATATAGAAACCTATCTAAACTTTAACTGCCTAATCTGCACCTCGTTATGAAGAATGTATATGGAAAATGCAATGTTAAAGCCAATTATCCCCATACCTTTATGAGTCTTCTATAAATTCCTCTGCGACCCACACAATAAACTCACCAAACCCGTGTTTCTCACCATAGTTTAAAAAAGTGGCAACCCCACAGGAATTTGCAATGAATACAGACTTAAATAAAACATTTGTCCGCACTTTGCGGTACATGTGTTGAAATGACATGGTCTTCCAGGAAAATAAACAAACTGAAAAATAAGTTGAGACAGCACTTTTGATAAATGTATCTGGACAAACAATCCTGATGATGGATAAGAGACAAATCTCATTTGCTGTTGTCATTATGACTGTGTAATACATTCACCAGGAACAACCTGTATCTCATCACCACAAAGGCCTCTGACTGATGTGGGATATGATGCGCCTGTGTCACACCAGCGGTGGTAAAACCACAAAACCACAGAGTAAACCTATGAGCCATTTCAGAGCTATCCACATTACACTCAACATGAGACCTCAGGAATTCTCTGCCCACTTTACTCCCTATTTCACTCTTTTTTTCTTTAAGTTATGGTTTGTGGTGCAGCAAATGAGGGGTCAGCATCACTTCCACTGGAACACAGCTTTGTGTGTGTTTGTCTGCATGTTTGAGTGTGTGGGTGCAATGCATCTCACCTGTTATGAGCAAGGGATCAGTCACACACATTACATCACAACCTCTAGCTGAGTTGTTTATTTCCCTACACACACATGGGGCTGTGATGTGACGCCCACACTGACATTGCAGCGGTGCGTAATCATCCTGCTCTGAGATGTCGAGCGTCTTTCTCAACGACGTCCACATGGTATCATTTCCGCCAAGTTGCTGTACTACTTCCAGTAAGTGAACAGCCAAAACTTAGATTCAAATGATGTTTGGATGAGACCAAGGCACCGTGGAGTGTTTCAGACCACCCACTCTCCGGATCGCGCCACTGCATTGTAAACAGCTCAGACTCACAGCTGAAACTAATAGATATCAGATCCATCACTCCATCAGAATATATCTGCTTCACACTTTATTTACGAGGCTTGCTCTGTAACACGGCAAGCCTTTTACTTTCCCACATGTGCATGGAATTACATTTTGACAATTGATAATTAAACTGACACAGACCACACTTCAGTCTTAAAGTTTATACTGCGGCAGATGACGTTCTATGAAATTCTCGGAAATGCTCTTATCCCTGATGTGGAATCATGTATATTTCACAGAGTCATATTTTAGACTACCAATCTGTCCAACTTCCATCATCGAGTGATGCTCATATAAAGATGATGACAATATATTGAGAAGAAGAACTGAATTTATGACATCTTTAAACCCTTTATAATCACAAAACTATAATGATTATGTCAATCATCATTACAAGGTTGTAGTGCTCCAAGATGTTAATGTTTGCCAGGCGTAGGAGACGTTGTCCCTTGCCTGGCAAACATAAGCTTTACCTGTGAACACAGCAAGTGGTTAAAACTGAAACTCCAGGTATTCTTACTGCAAATTGTCAGTGTTTTTCAGGGATTTGCCCAAGGATCCGATCGCCGACAAAAAATCGGAGTTAGGAAATTGTGCAAATGCAAATTGTCCACAATTATTCTGGGAGAGTTGTCTCACTTCCTTGTCCAGACCTCTGGGACGGCTTCTAGTCTGTGTGTGGTCTGGACCATAGCCTACTATATGTACTGCCAAGAGGAAAATGTACTGGGAATACAACGTTAAAGATGATATACTGTATGTTAAATGTAAATATAGAATATTGATTTGAAAAAAAGTCAACTGTAAACAAAATCACCTGCCAATCAATTTTGACGGTATTAAAAAAACATTGAGGTACCGTGTGAGACTACTCAAGAGTTTTGTAACACGTGTGCCTGAGACAATATGAGATTGTTGGCTCCCTCTGCTTTGCACCGAGAAGGTCATTTAATTCAGTCTGATTTGAGTTCATGTTGAATTATCTAGCCACACAACAACAAAACATTCAATGAGGTGTGAAAATTGCGCTCAAATGAAAAAGTTGAAAAAGTTCCAGGCCCCGTTTTTTCACCATCAGCTTTCCAGGTGGCTCTCGTGAGTCTCGCATAACAAGAACATGCATTTTTTTACATGAGCCTTGTTTGCATCAGAACGTGGTTGCCTGTAATGGACAGTTTTGCTGTCAGGTGTGAAAGTATGCAATGCAAACTCAGCAAAGTGAGAAAGTTCTAGATAGGATTTAGTTATATCTTGCCCACTCAATATCACCCGTTTATTTTAGTTGAACAGGGAGACACTGCAGGACAAAGCTAAATCTTTTAGTCAATTCTCCGCTTGCTGAAGTAGCACAGTGTACCACAAATGAACTCAGAGGCCCATATGGTATCTATTGCTCCAGACCACAGAGCTGCACATCTTGTAAACACACCGATGGTCAGTTTTAGATTAGAGGAGTAAGCCATGCATCATGTCATTAGTTCCACTGTTGTTGTTGTGTACTGCGGAGGCTACGAGACAACTGCGTGCGCAAATATATAAACACTTTCCCATACTGTATGTACAGCATGCCATGGTGAAAAAGTATTCAAATCCTTTCTTTCAGTAAAATAGTAACACCACAATGTTCACATTTTACCCACATGAAAGTCCCACTTTCTAAAAATGTACAATTGAAGGAATGTTAGTACTATCACCAAAAGTAAAGTATAAAAAGTGTGTATTCATTTTGAAGAAAATAAATGAGTTTTGTCTATTTATATGAGGCTTCTTGTTTGGATAATATCGCTGCTGCATGTATTTTGCATCTTTGTGCTGTGTTCAAGGTCAGTCACGAGCAGAGGATGTTAGAGGGGAAGGGGCTTAACTGCATAAAACGGCACATCGGCGAGTTGTGTTACTAATCTAATACAAATATGCCTATGAATCATTTTTGTTCAAGCAATATTAAATTGTATGTTTTTAAAACAAATCACTGTCAGGTTGGTTCACACACTGCTTCAAGACAGCTATTTAAAAAGTAAATTAAATGTATTTCTCTAAATTCTTCTAGTTACTACCTTCTCCATAAAGGCATACTGTATATTCTTTAGCAGGCACTAAGAAAATGTTAATATTGTATGTATTAGACACAGGTTTATGTTTGTCATCGATCATTTTTACATAAAAGGCAAACACACTAAATACAGTGCAACTTGGCACAATTGTAGCCTATGTCTTTGGAAGAAATCAGATTCACACAACTTGTTTTTCTTATGAAAACTGTTCAGTAGCACAAGGAACTCTGTGAACTGGGTTACATGTGCACAAAAAATATAAATTATATTTGAATAAGGGCATTTCTCTAATAGGACGGCAAAGGGGCAGCTGCTGAAGCCCCCTTTGGGGTCTATTTGTGCTCGTGCCTGTTCAAGGTTGTCATAATTCAACTCCTTTATATAATGTTGGCTAGTTAAATCTACAGGGAGAAGCACATATTCCTAAAAACTTTTCATGTGCTCAGATAAACATCCCTGTGTGACAACGCATTTTCCAGCTGATTCGGGATGTTTTTATTTAGTGCATTCAGTTTAAGAAGTACAATTTTGATTCAATGGAAAAAGAAGAAAAGTAAATAGGCTTTTTCCTTGGAGAGGAAGCGTGTGAAAAACTGTAACCTGAAAAGTAGTAACTAAAGCTGAATGCCAGCCAATAACAATACTCCATTAGATAATATTCTGAAGTGTTCCTCTTGTACACACACTTGTCATTGTCCTTTTTCTCCTTCATTACACATTCATCCACCTGTTGGGGGATTCTATGTGGAAATACTATAGGCTTTATTGTTTTTCTTGGGAACTTTTCTTCCCTGCTGTGGAGGTCTTTCAGTTGGTGTTGATGTGTGGGATGGGCTGGGTAGAACAGATAACATCACAGTATGTCCTTCCAACATGATATGGTTTGTATCTTGTGCTCAGTGTCCTTGTGTTTCCTTTGACTTTACACTATATTACATCATTCGGTTTTTGTGAATGATTCTTTGTTACTCATGATATCATAGACAAGTTAGGATTTTTTTTTTTTTTAAAGGGGGACCAATCGTGCTAATTTGCAGCTTCATATTTGTGTTTTGTGCCTCTGCTGTGACATGTTTGCATGCTTTAATGTTGAAAAGTATTTTATTCGCATACTGCCTGCGCTGCAGCACCTCTTTCCACCCTCTGTCTAAAACCAGAGCCCAGTCTGCTCTGATTGGTTAGCTGGCCAGCTCTGTTGTGATTGGTCAACCGCTTAGCGATGTCCTGGCCTATCATGTGTCAGAGCACTCGGTTACATTGTGATGTCACTACGTTACGGAAGTAAACAAAGGAGTCCAACACCGGGATTTTAGCCTTTGAAGACACTTTACATGCACAAAAACCTACATAACACACTATAGGAAAGGATAAGCCCAAAAAGCCATAAGACATTTATATGAATAAAGACAATAAAGAATAAAAGTCCACAGCTATGCTAGCACGTCTGTGAGGCTATAGTCATAGCAGTCATTTGAGCTTATATAATATTCCCCATGTTCAATATCTTTGTTTATCGCATGAGAATGCTAAAATGTGTTAATTGATACAAATGTATAGAGTAAAGCTGAATTGGATGGGAATGACCATACTGCTAGTTTGCACCTTAAAGTGACTATGAAAAGAAACTAAAAGAGAAGGCTATACAAAAATATATAAAGTATATAAAGTCGAACTTTACTGAAGCATCTGCAGTAAGTGACCACAAACACTCTACTAAAATAAAGCTTGTTGAACTGTACACATATGTTCCTTGAGCAACATCTATATTTTGTTAGCTGCCCAGTGATGTAAAACACTGATGTGCCGATGAAGTACCACGGGATTATGTTTTGGATCACAAGCAGAGCAGGAACACACTGTGTGTGTGTGTGTGTGTGTGTGTGTGTGTGTGTGTGTGTGTGTGTGTGTGTGTGTGTGTGTGTGTGTGTGTGTGTGTGTGTGTGTGTGTGTGTGTGTGTGTGTGTGTGTGTGTGTGTGTGTGTGTGTGTGTGTGTGTGTGTGTGTGTGTGTGTGTGTGATGCACAGCTGTGTGTCTGATGCACAGCTCTTGTGACACATGGCCTCAGACAGAGTGTGTCTGGAGGGAGAAAGAGTCTTCGATGGGTTGGACTGAAAACAAGTGACGCATGACTAAGAGGCCCAGGAAGTTCTAGCAGGCGGCTGTTGTTGCTGAGTGTGTGAGCGTGTGTCTGTGTGTGTTTATGTTTGTACCCGAGTCTGATTAGAGGGGCCCAGAGGGACTATGTGGGGCAATCCCGGCTGGAGTGTCTGGAAAAACTCAATGGAGTGATAAAAGCAGCAGTGTCCCTTACAGCATATCTGTCTGCTGTCATGGCTGCAGCACTTAATTGCCTCATATTGTAATTGAGTGTAATACATAAACCTTAAAAAGAAACCAGAGAACACAACAACAAACTGTACGTGGATGTATTACAGCATGTGATTTTAAATGTGCAATCTAAAAGTGGGTTCATCACATCAGCAGGAATAATTCAAATCCCTTGCAGAGTTTTACAGCATTTATGCAAATAACAGCATGAAAAAATGTAATGTATTAATATTTCTTCAAATACCACGACTCAAGTCCAACGTGATCATTGCTCTGTCTGGTAAAGATGTTTTCTCCTGCTCTCACGACCTGTCCCTGACCCAAAGTCACCCACTCCACAGATTCAATTGCTACAATGAGCATTTGACTGGGCTGGCTGTGACGCACTGGGCGCGGAGAGACAAAAGATTACCTCAGCCAGGCAGACATAGCAAACCTCAATGCTATCAGACCCTCTCTAATCTCAGCCCATGGGACAGTCGTGTCTTTCTCGCTCCCACATGGCCAGTTCAGACACAATGCCGGCCCAGAGACGAGTTAGGTTACACTGTGAGCTTTGAGAATACATCCATGCCTAATATAACTAATCGTATCTTTGTTAAGCCTGCCATGTTGGGAAATTAAACCATTGGGCCACTTAACATCTTGCATTAGAACTTTTGACAAAAATGATTTTCTGCAACATTATGAATACAATAGAAACTAATTGCATCCAGGGCTACTCTCATCTAGAAAAAAAAAAATGAACATTTTAAAATAAATATCAGGCAAGATGGTTTGAGGGATGTGATTGGCTTATAAGAGGTCGGATGGGAACTCCTATTTACTCTCAACATGTGACGCCAAGCATCAGAGATAGTGCAGACATTTTTCCAGCCGTCACTCTGCAGTTATATGGAAATCACATTATGGATACCTGTGAAACAAAAATATTGAGGACATTTTTAGTTTACAGCCTCGAAAATAAAAACAGACCCAAAAACAAAACAAAATCAATCATTTTCTTCTCCAGTATTTATGCAACTAAGCAAGAACTTCACTGCTATCTCAGAGCCGACAGATATCCGCCAACAAGAACTTGGCTGTGTCCACACAAGACGAGAGAATGTCTTTCCCATGTGAAGGGCTATTTGTTAACTGATTTATTTGTCTGATTTGACACTTGATAAAATGGTTCCAACAACAACTGTCAAATAATCAAGGAAACACACAAATCCACCTTCGACGAGATGCGTTTCTCAAACAAACAGATGCTACTTTTTAACATTTTAAGTATGACAGTTAGGCTCAAGAGGTGGTTGACTTCAATGGAAAAGTAAAATATGTCAAAATAGATCCAATGCAGTGCAAGATTGCAAAAACACATCTCTGGTTTATATGTGAACAGGGACATAAGAAGGCCCTGATCAGGAATAGTACTGTAGTTCAATGGAGACACATTGTGGTGATACATAATACAGACTTTTTCATTGGTATGTGAGTATGAATTAAGGACAACTAAACCTGGTTAACCCGAAGATATAATAACCTATATAAATATTTCAGAATTTCTAAGTCAATATAGCAAGAATGTATTGTGTCCTCAGTCCCTGGCTACAATGTGAAGTACAGTAAAACTCTTCATCAATTGGTACACAAAAGCACCACCATGTGGCCATATTCTTTATCACACATAATGGTTAGTCTTTTGGAAATGCAAATACATAGATAATTCAACAGTAAAATAAGTCTGGTTTTAATTTCTTATCTTTACACCTTTTGTAAAATAAAAAGCCAAATTACTTCAATATAGTCCATTTTCAAATTCACAATCCTAATCTGTAATTATAGGATAGAATATATAACGTATCCAGTAATGTTGATTTTGCTTGTTTTTTCTACATTTTCATCTTTCATATATAACACATTTATATTGTAGGCCTATTATTATTTCTAATGTACGTTTGTTGTATTTTCTCGGTCCGTCAACATTGACCTCTCCGGTGCTCCGTAGTCCTTCCTCCACCCACCTCTCTACCTGTTTAGTTGTTAAAAATGGCTGAAGCTCCTCCATGGCCCAGCCGGTTCTTCTGTCACAGATGCTCCGCAGAGATTAGTCCTCGGCTTCCCGTAAGTACCGTATACATAAAGTAAACATGGATTCAGTTGTACAAATGAAAACCACAGTGGTGTTGTCGTTACTTTAGTGGAAAGCGTTTTAGCAACGGCCTCAACAGTTAGCATGCTAACAGTGTTAGCTGGCTACTACGAGGGTCCCGTTTATCTTGCTAACGCTAATACAGTGTTAGTTAGCTTGTTATCTAAGTAGTAAATCCACCAGCATACAAACTTATACTACGTAGTCATTACCCAACTGCCACTGCTGCTTTGTCATGTGTCATTTATAACATCGTTTGGCTGGATAATTCGTTGATTATTCTGCGTTTTACGGGGTATGTTAGCCTAACTGTTAGCTATATTCACTAACAAAAACGGTCTACTCTTTGACACTGATCGCCTCAAATGATCGACTTCGGGTATTCGTTTCATTTGTGAGAAGCTGTCCTTACTATGTTTGCTTGGTTGTTAATCACTCCAACAGCAACAATGCCACTGCATCCTTTTCTTGTTTTGCTATTCAATAAAAGCACACAAGTGGCATGCCTGTCAGGGGCGAGAATGATCTGTCACAGAGCTGTAAATGTGCTCTTCACAATGCAAAGCTCAGCCATAGGTTTCTGTAGGATGCTGGTTGGGCCTGTGGCCACATTAACATCCCAACTGCTGTGTTGTTGTTATTAATAGCCACTTATTTTAGTTATTTTGAGTTCAGGTTAATTTTATTTTGTAATTTCAGCCATCTCATATGCATCTGATTGACACATGACCATCATAAAACAAACATAAGGACAACACATCTATATATACTAAGAAAAAGCACAATGACAATGATGATGTGGGGTGTTTGGAGCCTGGGAGAGAAGTCGTAGCTCATTCTGGTGGTTGGGTGTATGCAATCCACTACCTGATTTACATCTCTGCCGGTGGATGTCCTAAATGGATACAAATAAAATCCAGTTGGTGACCTGCTGACCTTGGTGTTGGCTTACCGATTACAGTGGCCTTATCAAATAGTGACACACAAAAGGACCTGCCAAATCCAGGCAAGGCTAAAGTTGGCTGTGGCAGCTACTAAAACTTCAGGTCATCTCACCTGCCACCATCGCTGTATGCTTTCCCTTACATTAAGAAATGAAGTCAAATATATGTATTAGTATTACATGCTATATTCCAGTCTTCCAATCTGTCTGGTACCTCTGGCCTAGTGTGTACAACTCCCAGGTGTTAAACATATATTTCAGAAGTGCCACTTTCAACAGTGTCAGAGAAGATGACCTGTAATGTTTACTCACTACAAGGAATAGAACAATTGGGTGTTGCTTGCCCAACAGTCTTTTGTCAGATCTTCAAACATTTCACACTGCTTTTCTTTGTTGCGATGGTAGTGCTAAATTAACAAGGCATGCTGGCTTTTACAACCTTTTGTTTGTTTACAGGAGTACACATGTCCAAGATGTGATTCAGGGTTTATTGAGGAACTGCTGGAGGAGAGAAGGTGTGTATGCATTTTATATTAAGCCCAGTTTTCCTAATCAAGGCCCTTTTTTGTGACTATTACACTGTACCTCTAAGAGAGTTATGAAAAGTATTCAATCATTCCCTATGTGTAATTTAACTTCATAGATGTTCTTTGTAAAGGAAATTATTTATTCTCTAAATATCCTTATTTTCATAAAATTAACCATCATTCACTACTGTGTATACTGTATAGTAGGGTTCACATAATTGGCAAATAAAGCCCATTATGAACATGCCTACGCTGATATATAGTCTAAAAACCCCTTAAACCTTTTACATTTGAACACCTGCATATATTAGATCAAGTAACAATTGGGGAAGAAATAAGTCATAGAAAAGCTTGATTTCATAAACTATGATCAAATGTAAAGCATCCCTTGGTAACCACTTGTCCCCTGTTTAGTGCTGACAATGGCTCCACGTCTACCATTTCCAGTGCCCCCCAGAACCAGCAACCATTTGAGGTATCGACCCCTTTTTTCACTACAAGGTTTCATAATGTGTCAGAATTTCCTGAAATGGTTTCCATCTGCATGTTTTGCTCATCTAGAACTGCACAGGATGGAAGTCTTGTCATAGTTTCCACTTCTGCTTTTCTAACAGAACAAATTCTGTCTCTGTAATGTTATATCAAATTGATTGGGCCGTTATAACTGTGCCCAAAGACAAGTAACAGTGATGGCCTGATATGTAGGTTATGTTAGTGCTTTAGGGTAACCTTTAAATGTTACTGAGGATGTGATGATGATGTTACTAAAGTTAAAGGGGGGTTCTCTTTGCCGGCATGCATTTCCATTGGTTTGAAATTTGACCTCACTGTCAACAAAACTCTAGTGCTTCAGGTGTTTGTTGGTACAATAAATAGCTGCAGGTATGTAGAGGACTTGCAAAGCTTCACATGTTTCTACCATCAAGATTACAGCAATCCGGTTTTCCTGTTTTTCTCCCAGAATCCGGACCAGCACATGTTTACATTCCCTTCGGGCTACGGCCAGTTTGCCCTGGGTGTCTTCGACGACCGCTTCGACTTCGGTGCTGGGCTCGGAACAGAGGACAACAGGGACGCAGAAAACAGGCGAGAAAGGGAAACGACATCACGGCAACGATATGGTGCTAGGCAACCAAGAAGTCGTCATGGCTCAAGGCGACAAGCAGGGAGGCCAGAGGGAGTTCCCACTTTAGAGGGGTAAGAGTACAGACTGGGACTTGAGTCAGAACTCAAGCATGAGTGGGACTAAGAGGTTCCTTAATAGTGGATCACTTGTTCTAATTTATAATAGTGCTATCTTTTCTATTATAGAATCATTCAGCAACTGGTGAATGGAATAATTGCACCCACTGCAATGCCAAATATTGGTGTTGGACCCTGGTGAGTATCAGGCACGGATCTATATTTAACAATAAAAATGAGTTCTCCACAAAATGCACTCGGTGTCTCCCAACTGCTCTAATGTTTGATTGTTCTTTTTAAGGGGTGTTCTTCACTCAAATCCTATGGATTATGCCTGGGGTGCTAATGGACTAGATGCAATTATAACTCAGGTATTTATTAAGAAGTCCTCATTGTTTTAAATAGTTTCATGTGTGATTACTTCCAGTAGGGATTTGTTTGAACATTTTACATATGTTGTAAGGAAATCTGCAGTATTATGCATCCAAACTCCATTTAAATAATTGTCTGTCTTTTTTTCTCGTCTTTAGTTATTAAACCAGTTTGAGAACACGGGTCCTCCGCCTGCTGACAGGGATAAAATAAAAACCCTTCCTATAGTTCATATTACAGAGGATCACGTTGGTAAGTTAAACCATTTTCTAGAGTGTAATATAATGTGTTATGGCTGGTTTTCTTTTTCCTTCAAATATATAAGATGAAACATTGTTTGTACAGCGATATCATTTAATTTTGTATTGAAAGTTGAGTGCGCCAAATACATCAGTGCAGTGTGCGAAATACCCGTCAATAATCGGGGGGGTCCCCATCTCCCGTTTATTGCGCAATATACCGGTCGAAGATTTCTCAATATGCAGTAGGCCTATGTAGTGCTGCGTACCTGGACTCACATTCAGGTTCAGGTCCGGACTCAAGTCCAGAGGTTCAGGTTCAGGTCCGGACTTATAAGTCCGGACCTGAACCCATGTCTTGTGTCAAGTTGTGTGAGTAACTAAAGTGAACTTATTGTGAGCTAATTATCAATTTAAAATGAACAATAATCAACTCAAATTCAAACTCATCAGGTTTATTGTGCTCCCTTCCAACTTGTGTCTACATTTCTCTACAAAGTACAAATGTAGAAAAAACACTTTTTGCCACTTAGTCTACAAATGACTTATGACAGCAACTACAGTGAACTACTACAAAGTTCAAACATTTATTTCATTTACCAAACTAAAGTAACCAAACAGTCCCTGAGCTGACTGAGCCTAAATCCCTAAAACGTTGCTGAAAGGTAGAGTAGACTATACGCATTACACTGTTACACACCTACTATACAGTATAGGCTAAACTGTACATGTATTTTCTACAACTCTACATGTGTACATTATACAGTACATACTACATACATAGTGATGTACATACATACTGTTAGAAATTAAAATCAATGTTGATATGGCGTAATTTTGAATTAAATACACTATTTAATTTAAATCAGTTTTATTCTGAAAAAACCGGAAGTTCACACTATTAACTTAACTAATACTTTTATTCTGAAAATTCTTCACTTCCGGTTAGCATTAGCATGTGGCGAAAGGCTACGTTTTCAAACCGTGAATCGAAGGTGAAATTACATGTGATGTTGTACACTGAGCACACTGGGATTAGCACTCATTTATTGACGCTGAATAACGTTTATCAGGGAATGTTTAAATAACAACAGACACTAGAATATACGTAAATGCTAGTTTTTTTGCGAGTCCAAGTACCGGGTCCCGACGTTCCGGTTTTAACCGGACTTGAACCGAAACTTTTTACAAGTCCAGTACCGGTTCGGCTTGCCGGTACGCAGCACTAGGCCTATGCAATATTTCATGGATGCAATCCAAGACAATCAGTAGTAGCAGCGTTTCTCAACCGGGCGCTGTCAAATAATTATATATTCTAACGTTCATATGAATGAATACACGACCGTTAAAGAGCCATCTGTTTTCGATTCTATGCGAGGAAATGGGAGCAGAGCTGGGGCCTGTACTACGAAGCTGGTTCAACCTAACCTGGATATGTTTGAGTTAGCCGGTTGGCCTAATCCAAAACAAACGCGCTGTCGCTAAACGGTACTACGACGCGGGTTATCAAGTGCATCGCTCAAGCCAGCCGTGTCCTATCTAGTTAGGTGCGCGTTCACATGAAAGGGGTGGTATTTGGAGCATTCGACCAATCACAAACATGGAGAAGCATACTGACAGCGCAGCGTCATACTTCCTGAATGAAAAGTGAACTTTAATACTAGTCAAATATGAAGAAGTTAAACTTTAAACATCCATGACTTAAACACTTGATCCAGGATCAAAGCCACAGAGCTGCACCTGCAAGGTGAATACAGCTGGCAAAAGTGTTTGAATGCATACATTAACAGGTTTATGATATCACTGCCCCGTCTAAAACACGAGTGGATCTGACTTTAATTACATTTGTCTCGAGTGTTTCGTCAACTTAATGTGTTGCTTAACATAATACTTCTGCATACAGTATGTGACACTGTGAGTGTTGCACGGCCAGATACGGCTCAGCTGACTCAGATAAGGAAATATATGATACATTATGAAGTGATATGCCGCGGACTGTACTTAATGTTACTCTGATCCTGTTACTTATGTTGTGGCAGATATTTAAGTAAGCTTTCTTAACGCTAATGTTATAATAGTTAGATTGCTCTGAAGATGGAGGTGATATTCTATTAATGTTCACGTTCACACAGTCGGTGATTTTTGCCGGCCGTCTTTCCTGCAACGGCAGCTTTTCCGTATTTCCTTTCTCCTGTAATAGACTTGATCGCTTTAAACTCCGCACACTGAGCTCTGATTGGTCAGCAGGCAGTGCCTTCACTGAGTTGAGCTCTTAGCCTGCAACCTAACCTGGTCCCGACCAGGTTAGCCGCTAAGCATAAGTTACCATGGAGATCTAGCCTGCTAAAAAGAGAACCAGCTTCGTAGGACCGGAAAGCCGGAGTTTTCCCTGAATTTAGCCGGCTAAGCGAAAATCCTGCTTCGTAGTATACCCCCCTGGTCTCACACACACACACACACACACACACACACACACACACACACACACACACACACACACACACACACACACACACACACACACACACACACACACACACACACACACACACACACACACACACACACACACACACACACACACACACACACACACACACACACACACACACACACACACACACACACACACACACACACACACACACACACACACACACACACACACACACTCTCTAACTTGAACGCCAAGGCTAATTATGCTATTCTTAACCCCGGAATCCACACAGGACATACGCACACGCTCATCTTATGCACAGCAAAGATCGAAAAAATAGTCTTTTACCTTAAGTGAGAATAGACCAAAGATGCCTTGGCTCGACTTCTTCTCGTTGCCGTCCTGGTTTCCAAGAAGAAGAGAGACGATGTCCTGCTTTAATCCAGCTTTTCACGAACGGCACTGGGTCGAATTTGTCCAAAGGGGGTCCGTTTAGGTCCACAAACAGAAGCGAAGACAGGCTCTCCTCGCGCAACCTGTTGCGGCTCTGGTTGTCGGTGTTATTCACGGCGGAAAAGCCTCTTTCGCACTCAGCAGACTTGGGGAGGTAAGTGCGACTTGCTATGCATAGCCGTTCCAGTGTTTTGCCCGGTGGAGTGCCCTGCAATTTCCAGTCTCTAAACTGCTCCACGGCCTCCCCGGCTGGTTCTCCGAGCGATTTAGCCAGACGGTGCACTTCTTGTTCGCCAAACAAAGTCAAGTCTTCCTGCTCTCCAGGCCAAAAGCGCTTATCAAGAGCTTTGAGCGTCTGGACCAAGCTTGACTCCGGTAAGCGCTTAGCGTTAGAGTAGCAACCACCGATTCATAAAAACGAGGCTTGTTTATTTTCCCCCTGCCTTCTGTCAGCTCTACGTCCTTAAAAAAGCCCGATGAGACGCCCTGTTCAGCCTTCTTCGTTGAGCTCCCCCCGGTCGTCTTCATGGCGGTCAACACATTTATGGTTTGTTTGATGTGGACACTTGAGTCCACAAGTGTCATTTCTCTTCTCTGCAGCTTGAGAGACAGGCTCTGGAGTTCACGCAGGATGTCTTTCATGACAGCCAAATCTTCCACGAATCCTGAGTTGGTTAGGTGCTTGAAAAGTCCCTTGTATTTTTGCCTCTCAACATCATTATGTGATGCGTTCTTACTGGATGTTTTAAAATGGAGTGCTAGTGCGGGGAAATCTTTCCATACAGCTTTTACTGTTTTAAAGCTGCTGGCAACCCATCTGATGGTGAACATTTGACCTATTTCCATGTTGAGCTCGGCCGCTGCTTCTTTCAGCAATCTGGAATTCCTGGTTGACTGATTGTAGAGTGAGTATAAATGTGAAATAAATATCTCAAACTGATTAGTGCCACCCACTTCTTTAAGAGCATCTTTGACTGACAGTTCTAGTCTGTGCGCCAGGCAGTGTACAGACTGCACGTTCGGAAACTTGCTTTTGAGCCTGACGACAAGCCCACTGGCTTTTCCCGTGAGCACTGCAGCCCCATCGGTGGCTATGCTTATTAGGTGCGTCTACAAAAAGTCATCATCCATTCCAGCTTTATATAGACTCGCCATCATTGAGTTATAAATTGATTCAGCATCGACCCCATCTGTAAGTTCCACTATATCCAGGAACACATTATCTACATCCCCCTTACCACTGACATCACATCTTACGTAAATGATTAGATAGGGACGACCGTGAACGGTACTTTCATCAATTGCGATTGATACCTTTGAATCCATTTATTTCACATTAGAGACGAACTTGCGGCGCATTTCCTTTGCAATGCGACTTATTATTTCTGCGCATGCATGGTCAGATTTGTGGATATTCCCAACTTCGGCTCCATTCAGCTCCTGCATTGTCATGAGGGGGTTGAGCTTTTTATAAGATAGCCTTTCCTTTGCTACGGTGTAAGCTGTTCTAAACGAGACTGTTGTTTTCTTGAGTAAATCGGACTGTACATCAATGAAACAGTTTGGGAGGGTTTCTTTGTCTTTCATCTGTACTATTTCCACTGACCTCGCGTGGGCCTGGCTGTCCCTGTCCCTGTAGATCTTCTTTCGTAGCTGTTTTGCATCAGGGCTAGTAACATCACCATTGATCCATTCTTCCGCGAGGTGTAAACCCGGTCCCTTTAGCAGCAACGTTTTTGCTTTCCTACACACTAAGCATCCTAACTTTCCAGCCTTAATGTCAAGCCAGGGGTTGCGGTCTTTCCATTCGCCCAACTGCTTCGTTGTCCAACCAGCCGGCGGAAAGTCACTAGCAGTAGCAGCTACCTCCGCAACTGCTGCGTCTTCTGAGCGCTCTGCCTCAACTTCACCTCCTTCTGGGGAGTGACTGGGCGGGACAGGAGCCCCCGACTCGTTAACGGTTCTGGTAGCGAGTGCTGTGCTAGCTGCTGCATCATCAGCATCATCTCTGGGTGTCTCTTGGTCATCTCGTGGTGTCACTTTTTTGGATGTGAACCCAAAGTGCGCGAGTGAAACACTTTTGGTTTAGCTTTCTCTTAGACATTGTAGTCCTCTCTAATGTAACGTCTTTCGCTCCTCTTTGCCGCGCGTGGCTAATTTGCATAATTTGTGGCCGCGTCACGCAGCGTACCCGCGTCACGGCGGCTGGCTCTGCTTTTGACAGCCAAAATAGAAGATATTTGTGAATAAATGTTTTGAATTATGAATACTGGACATAGTAAGCTTAAAAACATCTTAGTGACCATTGCAAGTGACAAATACATATTATAATTTCAGACCCCCCCCCTACATTTTGCTGTTGAGGCTTTCAGGGGGGCTCAGGTGTTAATCGGGGGGGTCGAGCTCCCCCGGACCCCCCCCGTATTTCGCACACTGCATCAGTGGTATTTCAATTCATTAACCATTTTGTCAAACTAGCCACCTTCAATAAATGTAGCTTTAAACTAATGCTGTCAAAATTATCGCGTTAACGGCGGTAATTAATTTTTGGAATTAATTGCGTTAAAATATTTAACGCATTTAACGCATGTGCAGAATGGCCCGCCCTATACATCCCACCAGTGACAGCGCCAGGGTATGACTGGGGTAGGCCACACCCACATAAATGGCTTAGCCCCACCATGAAAAATGATGTTAAAGTAAGCAAAATAAAGTCCGCCAACTCGCGCCGAGAAAATTGCACAGACAGCAGTTAGTAAGATTGATTTCAGTAGCCACTTGTCTGTGGAAATACCGAAGACCAGAAACGGTTTTGAAAACTTTTGTCACGAAGTGATCGTCTTTTTAATAGAACATCTTTGATAATGTCTTCTGGCCAATCAGAATCAAGATAACGGCGTGGTGTTGTTGCAGGAAGTCCCAACGGAGAATTATTTTGCTGTAGTACAGGGGTGCACATAACTGGTATGCAGGTTATATGCGTAATCTGAAATGCGTACCGTCACTTGTGTCACAAAGCGCATTTGCGTACCGACGACGTACTTGTGAAGCTTTTCCAGAAGGCGGTTAGATCACCGGACGACAGAGTCGGTCTCCGTGTGCACAGACAGGGCTGCTGTTAACGTCGGTCTGTACAACGGACTTGTGCCAAAACTACGCCAACCGGCTGTGGAGGGAGACTCCCCCCCCGGAGAACTGCCGGTCACGCTCTGTGGTCACGAAGTACTCCACTAGCCCCCGTCCGTCCGTCCGTCCGTCCGTCCGTCGACTTTCCTGAAGTACTCCCCCGTTGATAGAAATCAACACGTAATGAATTAAGACCCCACGGTTTGATGATTGATAGGTGTGTGGGCTGTCTTTCATTTTGACACGCAGAACATTTTTATAATAAACATACATACTGTATATTAAATGGATATATCCGCCTTCTTTCATTTATCTTAACATTCCCACAACAATATACATAAATAAATGGCATATTTTGGACATAGTTAGAATGGTGATTAATCATGATTAATTCATTTTTAAGCTGTGATTAATCTGATTAAAAATTGTAATCGTTTGGCAGCCCTACTTTAAACATTTAAGAATGTTTGAGTCAAGTTTTTCAACAAGTGAGCTCAAAGGGATGATTCTGTAAAAAAGTCTTATTGGAGGTATAATCTGACTTATTGGTAGACAGAATCTTTTTTAAATTCAAACATGTTTAAAGTCCATCTATATGTGCTGTTTTTATAGTTATCCTAGGTACTGAACACACCCATCACATCCTGTTTTAGAGCGCTAGTCACTCTGCATAGCTTAAGTCAAGTCGCCCAGTAGCACAGCATCCTACCCTCTTTCTGAAAAAAACCAACCCTTCATTATCACATCTTATTTTAAACATTTCTGTTGCAGTTTGTTTTTCTTGAAACCCCTTGTCCCAAACTACTTGACAAATCATATCAAATAATGTTATTTACACGTTTGTTTTCAGCTTCAGGACTGGAATGTTCAGTGTGTAAAGACGATTACAGTGTCGGAGAGATTGTGAGGCAGCTCCCATGCAATCACATGTTCCATAATGACTGCATAGTCCCCTGGCTGGAACAGGTAATGAACCTCAGCTTTCTTATGTCTGATATATCAAACTGTGTGATGTGGAAGTATCATCAATATCCGTTACAGAGCTTATTTTATCACTCTTTCTCTCCAGCATGACACTTGTCCAGTGTGCAGGAAAAGCTTGAGTGGACAGAACACGGCAACAAACCCTCCAGAACTATCAGGGATGAACTTTACCCCCTCCTCCTCTTCCTCCTCCGCCTCTTCATCTTCCTCTACACCTCAGTCCTCGAGTTCGACCAGCAATGAGAACTCCACTGATAACTCATAGAGGACCACTTGTCCTCATCACCCTACGAGCTGTTTATAGCTCCTAGGCTGCTGTACTTCAGAGCTGTGACCTCCAGTCCCCCCCGCTGTAGGGTAGGGACCTGAGCAGCGGCCAGGAGCACTGGAGCCTGATCAGGGGTAAGTGATACGTGAGGTCCATGCAGTTCTGCCTGCCCTGCTGCTCCCACCTTGATCAGGGATCTGAACAAAGGAAAGGCGGAGGGAGTGCAGCTTCTGTCAGGGCGGATGTGGAGAAGCATGGAAACTTCAAAAGGGCTCGAATCCCCTCATACAGGAAGAGAAAACAAAGGGATCCAAAGGTAGAAGACTCGGGACAACGAGACAGTCTCTTTTGCCAATGAGGCAAAAACAAATGTACAGTTATTCCTTTTTATAAGTAGCATTCATATCTCTGATAAAATGACCCAAAGTGCACGATTAGTGTGCATTTCAGTTTCTTCGTGGTTTAGAATATTACATTTGATTTGTTTTAATCTCAAAACAAAATAGTTTATGAAATGATTTTATTTTCAAGACCCAATTACAGATGACCTGAGACCATACAGGTACTGTTGTTTGCACTGAAAATGAAGCGTCAAATTGCAGTAATTTGGAGCCGTTTGTAAAATCATTACTAAATTAAACATAAGGATTTTGTTGTGTTATCTACAAGCCTAAAAATAATTAGAAACATTTCATTGCTTTTTTGCATTTTTAACTTAAAGGTAAATTAAATATTTTCTAAAGTTGCCAGTTGAAATCTATTGATTTGCAGTATGGTCGTGTCAAAAAAATAAAATGATATGAAAATAAAGCTGTTTGGGTGCTACCACTCAAAATTAATGTAAAGCATTCTCTGTGTCTGTGTTTGGGTGTGTATATAATCCTATTTGAAGTCTTATTATGAAAATTGAGCTTGTTTCATAAAGTGACAACATACATGGTCAACCACTGGGACAAAGTCTGTTAGACACAAGTACGGTGAAACAAGAACATTTTCCAAAATGTAGTTGTTTGTACAGCAAATCACAATAATTGAAAAAAAATATGTAATACGGTAAAGCTTTTTTGAAAACAGGCAAGCTATAGTCTGATTTCCCCCAGTATAATGTATGTCCCTTTAAGGACATCTTGCCGGTTCTTGGACCAACCATTATTATATAAGATTTCGTGACCATTTTGTACTTTCAGAGAAAGTTCTGAACTCGTGAAATGTTATCAACAAGCCAAAAATATTCTGCTTCCTTTTATTGTTAAGCAATATGGGTGTATTTCCTCTGCATTGTACCTCTTCTCCCCGGGGGTTAGGGTTCAAAGGCCTTTCATCTGAGGGGATTGTTAAGAACAGAACATCTTGTGTAACTATTTACCTTAAAAAATGAAATGGTGTTTTAATGTTCAGTGACTACAGATTCAATGTCTAAAAACACTATTTTAGTTTGGTAAAAGTGTGTGTATGTGTATCTTTTTTAAGTGTTGCAGCTCACTTCTAGAAATGATTCAGATTGTGTGACTAAACAAATAACTCAATAACAAACAAGTGAAAACATTTAAAATGCATTTTTAATAGGCAGGGTTGTAGTAGTCTTAATTCAACAATTGGGTTGTCTGGAATTTGCCTTACATGTTTTTAATTGCTTTCTCTCCAAGTTTCCATTTCACAGCCAACTTCGAAGAAATATTTCTATCATCTCGATATTTCTTTGCTAATATCTCAATTGTGTTATGTGTCATTATGTTACGTCTATATGGTCACTGATTACAGCCTACATTTTAAATGGTGTGCTGAGCCTGGTCCATGCCTTCTGATCAATTGTTTCTTACCCAGTACTAACCTCATAAATCAGATTTTAAATTATGCAGACAATTCATTACCCAATTTTTGGTATTCACCAACATATGGGTGCATTTTCGTTAGACACTGTATTGAGTTTACTGATGTGCATGCTAGTCCTGTAAATATGTGATACAAAAGGTGTTTCTCTCTTAAACATCGACATAATTATTCTGTTTTGACTTTATTACATTTTACATTAACATCCCTTTAAAATGTTGTTCCCCTGAAACACATGGAAATGGAACTTTCACCACTTTTCCTTTAATACCATTAGATTGAGCCTATTTTTTAAAATAACAGAAATATGATCATGAAATATTAGGGGTGGAATGTAATGCAATAGTAATTGCGTAGATGTATGTACATCTACGCAATTACAATTTTCAGGTACTTGTGTTTCACTTATTTTCGCATTATGCTAATTTATACTTCACTACTACATTTTGGTACATCTTATTACACTACATTCTTCTTCTTTTTTTAAATAGTTACTAGCTACTTTGCCGGTATGGATTCACAATAGAGAATATAAATCAACCAATAAATCAGTATAGGTTAACCCAACAGTAACCTATAGCAAGTAATTTTTTAGTAAAAACCTAAACAAAAATGTATTTTTTAATCTGATATGGTCCGATATGTTAATGGGAATGTGTGCTTTTACTCAAAGTACAATTTTGAATGCAGGACGTTTACTTCGTAAACAGGGTATGTTTACAATGTATTATTGCTACTTTGCAAAACATCTGAGTACTTCTCACTGTTAAATAGGTTTAGAAAGAGGTCCATTCTTGATGGCCACCGAGAGCGTGGCCACGCCTATAAAGTTTTACGTCACGTTTACGTGCTGATCAGGGCGTATGCGTGAGGTGCAACCAGAGGACGACATCAACTGAAACATTTCAGCGTCCACATCTCGCTGGAAGTTCAGATTGAAAAGGAGGAAGAAGATTCCGCCCGTCGAATTAAACATTGTGTTTATTCGACGACTTAGTTAATACTTAATCATCCACCATGAACTTACTGTGGGCTGTCAGTGCCCTGCTGTTGAGCTGTTGGCGAGCCAATGCGTCCACAGGTAAGAATTGTTTGTCAGCCATGTTGGGAGAAAATGTATCGTTGACTTTGCCCTTACTGGTTAACGCTAAGAACATTAAACAATAGTTAATTCTGCTTCTTATTAGCCAGTGTTATGAAGCGTATTTTCTCTGTCGAATGTTTTCGCAGCTACAACTATTACGAAATGTAATCACCGTGAATAGGAAACAGTCACGTAGAGCTAGCTGCATTGGGTTAGTGTTCTCGCTATGGACACATTTAACGTTAGTCGGAAAATCCTTTCGGACGATTTACCAGGCCGTTTCGTGACAACACCATTTACATAACGTTGGATTTGTCTTTTTATCTGCCTCAGCTTTAAAGAAACGAGGTGAGATATTCATAAAATGTTAGCGGTGTAAACGCTCACAAGACGTTAATTTAAAGCGTATGGTGGTTCAGTAATGTTTGCTGTTGTCCACTGAATTAAATGACAGTTGCGTAACGTTGGTTAGTTATGGTAAACGTCAGTAATTATCGTTAACTGCTGTTTTCACCCTGAGGGTACAATAGTAATTTTAGATGTGTAATGGGTTTCCTCACAGCATTTAAGGAACTGGAGCCTTGCTTTGTGACGTTAGAAGAGCCCCCATGGGCATAGTTGGGGGTTTGTTCTGATAGACCGGCCATGGGTTGTCTTTTCTGTGAGCCAGTAACATTAGGCCCAATCAACATGATGCGTATCAGCTGTCACAATACAGTATTTGCAGCCGCCTGTCATTTTCTGTAGCAGTACTTGTACTACTATAGCAGGGGTGTCCACACATTTCCCCCTGAGGGCCACTCACCTAGAGATGATGTATTTTGCCCCATAAATTAAGTTATAAGTCATCAAAATCAATCACATGTAGGTATATTATTCTTGATAATTGAATATGCTTAAATAAAAACAGTCTCCCTCCCAGCTTTCCATTAAAAGGGTAGAGATGTTGTATTGAGGGTCTTTGAATGACCTGCCGCTTGACCTTCTTTGCCCAACTCGTACGGTGGCATGTGTCACATTTGAATAACATTACTGTGAAAATAAAGCTATTCTCTTAGTTACAGAAAGCACAATGAATTACCTGTTGGTTGCGTCACGTGACATGGGTGTCAGTGTTGGCTATTATGGCAAATGACAGGCTTGGCTTAAATGCTCCTTGGAATTGGGTGTGAGCTGTGAGCCATATTTATGGCGATGCTTACTTCTGCCGTTAGCTGTGCATATAGCAGTTGTGTTTTACATTTTATAATAAAGCCACCTTCAAATTGTTACCCTAATGCCACATCTCTATGAACGATCACCCCTTAATGAGCTTGTAAGACTTTAAATACAATAGTGAACACATAGGACACCATTTATACGAATGGGAGTTATTCAGTTGTTGTAGTGCTTAGGATTTTGATGTCTGTTTTCATGAAATGTATGCCTTTTTACATAATTAAAATGGAATACTGTTGAAATGGATTCATGCTTTCTGAAAGAGCACACTTCATAATAGTCATTTTCCTCTGTTTTGTCTTTTAAATTTAAATTTTAAAGGTCCTAATCATTTGCTAAACGCTAGGAAATACAAACCACCATTTTAAAATCCTGGCTGCTCAACCTGCTTCACTCAAATGATTCTATTGCAGTCGACACAGACAGTGACAGGTTGTTGTATTTTGGTTGTGGGAGTTGACATACTTCTTAGTGTTGATACATCTTTATTCCACCACAACTGAGTGACTAAAAGGTTGGCTACTAGATCACTCTACACTAGAAACGGAAAGCTTGACAAATCTGGTCATATTCAAAGGATTTTATGTCTGTTGAATGTGACAAGTATTTGCCCCCTCCTCCATCAGTTTATTTCCAAACTGTGACCTTGTCAGAGTATTTGAAAGGCTGAAATGAACACATATCATGGCCTCTTAACAGTGTGCCTGTTTTCTACGAGTGTCATTGGTTTTTGCATGTTGCACCACTGGCATCCATTTTCTATTGGAACGGTTCTTGCATTGTACGAGGAGTGTTTCCCACATTCTTTTGTTAGATTTTAGGTTGGGTGGATTCATGCATTTTAAAGTTAAATTAAATACATAAATATGGTGCTCTTTAATGGCTACATTTGCTCTTTCGTGGTTCCCATCGAGAAGTGTAAAACTATTTCGAATTTATTATGAAGCTGTGATGGGATAAATCAAACGATGGAGTGTTGCTGCTGTCTGGGTCACTAATGGAAATCACAGACTAGCTTTTCCTGTTCAGCTTAAACATGGCAATACACGTTGTCACCCAACTGTTGAGTGGCATGAGGATCACATGTTTCAAGCTTTGTGTGTACCCTTTGACTTTGTAATAGGATCAGTAAATTCCTGCTTGAGTTAAATTTTCAACCAACTCTTTCTCACTCTAAGTTATGAGCACATATCCTCATGGTTATGGTTTATTTGCTATCTCTGCATGATATTTGTTATTATATGTTTGTCCATGTACAGTATGCTTTAAGATGTTCAGTCCCTTTGTACATTGTTCAGGCAATTCACTTAATGTTAATCATACACAAAGGTAGAATATTAGCTATGGCATTTTTTTCTGAAAGGGCTCCAGGGCTAAAGAGCAGGGGGCTAAAGTTAATCATGTGCTACGAAGTTGACCTTTTATGTAGTGCTGATGGAAACCACCAAGCTTCCTTCATAGGTTACATAATATTTGAGAAGAGAACGAGGGTCTCGGTGAAAGTTATCTAAAAGTGGTCCTCTTTTGTTTTGTCTGATTGACTCTATGTTCATTTGTGGCGTTTTTATTCTTGGTTTTCTTCTGCTCTATTAGTTAAGGTTTTTATGAGAGGAGTTGAAAAGCTGGCCGTGCATTGGCCTGTAGCGTGATAATGGTATTTTCTTTTTGACCCCCTCCCCCCTGGCTACCACTGAGAGGACAAACAAGTCCTCCCTGCCTATTATGAAAATACATATCTTCAATTCTTGGAAGAAAACAAATGTTTAAGTTTAAAGTAAATCCATCAGAAAGGGATTTTGTATGTTATGAGACTACAATTCGTGAGCATAAAGTCAAAGGAAAAATAATTCCTTCACACAGCTCAGTGCAACCGAAGTGCTTTAAATGTTTTCCCTTGTAAATACACCAAAGGCAAATGCTGAATGTTAGCACCTCTCAGTGGGGATTGGAAAAACAGGTGTTAGCACAGTTTAACACTCTTACCACTGTTGGATGTCACGAGTTACACGAACAGCCCGAAATGTTTGCCTGTCCAAGGCTTTCATGGTTTTTTGATGATATGTTTTTCATTTGAAGCTCATCTGCCTTTTTCTTTAGATTTCATTCATTCCACATTGCTTTGATTTCATGGGAATGCTATTGGATGCTTTTAATGTCTTTGTCTTTTTATTCCTTAAATCTTTTGGGGATGCCTTGATCAAGCTTATTCCAAGATTGACAACATTTATTTTTCAATAATTGCTAATTTAAGTACTTTTAAAGCCTTTTTAAACGACTATCACACTGACATTTTAAATCACTACTTACTGTAAAGTTTTTAAATATAAAAAACATCAGCTTGGCTCATCCGTAATTACCTCTTTAGGTTGCCTTTGTTATTTTTCAGAGTGCCAGAAACTAATATTTATTTACCAAAATAACTTGTGGAAATTGATGCTCTGATCTTTGTTCTGTGCTTCATTTCATTTGTGTTCTAACTTTGTCTCTTTTTCTTTCTTTTTCCTGAATGCTTGTCTTTGTTCTATCACGGCCTTTTATCACCAATCCATTAAATCACATGGCTTGCTTTAAACCATCGCCTTTAAACAATACTTAAAATCTCTGTTTGCTGGGCTGGCTGTACACGTTGTTCAGCAGGATTTATCAAATCCCCCATGTCTCGGATGAAACTGATCGGTGACAGCGCAGAGCTGCACTGTGAAGTGGTTGGGAACCCCCTCCCTGAAGTGCAGTGGTGGTTTATACAGGGTGAAGAGCCCAACGAGACCTTCACCCAGCTCTTTGACGGGGCACATGATGACCGTGTGCTGATTAATGCCACATATATATCACACGCCACTAGCACCCTTCACATCTCTAGCCTCAACCTCAACGACTCGGGCACGTACGAGTGCCGAGCTTCCAACGATCCTGACCGTAACGATCTGAAGAAGACGCCAAAAATCAAGTGGATCCGCTCGCAGGCAAACATTATTGTGATTGAAAGTGAGTGGCAGAGGAAGCATGAGGAGACTCCGGTCAAAGTAGCTTGGCTGTTCTCTCCTCATTACTGAAGTCCTGGACATTCAGCTCCTGTTTCACTCCCAAGCCTCGTAGTTCCACTCCCAAGCCTCGTAGTTCCACTCCCAAGCCTCGTAGTTCCACTCCCAAGCCTCCTAGTTCCACTCCCAAGCCTCCCGGTTCAATACCCTCTCCAACCCGGAATACTCTCTCCCTCGACTCTCCTCAAAAGCTCCAAGGATGTCCTGTAGTTGTGTCCGAGCCTGGTCATAGAGTTTGGCTGGGCTTTTCCCTAATCCTGTGTTACCTGACACAAAACTGTGTCTTTAATCTGATGCCTTTTTCCCCTTGTTTCAAGCAATAGGTACCACAATGATACCGTTTTAAAATATAATACTGGTCATAAGGTTGGACATGTGCAAGTGGCTCCTGCAGGAATGTTATTCCATGTGAGCAACAATGATGATGATTTAATCTTTTAAAGACAAACAAAAAAGGGGTGTCAGATTTCTTGATTAGCATTTCTTCTTCGTAGACATTAATTAAAGCTATCGTTTTCCTTAATAGGTACTAACATTGGCAGTGCCCCCTTTATTTCTGCTTTTAGACCATCCCTGTGGCTCATAGCATACTAAACTGTATGCACAGAAGATGGAAACTCATTATTACAAATCTCAGTCATGGGCTATCTTTCTGGGTATTATTGTTATCACTTTGAAAGATTGGTCAAGCTGTTTAAGCAAAACAAAATATGTATTATATTTCAAACCACATTTGTTGCATCTTCTGTGCATTTATTTAAACACATTTTCCCTATGACCTTGTAGACTTCTGTATCTGCTAGATTTCCAGTACAACTCATATTCTATCCTCTGTTCTACTGTTGGTGGGACAGACCACCCCAATTAGGCGAGCTCTTTCCTACTTTCTTGGAAGTTCTGTGAATTTGTGTAGAGCCTGTAATTTTGTCACATTGGTATCTTGGTTTCATTTGTGAGAACAGATTTGTTTTGCTTTTCAAATTTGGTAAGTTGAAAGTCAATGTGATGCCTTGGTAATTATTTTCACTTGGCACTCAACAGTCACCTCGACTAAAACCCCAATCTATTTGCACCCTGGCATGAGCAAGATGTTTTTATTTCTTTGCTCACAAATTAATGTGGGCATAAGGCTGTCATGTACATGCCCTCTTACATTTGAGCTAAAAAAATCTCTATTTTCTGTAAGGAAAACTGTTGAGTGTTAAAAGCAAGCATACAAATGAACTATATATTACAAGTGATTGCACTTATTGATGATACATTTGCAATACGTTCAGGGATGAAGTATAAAGGCATTAAGACAGCCATTCCCTGAAAGACAATAACTGCACATCAAAGTGCAGATACTACATTTTGCTCGTTTTTTTTAGTTACCTCACACAAATCACACTAGTTTTACCTTCTTTTTTTTTAGGGCAGCATTGATTTCTAAACTTGCCATAAGCTGGACTTCAACCATTTTAGAAAAGGTTGTTAATATATTATTTTTTTCTCTCTTCATCTTAAGCTCCAAACATCATCACCGAACCCTCTGAGGTCAGCAACCAGACCTCTGCAGTCCTCAGCTGCAACCTGACGGAGACCACCCTCCACATCAAGGGCTCCCACTGGGTTTACAATGGCAAACTCATTGAGGATTCCAAATCCGAGGAAGCCACGGCATACACAATCCTCCGGTAAGTCTTCAGTGTGTACAGAATATCAGTATGACAATACGACACCCTCTGTCCTTAGACCCTCACATCGTACAAGGAAAAACTTCCGGAGAAAACCCACAGTTTCAAGGGAAAAATGGGAGAAACCTCAGGGAGAGCAACAGAGGAGGGATCCCTCTCCCAGGACGGACAGACGTGCAATAGATGCCGTGTGTAAATTGAAAAGATAATACATTTGCAACATAGGTAGTCCAAATGTTTAGAAATGCATGTGTGTATAATAGGAAAATGAATCCACGAGAATATCCATCCAGGACCGATGATCCAGGACCGCAGCCACGACTCGCGATCCAGGACACAGGACCGCAGGATCATCCATGTCTCCGGATCCCGGCGTATATAGACACCAAAAAGAAAGACATTTGGGGAAGCTGGGTTAATCGGAACATGAGAGTACACAGGTATAGACCGAGAGAAGGAAGAAGTAAGATGTCCCCCGACAAACTAAGCCTATATCAGCAAAACTAGGGGCTGAATCTAATCAGCCCTAACTATAAGCTTTATCAAAAAGGAAGGTCTTAAGCGCACTCTTAAAAACGGATAGGGTGTCTGCCGCCCGAACACAAACTGGAAGCTGATTCCACAAATGTGGAGCTTGATAAGAAAAGGCTCTGGCTCCCATTGTACTTTTAAAGATTCTAGGAACAACCAACAACCCTGCATTCTTGGAACGCAATGCCCTAGTAGGACAGTAGGGTATAATGAGTTCTTTAAGGTAAGATGGCGCCTGCCCATTAAGGGCTTTGTAGGCGAGAAGAATTTTAAATGCTATCCTGTGTTCTATAGGGAGCCAGTGTAAGGCAGCCAGAACAGGAGTAATGTGGTCCCTTCTCCTAACTCTGGTTAGTACACGAGCCGCAGCATTTTGAATCAGCTGAAGCGACTTGATTGACTTCTTGTTACTCCCTGATAATAAAGAGTTACAATAATCCAGCCTAGAAGTAACAACGGAAGATTAGAAATAGGTCTATAGTTGGCTAAAACCTCTGGATCGAGGTTGTGCTTTTTAAGAAGCGGTTTTATCACTGCTACTTTGAATGATTGTGGAACATAGGCTGATAATAAAGACATATTCATAATATTTAATAAAGAAGTGCTAATTAATGGAAAAACTTCCTTCAACAGCTTAGTTGGAATTGGGTCTAACATGCACGTTGATGGTTTAGAAGAGAGAATCATTGAATTTAATTGTTCAAGGTTAATGGCAGAAAAGTATTCTAGTTTACTATCTAGTGTAATATTAGAACTTACGTTTCCGGGAGCTGTTGATAACACTATACTGGTCAAAGGCAAGAGGTCATTAATTTTGTTTCTAAGAGTAACAATTTTATCGTTAAAAAAGCGCATAAAATCATTACTACTGAGTGCTATGGGAATAGAAGGCTCAATGGAGCTGTGGCTCTCTGTCAGCCTGGCTACAGTGCGGAAAAGAAATCTTGCATTATTCTTATTCTCATCTATTAAAGGTGGGGTAAGTAAGTTTCAGAAACCGGCTCGAGTGCACTACAATTTGAAAGTACACAGCCGAAAAGAATCCGCCCCTTCCTTCAGACTTCCTTACAGAGCACCTCCTCCAACACACATGAACGCGCACACGACGTCAGCAGACTGGTGAAAGTGGCCGCCTGTTGCTGGCGAGTCATTGAAGTACTGCTGCAATGCACGCCCAATGAGGGCACGAGATACATTTGTGCGTGCACGAGATGGAAGGCTGACAGACAGGGCGGCAATCGGCTAAACGGATTGGTTGTACTTTTTACATTATCACGGCTTCCACAGATGACACTTTTGTATGGATTTTTTGTCAAAGCACTTAAGATATTCATTGCTATCGGGATGTTAAGAGCATTCTATGGAATATAACAAAGTGTATCTCGAGCCGGTTTCTCAAACTTACCTACCCCACCTTTAATGAAGAGTAGTATGCTGCTCTCGCTTTACGCAGTGCTTTCTTATATTCATTGAGAGTAATATGCCAAATTAAACGAGATTCTTCAAGTTTAGTGGAACGCCATATCCTTTCAAGTTGTCTAGACTTTTGCTTTATTTTGCGGGTTTCGGCATTATGCCATGGAGCTAATCTGTTTTATTTTCTTCTTTTTCAAAGGAGCAACAGTCTCATTTTATTCGCAGCGCATCTGTAGCACTATCAACAACATGATCAATTTGGCGTGGTGTACATTTTGTATAAGTTTCCTCCCCTACATGCAGACATGCTATCGAGTTAAGTATTGGTGGAATCTCTTCCTTAAATTTGGCTATAGCACTAACAGATGGGTTTCTGCTGCAAGAGCTTTTGACTAATGCTTTGTAGTCTCGTAATAGTACTTCAAAAGTTACTAAGAAATGGTCGGATAAAGCAGGATTATGCGGTTCGACTAAGAGTTGCTCAATTTCAATACCATAAGTCAGAACAAGGTCGAGAGTGTGATTATAACTTAAGGTTGGTTTATTTACACTCTGACGGAAACCAACAGAATCTAATATAGAGTTAAATGCAACAGTAAGGCTATTTTTATCATCGTCAACATGAATATTAAAGTCACCTACGATAATTACTTTGTCTGTTTTAAGAACCAAAGTTGATAAAAACTCAGAGAATTCTGATAAGAATTCTGAATAAGGACCTGGTGCACGATACACTGTAACAAATAAGATTGGCTGCAAAGTTTTCCAGGTCGGATGCATAAGACTAAAAACGAGGCTTTCAAAGGAGGTATAATTTAATTTTGGTTTAGTATTGATAAGTAAACTTGAGTCAAAGATTGCTGCAACTCCACCTCCTCGGCCCGTGCCTCGAGCAATATGAGTGTTGACATGGCTGGGTGGAGTGGCCTCATTTATGCTGACATATTCTTCATGTCTCAACCAAGTTTCAGTGAGACAGCATATATCAATATTATAATCTGATATTAAATCATTTACCAATATTGCTTTAGATGCTAGAGATCTTATGTTTAAGAGACCACATTTAATCTTCCTGTTTTGTTGCACTGTAGTAGTTGTTACATTTACTTTTATTAGGTTATTATGTATGACACCTCTATTAGGTTTTACCTTAAATTGTCCTTGGGCAGACACACACACCATTAATATTGGGTAATTTATTGGGTTCGGGATTCCTATGGGTGACTGCCTAGGAGAGAGTGCAGAGAAGCGTGTAAGACTGCGACTCCGCCTCCTGGTCTCAACTCCAGTTTGTCATGGATTAAGTCCACAAAGCCCTGAAATGTTTGCCGAAATGAGATCTGCACCTTTCAAAGTAGGATGAACGCCGTCTCTCTTAATCAGACCAGGTTTTCCCCAGAAGGCTGTCCAATTATTTACGAAGCCCACATTGTTTGCTGGGCACCACCAAGACAACCAGCGCTGACATGATGACATGCGGCTATACATGTCATCATTGATCAGATTGGGGAGGGGACCAGAGAAGATTGCGGTGTCCGACAATCTATGGCACAATAAAGGAGCTCATCCTCTGGTTGTGCTGTATATGTCCTTTGTCTTGAAACTGGTCATTAACATGCTGTTTTCCACTAGCTTGTGTTGAAGAACAATGTTTTGCATCACTCACCAGCCAAAGGTGACTGGTTACATTTGAACATTAACTAACGGCTTTGCGTGTCTTGCTCCAGTCTTTTTGCTCTGGTTCTAATGCTGTCCCTTTCTGGCTCTCTCACTACAGTCAGTATCCATCTTCATCCTCTGTTCTCTCTCTCACTTGCACATTTGTGTGTCTGTTGTTCTCCCCCCCCCCCCCCCCCTTCTCACTACTCCCTCTTCCTCCCTGGCTGCCTCCATTAGCAGCAAAGCTAGAGGCGCCATTCAGTGCTCTTGATTATCAGAGAGATGGACCGTGCAGCTTTGCCTGTAGTCTTGGCAGCGCGGATAAGCACCCCTAGCAGTGTGCTCACTTGCCATGACCTTAATTCCCCGTTAGAGAGCGGGCAGAACTCTACGGGACAGCAGCACCGAACAAAGCGGGATTGTGATTACCAGGGGAAATTTTAAATATTTGATGCATGAACAAGCAGCTTTATTTGGAACTCCTGACCACTGAGCATTAACGAGCTTCTGTTGAGAATGTTTACTCGCTAATTGGATAACTAATCTCCGAAAGTGTTTTCGGAGAATCTTTTAAGGTCACCACCTGTTTGCAAAGAGTAATGGAATCCCTCTTTCTTTTTTCTTTCAATAGTTTGAACAAGATCACCCACAATTCTGCTGGGAAGTATGAATGCGTGTTCCTGACCGAACCAGAGGTGAAGCAGACTATTGAAGTCAAAAGTGAGTTCATTCATTAATATCACAGATCAAAGTTGCATTCATCGATAGTTTTAATGTCAATTCAACTCTATTTTTACATGTGGGAGCATGTGAATTTACATTGGCAGACGACTGCGCTCTCAGGTTGCCATTCTAGTTTGATGATGTGTTTCTCTTCTTGCCGTAGTCCTTCCCCATGTTGCTGCCTACAAGCACTCCGAGCACGGCAATGAGAATGACATAGGTGTGATGGTGTGTGTGAGCCACGGCTACCCACTGCCCACTGACTGGACCTGGTTCAAAGAAGAAGAGGGCAGCCCCCCAACGGTATTTGTTTCTTAAGCTTGGATTATCTTTAAATGATTCATGATAATTATCCCCTGTACTGAACCCAGATAACGTGCAAATAACATCAGTCAACTTAAATATTGTGATTACATTTTTATTTTATTTCCAGCACGTCTATTGTAAAATAAAAGGAAATCATGTCAAATACCTGTCTTTTGCATTACTAACTTATTAATTAAAAATACCCCTCAGCCTATCATCAATGGTACTACCGTCAAATATGAGATCAAGAGCACCCCCAACAAGACCACCCTGACCATCAATGACCTGAGCATGGAGAACGACATTGGGGACTACAGCTGCTCTGGAACCAATGAACTGGGCACCAACTCTGATAAGATCCACCTGCGTGTGCGCAGCCGCCTGGCCGCTCTGTGGCCCTTCCTCGGCATCGTGGCCGAGGTCATCATCCTGGTGACCATCATCTTCATCTACGAGAAGAGGAGAAAGCCCGATGACGTCACTGACGGTACGTACGCCATGCTGCCTACACCACTATATACTACATCAAATCGTAAACATTGTTGAGACGGACATTGGCCTTCTTATTCACTTTTATGAGACATTGTGTCTACAACGATGTATGCTGTCATAATAAAGGCCGACAAATCGGCTAAGGAAATTGCCATCGATGCTTCTTTAATCCTAGGTCCTCTTTCATCTTCTAACTGACGTCTGGAGCCTAGACAACTCCACCACTGCTTTCCCCTTTAGTCACTGTGCTTTTTGTTTTTGGTGTGAAATAATGACACAGGTTTTGAGAGTAGAAAAATGCCCATATATCATGAAAAGATAAGTTTCAAATTGACTGTGGTAAAAATAACCACCAGTATACGGTAATTTCCTACTTGTGCTCAACTTCTCTTGATGCGTAGACTAAAGGACTTTAAAGTCATTCAACTTTCAACCGGAGAAAAGGGCATCACACTGTAGGCGTTGTTTATTTGGCTGAGTAGGAAAGATTGAGTGCCCCCCAGTGGAATCCAGAGACCGTTACGTTAAAACGTTTTTTCAAAGTCAGATATAAATGCTGTAGTTGCATGCATTTTTATTATGAACCCTTATTGTCTGTTATTTGTATTTTATTTTAATTATGACCAGATGTTAGATTCCCCCTTTTTGTGTAAACGATCTGTGATAGAAACTATTATTTTTTATTATTTACATTTTTACTTCTCTGTTCGCTGCTGATTTTGCATTTTGGTAAGTGGACAAAACTGCATGTCAGACTGAAGTGGTTGAGCTGAGATGACCGCGTGGAAACAAAAAGCTATGGGAGTCTGAATGATCTGCTTTCGTAGTCGCCACTTCTAAGAGGAATGTGCTCAAAGATGTGGTCACTCTTTCACTGGCCCTGCAATCAGAGCGAGCTTCAAACATGTTCCGTCCACCCTATTGACCCTTTCTAAAAACCATGTGTTTGAGCCAATGAAAGAGTCAAATGAGACACATACGCTAGTGTAATGGTTTGACATGAACACGTAGAGCATTTAGAGGTTCAAGCATTCTGTCTGCATGCCCTCCGCATCTTGTACTTTATGCATGAAAAAGAATAGGCTCGGTACTTCATTTACATACGTCTCATTGGCCACAGATATGGGGTTTCTGTTGCTCTGGTACACGCCAGGTTGTGTGTTAGCGCCGTCAGTTTTCAAAGCGGCTTTCATATGAATACAGCCACTGGCGTGTTCCTCTTGTGTCTTTTGCTTGTGTTGCATGAGCCGCTGTGATGCTAGGGACGACGGGAACATGTACACACGTTTTGATTCATGGGAGTTTAAATATTATAGAGCCAATAAAGAGACATACGCCAGTCTTTAGTGATGTGTTCTTTATATTAACACAACCAGGGAATGTGGTTTTAACATTTGCTACTATCATCTGTGGGAGAGGCATGTCTTGCTCACACCAGTAACACTGTTATTGATAACTGACTTGTTTTTGTTTTCTTCATTGACCGGTTACTGCTGTGCAGATGAGGACTCAGGATCTGCTCCTCTGTAAGTACTGTTAGCAACTCACCAACTGCATTTTCTCTCAAGATTTAGTCTTTTATCGATAACTCATGCTTGCCTTTGTGTTTTTTTTTTTTTTCAGGAAGAGCAACTCTACTGAAAATCACAAAGACACGAATGTGAGACAAAGGAATTCTAATTAGAAGCTGAAAGAGGTGCGTAAAAGTTATTACTTTAAACTATAATTGGAAAAAGCATGTATTTCTTCCCCACTCTGTATATTAAAAACAAAATGGAGACACCTTTTTAAATTCTTCATCGTGCAACTTTTCTCTATCCTAGATGGACATCCAGACGGCGGTCCAGGACTCGGCGGTTGTGGCACATTATACCGTGCACCCTGCATCTTGAAGAACCTTTTTGTGCTTGGGTGTTAATGTTTTAAGAAACTGACTGATTTCCTTTAGTTTCCTTCTATATTCTTCTCCACATCGTGCAGCCACAGAACATAGTGTGAAGTATTTTCTGCTTGAGGCCGCTGGGCAAATATTGCATGAGTGTAAATTACCGGTATAGCAAAGTGTTTGTTTGTTGTAAAATCATTAGACGGTTCATGTGAAGAATGCTTCTTTGTGGTCATGTTTCTGTTAATGCTGACGCTTCCTTCGCTGGCCTCACTGTTGTCGGTCTGTGCTTTGTATATTCTCCAATCTGGAAGACTTCTTTATAAAACAGCACAAGTCCTGTTATGAGGACAACTTTTTTGATCCTAATCACTGCCATTTAATATCAAAACAACAAGAGTGCGTTTTTAAATCATCTGAAGCAGAGTTTCATACTTTGCCTTTACAACCACTATTTATCTTTCTGTGCAAATGTGACGCTTCAAATGAAAATCAGACATCCTTTGATTTACGGTGTTGTTGCCATAAGAAATTACAGTTCTTTAAGTGGGAAATCATTTGTCCTTTTAAAATCAAGCAATTTATTTTTCTGTTAACATATTTTTTACATTTTTAGTTTATGTCACTTGTGTTTTTGTTGCTAATCTCACATCCAGAGTAAAACATATATTAAGGACTAATTGCAAGAGATGTAACACTTGCTTATGTTGAATGCAACTTGAACACACGTGTTTAATTTAAGTACAGAAGACAAACACTTAATTGGATGGTTTTTTTTCTCACTCGATCGGAGATGAGACAATTGTGTGCGATTGTTGGACCGTTGTCTCTGTTACCTTCACTGTGTAGATTATGCAGAAGCCATATGTTCCATTTAACCGGATTAGTGTTGTGATTGGATATTGCCATTTCAGAGTTACACAGATAAAAAGATCTAGCCAGAATTGTGTGAATTGTTGTACAATCCATGTAAATGGAACACCGTCTGTTGCACAACTCACAAACTGATTAAAGGCATTCCATTTTACAGCTTGTTTGTTGACTTTCTTACATTTTTCTCAGATCAAATGGTGACTAAGGTCAAGAAGCACCGTGTTTATCATTATTTGTTTGTAGGATTTATCATTGTGTAACAGGTCATTCTTAAGACAAGCAGTTACTGCTATGCAAATGTGTTTTTGAGAAGAAATCTAAAGCATGTCATCAGGCCTGACATCCAAATGCTTTATGCCTTTTAGCCCGTCTATGATCTGAGATGGAGAAAAGCTCTACACTGTTTTGTGCCTCAACAAATGCACACATATTCCCCCCAAAAAACGTTGACTGTTGTATTATTATTAAACATGGAGAGCACATGATTTGTAAGAACCCCACTCCAACAATGTTTTTGGTGCTTCATGGGCACAAATATGTAACACAAATAAAGATTGAAATGAGCTCAACCGTGCTCTTATATTGAAATGACCTTGTATGAAGGATAGTTATCTTTTAGAATCACAATTATCTTGGCTAATGTCATTACGAACGTATTATTTGTTTATCGGAGGACTGGCATTTTAGGAGGCTTGATAGTGTGCAACGTGTATATTTCTCCACAAGGTGGAGCCATTTGACCAATAATCTTGAACCCTTGACCCCTGACTGTTAACAAAAAGCAACAGGCTGCTGTAAATACAGCCTCTGAGAGGAAAGCCTACATCTGCAATTATTATGGATCAGCTGACCAGGGATTACAAATGATTGGCAGATGGTCTACCTGGGATCAGCTGTAGATGGAGACCTAACCCTGACCTTCTGTCACCTCTGTCCTGCCTATCCTTGCTCAGATCAGGTGAGCATATATTTACTCATAGATTTGTGATTATTAATTAGGAGTTTTCTTAATTACACTGCCAGGTTATTTTGTCCACATAGTTTCTTCAATATTACCAGGTGTTTACGACCTAAAGGTGTGGTCTCTTGCTCTCTCTCTTACACACACTATTTTTCTAACAGCAGCCAAGTTGCAGCCATAGCAACGCCACCGGTGCTCTGTTATCCTAAATTGGTGTGTGTGGAGAGCACAGGCTGCTGTTGAACTCCTCACTCACTCCCTCTCTCCGCCGCCGCCCAGTCTGCCAGGTTCAAGGTACGGGGAGTGTTTCTCCGTCTGTCCCTCTTCTCTTGGTTCCGCCTGTGATGGACGAGGCGGAGGACGGCGAGGAGGAGCCCAAATTCCAGCAGCCCAGACCACCTCAGGTATACAGTTTGGATCATGGGAGCTGTGGAGGAACCAAGATGAAGAAATTTACACCAGGAGGCGGAGCCGCGTCCATTGCGCGTAAAAACTCCAACAACAATGAGCAGTGGCTCCTGCACGAGGACGAGGACTCCGGACCTGTCGGTGCCAGTGGCAGCACCACCTCTGCTCTGCTCTGCCGGAGGGATGCTGATGCAGGGGGCGCGCTCCTAGAGGCAGGCGTGACAGGAGAAGGAGCCTTCGTTATGATATGTAACAAAAACGGAGACTGTAGAAGGGACCCGGCCAGTTCAGGGAGCCTCTCCTCTCTCATCTCCAGGCAGGAGAGGAAAACAGATGGAGTAGTGTCAGCTGAAGACGGGAAGGGACAGTTTGCAAGTATGGACGGCTCCATCACTTCAGTGGGGTCCCTGACACAGGGGCCGGTCGCCGAGGTCAAGACCGGAGCAGCGATGGAGAAGAAGGACTCCAGAGTTTCCTTCTCCAACGCCGCAACTAGTAAAGGACAGACTCCGAGTCAGCAGTCGAGAAATTCAGTCACATTTTCCAAAGCTGAGGATGGCTCTCAGATAGTTCCGGATGATGGAGGCCTCAGGGGGAATCAGACTTACATGCAGCGGCAGTTTAGCTCCATGCTTCAGCCCGGAGTTAACAAATTCTCCCTGCGCATGTTTGGCAGCCAGAAGGCAGTGGAGAAGGAGCAAGAGCGCGTAAAATCAGCGGGTAATTGGATTATCCATCCATACAGCGACTTCAGGTATGGGTCAAATTGAGTTCTTAAACACATACTCTTATATTGAATGGTGTTCATACAGTAGAAGATACAGATCCCTGTTTGACACTAGCCAACTGTCCGGTTGTACCTTCTCTAACTTTATGTAAAATAAGAGAGAACATAGAATAGTCATTGTATTCAGGTATTCATAAATCTTCTTTGGGATTAAAATCCATATCTATCCCTTCATTTTAGAATATCTGAGAAAACCTGAAACTTGCATTAAGTGGGGTATAATCTGATCCATGAAAAACACTGTGAAAAAAAAATATTATGGCAACTAAAATATGTCACACAATTATAACGAGCACATTTCCTCTAAAAGGCTTTGTTTAATGAGTTTCCTATTAAAGATGAACTTGATGTGAAGTCTGAGAAGTTACATCCTTGAGTCTGAATGCTTCTTAACATTTTATTTAGCACCAAGTACAGCTCATCCAATTATCCCTTATAATAAGTATGACAAAGCAGTCTGAAGATAAAGCCAACTATTTGAGCTCTTAACAGGCTGTGCTCGGATTTGTATTAAAATATTTTATAATATAATGTTGGTTAGTGTTTTTTGGGGGATTTATGTCAACATTCATGACTCAGCAGCACTAGTCATCTCTCTCTCTCTCGCTCTCTCTCTCTCTTATAGACTCCCACTAACATCCAGCAGATACTTTTTTTTAACATATTAATCTGCTATTTATGTGCTTGATTTAATGTTCGCTGTGTTACAAAAAATCAGTTTCTTGAGGCTCAATTTGACGTCTTCCTATTTATCTAAGCCAGCATTTCAAAGATATTCATTTTAAAATCACATAACACAAACATGCAGCAAAACTCACATTGAGATTACAGGAACTAGTGTTTTGCATTTAGAAGAAAGGATAGGCCGATTGTCAAAATATTTGTTGGTTGGTTCTCTGTTGATGTACTGTCTCGGCTTTTAAATGAAAGGCATCACTCTTATAATGTAGCTCTTAGGTCGATCGATTTATTATGACTAAGCATTTCAGAGGGGTTGTCTTGGACTAAATGCAAACAACTATAAATCAGAAATGGAACGTTAGTGCTGGAATAACTGCTGACGCATCCTCCATCAGGAGCTTTACTGATAATGGGTGTCTGTGTCTTTTGTTCTTTGTGTTGAGATGAAGTGCACCCGGCTTATCTTTCCTGTTCTATTCCTGTCCCTCTGCTTGTCCTTGGCGTGACCTTGTCTTGAGTCAGATGGCATAGGTTACCTCATTAGGAGAATACAGTGCACTTAAAAAACAGGCATTTTAATACAAGATCAGCCATTTGTCACTTTCCCCCCCCTAAATATAATCTTCTCCCCACTTCTCTACCCTAACAGGTTCTACTGGGACTTCACCATGCTGTTGTTCATGGTGGGAAACCTGATCATCATCCCCGTGGGCATCACCTTCTTCAAAGACGAGACCACGGCTCCCTGGATCATCTTCAACGTGGTTTCTGACACCTTCTTCCTCATCGACCTGGTGCTGAATTTCAGGACCGGCATCGTGTTCGAGGACAACACCGAGATCATCCTCGACCCCAACAAGATCAAGAAGAAGTACCTGAAGAGCTGGTTTGTGGTGGACTTCGTCTCGTCCATACCTGTGGATTATATCTTCCTCATCGTGGAGAGAGGGATGGACTCCGAGGTGTACAAGACGGCCCGGGCGCTGCGCATTGTCCGCTTCACCAAAATCCTCAGTCTGCTGCGGCTGCTGAGGCTGTCCAGGCTCATCCGTTACATCCACCAATGGGAGGAGGTAAGCTCAGATTAAACTGTTATGATCCAATGAAAGGGTTTGTTTGTTTGTTACTATGACCACACAGGGACAAAAGCCTTAGGTTGGAAACAAATCTTTATGATTTGATTTTAGATATATAATATATTGGAGCAAATACACAAGGGAAAATACAGCATGAGCACCACTTTTGAGGATGTTGTGCTATATTTAGTAAAAGGAAGTTGTTATGCTAATCTATTCCATCTGTACAGCTGTCTCTGTCTGTTACCAGACTGAAATTGGGTGATATATGGGCAGATATTTCATATAAATAAAACATTTTGGTGATAATACATCAAATGTTATCACTCAATCATTTTGTTAAATATTTTACAGTAACAATAAATGTCTTATACATCTACTTTAATTACTGTAGCTGTCAAAATAGGATAGCAGCAAACATTTTCTTACATTCAAACTTAAAAAATTTAAATTGAAAATGGAATTCCTGTTCCTTTTTGGTTGATAGGTACATGATATAAAGCGATATATCGGCTAAGCAACACCGGCCAATATATACAAATCCCTGAAATATTGGAAGTTGAGATTTGTTTATTATCAATCCATATTATATAGCTATCGACTACGATCTCAAAATTACATCACTCTGTCCGTCCCCTCAGTACGCACGGTGCTTGGGGAAAAAGCCATATCATACTCTGCCCCCTCGACCTGGAACACACTTCAGCAGGAACTTAAGCTGACCAGTTTGATACCCATTACGGATTTTAAACTCATTTTAAAAAAGCTGGAGAAATCATCTGTGGGTGTTTGCACCTGCTATTTGGATTTCAATGACTACTTTTTTTACGGTGTTGTATTTTAGTGTTGCCTCTGTGTTGAGTGTCCTGTCTGTCTGTAACTTGGTAGTGTTACCACTGAACAGGTCTCTCTTTAAAATGAGACCTTGTGTCAATGAGATCTACACCTGTATAAATAAAGGCTAAATAAAAATATATTATATAAAGGGTCTATTAAACTAAGTCTTATCAACGTAATGCCTGCCCCTGATCACAGTGATCACAGTGTTACTGATCACTGGCGTTTCAGTGAAGAAGTAAGCTGCAGTTTGGTTATGACAGAGTATTCCCCCATCACTTTGATTTGTGTTTGCTCATAAAAAGAGAGTCTGACTGTGCTCCAATTAATAATACAATATTTGATTCCAGGTCAGTGTTTTGTGAGTATACAAGTAATTGTGTTTGTACTTCAAAACAATCCTCCCTATAATTACTTCCTGACACTCAAAAACAGAGAGTTTACCTTGTTGTATAGCAATAAGCCGGATAGCTGAATAATAGCTCATTATATCCCAGTGTCGTGATGTAGTTAAGAATTCATTAAATATTAATATGTGCCTATCAGTGGGAAAGTGAAGAGGGATTTTCCCAGGAATTAACACAACCATGGGAGACACTAATTGGCTTTTTATTTGTTCTCATAACAACAGATACATTTTTCCATTTCAATAATCGTTTTAATGCAACATTGAAACTACACAAGCTTTCTGATCTCATCATGGGCGTAGGAAGCATCCTCAATGTGGGTGGGACAATTTGACAGGGGTGTGGGCAGGTGGTGGACCTCACCTCCTCTAGGGGGGTCCAGGGGCATGCTCCCCCAGGAAGATGATTTTTTAAATATTGAAGTTAAATGCATCAATCTTTTGCACTTTGAGAGCAAAATTAGGGACTAAATCTTTGGATACATCTCAACACCCATATGAAACAGAACTGTAAACAGATTTACTTTTTCTTTATGCATATTTTACAAATCACTCCCCTTTTAAACTGTATTCTTGTTTTACTGTCCTATAGTATGAGTTGGAATTATTTCATACCTGTTAGTCTCTTGTTTTGTATAACTATAATGATCATATAAAGGTGTGCCTTGGAAATACTTATTTACATAAATGATTAAACCGTTTGAGACCCGCTACTTAGACTAAAGTGAACTATCTAAACCAGGGGTGGGGCCCGCGAGAGCATTTGGTACGGCCCTCGAGGTAATTTCTAAACACACGCAAAAAATAAAAAAATTAAAGAAATCTAGACCGCAAAATTAAACAAGCGAGTGCCTGTTTTCCTGGCCAAGGTCAGGGTTCTTGAACACAACACAAGCCTAACGTGTCATCACGTGGTATATGTCTCCTCTGACACTCTGACAGGGGTGCAGTTCTGACGGAGAGCACCAGAACGCCGCTCCGGCAATTCCGAAATTGCAGTACCCATAAGGAGCCGTACACATGCCGCAGTTTCTGCTCATCTGTCATACTGATCATACAGCCAATAACTTTGTTGTTATTAGCATCTGGTTAGCTAGCTATGCTAACGAATATAAGAAGCTTTTTCTACAACCAGTGAGGTAAAGGCACATCTTTATATTTATAAAAAAATAAGAGAATAAAGTAAACGGGTATAAAATACTATATGACAGTAAGAAAAAGTTGTTATTAATAAACAAGAATACAGTTTGAAAGGGGAGTGATTTGTAAAATATCCATAAAGAAAAAATAGAATCTGCTTACAGTTCTGTTTCATATGGGTGTTGAGAGATGTATCCATAGATCTCTTAATTTTGCTCTCAAAGTGCACCAGATTGATGCTTTTAACTTCAACATTTAAAAAAAAATCTTCCCTGGGGAGCATGCCATTGAAATGGACCCCCCTAGAGGAGGTTAGCCCCCCCCACACTTAAATCATGTCCACATGGAAAGGAAACTAAATACATTTGCACACATCTTGTGTCCATATCTATGTGTTTTGGTGGTCATGCCACAACCGTGCATGTGCATGCATGCGCGAGTCATGGTAAAATATCTGGATTAAGAGGTTGCTTTTTCTTTGCACAGCATGAAAGAAAGGCGAAATGAATGGGCTGTGATTTTAGTACTTTTAAGCAGAGGTCAATCATTTGTACGGCCCTCGGAGGATGTTGAAAAAATTGAAATGGCCCTTGAGAGGAAAAAGGTTCCCCACCCCTGATCTAAACCCTCAGAGAGTCCTTTACCTCACTGAGCTGTAGTTATCAGCCTCTCAGTCTGACAGGAGAGAGCTCTCCCTCCACCTCTTTAATAACAGCGCCTTATATCCTGGTGCTAGTGGAGCACGCTCGTGAACTGTTTGCGCCGGAGCCTCGCAGTGTGCAAACTGTGGCGCGCATCATTTTACAACTAAAGACACAGCCAGGGGCGGAGCTTCCTACAGGCGATATAGGTGGTTGCCTAGAGCGCCTCCCAGAGGGGGGCGCCAGAAATTGGACCCAAAAAAAACCAAAAACAAATTTTTTTTTATTTATTTTTTTTACTTTTACTTTGTTTACCCCTCTATATCTGCAACCATTATTCTTACATACAAAAACAATATTCTAACATAAGGGGAAATGAGCCAAAAATCTAAAACGGTCGGTCGGTCTAAGAGCCTCGGCTTTAGGTGTTCACAGTCAGAACATGCTTGAGCGCTGTGCATTGATGGGTATCGGTCAAGTGTTTATAAAATTAAGCGTTGAGGAAAGAAAGACTAACGTTAGAGAACTATGAAGAGGCAAAAGCCATCCGGGGCGCAGTATAAAAACAGAAGAAAAGAAGAAGAGAAACGTGTAATAATAATAATAATATTTTGATTATTTGATATGTGTAACATATTTTACATTTCTTCTTAATTTTCTTTGAAAGCAAATTTGCACATTCTTTTATTGTTTGTTATTGTTGTTGTTATTATTATTGTTTGTTAGCTAAGTTGTTTGTTTTAATTCTTTAGTGTGCACTTTACATTTATTCTTAGCTCTTGTAATAAATAAAGGTGCAGTACTGTCACAGCAGGATTTGGAAAAACTTGTCCATGCTTTTATCTTCAGTAGACTGGACTACTGTAATGGTGTCTTTGCAGGTCTCACTAAAAAATCTATTAGTAAGCTGCAGCTAATTCAGAACGCCGCTGCTCGAGTCCTCACTAACACTAAGAAAGTGGATCACATCACTCCTGTTCTGAAGTCTTTACACTGGCTTCCAACAAAATAAGTTACCATAGCTATGCAAATTACATTTCTGACCTCCTGCTAAATTATGAACCATCCAGAACTCTCAAGTCGTCAGGGACTGGTCAGCTTCCTGTCCCCAGAGTCAGAACTAAACCTGGAGAAGCAGCGTTCAGTTATTATGCTCCAAGTATCTGGAACAAACTCCCAGAAACCTGCAGGTCCGCTGCAACTCTGACTACTTTTAAATCCAGCAAGAAGACTTTTCTTTTTGTCGCTGCTTTTAATTGAACTATTCATATCTTAGACTGCACTGTAACTTTTATCCATGTATTTTTTCTTAATGTCTTTCATTTTTTGTTTTTCTTTTAATGTTTCTTTTATTATCTTTTAATGTTTTTAAATGCCTTTATCTGAATGTCTTTCATTTTTGTAAAGCACCTTGAATTGCCTGGTGCTGAAAGGTGCTATATAAATAAACTTGCCTTGCCTTGCCTTGCCTTCCTGTGTGTCAAAGAATAGATTTCAAAATACTGCTGCTGGTGCAACTGTAAACTGTAAACTGTGTAAACTGTGCAACAGTACAGTAGGCCCACACAAACTGCAGAACACCGGGGCTTTGGGAACACTCAAAATTACTTAAAATGATTTAATTCCCATTTAACCTGTTAAGGGGCTTCCCCCCCCCCCCCCCCCTGTTGTTTTCTCACGAAACTGTGTCTCAGGGCTTCTTAAAATGTAATAGACTATTCATGTGTCCTACTCATTTAACGGGAAGAAACTCAGGTAACTGATGATATGAACCATGTTTCACAAGAAGCGTCTAAATGAGCTCTGAGCGAAAAAATGCTAACGCACTCTAGGTATAAATCAATCGATATACTTATTAGATATGGACAAACAAGCTTAGCTAACAAGCTGAAATTCCACAGATTCTAGAAATATAAGTATCATCACTGAGCGATCAGAACTCGCAACAGGGGAAGCAAACACAGACATCGCACGAAGTAGCTTTAGGTAGCAAAACACAGAGATATGCTCACCTTTTGCTGTTATTCTGATCAAAAACGAGAAAAACGCGGCTGAAGGTTAATCCATAGGTTAATCCAATGTGTCTGTTACTTTGAAAAAATTATTGATAATCCATAATTCAATTTTTATGTAAAACACGGAGTTTTCATAATAGCTGCTAATGATAGCTTCCAGAGTGTATGACAGCTTCCTATTTTGTCTCCTTGGATACGAGTCCAAACAACTCACAGACTGCACCGGGCGCTGACGTAGGCGCCCCTGTGACCATTAGATTTGACGACGCTGATTGGCTGAAATTATGTTTCGGCGGCATAGTTTAAAGAAAGCAACAGTTGGCTTCTGCTGCACTTGCTGGACTCTCGCCTGGGCGCTGTGCATAGCGCCCAGACGAGAGAGGGTAATGATACACGGGCAAGGCCAGGCAGGAAACATCTGACTTATCAGTAACTTTAGACATCGTAACACAATTTTAAACAAGATTTTATTGTAGATTATACATTTTACTGATACCAATTATATAATATTTACCTTGTTTATAAAAAAAATAAATATATATATATATATATATATATATCTTTTAAATATATATATTTTTTTTTATGTGGGAAGAGGGGGGGCGGCGCCCCTAGCGCCCCTATGGACCGGCCGCCACTGATCCTCATATAATGGCTACGACGCCCATGGATCTCATCATATATCAGGGAATGCATTGTTACCTATTTAAATAAACACAATCTACCCTGGCCTTCTAGGTGCTTGTATAAACTGATTATCCCTATTTGGACTGACCAAGCATCCCTGAATAGGATTGTGTGCTCCCTCGCGCTGAAAATAACCACTGCTCTTCTGATTACAGAGTGATCATTTGAGCTTCAGGAGAACCCTGATTACTGAATCAAACATTCACAACTGAGCGCTGATTTTCTTCGACTCAGCTCTGCTCTGATCCGCTTATTCCAGCCGGGCTCTGCTCAGCTCGATACGAACGTGGCTGGCAGTGTTTCTTCTCAGCTCAGCTCGGCTCAGATCGGGGTTTCCTCAAAGATCATGTGTAATAAATTATAATTTCACCGCTTAGCTCAGCTGCAGTGGGCCGACTGAGTGTCCAAGTGTGCTCATAATTAAAAAATAACGAGCATGTTGTGTACTTTTTAGACGTGATGTTTGAATCGACTGGTGTTTGTGCTTGTTGTACAGCCAACAGAGAGGCAGAGATAAGCGTTGTCGGGAAGTAACAAGAGCAATTTCCTGACACAGGACGCTGATATCGAAGCTCTCCACTTGCTGGCATGCGTTAGAAAGGATGCCTTTTACATGAGCCCGACAATAATGCTGAATGGGTGGAAGCAGGTGTGTATGCATGGGAGCAGAGATTGGCAGTGGGAGTTATATTCATCAGATTCAATATTTATCTTTAAACGTTTAATCGCCAGGATCACCGTGTCATTGACGATATGCATCAGACAGGAGTAGACAGTTCTTTATCTGTGTTGCTCAGACTGTGAGTAGTGGTCACAGTAATGTGCTCTGACCCAGATTGTGGTCTGACAGTGACACATGGCCAGGTGCTGTTCAGGTGTCAGGGGGGGGGGGCATTAGTCCTGGAGCCTCATTAATCATGATGGGAATGCTTCCTAATCACAGGGCAAGGCCTCACAGTGTGATTCGCGTTCTCCCTCTCCAAATTAGCTACGTCCTTTGTCCATTATGCGAGGAAAAAGTGTCAGTATCTGCAATGTGCAAGGGGGAGGAGAAACCTAAACAACTCAAAATATGTTTGATTTAATTTTGAATAATGATGTTCCATCCTTTACCAAGTAGAGACACCTTGATGCTGAATATATGATGTTCTTTGTTAAGACAGCTAAGTCAAGAGCATTTAAAGCACTTTTCATGTAAATTGCACAGAAAAATTATTCATGGGATTTGGCAAATGCACATCATTAGAGAAGGAGTGTGAGCAAGAATCATGGACATCAGTGCATCGAGTTTAAAATGTGTGTCGTTCTGTGTGGACGGAGAAATATGCTAGACCAGTCGGCTTCAATCAAATTGTATATTTAAAACAGAGGACCCTCACACACAGTGTATGGCCTAGTTCACATGTAGGACAGCTCTCTAGTCTCAAGTGAGACTTTGTTTTTGATATAAGAAATAATCAAACCAGGCCCATGAAGCAGGACTTTCCAGTATATTATATATAATATGACATACATCCACCATCTGGCCTACATCCCCTCTAAGATCAAACTCTTTCCCTACTGAGAAACAAACCTTAGCTTATGATTCAACAAGTGCATTGGAGTTAACCTACTCTCTGCTCACATGGTGGTATCGGCCTGGCCAACAGCCAGCAGGAGCCGCAATGAGTGGTGTTTACAAGGCTGTGACCACAACACCAGCTCCACACAGATGAGCCTCCATACCTGAGGGGAGTACATCTGAGAAACAGCAGAGAGAGGCCGACCGGGCGGCTGATCAAAGCTTTATCAATGTCTTCATTCATAACACAAACTCTTGTTCATTTCCTCCGACTGCTTTAAATGTGTAAACCCCCAAACGGACACTATTATTCTTCTAAGATTGATGAGGAATGACATAGCATTCATTCCTTTGTTACTCATTATTATTGACACCATATCCTGTTTTAACTATTTAAGTGTATTTCACTATTTGAAGTATATATAGTGTACATGAATTGGAAACCCAACTAGTTTTCAACACTTTCTATTTAAACGTATAGCTCTCACGCTGCTCTTTGCCTAGCTGTGGTTTTAATTATCCGCACTAATCAATACTTTTATTGTAATGGTGAATACATTGTTTTCAATTTGATGTATTATGTATGTATTTTTGTCTTAATTTAGAATATACTGTCTCTCCTGTTGGAGTTGCAACTTCAGCAATTGTGAACAATTCAGACTTGATTTGACAAAAAAACTACATTCATTATCATCTTCATCATCAATAGGTGGCTTATTTTGCTAACATTTTATTCTGCTTCAGTGAGAATGTTACAAAATGATTTAAAAAGAAAAGCCAAGTTCTGAAGAAAAAATATTTTTGAAATAAAAAGTAACATTTTGAAAAAAAGGCAAATTCTGAGAAAAAAGTCTAATTTGAGATGCATTGTGGAACATGTAGTTTATGGGCAACGTGCTTCTGTAAAGTAGCATGTAACCGTAAAATAAACATATTATATTCTTTGCACGCTCTTGTGGGGCCACATAAAATGAAGTTGCGGATGTGGCCCCCGGGCCTTGAGTTTGACACCCCTGATAGAGCAACAAAACATGGCTTAAACAGAGAAGGTGAATGTTGGAATTAGATTATCCAGTTGACCTGAAACACAACTCCACATCCATCCATCCATCTTCTCCCGCTTATCCGTGGTCGGGTCGCGGGGGTAGCAGTTCCAGCAGAGAGCCCCAAACTTTCTTTTCCCTGGCGACATCAACCAGCTCTGACTGGGGGATCCCAAGGCGCTCCCAGGCCAGCGAAGAGATATAATCCCTCCACCTGGTCCTAGGTCTACCCCTTGGTCTCTTCCCAGCTGGACGTGCCTGGAACACCTCCCTAGGGAGGCGCCCAGGTGGCATCCTAACTAGGTGCCCGAACCACCTCAACTGGCTTCTTTCGACGCGAAGGAGGAGCGGCTCAACTCCGAGTCCCTCCCTGATGACCGAACTTCTCACCTTATCTCTAAGGGAGACACCAGCCACCCTGCGGAGGAAACCCATCTCGGCCGCTTGTATCCGCGATCTCGTTCTTTCGGTCATGACCCATCCTTCATGACCATAGGTGAGGGTAGGAACGAAAATGGCCCGGTAGACAGAGAGCTTTGCCTTCTGGCTCAGCTACCTTTTCGTCACAACGGTGCGGTAAAGCGACTGCAGTACCGCTCCCGCTGCTCCGATTCTCCGGCCCATCTCACGCTCCATTGTTCCCTCACTCGAGAACAAGATCCCGAGATACTTGAACTCCTTCACTTGGGGTAAGGACTCATTCCCTACTTGGAGTGGACAGTCCATCGGTTTCCTGCTGAGAACCATGGCCTCAGATTTGGAGGTGCTGACAACTCCACATGATGTTGCTTTGTAACGATTGGATGTTTAAATACGCAACTGAGAGAATAATATGTCAATGTTACGTTTACAGTACACAGTACAGTAAAGTATTTACTCCCCTTACCAGAGGCGGATTTAGGATTGTAGGAGATCCGGGGCTTAGCCCAGGAGTTGTTGGGGGGGGGGGGGGGGGGCAGGGGTAAAGTGCTATTTTTTTTACAAGTGGGGGGTGGACCAAACATCCTTTGGGGGGGGGGGGGGGGGTGCAGGGGTAAAGTGCTATTTTTTTTACAAGTGGGGGGTGGACCAAACATCCTTTAGGGGGGTCGTCGCCTCCTCTAGGGAGGAGGAAGATCTTTTTTTAAATATTGAAGTTAAAAGCATCAATCTGGTGCACTTTGAGAGCAACATTAACCCTACCTTAATAATACCTTAAAGGGGACATATCATGCTATATTTGAACAATATATTGTAGGGCCATACCTATATAAAGTATATAAATAGTTTTTCTTTCAAAATACCAAACAGATCCTGCATTTTGCCTTCTGATGTGATTTAGCATGTTTGGCGTGTGTTCCCATTAGCATACCGCACCGCTATCGAACAAAGCCGACACACCGTCCTCTTCCGATCCACTGCACATTGCTTATCGTTTTATAGATCTATTCTCATCCACCATCTTTGTTTGTGACGTAAAGAGTGTAAGAGTCACGTTTCTGAATCGGGCACTCTGAGTGGATGCAGTCACAGCCAATCGGATTCAGAGTGTTGCCTGTTAGTTCCGTTGCCTGTCAGTTCCGTTGCTATGGTTCCGTTGTTATGTGTACTGAAACGAGAGCCGGTATAATTCCACGCGGGAAAACAAAATAAAAATTGGAATACGTTATTTTAGTGTCTTAAAAGTAGACTGAGGTATGAAGGGTTAACGTTACATCTTAGAATAATTTGTAGTCATGTTCTGTATACATACTAACATATAAGGGTATTGACTTAGTGTGGTTTATCTTTCTGTCGCTGGTTTTAATTTAAACTGAGCTGTTGTGTTCATCAGTAAAGTGGAACTTCTGTGTGAACTATTCGTATCTTAAACTGCACTGTAAATTTGTATTCATGTATTTTTTCTTTTAATGTTTCTTTTATTATCTTTTACTGTTTTTAAATGCCTTTGTCTGAATGTCTTTCATTTTTGTAAAGCACCTTGAATTGCCTTGTGTTGAAAGGTGCTATATAAATAAACTTGCCTTGCCTTGGTTACTCCATGTTTACTACCTATAAGATTAACGTTACAGTACATCACTCTATTTCACTTCTTACTCAGTCAGCCAGAGTGCAGATATCACCATTAGATTCACACACCTGAAACATCATCCATTTCTTCACTGCTGGTGATGACATTGTTGTCAGTTGCTGATACTGCTGCTGCTGCTGCAGCTTGTGGCGCCTGCTTCGATGAAAATAACTTTCTAATATCCATAACTTAGGCTATTAGCTTAAAACTCGTCAGGCACTAGGAAGGATCACTTCTTCTTCAGGGCAGGGAAGGCTACGCAGTACGCAGGCTAATGTCCCGTAGCGGCTGCCTCTCTGGTGGACTCCGGTACTGCACATTACTCCCGAGACATTTAAAAAAAAAAAAATCTAATTTTTTTTTTTTTTTTTTTAAGTGAAACATCCGGGGCTTTTCAGAAAACATCCGGGGCTTGAGCCCAAGTAGCCACCCCCTAGCGCCGCCTCTGCCCCTTACCTTAAATAAATCAATTAATTCTGCTGGAAGATAGTATGCAAGCCAAACTATGTCCTATAAATAACAGCTACATATGTTTGTTTGTACTATGCCTCCTGTAGCACCTTGGGATTGCTTTAAAAACCGAATTTATTATTATTATATTATTATTATTACATATGTTACTTTACAATTAAAAACATGGTCACCGAACATCCGATTCTCTCCTCAGCAGTAATACATGCTGGATGTACTTTTTGTGATTCCAAAGTGTTTACCTCTATCTGTAAAAAAATAAATGTTATTCCGCTCACACATCTATTTCTGTCTTTTTCCCTCCTCTCCACTTTGATGACCCTCTGTCTGCCCGTCTCCTCTGCTGCTGTCAGATCTTCCACATGACCTATGACCTGGCCAGTGCTGTGATGCGGATTTTCAACCTGATTGGTATGATGCTGCTGCTGTGTCACTGGGATGGCTGTCTCCAGTTCCTCGTCCCCATGCTGCAGGACTTCCCGTCAGACTGCTGGGTCTCCCTCAACAAGATGGTGGTAAGCAAAATGCTGTGTGTGTTTATGTTTGCGTATACGTGTCAAACAATACCACACATATGCAAAGCTGTTTAAAAGAACAATTACTGCAAAAACACAAGCACAAAACCCCCCCCTGTGGAGCAAAAGGGTGTGTTATTTGCAGGCAGATCTAGTTAAGGATGAGTCTGCAAAAAAACACACACACACACACACACACAGGCTGGCCTCAATTAAACCCTAGAGACATGCCGTGTACAGAAAACAGGAGTGAGGGATGAGAAAATAAAGCCTGTTTTTACTCGCTCACACACTACATCATGTGTTTAGTCTTTAGCTGTTCTCTTCTTTATCTCGCTCTTATTTACATCTCCTCTCAGATGTCGGTAGCTTCTGGCCATCTGCTGATAGACTGGCCATTAGGAGTGTTTTTTCCTAAATGAATTCTGGCATGAAAGTAAAACTCTCTGGAGAGCAGTAGTGCAACACTCAAGCTGCATGAAAAATAACAGAATCTACCACACCATTAAGTTGAGAGTTTCTGTCTCGATCATTTTGGCTTAGACCCTTCCTTCCTGTCTGACTCGTCATTTTTTATCAGAAATACCTGACAGCGAGTTTGTGATTGACAGAGCCAGATGCAGAGAGAAGCTGTGATACTCAATCAATGAATCAATCAATGTTTATTTCTATAGCCCAATATCACAAATGTTACATTTGTCTCAGTGGTCTTCACAATTTGTACAGAATATCAGTATGACAATACGACACCCTCTGTCCTTAGACCCTCACATCGTACAAGGAAAAAGGAAAAACTTCCGGAGAAAAGCCACAGTGTAAAGGGAAAAATGGGAGAAACCTCAGGGAGAGCAACAGAGGAGGGATCCCTCTCCCAGGACGGACAGACGTGCAATAGATGCCGTGTGTAAATTGAAAAGATAATACATTTACAACATAGGTAGTCCAAATGTTTGGAAATGCATGTGTGTATAATAGGAAGATGAATCCACGAGGATATCCATCCAGGACCGATGATCCAGGACCACAGCCACGACTCAAGATCCAGGGCTCGCGATCCAGGACACAGGACCGCAGGATCATCCATGACTCCGGATCCCGGCGTATATAGACACCAAAAAGAAAGAAATGTGGGGAAGCTGGGTTAATCGGAACATGAGAGTACACAGGTACAGACAGAGAGAAGGAAGAAGTAAGATGTCCCCCGACAAACTAAGCCTATATCAGCAAAACTAGGGGCTGGATCTAATCAGCCCTAACTATAAGCTTTATCAAAAAGGAAGGTCTTAAGCGCACTCTTAAAAACGGATAGGGTGTCTGCCGCCCGAACACAAACTGGAAGCTGATTCCACAAATGTGGAGCTTGATAAGAAAAGGCTCTGGCTCCCATTGTACTTTTAGAGACTCTAGGAACAACCAACAACCCTGCATTCTTGGAACGCAATGCCCTAGTAGGACAGTAGCGTATAATGAGTTCTTTAAGGTAAGATGGCGCCTGCCCATTAAGGGCTTTGTAGGCGAGAAGAATAATTTTAAATGCGATCCTGTGTTCTATAGGGAGCCAGTGTAAGGCAGCCAGAACAGGAGCAATGTGGTCCCTTTTCCTAACTCTGGTTAGTACACGAGCTGCAGCATTTTGAATCAGCTGAAGCGACTTGACTGACTTACACCTGTCTGTTCTCCCTGTTGCTCAATACTCGCATCTGTCACACTGATTTTGGTTTTTACACTGTATTACACACGAATATACACATTTACACATGTTGCCTATAATCCCAGTGTCAGGCCTATTAGTTAGGACAACTAGAGACCACCCCTCAAATTCAGATTTGTATAATTTTCTATTTGCCATGTATGTTAAATGATATGGTGTATTTTAGGGGTGGGATATAAATATATATTCACACAAAATGGGCATATACATCATCTAAGATGATAATAATAATAATTTAACCTGTTAAACCCGAAGGTCCCCGCCGGCGGGGACCCTGGTTTTTTTGTTCACAACACTGTGTCTCAGGGCATCTTAATATTTAAAAACCTATTAATTTGTTATACCAGATTAACGAGAAGAATCTCAGCTAACTGACAATACGAACCATTTTTACAGAAACAAAACACAAGTCTCACAAGAAGCGTTAGCATTAGCCCTTAGCTAAAACGGGCAGATGCTACTTCCGGTGCTAACTAACAAAAACGATCTTTAAAACTTAATATTTTCTGCACAAACTACATATCATCTGAAAGCTGATACTCCACAGATTATTTGGTTATAAGTATCATCACTGTAGGACACACATTTACTGAGCTAGCAGCCAGAACAGAGAAGAAGAAAAACAGCAGTTTTCAAAACCATAACAATAATTATGTCTTACCGTTGCTGTTTTGTGATCAAAGCTCGTGTTCAAGGGAATAAAAACGCTGTTTAAAGTTAATCCAATGTCTCTTAGTCACTTTAGAATTGTTCCTGATAATCTATCATTACATTCATGGCAGCAGAGTAGGTTTAAAGTTTTGCAGTCCCGAGCTAACGCTGTCTCACGTGCTGTTTACGCAAACCTCTCTCTACTTGACGTAAGTGTTTAGCGGGACTTACTAACTGTCACTCGATTCTATTGGCTCTAACGTTCAGAAAAGGTGTCAATCACCCAAATCGACCAATGGGTTCCAAAGATATGATCCTGCATAGTATAAACCAGGCATCCTCAAAGTACGGACTAGGACTAGGTCCGGATACGGACCGAACCACAAGTTCTGTCTCTGGACTCTGAGCAAATTATACTTTTCATATGTATTATCTGTGTTATCTGCAAGACATCGCCACAACGCAACGAGTCAAAATGATCCGCTATGTCCATAGACTGCAAACAGCGCTCATCGGACATTTATGAGAGAAAGTCTCTAATGTCCGAGTGCAAGTGAATGCAGCACAAGATGCACCTCATGTAACCCCTCCCCCGCGGTCCTGGCGCGAGCGTGGACATATGATTGGCTGCGATTTCATTTGAACGGGACGGCGCAAAGCGAGAAGCATTCGGACCCAAGCACTGAAGGAATGAGGTATTTGCGGTCTACACTGACAGAGAAGAGACTGTCAGTTTGGCTGTACTCAGCATTGAATCAAAACGCACTACAGCTGTTGATCTTAATAAGTTTGTGAGGCGTGTTGCTGAACAAAATGGTAATCGCCGCATTCAGCTGCAATAGACATGTCAACTTGATGCTCTGCTCACGGATGAGCATACAAAACTATTAAGATGATGACCTTACGTGTGTAAATATATATTTTTTCTTTGAGGGGGTCTGCCCCATAGACTGTATATATAGTCTGCCCCCAAAAAACTGTTTTAAGTCCTAAGAAAGTCAAATAAGACGGTGTGTAAAACTACACTGCCCAGCCAAAAAAAAGTAACCACTTTGATTTAACTAGGTTAGTAGGTAAGGACTTTCCACTGGATAATAACTGAGTATAAAGAATGCATGACTGAAGTGATGGAGACCATGTTGAAGGCAAACAAAAAGAGGAAATAACAGGTCAAATCAAGCAAATCCCCCTCTCAGATTCCACAGCAACCAGAATAACATAAATACTGGCTGGTGATTTGATTAATCAGCTTTGTGATGGAATAAAAAATGCACAGTGCATTTCCTTAGCTGTGGATGAGTCCACTGACACCACTGACAATGCTCAGTTGCTGGTGTTTGTGAGTTGTTATGATGAGGCAAAGGGAAGTTTGTTGAAGATGTGTTGGGCCTGACGAACCTCAGTGGACACACAAGGGGGCAAGACATTTATAAGAGTGCAGCTGCCTTTATTCATAACTGTGCAGCTCTTACACTGCGACTCTGAGGGATCAAGCACAGACACACACAACAACAATGAAAACTGCTGCATACAGATTATTTTTGTTTTTGCAACCTCGTGTTAAGAATCTTGTTGCAATTGTTTAAAAGTTTGAATGACCGTAATAAACGGACCTTTGTCTTATTGAAACATTTATTTTGGACCTTTAAGATTTGTATTTGAGTACCCCTGGTATAAACTAAGCCCGCTCCGGCTCTATTACGCATTACGCAGCCAGAAGGGAGAGCTTCACCATAGAGCAGGAGCTAGAGATGCTAGCTGACGATAGCTATGATCATACCAGATGACTCTTCGTCGGATGATGAAGATCTCCTCCAGCCAGACCTGGATCCGGACAGTAGTGACTCGGATGTTAAACTTCCACCACGGGAAAGGTATGTAATCTCTCTGTTTTTATATATTATGTGGTTGGTGAAACTGCGTCACAGTGCTAGCTTAGCCAAGAAGCTACAGGAATGATTAGGCAAAATGCTAAATAGTGTTACTTGTCTTTTTGGAGTTACATTTTCTAAATGAATGGCCAGTGAATGAATATATATATGTGTTTACTTATTTATTTGGTGTAATATTATTCATTTATTGTCCAATATTATCCTTTTTATATATTACTTTTGTGTTTGGTGGAACTGCATCACAGTGTTAGCTTAGCCAACAGGAATGATTAGCCAAAATGCTAAATAGTGTTACTTGTCTTTTTGGAGTTACATTTTCTAAATGAATGGCCAGTGAATAAATATACATGTATACATGTGTAATATTATTCATTTATAGTCCAATATTATCCTATAAGTATAAGCCAGTGAATTAATCTAATCTCTTTGTTTTTCCACATTTGTTAGATGAAGTGTGACCCCAACAGGACAAAGCCACACACCCAGAAGACTTTCAGGGAGCAGCTTGCTGCAGAATTGTTGGAGTTTGCTGAAGGCCCTGCACCTCCACCACCCCCTCCTCCACCACCCACATGCATGCCCGAGTATTATGGGGAAGACACCTGTGTACTGCAGGAAGTGCCAGGTCCCTCTGTGCTTCACTGTCAAAAGGAACTGATTCAGGGAGTGGCACGACCTAAATACTGGAACATTCAGGTAGGTATAAAGTTCAGGTAGGTATAACATTTTGCGAGTGTTTATTTAAAAAAAAAAAAAACTTGTTTTTATATACCTAGTGTGATTTTATTGTATAGTGGGTTGGTACAAATATTTGTTGTTTTTACAAACCTATAGTGTGTTGGTAAAATGTTTGAAATAAATCTGCCCCAGTTGGAGTCAAATGTTACCTATGTTTCCGGTTTTTTTTATTGTGCAAGTACACCTACACACAATGACCTACTACAGTGTAGTTTTATTGTATAGTGCGTTGGTACAGTTACATACACACACAGCTACACTTACACCTACACACCTACACGTACCCACACAGCTACACTTACATACCCACACAGCTACACACACACACACACACACACACACACACACACACACACACACACACACACACACACACACACACACACACACACACACACACACACACACACACACACACACACACACACACACACACACACACACACACACACACACACACACACACACACACACACACACACACACACACACACACACAGCTACACACACACACACACACACACACACACACACACACACACACACACACACACACACACACACACCACACACACACACACACACACACACACAGCTACACACACACACACACACACACACACACACACACACACACACACACACACACACACACACACACACACACACACACACACACACACACACACTTACATACCCACACAGCTACACGTACCCACACAGCTACACTTACACATACACACCTACACACACACACACACACACACACACACACACACACACACACACACACACACACACACACACACACACACACATACACACACACACACACACACACACACACCTACACACACACACCTACACACACTCACAAAAATATATTTTTTTGTTAAGAATTTTTTTTTTTTTTGGGTGGAATGAATACCTATAGTGATGATTCAATATAATACAATAATTTTTATAGTCTGGTACCTGAAAAAGGTCAAATGGCACTGATGGAACCAAATGTGCCCAAAGCTTATTCCGCCTGGACTTTATTTACATAAACCTCTCTAAAAAGGTCAAATGTCACTTGTTTTGCCTCAATCTTGATACAGGGTACTTATTATATGTTATACTTTGGATTCCTAAAGCTTTTAGGCTACTAACCCATCATTCAAGGTTGGTCTTCACTATAAGTAATGGGTTTTCTTTAGGCGGAGACAGGAATTTACATTTTTTTGCTATGTTCCATCTAAATTTACTCTGACACAGAAAAATCTATATTGATTCTGACACTTCTACATCCAACTCACAGATGTAACCTTGCTTTGACAACAACAATTATTCATATAAACCTTTTAGAAGTGAAGTTATAGTAATTTGTTCTGGGAATGTCATTTTCGAGCCTGAAACCTGAAAAACAGGCTCAGGGTTTAACAGGTTAAAAGTCAATTCTTTAAAAAAGTATATTATTTTCCTCAAAATAGCCTAAATATTGATAAAGACTAACAGTAAAACCACACACATAGGTTGTGCCACACATCGTTGTTTGATTTGTTGCAACAGTTTTACCTTGTTATTTTGTGTACAAGAATATTCTTGAGAAATACTGAAGACTATTGTTGTTGCGTAATATACCGAATCGAGAATTGATTTTGAATTCAAAATCGAGAATACATTTTGATCAAAATGTGACACCAGGTGTAAAAAATAAATAAATCAGGTCTCAATTTCCACTTTTCACACTATGCCGATAAGTCAAATTAATGCATTTATTGTGAGAGTGTTTTATATCAAACCTATGTTGTCCCAGTTTTGAAGTCTAAGTAAGTTCAGTAGACTGGATGATTCCTTCCTCTCACATTTGTCATCTAATTTTGGCACATTAGTGACATTCAGCCTTTAAATAGTCCTCTGAAAACACTTTTTACTGTCACGTGTTATAGTGTGTGTGTGCGTGTGAAGCTGACCGTTGAGCGGACCGACCAAGCAAGGAGGCAGAGAGTTCAAATATAACCCGGTGTGGGCATTTATTACTCCTCGTGGTACATGACACAGCCTCAATATTACTGTCTCATATGACCACAGTCACCAGCAACAAGGATCTCACACACACTAACATGAAAAACAGCACCTAAATACACACAGACTAATCAAACCAACAAGACACAGGTGAGGGGGGAGGAGTCAACACAGGGCACCAGGTGAACAGAATCAACAACAACAGACAAGACGGGAGGGGGAACACTTTTCAAACTAAAACATAGACAGATCGTGACAAATAGTTACATAAATTACATATATTCCCATGCTTCCTGTGCAATGTTTTTAGTGCTATATTATCCGTAACAGAGGCCGAGATCTATGGCCCCAAAGATCACCTCCGTTACAGTGTGTGTGTGTGTGTGTGTGTGTGTGTGTGTGTGTGTGTGTGTGTGTGTGTGTGTGTGTGTGTGTGTGTGTGTGTGTGTGTGTGTGTGTGTGTGTGTGTGTGTGTGTGTGTGTGTGTGTGTGTGTGTGTGTGTGTGTGTGTGTGTGGTCTAGCATTACTATACTTGTGGGGACCTACATCTGTTACATAGTCACGTGTGGGGACTGGCTTCCCTTATGGGGACAAATTGGAGGTTCCCATGAGGGGAATCATTAATTTTAGGGTGAAGACTTGGTTAGGATTAGGATTAGCGTTAGGTTAAGGATAAGGGTTAGGGTTAGGCATGTGTTGGTTATGGTTAAGGTTAGGATAAGTCTCCAGGAAATGCATGTAAGTCAATGTAATGTCCCCTGAAGTGATGTATACTTGGTGTGTGTGTGTGTGTGTGTGTGTGTGTGTCTGTGTCTGTGTCTGTGTCTGTGTCTGTGTCTGTGTCTGTGTGTGTGTGTGTGTGTGTGTGTGTGTGTGTGTGTGTGTGTGTGTGTGTGTGTGTGTGTGTGTGTGTGTGTGTGTGTGTGTGTGTGTGTGTGTGTGTGTGTGTGTGTGTGTGTGTGTCCTGGGGCCTGTACTACGAAGCTGGTTCAACCTAACCTGGATATGTTTGAGTTAGCCGGTTGGCCTAATCCAAAACATACGCGCTCTCGCTAAGCGGTACTACGACGTGGGTTATCAAGTGGATCGCTCAAGCCAGCCGTGTCCTATCTAGTTAGGTGCGCGTTCACATGAAAGGGGTGGTATTTGGAGCATTCGACCAATCACAAACATGGAGAAGCATACTGACAGCGCAGTAAACTATAATATTAGACATATGAAGAAGTTAAACTTTAAACATCCATGACTTAAACACTTTATCCAGGATCAAAGCCACATAGCTGTACCTGCAAGGTGAATACAGCTGGTAACAGAAAAAGTGTTTGAATGCGTACATTAACAGGTTTATGATATCACTGCCCCGTCTCTAAGACACGATCTGACTTTCATTACATTTGTCTCGAGTGTTTCGTCAACTTAAAGGAATGGTCCACTCATTAGATAATTAATCAAAACTTCAGTATTTAGTGAAACGTTATGTTTAAACCATACCCTGAAGAAATCAGCGATATTCCCCGGTAAATAATGATTTTATAGCTCTTTTTTATCAAGACCTGTATATTCCGTCTGGCCGCCGCCATGTTTGCCATTTTCAGTAGTCACGTGATGGTCGTGACGTCATCCATGCGTTCACTTTGTCAACACACGGAAACATGGTGGAGTATTTCAGTTCGGACTCGTCAGCAGAGGAACAAGTTTTGACCAATGTGAAGAGATTGGATGGGGGAATTCAGCCATACATATCAGTATGACAATACGACACCCTCTGTCCTAAGACCCTCACATCGTACAAGGAAAAACTTCCGAAGAAAACCCACAGTTTAAAGGGAACATGGGAGAAACCTCAGGGAGAGCAGCAGAGGAGGGATCCCTCTCCCAGGACGGACAGACGTGCAATAGATGCCGTGTATAAATTGAAAAGATAATACATTTGCAACATAGGTAGTCCAAATGTTTGAAAATGCATGTGTGTATAATGGGAAGATGATATAAGATACTATATGTATGCATGTAGTACCACCCTTGCTAGCGATTCCCTCTCTAGTTTAGCATACTCAGCTTGTCCCTGGCCATAGAATCACGATTTTATGGGGCCGGAAAAACTGGGGGGAAATACACACTAGCCGGTACTACGCTATATGGAAAGGCCACCAAAAACTGTCCTGGCCTGGACGTTAAAACGGGGCTAGCCGCTGCAATGGAAATGCGCTATAACATACCTTATTCTTACTCCGAGCACTACTTCTGCTCCTCCGTCGCTTCACACTTGCAGAGGGCGATTTCTCTACTGGCCGAACTGGTGTCCTGGTCGGTGATGACACCAGAAAGACCGATGGTACTGCATCTCAATTGAGTAATGGTTGTTCTTTAAATCCCATGTTATGTTTGATCATACTCTCAGAGTAGTCGTCCGGAAATGTGAAATGTTCGCTGCATACATGAGCCTGTAAATCTCTCGGTTCGGGCCGGCCACATTTCGCTAGCCACTGCCTCCGAATGTACTTCTTATGCTTACCTTTTGGCAACAGATGGAACCGAGCATTCCGTGGATTGTTCCTATCCGAATTATGGCAATATTTCGCGATACAGTGAGGCATATTTGAAGAGAGAAACTACAGTAAATAACATGGAGATCAATGTGTCTTCGAAAACCAAACGCATGGATTACGTCACGTCCGGGAAATGGCGGCGCCCACAGTGTTGATGTTATTTCGGTATATAATCAGTTTAAAATCACTGATAATGTCATCGGATTAAAAAAAAAAAAAGAGAGACTGGCAGAGACTGGTCTGTTTTATCGGATGATAATTTTTTAAAAATGAGTGTCATGAGCATACCATTCCTTTAATGTGTTGCTTAAAATAATACTTCTGCATACAGTATGTGACACTGTGAGTGTTGCACGGCCAGATACGGCTCAGCTGACTCAGATAAGGAAATATATGATAGATTATGAAGTGATATGCCGCGGACTGTACTTAATGTTACTCTGATCCTGTTACTTATGTTGTGGCAGATATTTAAGTAAGCTTTCTTAACGCTAATGTTATAATAGTCAGATTGCTCTGAAGATGGGAGGTGATATTCTATTAATGTTCACGTTCACACAGTCGGTGATTTTTGCCGGCCGTCTTTCCTGCAACGGCAGCTTTTCCGTATTTTTTTTCTCCTGTAATATGACTTGATCGCTTTAAACTCCGCACACTGAGCTCTGATTGGTCAGCAGGCATTGCCTTCACTGAGTTGAGCTCTTAGCCTGCAACCTAACCTGGTCCCGACCAGGTTAGCCGCTAAGCATAAATTACCATGGAGATCTCGCCTGCTAAAAAGAGAACCAGCTTCGTAGGACCGGAAAGCCGGAGTTTTCCCTGAATTTAGCCGGCTAAGCGAAAATCCTGCTTCGTAGTATACCCCCCAGGTGTGAGATCGCAGGAACAGATGGATCTCACACCCATTGACCCTGGGGGACATCACTGTTGACTCTTTCTCATTCAATCACTAGTTTCATTTCTGGATCCATCTTCTTTTCCCACTCTCACCCTCTACAGACACACATACACACCACTAAACACACATATGTGCATATCTTCTATTTCTATAGGGGCCACAGAGAAACCCACTGCTGTGTGCCAACTCTGTATGTCAGTTCTCACCAAAATGCAGTAAATTAGTCATTGTGTTGCTTTTCGCTAAGTAACCACATATTGGATGTCACTAGGCTCCAGATGTATCCTGCACAGTGTTCAGGCATGCCTGCCCCCGGCATCACTCCGTTTCCTCATCTCACATTTGCAAATATAGACTTGTTAATAGCCAATTTGAAGCTACATTTGGTGTTGCTGTCCATGTTTTCCATTCTCTAGGAACAGGCCTTTTTGATATTGCTTGACAACATTTTTGAATGTAATTATCCCCAAAGGGTTTAATGCATTGAAAAATATATTTGTTTCAAGCCGTTATCTCTCCTCGCCTCTCTTCCTTTCCCCTCGCCGTGCTTACTTCAGTCTTGTCTTTGAAGCCTCAGAGTGATGCGCTTGTTTACGCTCGTGTGCAATTTTCCAAGGGAGATGCCGCGATGCCAGAGAGCACCCCTGGGTGCTGCTCTCCATCTCAGGGTAATCAAGGTCAGAGATCCTCTTCAGAGCGGCTGTAAAGGAGTGACGCAGCGTTAAATGATACTCACCCAGGCTGTCCGCAACACTCTACCTTTCTTTTTGCATCCTCCATGCATTTAAGCTATCTTAGGGTCATTCACTCGCTCAGAGGGCACTTTCATTTGCCTTTCATACCCTCTTTTAACCCTCCTGTTGTGTTCGTTTCCCCCCCCTTGAATGGAGTTCGCCTTCAAATTTGACCGGTCCTGTTTTAACTGTTATTACATTAACACAAAAACCATTAATCATCACCAAATGTAATTGAACACCCTTTCAAACTGTAAATATTGTATCAGACTACTGGTATACATGAACAACTGCAGTAAATATACAAAGAATAGACACTGAACATGTATTGCGTGTGCCAGGTGTGATCCATGTGGGGGGATGGGCACATAAGAGCGGGGAATGTATCAAATTGTTCTGTGTGTGTTTGTGTGTGCCAGGTGTGATTCACATGGGGGGATGGGCACATAAGGGGGGGAAACACATCTAGTGTATGTGTGTATGTTTTATCTGATCCGGATGGTTACTAATTCCTTTTCTTTATGGCGGTCATTTTTGACCGGGAACACCATGGGTGTTGCAAAGTTGACTAAATCATCCAAAATTCAATGAAAGTGGTGATCAGCAATTTTATATGTTCAAATGTCTACTGTGAAGGATATCATGAAGCGATGTAAAACAAAAAAGTTATGATTGATGAAAGTAGTAAATCGGTCAGATTTGACCCGAACACAACAGAAGGGTTAATCATCGGTCTGCCTTTGTGTATATTTGATATGATAATCAAAATAGCCTCCTCCCAAACCCTTTCCCTCCCGTAATGCATTAGGCTCAAACAGTCAATAACAAAATCTGCGACTCATAAAAGATGTGCACTTTGTTGTTTATATAATATAAGCCTGATAATCACTCTCCTGCAGTGAAGTGATCAGGTACCACATCATAATGGTCTTTCATTTAAGTTGATCTCTGTTACGTGAATCACGGGTAGGTCGGTCCTATATGCCTCACTCTGATTGGCTGCTGGATCAGCGGAATTAAAATAAAGCCTCTCTGTTTCTCCTGTTTCAGTCTGAGCTATGTTACTGTCTTCCATATTAGGGCAGCTGAGAGACATTTTCCAGAAGAGGAAGAAGAGTTGCTAGAATTTCATATGCCAATTAGCTATTATCTATGGATGTGCACTGTACTGTACGCACACAATGATCCACAAATAGGCACTTCATGAAAACATCCTGCTGTCAGTGTTAATAAGGATACCCCCATTCTCTAACTGTCGGGCAGGCCTGTCAGCACACACAAGCATACGTGTCATTTGAGATCTGTGTGTGAAGGAGATGTGTGTGAGTTGAGTTGAGCTTCAGAATGAATTTGGTTAGATATAATCAATTTTTAAATAAAAGTAAAATTAAGGGAAGTTTGGTCAATGTTGACTTTATTGAAGAGGGTAGAACTAATCTGAGTGTCTGTGAAACCCCATTTCAAGAAGGACAGTAGTTTTTGTCATATTGAGCCAAGCAGTGATATTCAGTGTAGACACAAGTTCAGAGCTCCCTAGAGGTTTTCTTTGAATTGTAACCTACCGTCTCCCCCTTTTTTTCCCTTCTAATTATCATAACTACAACAACCACCATGTTTCTTTCACTGTCGTGAGATGAGCACAGATGCTTTAGGCTTGTGTCCTTTGTCCTCCGCTTGCATCATCAACCTGACAGATTCTCTGGATGCTCCTGATTGAAAAGGAACAGCAGTCAGGAAACTCCAGTTGTGTCTGAATTCAGAGGATAAGGCCTACAAAGAAAGGTCCCTCCCCTGATCCCACCGGAAGCGTCTGCGCTGCAACGTTTTGAAACGTGCCTGGTGGGTTATGACGCAGGAGGAGGTCGCAGCGTGACTTAGAAAAAGAAAGATTTTATCAGACTACTTGTCTGCATTTCTCATCAAAACGGTCATTTACTTTCAGCAGACACCAAACCATCCTACAACATTTTTTACTCCCTTGGTTTTAAATATTGAATACGAACCCACTGGTTATAAATAATGAATCTTAACAAGGCTAACAAGGTTTTTTACGGCAATTTACATATTCAAATTTCAATGTCAATGTTGTCAAATGTCAGTCCTTTCAAGCAGACCAAACTCCCCCTGTGAGTTTTTCTCTCAGAGACGGACTGCACCCTGTCAAAGAGGTGCTCTGCAACACACACACACACACACACACACACACACACACACACACACACACACACACACACACACACACGCACGCACGCACGCACGCACGCACGCACGCACGCACGCACGCACGCACGCACGCACGCACGCACGCACGCACGCACGCACGCACTCCCTCATCCCTAAATGTATTATGTACAATTAGCTGCTCAGTGAAGACCGGTGGCAGATAAAAATGAACACCAGAGCTAATTTAATTGTGTTCCTCTTTCTTCCCCCCCTTCACGCAGGGTGGTCTCCCTGTAGAGTTTCTTTATTGTGTTACTAAGAAGGCTGTCATTTCCACTAGTAAGAGACGGCTGTGCACATTGTCAGTTTTCATCAGCAATTATCTCAAACCTAAACACACACTGACCAGTTACAGCTGGTCGTGTTTTGTCTCCATCGCTAAGCTGGTTGCCAAGGTAGCTGCCAGGCAACAAGAGCAAATCATCCTAAAAGTTACAGCGCCCTGTCAAGAAGTACAAAACCTCATTAAAACACAACTTTCTGCATGCACAAACAGAGGATAAACAAACAGGTCAGCTGTGGATAGCTGGAACCACGCTAGCTGTTTCTCCATTACCAGCCTTTAAGCTGAGCTAAGCTAACACCACAGATATCGATCTTTTCATTTGACTCTCGGCAAGAATGCAATAAGCACATTTCCCTTAATGTTAAACCATTAAAGAATACATCAACTAAACCTAACTAAAGTACATGTAAACATTCACATCATCCATTATGCATCATCCAGTATCAATTCTGTCTCTTTCAGGTCAAGGTGACACTGTGTATTTGTATGGAAATCAGTGCAGAAACACTGATCTGCTCATTAGGCCTTGAGATCAACAACAACATTTCTAGGAACACAGGAGAGTGGAGCAGATGTATCCCGGTCACACAGCCACACAGGCATGAGTAATGCACCCTCTTGTCATTGATGAGTTGTATTGATACACCCTTTATCTGTACCTAGCTAATGCTGGGTGTTCTTGATGGTACAGTGTGTGCGGCTGCATCTCATCTTTTAAAATGGATAATGAAAGTTCCACTTGCAGTTTTACAGTTTGCATGTTTCCATTCCATCATGTCACAGCATAAGTATGGATGACACATAGGCCGTTTCTCAATGCCGAGTATACCTGCTGCAGAGCCACTATTTCAAGTATACAACGTCATCGAGTGGCGCAGAATGCTGGGCATTTAACAAGCATTTAAACAGTCCTTAGGCGCCACTCGATGACGTAGTATACTTGAAATAGTGGCTCTGCAGCAGGTTTACTCGACATTGAGAAACGGCCATAGACAAGCTAAGAGCTATTCCTTGATTTTTAACTCAGAAGGATCTTTATTTAAATTGTTTCTAGTATTCTTGATATCTTGTTTTACTTTGTACAGAAGATTTTACATTTAGGATGAACCCCAGTGATGCTTAAGACAATATTTTCTGAATCTCTCTCCACTGAATCGCTCTATCTTAATGTGTGTGTGTGTGTGTGTGTGTGTGTCTGTAAGAGAGTAGGACCGAGACACAGATGCAGCCATGTGTTAGAAGGTGTTTATTTCTTTGCCCGGGGTCCTCACATGCTGTTCCACCATCCACCAGTAAAGTTCCAAGCATGCTGATGGCTGACTGGAGGGAGCTCCGGGTCTCTTCACCACCCGGGGGCAGTGGGGATGAGAAACAGACTGAAGCTGGGGTGTTATATTAGAGTTTTGCTTATTATACTGGGCGTAAGGCTTAAGGATGACAGGGAGACAAGGATTGCAGTAACAAGGTAAGTTTAGAAATAACAACAAAGCTAGATATGTATTGATGGTGCTTACAATCTTAAAGGCTTGTCGCGGCTTTTTCTGTCTTTTATCAAAGATTATAAGGCCCAGTTTTATCTCCTTATACATCTAAACCTCTGATCCAGCTGCCAGCTCAAACAGATAGGAAGCTTAGAGTCACACTCACAGAGTTTCTGGTTGCCCTCCTGCCTGAGGCTAAGTGCCTTTAAAATCTCATCATCTTTCCTTCCTGCTCCTGGAATCATCTTGCCAAACACACATTTTCATTTGACGGCGCCTCTTCCCTGTACGTCCCGTTTGACCTCCTCCAAAACAACCTGAATTTGAATCTCAAATGAAATGCAAATGCCCCTGGAAAAACCCAAATCAGATACAAATCCAAGAAGTCAATCAGTGACTGAAGACACCCCAGCTGTTTGAGGAGAGGGTTTGAGGCGCAGTGGTGCCTATGGAGGGCTTTTCAATGAATCTAACACTGGAGAATTAGAGCTGACTGAGTATGTGAGCGCCAATCAAAGGCAGACAGGAGCAGGCAGATGTACAGGCTCCTCATTAACTCTCACTTTTCCCCTTCTCCTTCTGCTCTGGCCAAGACGAGGCGAGGCTGCTCAGTAATAACGATAACGCTCTCCTCCAAACCTGAAAAACATCCCCAGACACAGAGCCAAACACTTCACCAGGAACGTCTTTTTTCTTTAATTAAGTCATCACTTATGCTAACCTGTTTTAAAGGTCAAACTCATTGTATCATGACCGTAACAATATAAAAGTGTGAAACTATTCTCGGAGAACAGTTTCACAAGCTTGCCTCTTTGCAATCTTTCCCTCTCTCCACACAGAATGACACTTGGACCGAGCTCTACTCCTTCGCCCTCTTTAAGGCCATGAGCCACATGCTGTGTATTGGATATGGAAGACAAGCCCCGGAGAGCATGTCCGACATCTGGCTGACCATGCTCAGTATGATCGTGGGAGCCACCTGCTACGCCATGTTCATCGGCCACGCAACCGCACTCATCCAGTCTCTGGACTCCTCCAGACGGCAATACCAGGAAAAGGTAACAATCGTATTTTTTTCTTTTACTGGATGTTTACTGCTTGATTTTATTGGATGGCTTACAGCTAATGTATATAGTGTGGGGCAGATAAGGTGTCAGTTCAAACAAGAAAAAAAGAAAATCACCAACCCTTTGCAGATAGCTGTGTAGTTTTACACAACTATGTCCAGGTTTTGAGATTTCCATATTGAGATTTTAGTGGTTAAATTAACTATGTGTTCAAAGCATTCCATTTTAATTTAAAGGTGGGGTAGGTCATTTTGGAGAAACCAGCTCGAGTACACTAGAATTTGAAAATAGACAGCCGGAAAAAATCTGACACTTCCTTACAGAGCCCCTCCTCCAACACACACATGACCAATGAGGGCGCGAGATAAGTTTGTGCACTGATGGAAGGCTGACAGGCAGGTAGGCCATCCAGTTATTTTAGCCGGGCCGGCTCAAATAACTGGTCGTGCTTTTTACAGTACTACGGCTTCCACAGATGAATTTTTTTTATGGATTTTTTGTCAAAGTATTCATTGCTATCGGGATGCTAAGAGCATTCCATGGAATATAACAAAAAGTGTATCTCGAGCCGGTTTCTCAAACGTACCTACCCCACCTTTAAAGGAATAGATCAACAATTTCTGAATTTCGCTTTTCTGGTCAGTGATGAGAAGATCAATACCACTAATGTATTATGTATAGATTTATTATGTATTATGTATAGTGAATACATGCATTAAGAAGTTCTTCCAGGCCAGCTGTTTCCCTCTGCTTCAGGTCTTGATGCAGAACATAATCTGTTCTGTACCGATTTTTGTTTATTATTTGAAAGACATACAAGAGTGAGATTTTCATTATCATATTCAACATCTGAAGAGGGAAAATGAGTGTACATCCTAAACTATTTATTTTGAATCCAGCAGCGACACCACTTTTCAGAAATCATGTACTGATAAATCCACACACTGGGCTGTGTTGTAGAAAACCTTCCAACAGAGAAATAATCCTTATGAAACCTGGACTGTGTGTCTGTGGATTATCGGGGGTTACTGGGAACATTTATTTGGAAAGAGATGTTCCTTTTGATAGTTTGGAGCACCACAGCTGTATTGAGGTGGTGTCAGAGGTCTCAGAAAAAGATATCTCAAAAATGAAATGTTTTTGCCACATGAGCCACATGAACCAACTTTTTGAAGTAAGTACATTTGCTAGGGTTATGGAGAAAAAGAAAACTGGAAAAATGAGGGATGTATTTTCCATGGTCTATTTATAAATCAATGTTGAAATGAATCAGGGGTAAACTACGTTACGTTCGCAAACGATCCGATTCTTTTGAACGGCTCTTTGGTACGAAAGAAGGGAACCGAGTCGTACTTGGTGAGAGCCGTTCTTTTTATCGTTGGTTCACTGCCTGCCATAAATCCACTCGCCTTTACAGGAACTCGCTTTCCTGAATGCAAATGTTCCATAGATGATGGCATAACGCATGCTGCTTGAGTAGTTGCAATAAATTGCATTACAAAACTCAACAGAAACATGTATTTTTCATAAACATTGCCCCCTTAATCTGGATAATCTGTATACATTCCTGTGCTAATAACTAGTTTTTATTTCGACCTCTAAAAGCTGTGTGGATTTTGGATTATCCAAACAGATCAGGAACAATTTAAGGTGCACTTTAAATATATTTTATAATGCTTTTAGAAACGAGGTCCCTGACATGCTGTATGGTTTTTAAACCTGACACACTCAAACAATGATAGTGCCTTTTAAATCAGTAGCCTCAGCATGCCCTGCCCAAAAAAACATCTTTCAAATCCACTTCTGAAAATCCACTCTCAAAGACTTTCGTTATGTAATTGCCTTCTGATCTTGACAAGTTTAACCGTGTTTTGTTTCCCTTGGCAACTTATAACAGTCTAATTTCATGTTCCTCTTTTGATCCTGTTTTCCATTTTGAGATCTCCATTGTGATTCCTTCTTCATTATTTTGTCTTTTATATCATTCTTGTCTTCAAGCTTTCCTTTTCTGAATGTTTTAATATTTTTTTAACAGTTACTGTACATCACATGCTTGTGGGATTTGCAGTTATATCAAGGTTTTACATCAAGACAAGAAGTTATTAGTGTCATATTGATTCTAAAGGACTTCTGGGCAGATATTCATAACATATGTTTGCTTTACAACTCATGACAATAAGTCCTAAAAGAATACTTCTTGTTTTCTTCTTCTTTTTTTGTCCAGAGTAGTCCTACAAATGTCATGCAGTCTTCACCAACTGTGGTCCGTAACTTGGTTGGATGAACTTTAAAAAGTTTTAAAATGATACTGTAATTGGTTTCTAAATGGACTTGACATTAATGCTGTAACTCTGATTGACCTCGACTAAAAATAAAAATAGAGTTAAACGGTAAATAAGCTGCTGAGCCTCAGTGTAGTCTCTGTTTTAAGTCAGTTATGTGTATCTGTACTCTGTCAGTGGTGTGACGTCTGCAGCCATCAGTCTCATTCTGCTCTTCTTCCATGATGCACAGCAGAGAAATAATGATCAGAGTGGCAACATAACATCCCTCTGCCGTCCCCCATGACTGTTTGTTCATCATTACCCAATGATGTGAACCATGCTGCTCTGCAATAAGCAGCGCCATCAGATGACAGACTGGAGACAGAGTTATGGGCTGAAACTAGCCTCTCCAACAAGATAGATTCTTTGTTTAAGATAATGTAAATCATAGCGATTTGTATTCACATAACACAGAGTAAACAGTTGGCGTCATGCTCGGCGTTGAGACAGAATGTCATGTCTCCAGCACTAAGCGTCCTGTCCTGTATTAGAGGTGTGGATTATTTACTGAGTTAAACAAAGCATGCTGGTGTGTTACTGCCTTATCAGAATGGATTATGGTGTTTGGTTAGGGCATGTATAGCAGCTCTAGAAATAGAAACATAAATAGAGACACACAGATCTGGAGATAAGGGGGGGGGTGTTAATGAGAACGACTACAGTGTTTAATTTATAGGACTGAAAGAGACTCGCCCCTTCAACCATTTAGTGTTTCAGTTGTTAATCCATTACTTATTGCAAATTATTTTACCTGCTTATCCATTCCCTTAAGGTAATTATATACATTTGTTTGTCCATTATCCATTAAACAAATAGTCATTTACTTTTGTGAGATGAAGCTAATTATTGCATCTGTTTATCCATTACTTTTAGGAAATCCTTTCACATTTTCTTTTAGCTCTTTGTTCAATTTGATTATCTATTGCTTATGGCTATCTTTTTCAGATGCATCTGATACTTTTTGCTCACTATTTAAGATATATATTTCATTCGTTTAATCATGACGTTTCACTATTTTACTTTGAATTCCTTATTTTAAGCGAATTATTTTCTAATTATCACTGGCTTTAATTTACTTCCTTTTAGCTAATGAATTTGTTTATTTATTACTTTTAACTAATAATCTTCCCTTGATCCCTTTCTTTTAGCTAATAATTCTTCATGAATTGGTCCATTACTTATGGCTAATTGTTTAATTTGTAATCATCCCTTTTTGCTCAATATAACACTAACTATGTAATGCTGTATCCACTGCATTTAGATTATTTGATTATTACTTTAGCTATATGTTTTTTTCTCTTTTTAAAACAAATCAGATCATCATTTCTGTTTCTTTTTAAAATTACCAAGTGTTACGGTAGAGCGAAGGAAGCAGGACCCAAATGCAGATTAAACTGATGATACCTTTATTTCAAGGATAACGAATAGAACTTGGACAGACAGAACACTCACCGGTGACCCAGGTCATGACACAAGACGAACCGACACTGAACACTGGGAGACAGGGGAATTTAAACACAGGGTAACTAGACACAGGTGGGAACAATCAGGGGTGGGGCTGACACTGATGAGCACAGGAGACACACAAGGAGTGACAGGTGAAAACAATCAGGAAATTAGACACACCAGGGAAACTAACGACGGGAGGAAAAACACAGGGAAAAGGACCAGACAATATACCAAGAGGAAAACATGACGGGGAGAACAGCAAAACACCCAAACCAAGACATAGAAAACGTGACATAACACAATAATCGTAACAGAACCCCCCCCCTCAAGGGACGGATTCCAGACGTCCCTAAAATACCAAAACAGTCCCATAAACGTCCAAAGAACAATGTCCAGTAGGGTGGGTGGAGGGGGACCGGGGGAGGGACATAAAACTAGGGCCACCAGGGTGGGTGGAGGGGGTCAGGAGGACGGGTTTGGGCTGACAACCCAGGAGCACCGCGGAGAACCCGGAAGGGATCTCGGGCGGACGGCCCGGGGGCAAGGTAGAAGCCGAGAAGGGGGACTCGGGCGGACGGCCCGGGGGCAAGACAGAGTCCAAGGTGGGGGTTATGGAGGGGCGAAGGCCACCGCGGCCGGGAAAGTCAGGGGGCCGGGCTCGAGGGCGAAGGCCGTGACTCTCAGGGGCCCGGGATCGAGGGTGAAGGCCGTGGCTCTCAGGGGGCCGGGATCGAGGGTGAAGACTCCGGCTCTCAGAGGGCCGGGCTCTCAGAGGGCCGGGCTCTCAGAGGGCCGGGCTCGAGGGCGAAGACCGGACAGCTCCGGAGGCCGGGCAGGACCCGGTGTCGGCCGGACAGGTGATGGACATGGGGCTGGCAGGGCCCCCGGTAGAACCTCCAACGGCACGGGATATAGGGTTGGCAGGACCCCCGGCAGGGGAGTAGACGGCGGGACCTCCAACGACACAGGACACAGGGTTTGCAGGACCCCCGGCAGGGGAGTAGACGGCGGGACCTCCAACGAGACAGGAGAAAGGGTTGGCAGGACCCCCGGCAGGGGAGCAGACGGCGGGACCTCCAACGAGACCGGAACTAGGGTTGGCAGGACCCCCGGCAGGGGAGTGGACGGCGGGACCTCCAACGAGAAAGGAGAAGGAGCTGGCAGGCCCCCCGGCAGGAGAGTAGACGGCGGGACCTCCAACAAGACAGGACATGAAGCTGGCAGGACCCCCGGCAGGAGAGTAGACGGCGGGACCTCCAACGAGACAGGACAAAGGGTTGGCAGGACCCCCGGCAGGAGAGTAGTCGGCGGGGCCTCCAACGGGACAGACATACGATTGGCAGGACCTCCGGCAGAGGAGTAGTCGACGGAGCCCCCAACGGGACAGGACCCGGAGTAGGGACCCGAGAGGAGACTCGAGAGGGGAACCAAGGGGGAACTCGAGAGGGGACTCGAGAGGGGACTCGAGAGGAGACTCGAGAGGAGACTCGAGAGGGGAACCAAGGGGGAACTCGAGGGGGAACTCGAGAGGGGACTCGAGAGGGGACTGGAGAGGGGACTGGAGAGGGGACTGGAGAGGGGACTGGAGAGGGGACTGGAGAGGGGACTCGAGAGGGGACTGGAGAGGGGACTGGAGAGGGGACTCGAGAGGGGACTGGAGAGGGAACTCCAGAGGGGACTGGAGAGGGGACTCGAGAGGGGACTGGAGAGGGAACTCCAGAGGGTACTGGAGATGGGACTGTGGCAGCTGGGGCCAGAGCTGGGTCTGGAAACATGGCTGCGGGGGCCGGAATTGAAGCCAGAATCATGGCTGTAAGTTCCGGTTCTGGAGCCGGAAACCTGGCTGTAAGGTCCGGAGCGGAAGCCTGGACCCTGGCTGTGTAAGCCAGGTAATCCAGTATGGACGCAAAGCTGCGTGGGCCGGTACTGGAGCATTGAGGCATGGCTGCTAGCTTGGCTTTGCGCCTCCTTCTCTTAGCAGCCGCCTGTGGCATCAAAAAAGCTGAATCCGCTGGGTCCATCTTTGGTCGGTTCGTAATGTTACGGTAGAGCGAAGGAAGCAGGACCCAAATGCAGATTAAACTGATGATACCTTTATTTCAAGGATAACGAATAGAACTTGGACAGACAGAACACTCACCGGTGACCCAGGTCATGACACAAGACGAACCGACACTGAACACTGGGAGACAGGGGAATTTAAACACAGGGTAACTAGACACAGGTGGGAACAATCAGGGGTGGGGCTGACACTGATGAGCACAGGAGACACACAAGGAGTGACAGGTGAAAACAATCAGGAAATTAGACACACCAGGGAAACTAACGACAGGAGGAAAAACACAGGGAAAAGGACCAGACAATATACCAAGAGGAAAACATGACGGGGAGAACAGCAAAACACCCAAACCAAGACATAGAAAACGTGACATAACACAATAATCGTAACACCAAGCCTCTCTAAACTCTATACATGGTTACAAATACCATGGTTTGGCATCTTCGTTCTTAAAGAAAATCATTTAAACATGATCTGGCTGGAGTTAAGGAGAGGTCACATTCACTGACATGAAGTTGTAGACGTGTTTCTCCACAAACAGTATTACTACAGTGAGGTGGTGACAGCAGCTCAGTGTTCTCTTGTCCCGCCCCTCCTTTACGTTGAGGTGACTGCTGCTGCCTTCATCCCGTGTTTCTCCACATCAATCCTCCTACCCCCCCCAGCCCTCCAGCCCTGCCCTGCTCCCATTCACCCTTGACTATTTGGCAATACACCATCTGCCACCGGCACTGGACACGGACAGAGGGCATTAGCTATTATGTAACTGATCTCCCGCTCCTCCTCCCCATCACTTCCTCCCCTTCAGGAGCCATAGAGCGGCATGTTCGAGTTATAGTGAGAGGAGTGAGATGTGTCCCCCGGGGCCTCGGGTGATGAACACTGGGCAGTGACACATACAGTAAAACAGTGACCTGAGGAACTGCTCACTTTATAACCTGGATGACCACTAATGCCTGGCTTGGGCTACCTGGATCTTGGACACTTATCAAATATCTAATTACATTCCTGGTTCACTACCTTGCTTTTTCTTCTTTCTTCTCATTGTCAGATATGGTTGGAAGCTCCAGAAATGGTTAGTGCACCTTGAGTTAAGATTCTTTTCTGGGTGGCCACTCTCTCCATAGTCAATGAGGTAGTTTCAGAGAGAGAATATCCAATGGTATGATATCGAGGGAGTTATAGGCTTTCCTCTCCCTCTTCTGACTTACTGAAACTTTGATTCAACCAGAAATATCCCTCAAATTTTAAATAATTACATTTTCATCACTCATTCAAAGACCTTTGATCAGGCCAATATAGTATATGTTCAAAAATAAAGCCTATAAAGGAGCATTTGCCCGTCATTGATTGCACATACTATGTATACAGAAACTCTTTGTTTCCTTGTTTGTATGTTTATATGTGTACGTTTTCCTGCGCTCCTAATTTATTGAGTTTATGTATAATTCGTATTTCAGCTGGGGTTTAAAAACATGTAGGACACACACACACACACACACATACCATGTATACATCATTTCAGGGGACATTACATTGACTTACATGCAATTCCTGGAGACTTATCCTAACCTTAACCATAACCAACACATGCCTAACCCTTACCCTTACCCTAATCCTAAACCTAACCAAGTCTTCACCCTAAAATTAATTATTCCCCTCATGGGGATCTCCAATTTGTCCTCATAAGGGAGGCGAGTCCCCACACGTGACTGTGTAAACAGATGTAGGTCCCCACAAGTATAGTAATGCTAGGCCACACACACACACACACACACACACACACACGCACACACGCACGCACGCACGCACGCACGCACGCGCGCGCGCACGCACGCACACACACACACACACACACACACACACACACACACACACACACACACACACACACACACACACACACATAGGACTTGTCACATCCTGAGCCCTGATGCTCAGTGACATGGCACATTGATGGGAAGGCCAATTCAATTTCTCCCTTCCCTCTGTGGCAGCTTACAGTGACAGCCATGCCTCACGATGGTAGCCACCAACTCGGGGCTTTATGTCCCATAAAAAAACTTCTGTGCTGCCCCTTAACTTAGTCCACAGGCGGAGAGGAACAGATTGGATTTCAGAAATGTAATGCAATGGTAGTGTTACACAAGTACTGCAAGCGGATCTAAGTCTTAACTTCATTCCCCAACCACAAAATCTGATTTTACAAAATGGACACTGTATTATAAAGACAGTTGGATGTTATGTGTGTCTAACATGTATTTATTTTAGGTTTTAAACGAAATAAGTGTAATATAGCGAATGTTTGAAGTTCAGCTTCCTAAATGTGCCAACTTTGAGGGTAAATATTCATAGTAGAAGTGAGTATATTGCTATACATTTGAGAATTGGTTTATAGATTAGGTTATTTGTATTAGAGTTTGTTTGTGGGTTATTCAGTGTGACTCAGAGCATCATAATGAACGGTTCAGGAGATCAGACCCCTCATCTCTCGCCCATGTTCCCTTTTAGATCATGGCCATGTGCTAACACAGCATGCATTATGGATTCCCACAATATATATTTTCTTCTTTTTATTCAATTTCCAGCCAAACATAATTTGTTGTATTTAATTCAGCTTCACTACAACTGTGTCATACTCCACATGTTGTAGCTTAAAAGTAGTAAGAGCAGATTTTATTTATTTTTTGCAACATGAGGGCTTTTGACACCCTCTCCCATTTAACTGACTTTGAGTGACATGGTCTCCTTGCTAAAACTAATGCTGAGAAAATCTGAAAGTCAATAAGACTCAGCTCCTTCAGCAACCACTTTTAAAATAGTGGGTTATATATATATATATATATATATATAACCCACTATTTTATATATATATATAACCCACTATTTTAAAAGTTATAGTTAACTATAACTCGATTAAATAAGCTGTATTAATAATAATAATAATAATAATCCTTATATTTATTATAGCGCTTTTATCAAAGACTCTCAAAGCGCTTTACAAATACACATTACACATACATGTAATGGTCATCTACTGTGGACAATACCCACAGGAGCAAATTCGGGTGAAGTGTCTTGCCCAAGGACATAACAGCCTGACGCAGTGGGGTGGGAGCGGGTTTCGAACTGGAAACCCACGCCCCCTTGATCTGATGATCAAACGCACAGACCACTGCGCCACCCATCCCGCCTTAATAAATAAGGCTCGATTAAATAAGCTGTATTCTCTGGACGGTGGCTGCATCTTTAATTGTTACTGACACACGGCAAATGGGAAGGAATTTGTGTCTTTTTTTCTACTTGGTGAGTTAGGGAGACACACATTTTGGGAATCCCCTCTCATGTCCTTACCTTTTTATTTAAAAAGAAAGTTCCGTTTTTCTGTATAATGTCTTAACCTTCAAGATGTGTAAAAAATGTGTAAACATGATTAAAGATGAAACCAAGTAAGGGTTCGTTTTGCGCTGCCATGACTGTTCGTTCTAAATAAACCATGGACAAAGGCAATTCATTAAGACTGAATGAGATGAGATTAAAATTGGTTTACGTAAGAAGGAAGAGGATGCCGTTAATTGTTTTGCAGATGTAATTTAATGATGTGGTTCATTAAAGTAAGTGATACACTAGGATTTTCATTTTGTCATGTAAGAGGCAATGCGGTTCTGTTTGCATGTGTCTTCATTGTGTAATACATATATAGATCACAATGGAGAACAGTAAGATACTTGGCAATTATTAGGCAAAAGTGTTTAAAAGAGATAGGGAAATGGAAAGAGTGTGAGGAATGTGAACTTAAAGCGGAAAGAGAAGGATTAAAGGAGATGGAATGGATTTATAGTTGTTTAATTAAAAAGAAATTACGTTTCCCTGAAAATAAGGACGTATATCACTCTCTTTCACTAATGAGGCAACTCTTACATAAAAGCAAGTTTTCTCTCCCACTGCTTTATATTATGTAGGATAATCCTACTGTATGGAAACAAAATTAATGCTGCCCTACCATGACAGCCAGTGTGTCCTGTAGAAAGGATAATGTGATTTACCGTGACACCAAAGGCACCAGGGTCAAGCCTTCATTTGCTCCTCTAACCCATATGTCACCTTACCGTGTGACACAATATCATTTCCTGTACAGAGAGCCACCCTATAGTATGTACGTGTCATTGACTGTTACAAGCAAGGTCACTGTCATACAGGGTGTGTCCATTAATCCTGATTGGCTGTACTCACAGGCAGGAATGATTTGCCTCTCTAGAAAAGATTTATTTTATATCTGCTTATATTGTCCATCCAGGGACTTAACGAGATACAGATATGTGCCAAATTGAAGTAAAAAAAATAACAAGCAATTGACAGAGTGTACAAGTCTTTAAATTGGTTTTAAAACATGTTTGAATTTATTTCATATTGCCCAATCCTAGGTAAAGCATGTTGACTGTCATCTAAACTGAATCTGTATGGGAAAAGTGTATCTGACTGATTTCAACAGCAACGTTTTATTTTGTCATATTTTCTTCGTAGATGTTTTTCTTCAGTCGAGGTTACAAAAGTATAAACTGACAGCTGTGATAGCTATAACTTCAAAGCAGGAAGGTAAAGGAATGATTACTCTGCTGATTAATATTGCCAAACCACAGGTGGGCTGTAAACAACGACGGCTTTTCTTGACAGGGGGCAATCAATTTATTTAGTCTTTTACTTCCACTGACAGTAATTGGTACTGCATGACTGTTTGAGCACTGCGTATCAAACCTTAACATTTGAACTCTGTCAGTGTTTCCCCTAGGATGGAGTCATAGCAGCGGTGCTAAGGCACGTGGGCCGAGCATAATGTGAGCATGGAGCGTGTGGAATTTTTTTAATGCGCCACGCCAATTTGTTTCTATGTGTCTGCCAGCACAAGAAAGGCTCTTGAGACCTAGTACCAGGGCCGGTTCAAGACAATTTGCTGCCCTAGGCGAGATTTTATATATAAAGAATAAATGAAAAATCTCTACAAAAGATACACAACAAAAACAGAAACTTATTGACATAGGTAATATACGTCAAAATGGCTTCAAATGTATTCAGTATTGTATGAACATGTTTTGGACGTTACGTTACATCTTCTAGGGGGGGTCCGGGGTTATGCCCCCCGGAAGGATTTTTTTGAACATTTTAAAGTCAAATGCTTCAATCTGGTGCACTTTGAGCACACAATTACTAGAGACCTGATCTAGGGGGTACAACTCTAAAACACCCATATGAAAAAGATCGGTTTACATTTTAATAATCAAATAAGTATATGAACATAACCAATAACCTACCATAGCCAATAACAAATAAATGTAACTTATTTTATTTTTGTTGTTCTTTCATATCTTATTTTACCTAGTTAACATTTATTTATTCATGCATATTTTTTTAGCTCTCCAACTTTAAACTATTTTTGGTTTACTGCCCTATAGTATACATTGGAATGATTTCAAACCTGTTTTTATTTATCCTAATAATTATAAAGGAGTGCCTTGGAAATATGTGTTTACATAATTTGTGGTCAAAACGTTTGAGACCCACTGAGATAACTTAGACTAAAATAAACTATTTAAACACTCAGAGAGTCCCTTACCTCACTGAGCCTCTCAGTCTGACAGGAGAGCTCTCCTCCACCCTGGTTGTAGAAACATCTACTTCTTATATCCATTAGCGCAGCTAGCACCAGATTCTAATAACAACAGCGCCGGTACCGGTGCGCCCTCTCTCTCTCTCTCTCTCTCTCTCTCTCCCTCGCTCCCACGCTCGCACTTTGGCTGTGAGCTGGGGGCGCCTGATAAGCCATTATCCCCACTTTCATCACTGACAGCGCCCATCAGGGCAAATGAAAAGTGTAACCCGGGGTGAAAAGGGTGTTACATTTACTTGATTATGATTGTTGTTACATCAAGGCCGAAAATTAGGATGAGCGCCAGAGCTACCAGCGCCAGAGCTACCAGCGCAGCGCCCCCCAGATCTGGCGCCCTAGGCGACCGCCTATGCCAAAAATCGGCCCTGCCAAGTACATGTGGCAACGTCTCACGATTTAGCAAAAATACACCTTTATTGAACATACAGTTAAATCCACATAACAAACAATCAAAAATGAAAAAGGGTCGCCACTTATTATTATTTTAATATAAAAAAAAGAATAATACATTTTTTTTTTGGGTACCTGGCTGGTGCCCCCTAGCAGCGGCGCGCATATTTCAGCAGCGGCGCTGCACCGCCACTATTTGTATATAGGGGAAACACTGAGAAGATTTGAGCTGTGTTTTGTGTCTTTCGGTGCGGTGCTGAACAGACTTTGTTCTCCTTTGACCCCTGATTGAAACCTACCACTTATCCAATTGACAGTTTATCCCCCGGAGGGATGACTCACACTGCTTAACACACACACATGTACACTTGGGAGCGAGACAGACCTTACGTAACACTTTAAAGTTGCTCCAACAACAGAACCACGTTGAGACACAGTATTGATCGCTGTTAAAAAACAGATTTGTGTCCATAAACAGCTCATTTAATGATCAACAAAAGCAATGGTTTTCGGATCCAGACATATGTTAAGCAGCAATCCTCAATTAAGCCTGACACTGGCTGGTCAGCCAGTGGAACAGGTAAACGAGACTAAATTGCTTAGCATTGTTCTTGATTCTGGTTTACGGTGGACAAAGCAAATTGACAGTATCGTAACTAAAATGGGAAGGAGCATAGCTGTGGCGAGAAAATTTACAAAGTATGTAACACCAACCAATTTGAAACAAGTAATTCAGTCTCTGGTTTTGTCACATCTTGAGTACTGTCCGGTCATATGGTCATCAGCAGCAAAAACACATTTACAGAAATTACAAATAGCTCAAAACAAGGCTGCCAGACTAGCTCTCCACTGTTCGAAGCGCACTCATATTGGAGTTATGCATAGAAACCTATCATGGATTCCAGTTGAGAAACGTCTGCAATCTCGTGTTATCACTTTTCTAAAAAATTTCCAATTTAGCAAAAAACCACTGTATTTTTATGATCAAATAGTTTACACAAGAGATGAGCATGACCATAAGACTAGACAAGCTACATCGGGCCATCTACTGGCACCTAAACCCAGGACAAATCTTCTGAAATCTTCTGTGTCTTATAAAGCTATAAAGGAATGGGACTCATTGCCAAACTACCTTACTGAAATAGAGTCCAGAGCCTCTTTCAAGAAGAGATTGAAGGGCCATCTACTAATGACCATGTACCCTTGTGAGCTGTGAACCCTAATTTAATTTGATCGCATGTTGTTGATGATATTGGTGATGTTTTTAATGTTGTTAATGATGTCAGGACTTATGTCCTAAATGTTGCTGTATTATTGTTGTATTATTGTTGTATTGTTTTAAGTGTCGGACCCCAGGAAGAGTAGCTTTTGTCGCGAGCAAAAGCTAATGGGGATACTTAATAAACATAAACATTTAATCATATTTTTCCTGCTTGTATGTTGTATACTTGTGAGTCTGATTCTGATATAAAAAGGAAGTTCACAGCACTAGTTAAGTTTGGATTAGATCAGCGATCAGATTTGACTTATTGTCATTGAATAAAGTACAAGTACAGAGACAATGAAATCCAGTTAGCTTAGCATCAAACCAGAAATGCAAAACAGCAGTTAAGCGCATCGTATAGTGTGATTTAAGTTAAATAGTATGACATGTATAAAAAAGCCAAAGGGGTTGTCTTGTTGAATTGTTGTTCTAAAACAGAAACCATCTGTCCATTTCTCCCCTCAGGGTGTTGATGTTTTGCACGTAGCATATATATTTACATTGGCCCCATCTTCCCGGTATAAATAAAGCTTAGCAAAGGGGCGTTGGTGTACAGTGAATGTGACGATTCATTCCCCAATTCACACAGTGCCATGCAATTCCACCTCTCAGCAGAAGCTGTACAGTAGATCCAGCTGCTATTTTCACAGGGAATCCAGGCATGAAATGTGTTATGGAGCGGCATAATGAGTTGAGGGAAGTGGACACTCAGGGTGCATGTGATGCAGATAAACATAACGGTGGCGAATATGTGATGGCTTGAATCATATGGGCGAGCAGACACGATGCGCTGCTGCCAGCCAACCTCCATATACCGCTCTTTTTTTTCTATCCACATTGTAACATATTTATCAACTCCAACATACATAACAAACATCTTGCTTTCTCAGTATAGTAACCCGAGTACACAAATGCCCAATGTTCTATTCAATTATTTACCTATGTCTTTTTCACTCAATTTACCAGATCATGGGTGAGTTGTTTCATATATTTAACTCATGAAAACACATAACAATAGTATGTATTTTCCATTTCAAAGCCTGATAATATGAACTGTATGTTCGGCCCTTCAAAATAAAACATTTAGTCACACCAAAGTTTGTGGATAGGATGTACAATAGCAGTGTCTTCCTTCTCTGAACACAGTAGAGCGTGATGAATCCTCGAGGGATATACAGCGCTGTCATGTTTCTTTGACAGCTTCATCACAGTTTTCCTCACATAGCTACAAGATATAAATGTGTCACAGGATCTTCATGTATGCAGAGCTGTACATCCCAGTATGGCACACATGAAAGCTACAGCTGGTGATTGAGGAGAAGTATTTTGGGTATAAATGAGAAGTGAGTGGTGTGCCTACAGCTGCAAAGTAGGACATACTTCAAAACTTTTCCCGCCACAATTAACAATAGAGATGCTGAATTTTGTTTCTCCTCACCTCTTTCTCTCTCCATCCTACAGTACAAACAAGTGGAGCAGTACATGTCGTTCCACAAGCTACCAGCAGACTTCCGACAGAAAATCCATGACTACTACGAGCACAGATACCAGGGCAAGATGTTTGATGAAGAGAGCATCCTGGAGGAGCTAAATGAGCCTCTGCGCCAGGTACCAAAACAGCAAAGCATAATGTGCTCATAAACCAACAAACACACAGCTTTATCCAATCTTCTCTGCATTGATTTAGTTATAAACCTTTTGTTATTTACTTTTTACTTTCTTAAAGAATGGACTCAACATTTAATTCACCCAAAAGTAGTTTTTCCTGCTGCCAATATATATTGTTTGCTGCAGTAAGCAATAACCAATTCCCTCTTGCTTCAAGGACACTTCAGGTAACATAAAATAAAGAGAAAACTCAAATGGAGAAAAGGAATGATATCTTATAATCATGTGTTTACCCAGAACATATTGTAAAATCAACAGTTTTATAAAATGCCAATGCAAAAATACGCCTTAATGCTAAATCATCTATTTTCCACAACAGAACATTGCTGCATAGAAAACATATGCATGCCTACCAATCCCTTACCCTGACATTATGATCCACCGCTGTTTCCTCTTTCAATTTAGGAAATCGTCAACTTTAACTGCCGTAAGCTGGTGGCTTCCATGCCGCTGTTTGCCAATGCTGATCCCAACTTTGTGACAGCCATGTTGACCAAGCTGAGGTTTGAGGTCTTCCAGCCTTTAGACTACATCATCAGAGAGGGCACCATCGGCAAGAAGATGTACTTCATCCAGCACGGCGTGGTCAGCGTCCTCACCAAGGGGAGCATCGGCATGAAGCTGATGGACGGATCCTACTTTGGAGGTATGTCACTGACTCGGTCATCTTAGTATCATCAGATGCTGCTCTATATTATTCTTATTATTCTATTTCCCCACCCCCCTCCCTTAAACTGTGGGGTTTTCTCTGGAAGTTTTTCCTTGTACGATGTGAGGGTCTAAGGACAGAGGGTGTCGTTTTTCTCATACTGATATTCTGAACAATCTGTGCTGTTGTATTTGCTGTAAAGTGTCTCTACTGTAGGCTATTTTTATTATATGTACAGCACTTTGGCTCGACCAAAAATCGTTTATAAATGTGCTATATAAATACAACTTGATTTGATTTGATTCTGTTCTGCTCTGATTTTTGTATTTGTCTTTTCTATTATTTTACTGTTTTGTTCTGGTTTGTTTTTGGCCTGTCCTATTCTCTTCTGTTCATTTCTTTTATTTTGTTGAATTCTATTCTATCATAATGTAGTCATAGAAGTAGAATTGAATAGAACAGATTATTGTGTAACATAATGGAATACAGTAGAATAGAACATTTGTGTTATATCTTTTCTATTATTTTCTATTCGGTTAATATACTCCCGAGGCAAGGCAAGGCAGGCTCAATTTTACAGAACATTTCAACAACAAAGCAATTTAAAGTGCTCTACATTAGTTCTTGCAGAAAGAGAAAGAAAATTGAGTTAAAAAAGAATTGAGAAAGTAATAACATAGAATTAAAGTTACATTGCTGTGTAAGATATGAATAGTTATTTGTTATAATAAAATATATTTAAAAAAGTCTTCAGCCTAGATTTGAAAGAACAGGGAGTTGCAGCAGACCTGCAAATTGGATATTTGTAGCATGAAAACTGAACGCTAATTCTCGATGTTTACTTTTGACTCTGGGAACCGAAAGAAGACATGTCCCAGTCGACTTGAAAGGTCATGATGGTTTATAAAGAACAAGGAGATCTCAAATGTATTATTTAAGCCTTAAACCATGCAGTCCTTTGGAATCCAGCAGTACTGTTTGACGGACAGTGTAAAGACCTCAGAACTGGACTAAAGTGATCCACTTTTTGATCTTGGGGAGGACCAAGGACCTGATAAAAATCATTGTGTCTCCTTTGTGGAGGACACAACACTGAGGACTTTATTTCAAACACGATACAGTACATGCAGTTTATTTGAGTCCTCATGTACTGTGGAAAGCACCTCAGGGCTTTCTAGTGATGTAACACACATGGGGATATGCCCAACAGAGCACATGTGAAGTCTTTCAAACGTGGTAATGTTAGCAAACACGCTTTATGGCATTAAGGGAGTTAAGTGGTCAAATATCTAAAGTCATAGCTGTTTCTGTTCTTCACAAGGATGCTGTTTTTTTATTTATGAGTCTGATATAAAGATGTTAGAACTCTGTGTTCATTGGCAGCCTCTTGGAATACACATTTTAACCCAGATCCTTTGCAGGCTATACTGAACCTTTTCCCCTACATCGGGGAAACAGAGCAATGAGTGAGACAGAACATATTTTGTCTAAAATGGTTGATGGATTTTCCGACATTGGGTTTACATTTTGTTGGTTCAATGTTGATCAAATGCAAGATTATTAAAAATCACTTTTGATGTTTTTTTCAACTAGCGAATTATGCCTTACTATACCGCATTACTTTTCCAAGTGTCAGGAAGATTACTTACCTGAGTAAAATAGAAACAGCATTAAATACAATTTAATAGAATAGAACAACATTAGAACATTACACAGGAGGTACATATCTCTATTCTATTCCGTCCAAATCTATTCAATTATATTATATTTATATTAAATTACAGTATATTCTATTGTATTATTTATATTCTATTCTATTTCTATCCTATTATTTTCCATTCTGTTATGTTCTATTATACTCTTTTCTATGCTTTTCTATTTTATTCCATTTCGTTCTGGTCGCTTCTATTCTATTCTGTTCCATTTTTTTCCCCTGCGATATATATTGCGATATGAAAACATACAGGCATTTTTTTTTTTCCGCAATCCATCCTTTCTTGAACTCTAATGCTATACAATTGGTAATTTTTAACGATATTTAACCGGATAAAGGATTTTAGTCACGGACGTATGGATCTTAAGTTATCAGAGCAACAAGCTGAGCTAGCTCGGTTAGCAGCGCCAAACTGCCCTGGACAAACACATGAATCTACTTTATTCAGTGTTTTTACCTTTAATCACGGGGTCAGTTTGCTTTGGAAATTTGATTGTGGTTTGCTGTGCATGCAGAGCCTGCATGTCACTCACTCAATTACCCCTGACATGAGAGCTGCGCAAGTTTTCCTTTTGTAGCAAGCAGCAAAATAATTGACAACTAACATGACATCCACGCGATGTGAATATCGCGCATGCGCATATCGTGATTATCGTCACCACACGATATATCGTGCAACCCTAATTCTGTTCCATTCGGTTCAATTTAGGGCTGCTCGATTATGGCAAAAATCATAATCTCGATTATTTGGGTCAATAATTATTATTAAAAACGATTATCCATTTACTTTGAAAACATCAATTTATTGAAAAAAAAAAAAGGTGCAGTATGTTTTTAACAGTTGATTACCCTGAACTTTAAGTATAATAGAGTGGCGAAGTCACGCCCATCTACTTCCGGTCCATGGGACCTTATTTCGGAAAAATAATGTATTGAAGTCAATGGAGAGAGAAAACGTATCTTTCGATCCCGTTTGAATTGTGCCATGAATTACGATGTTTGTCAATCTTAAAAAATAATTTCCATGTCAAAAAAGTCACAGTTTGTCGTAAAACTGTTGAAATATAAGACTATGAAAAATACGCAACTAGAAAGACTACAAATCCCAGAGTCGCGTAAGTGATGTCACAATTGTTTTCCTCCACTAAGAGATAGCTAAGATCAGCGCCATATAGATATAATCTATCTATATGGCGCTGGCTAAGATAAGATAACTTTACAAGATGCCTGTGTGCTTAGTACCAGGTTGTTATCATACCAGCAATGGGTCTTGCTCGTTCTTTCGCTTCCCGTCTGATGAAAGGACCAGGAGTGGCTGGAACAAGTTAGCTACCTAGCTAGTAGCTAGCACGTTAGTTAACATTACAGCCTTGTCATTTTTATTAGCCTTAATATGAAGTAACATTAAGTAACCCAAAATGTTAAACAGTAAGAGTAGTAGTCATATTTCGTGAATCCTTTGAAGAGTACTGTCACACCGGTGTGATCATTCTATAATACACAATTTAAGCTCGGGGGAGAAATGCTAACGCTAGCATCGGCGATCGCCGATCTTTTCTACTTCATGCTATCTGCACAAATGGTTGACATTAAACATTAAAAAGATCAGGCAGTTCAGAGAGAATCAAAGGAAGGCAGGCAGGCAGCTTTGCATGACATTCTTCTGGACGTGTTTCATTGTGGTGATAGTGAGGGTAGTCAATCGTTTTGTTGACAAGACGGTAGTGACGGTCATCTTGTGTTGTTCTGCGAGACCAGAGATGTAGTTCATTGAGCGTTTCACACAAACAAATGTGTTACTTCACAGTTTTACGACATTTTTTTTTTTTGACTTGCAAAATTATCTTTTAAATTGACAAACATCTAATTTGTGGCACAATTCAAACGGGATCGAAAGATAATCTTTCTCTCTCCATTGACTTCAATACATATTTTTTTCGAAATAAGGTCCCATGGAGGTCCACCGGAAGGGGAGGGACTTCGCCACTCTATTCAATTGAAAAAAAAGAATATATATAGAATATATATATTCTATATATATTTTTTTAAATAAATAATAATAATAAAAAAAAAAAAATCGTTTTATTTCGATTATGTTGTTTTCATAATCGTTGCAAGCCAAAATCATAATTGTGATTCAAATACGATTAATTGAGCAGCCCTAGTTCAATTATGTTCTATTCTGTTCCATTCTGTTCTATTCTGTTCTATTCTATTCAATTTCGTTTTGTTCTATTCTATTTCTATCATAATCCATTCTGTTATGTTATGTTCTATGATGCTTCCATGCATGTGTAATTCACACTATTACCTCATTCACACCAACGCAACTCCGGTTCAAGCTCCGTGCTAGAGCTTTTCAGGTTCAGAACCGGTTCTTCGGTTTAGCTCCGGCTCTTTTCACACCGCCCAGAGTCTGACTGGTGCTGCGTCATTGCGTCATGACGTAACCGTTTGCGTGCCTGCTTCATAAAGCCAAACCGCGCGGAAACCCCTCACAGCTGACACCGACAACAACAACAACAATGGCCGATTGTGCTCCAGCTTCCTCTGTACCTCTTCGGAAGACCATGATTCCCAGTAAGGCGAGGGAAGGCAAGGCAAGTTTATTTATATAGCACTTTTCAACACAAGACAATTCAAAGTAGGTAGCTGGTCTCTTCAGTGGACCACTGCTGCTTGTTAAGTTTCTCCATCGTTGTGTACAAACTGGATAAAACGCGGGCTTTTTGTTGTTGTTCAGGAGTTGATCCTGCCCCCGCCTCGACGTAAGCGTGACATATGCGGTGCTTTTGCTCTAGCCGGACCATTTTTTGGTGCTTGAAACAAACCGTATTCCGGAGCTAAGAGGCTGCTCCGCTGCGGTGTGAACAGGAAAACCCGGTGCTTTTCAAGCTCCAGCTCCGAACCGGCCCTGAAACACCGTTGGTGTGAATGAGGTATTTGAGACCCAGTGGAATCCACTTCAGTAATATCAGATGTGTGTTTACTATACAGATATAAATCTTGGCAAAAAATAGTTAAAAACTCAGTGTTACTTCAGCCTCCTCTGTCCCATTTCCCCAGGCTGTCTTTTGCTGTTTGGAAACATGTTGGTTTTGTGTTTCTGTTGCCAACCATAAACACACATTCATTTGTGAGTTCATGAGTTTGGACTGCGTGTTTTTACATCTGGTGACCACAGATGCCTGGCAGTTATGTTGCACACACGCACGCACACACACGCACGCACACACACACACACACACACACACACACACACACACACACACACACACACACACACACACACACACACACACACACACACACACACACACACACACACACACACACACACACACACTTACACCCATACACACATCCTAATAACAGCCAATTAGCACAGCACAACAGCTATAGCAGGGCTATTTGTAATGTCAAGCAAATATTTTTCATGAAGAGAAATCACAGGTCTCCCTTCACATAACTTGCATTGCTTGGAGTGAGGGCACAACATAACCCCTGGAGTGTGTTTGTGGTAAAATTTCTCAATTAGTAAGTAACAGTAAGAACATGGTGATGTCAGGTCAAACATGCCCTGAGCTCCAATTCATATTTGTTTACTTTAGCTCTGTTGACATGAGTGATTATAAACATCAGGTCGCAGTAGTACAGTATTCTGTAACATATACTATCTATATTGCCTTTAACATTTCTTGGCCTGAATTATCCTTTGTTAAATTTGTAAATTATTTGCATTAATAGATTGAGAAAAAAGCCAGAGTTTTGTAAACAGTTTTCTATGGCTTTAAAAGCAGCTGAATCTGCAGACTAGACTTTGGCTACTTTTAAAAATTGCTGTCTGGCAGAACAAAGCACTTCATTGGTTCATTAAACACCTGCTTGTGTACAGTTCAATATTCACTATCTGAGAATGAGTCTGCACACAACATCTTGTAATTCAATCCTTTATTTTGACGATATAACAGACGGAGAAGCTTATGTGTTTCACTGATTATCTATAAACACATACATATTTCAGAATCTAGAAGAGAACTGGGTTAAGAATATTGTTGTATTTGTAGCAGAAAAAGGTTTTCCTGGTAACATAAAAAGAAAAACAACTGTAAAGAAATATCATATTTAAGGATGATAGCTACTCTGCTATAAATGGTTATCAAGTGGTTTGAAAAGCTTTTTAATTAAGTGGTTTCATGAGAATAATATTCTCTCCCATGCAGCACATCCTACTAATTATGAAATAATATGTAAATGGTTGTGATATGTAGCAGGAATATATAATATCCCAAGTGACAATTTATGAAAAGACATCTGGGGCTTCTTGTGGATCTGAGGAGAAGTTCTTCCACAACTCTGAACTTTATAATGCTAAAAACCTTAAACTTCAGTAAGAAAGAAAACTTAGAAACGTTATTTTTTTCAATGACATTTACCTTATTTGACTACGCTCTTTACTCAGTATCACGTGTGAATCAATAGACTGAGTACTGGTATGAGTACACACCCTGTTTAAAATGCGTCATACTGTACACCATTTTACTTACATTACCGCAGTTGACCATGAGGAGCAGAACATACAGTAAGAGGTAGAGCATCTATCTGCGTATGTATGCTATTCATTATTAATCTACAGAGGAACTATAAATCCTTTATCAGACAGGCAGAAAACATGGTCACACTCTAGGTTACCCTTTATTGATCCCTGGATAAAAAGCTGCTGTAACCTTACTCATAGTCAGTGAATGTAGGCGTTTATGAATGAACTGTATGCACAGAATCTGTTGTATAGAGACAGGGATTGTGTTCATTTCTAAAGATTGACGCACTAAAAGCTGTTGCATAGATCCTATCAACACTTACAACTTTTTTTGCCTTTGAAAAAGATAGAAATGTTAGAAAATACACTATATTTCTTTTTACCAAGATAGAGATGATAATGATAATACCATCCTTATGTGTGTACATTAAATATGAAGCTAGTGCCAGCTGATGGTTAGCTTAGCTTAGCACAACAAATGAAAACAGCTAGCCCGACTGTTAAATGTTGCCATCTAACTCTTTTATATGAAAGTAATTAAGCATATTTCCCAAAATGTCAACCCATTCCTCTAATGAACATTGCAAGGCTCCACAGCAATGGTTGCCAGGTTGCCATTGTTAACCAATTCTTGAACTTTGGTTGCTATCGGTGAGCACCACATAAGAATGCTGTTTTAGTTCTAAGGTCTTCAATGACATCCACTTAAACACAGACAGTGACAGAACTTCAGTGTTAGTATTATTAGATCTCAGTGCTGCGTTTGACACTGTTGACCACAACATATTACTCGACCGCCTAGAAAACTGGGTGGGACTTTCGGAAACAGTTCTAAATTGGTTTAAATCCTACTTAAAGGACAGAAACAACTTTGTTTCTATAGGTAAATACACATCTGAGTTGACAAATATGACATGTGGGGTACCTCAAGGCTCCATATTGGGGCCTCTTCTCTTTAACATCTACATACTACCACTGGCTCAGATAATGAAAAACAACAAAATAAGTTACCATAGCTATGCAGATGACACACAAATGTACGTAACAATTTCACCAGGAGACTATGCTCCAATTCAAACACTGAGTAAGTGCATTGAACAAATCAATGACTGGATGTGTCAGAACTTTCTCCAATTAAACAAAGATAAAACTGAGGTAATGGTTTTTGGAGCCAAGGCAGAACGTTTAAAAGTTAGCGCTGAGCTTCAGTCTGCAATGTTCAAAACAACAGATAAAGCCAGAAATCTAGGTGTAGTCATGGACTCTGACCTGAGTTTCAACAGTCAGATTAAAACAGTTACTAAATCAGCCTACTATCACCTAAAGAACATATCTAGGATTAAAAGACTAATGTCACAGCAGGATTTGGAAAAACTTGTCCATGCTTTTATCTTCAGTAGACTCGACTACTGCAATGGTGTCTTCACAGGTCTCACTAAAAAATATATTAGAAAGCTGCAGCTGATTCAGAACGCTGCTGCTCGAGTCCTCACTAACACTAAGAAAGTGGATCACATCACTCCTGTTCTGAAGTCTTTACACTGGCTTCCTGTGTGTCAAAGAATAGATTTCAAAATACTGCTGCTGGTTTATAAAGCTTTGAATGGTAACTTTAGGCCCAAAATACATTTCTGACCTCCTGCTAAATTATGAACCATCCAGATCTCTCAGGTCTTCAGGGACTGGTCAGCTTTCTGTCCCCAGATTCAGAACTAAACATGGAAAAGCAGCGTTCAGTTATTATGCTCCAAATATCTGGAACAAACTCCCAGAAACCTGCAGGTCCGCTGCAACTCTTACTACTTTTAAATCCAGGCTGAATACTCGCTGCTTTTAATTGAACTATTCATATCTTAAACTGCACTGTAACTTTTATCCATGTATTTTTTCTTTTAATGTTTATTTTATTAGCTTTTCTTTTTAATGACTGATTTTAAATGCCGTTTTCTTAATGTCTTTAATTTTTTGTAAAGCACTTTGAATTGCCTTGTGTTGAAAAGTGCTATATAAATAAACTTGCCTTGCTTTGCCTTGCCTAAGTTTAAAGTCAGGGTTCTGAACAAAAGGTCAGAATGCTTGCAGAAATCTCATTTAAAATATTGGGAAAAACCCTTATCTTCTTCCATATGTTACTGTCATGAAGCTTTTATTATTTAATTTCATACTTTCATTATGTATAACAGCACAGTGTCTTAATCATTCAAAAAACATTTGACTAAAAATCCATATTATCATTTTTGGCAACCAAAAGTGAATGCCTGGTTGTCAATCGTGCAAACTATTTTTAAAGTTAGTGTTGAGCTCTGTAATATTTTAGTCGTATTGTATATTTATATACTTTCCAATGACATGTGTAGGTTTGTGTGTCTTGTTCTGATGCTGCCTTGGTTTGCTTTGTGCATCTGGAGACATCACAGTCATGAACAGACAGTCACAGTGCACTCCACTGTAGCACCTCTACTCACGTCCTTAATGTAGTCTCCTCGTGTTTCGTTATTTTTCTCCCTTTCCCCACAAATAGTCAGAGGAGGTCGACCTTTCATGGGAGTAAAAAGAGGGCATATAGTTGTCAAGACAACCATGGGAGCAACAAGGGGAACAACTGAATGTAATGAAGCTCAGCTGAACATCTCCAAATATAGAGTGTGCTGTGGTCCTGGATCATAGGTCCTGGATGGATATCCTCGTGGATTCATCTTCCTATTATACACACATGCATTTCCAAACATTTGGACTACCTATGTTGCAAATGTATTATCTTTTCAATTTACACACGGCATCTATTGCACGTCTGTCCGTCCTGGGAGAGGGATCCCTCCTCTGTTGCTCTCCCTGAGGTTTCTCCCATTTTTCCCTTTAAACTGGGTTTTCTTTGGAAGTTTTTCCTTGTGCGATGTGAGGGTCTAAGGACAGAGGGTGTCGTATTGTCATACTGATATTCTGTACACACTGTGAAGACCACTGAGACAAATGTAACATTTGTGATATTGGGCTATATAAATAAACATTGATTGATTGATTGATTGCTCCCTTCACACAGCTGTCAGCACAGTGGAGGACATATTCAGTTTTACTGTCAGTGGATCAACCTGGCTACACACAACCTCCAGAGGTGGGAAGTAGTGGAGTACAAATACTTTGCTACTGTACTTAAGTACATTTTTCTGGTATCAGTACTTTACTCCACTACTTATTTTTCTGACAACTTTTTACTTTTACTTCTTACATTTTTAACACAAATACCTGTACTTTCTACTTCTTACATTTTCAAAACAGGCTCGTTACTTTTTTTAATCTGTGTTTGGTAGCGTGATCATTATTATTTAGAGTCATTGCGTGCCTATTGATTTGAACACGATCCGTGTATCCATCATTTCCTGGTCTTCTCTAAAGCCCCTGTCACACTGTCCCGAAATGTACACCCGATGGACACACGAATATTGAATTGTGAATTTCGCACGAAGATGACCCCGAACCACACATGAAGGCAACATTTACATTACATTTAAGACATACAACTGCAACGAAAGTAACACAAACAATTATGTTGAAGTACTATGATACTGTACTGATATTTTCAGACTTTGTTCTTTACTTTCTCCGTCTTTATATGTAGAAGATATTACGTTTTCTCCGTCATGTTGTTGTTTCCATAGCAACAACAACTTCCTGTCAACTCGCCTTCAAAATAATATATTATATCCTTTTCAGTTTCACAGAACACAAATTGGGTTATTTACATAATATGTTTACATGATTTTGTTGTGCAATAAAACAACCAGATGGACACACCATAAAGGAAATGTTCAAATTCGGCTCTGATCGTAGCAACATCGGGCCATTCGTGAGGGCATCTTAAGCCTTCGTATGACCGCCGGTGGAGTTTCTCAGGCAGCAACTTCGTGAGCGGTGGCAAAATCTTTGGCATGCCAAAAAACAGCCGAAGGACCTTGCGAAGGTTCATTTTCGTGTTGAATTCGTGTGTCAATTTTGCCCTTCGTAAGGCCATTGTTAGGGCATCTTGTTATCATCGGTGCCATCGGGCATTCGCCCCGATCAGAGTGAGGGAGAATGCACCGATGATAACACGAAGATGACACGACTTGACAAGATGCCCTCACGAGTGCCTTACGAAGTTGCTGCTGGAGCCTGAGAAACTCCACCGGCGGTCATACGATGGCTTAAGATGCCCTCACGAATGGCCCGATGTTGCTACGATCACAGCCGAATTTGAACATTTCCTTTATCGTGTGTCCATCGGGTGTCAATTTCGGGACAGTGTGACAGGGGCTTTAAGGAGAGGGACCAATGAGAACGTTGCCGTTGTTCAGCATGGAAACATTCATTAGCTAACAATGACATTATTGTTCTATTGATATAAATGGAGGTCAGGTACTCTTTAAAACAGCTGGTAGTTATGGGTACTTTTTACTTAAGTACATTTCAAAGCCCATACTTCTTTACTTTTACTTGAGTAAAGAAGTTCATTCAGTACTTCTACTTTTACCAGAGTATTTTTAAATGCGAGTATCTGTACTTCTACTTGAGTAAAGGATGTGTGTACTTGTGCCATCTCTGACAACCTCTGAGCACCTGTACCACTTCTGATCACACATTAGCTCAAAGCCTAGAGTTCTGGGATGTCAGTTTCAGACGGCTCAACATATATCCTGATTTATATCATCTATGTTCTTTTCTCTGGCACTGACACTCTGACAACTGTCACTTTTTTTGATCTGATCATCTCCTGTCTGCTCTCACTTTCACTTCTCCAGAGATCTGTCTGCTGACCCGTGGCAGACGGACGGCCAGCGTGCGAGCGGACACCTATTGCCGCCTGTACTCGCTCTCTGTGGACAACTTCAACGAGGTGCTGGAGGAGTATCCCATGATGAGGAGGGCCTTTGAGACGGTTGCCATTGACAGATTGGACAGGATAGGTAAGAAGACCAACTTGATTTGTAACGGCACAAATAAAGTTAACTTTATCTGATTTTGTTTTAACTCATTGTTTCTTCTAAATGTACTACTGTCCCCAAAATGACATATGGTTTTGTTAATTTGTTCGGGTCCATCTGGGCAGAAGATGCACATTTTGACATTATTTTTCTCAGATCTCAATCACCAAAAAAATCAATTTCATTTTTCCATTCAGACCAAATGTATGAAATGTTTCTTGGGAGATTTAGTCACGGATAATGAGCATTACGCCTCACTGATAAAAGCCACAGGTAAGGTGCCTATATAGGCATATGAGTCATTCATAAGATGAAATGAGGCATAATGGAAATGTATTAATTCATTAACTTGAACACTGCACTACCTGACAGCTGTGATCCACTGTGTGAATGATCCTCAGAGAGCAGTCGATGGTGAAAATGTATTCATGGCTGTGAAATTATTATGCGGTTTCGTGGGCATAAATCGGTCATGAAAATGGAAGACTTCCTGTGGATATCTGCCATTTTAACAACTGTTATTTAACATACCGTGAGAGACACTTATGACTATCATGGCAGAAACCACTGAGCAAGATTATGGTTTGAACCTCTGTAATATTTATAGATGAATGGACTGATTTGTTATAAGTGATCACTCAGCACTCTGTCTGAACACTGAATCACATACGCACTTAAACGTGCACAAAGACTGATTTTTCTTTGAATCCGCGGTCAAGATTCACATTGAGAGATGCAAACTTCTCTACAATATCGGCTCAGTTAAATCTGCTTTTGTTAATGAAATTTGGTTTGTTTCAGATATTATCGAAGTCTGCATGTCCCAGAGAATGTCGTGGCTGTTCAGAAGAGTAATGTTTTGTCACAGAATGTACTGTCACATTTGAAACAAACCAAGTATATTTAAAAATCTGTTAAAGGGGCCCTATTTAGATTTGTTGGGATTTTCCATTTCCTGTAGTGTGTTTTATAGGTTTTGTTTATGTGAATGGTCTGCAAAGGCTCTGGTTTCAGACAGAGAGTGAAAAGAGGTGCTGAAGCACAGGCAGTATGATAAAAATATAAAAAATGTTGAACAATAAAGCACGTCGACATTACAGTAGAGGCACAAAATACAAATATGAATTTACAAATTAGCATAATAGGGACCTTTTAATAATCTACAAAGTTACGGTCCATTCAGTAAAAAAATCTACATTTAATACAATAGTAGCATTGGTTTACTAGCGCACCGATATGGCGGATGCAAAGACGCATGGTGGCGACAATTATCAGCCCCCAATTATTTTTCTTTATCTGTTCCCTGAAGCCGTTTGTTAACAAGTCGACGCAAACTTGTTATTTTTTCATGCTGTCGATGTCAAACCCCCCCCCCCCTGTCACATGACCACACTTCACATATTTACAAAAGCCCTGGTCAGCCACCTGCCAGCTGTTGCCATAGCAGCAAGATTCCACACATGAGCAGCCTCCAGTCAGCCAGCTCACATATTTTAGGGGGGAGACTGACGCGTGTGCTCCAGGACATAACCACCGACCAAGTATTCCCACTGGGCTCCTTGTGCACTTGATGAATATTAATCACTGATAATGTGTACTTTCGTTTGGCTTTGTCAATAGTGTAAGTTATAAAGCCTCTGTATCAAACACACAGTGGGCTGTCAGAAGATACAAATATGACATTTAAATACAGACTTTCTAATACATTTCAGATGCTTTGTTCCTTTCATAGTAAGAAAAGATTGTTGATGCATCTCCATAAGGTCTTAAGTGTGGAATAAGTCACAGTTAAAGGTGACATGTCATGCTTTTCCGGTTATTGCCTGTCCCCTTGTGTGTTATGAAGGTTTTTATGCATGTAAATGGTGTGCAGAGTCAAAACCCTCAAAGTACACCATGTAGCGAGTAAACTCTAACACAGAAAATACCTCCCCAAAACGCCTCGTTGGAGATACGTCACTTCCATTTGATTCTTCCGGGTACATCATGATGTCATGTCGTCCCCGGAACGAAATGGACCAATCCGTGGAGCCGTTACGTTACGTCCGTGGAGCCGTTACGTTAAGCCCTCGCTGATTGGTCCAAATTGACCAATCCACGGACTTCCTCACACACTCAGTGCAGGCAGCTCAGCTGATTTCTCCTCCCTGGCTGCGGGCTGATAACAGACAGTTGGGATCGCGGCGAAATTCTCTCTGCAGACCCATTCTCACAGTGTTTATCAACCTTTTTCTTACTCAATATCAAGCCACACTTATTGTTTTTACTTCGGCTGTGACTTTGTGTGTGCTCAGGGTGAGTTTAGCTGTGTTTCGCTGTGTATCGCTAAACAAGGAAATCACACCTCCACGGAGCTCAGTGCGATTCACAACGTCCCGACTGGTCCCGACCAATGGGAGCACACTGGGCTCATAGGGAGGGGGGGGGGCAAGAGCTGCAACGAGCCGTTTAGTGGAGAGAGTGAATACTGCTGAATACACATACTCTACAGAGATGCTGTATGCGAAACCAATGTGAGTTTGGAAAATTGCACAGTATAAATCTATTCTAGTAGACCTCAACAATGGAATTATGATCAGTGGAAATGGCCATGACATGGGACCTTTAAGATTTTTCATTGAGCATCTGTGACCAGGATGGCTTATTTAGGATCAGTTCAACCTGAAGGAGCATCATTATTCACTATTCTGATGGAACCAGGCTTGCTCCAACAGCAGCCATTTATACATTTTAACAAAAACTCTGACCTGGGATCCATTCCTACATATATAGAGCGGCTAATTTCTTGTGCATTGTCTTCATACACTTAATGGTGGGGTAGGTAAGTTTCAGAAACCGGCTCGAGATACACTTTTTGTTATATTCCATGGAATGCTCTTAACATCCCGATAGCAATGAATATCTTAAGTGCTTTGACAACAAATCCATAAAAAAATGTCATCTGTGGAAGCCGTAGTACAAGTACAACTGCCGCCCTGTCTGTCAGCCTTCCATCTCGTGCACGCACAAATGTATCTCGTGCCCTCATTGGGCGTGCTGTCATTGGGCGTGCCATCATTGGGCGTGTATTGCAGCAGTACTCGCCAGCAACAGGCGGCCACTTTCACCAGTCTGCTGACGTCATGTGCACGTTCATGTGTGTTGGAGGAGGTGCTCTGTAAGGAAGTCTGAAGGAAGGGGCGGATTCTTTTCGGCTGTGAACTTTCAAATTTTAGTGCACTCGAGCTGGTTTCTGAAACTTACCTACCCCACCTTTAATGCATCGCATTGTAAACAGTGTCACACAAGATCAGCAGAATAAGCAGTATTGCTGTGATTTAAAGCAGGATGGAGGTGTTACTTGATAATGAATAGGCAATGCAACTGATATGTGAGCTTACATGAGCTAAAGCCTAACACCTGCTCATTGGCTCTGAATTCTGAAAGGCTGATAGCTTAATGAAACTCTGCATTGGCGCCACATGTGTGTCTACCTAACGGCATGTCCTGTCTTATTGTTCTTATATGTTGTCTTTGGCCTCTGTTTGTCCTTCATGGTTTGGTAAAATGTTGCTGCATCTCAACTATGTGAACCAAGAACAAGCCCCAATTATCTACGAGGAATATCTAGAATTAATCCTTGATGAAAAACTCTCTCAAAGTTAGACCGGGGATGTTCCAGGCTGCAGCACAGCAAAAGAGGATTCTTCTGCCTCCTTCCTGTCGTTATAGTGGACCTCATCACAAAACCTCGATGGACAACCGTGTGAGTTTTTTCCGCCACAGATGGAACTCATGCAAGATAGTCATGGCAGTCTGGATCTGCCTACTCCCATCTTCCTCCTTCTGGCCCTGCGGATGACTGTGCTAGAGAGAAACAAGTTCATCACCGACCTTTTTGACCTCTTTGTTAAATGTGTATCACTCAGGCTGTTGTAATGACTAACAGCCTTGCTTCAAAGCCAGCTCCCTAAACCACCTGCTGCATCAGAGAATCTTGGAACAGCCCCTCTTCAACTCCAAGTTACAGCAGATGGTGGATCATCTAGGTTCAGCTCAAAAGGCCAACAAGCAGCTGATATCTGGTCTTTGATCCCAAGCGTCTTCCCCCTGCAGTGCTTGTTAAGCCCTGCGATTGGCCTTTAGCGTCATAATCGCCATTGGCCGTCTGCTTGAGGTATTACAACTTTTAGCGCTCCTCTGATAGTTGCCTGGTAAAACTCAGAGGTTCTACCCCATTGGTGCAATAGAAAGCCCAATACAATTTAGTTAGTCGTATGCTGACTTCTTGCCAAATTCGCATAATATCTAAAACCTAAAACTCAACGCATAACAGCACTTATTTTTTTTTATATATTTTTGTTGTAAATTATAGTCTTTTATTGTGATTGTAGTAATGTGTTTTTATTACATGTACAGCACTTTGACTCGACCAAAAATCGCTTTTAAATGTGCTGTATAAATAAAACTTGATTTGCTTTAGAAGAAGAGCGCCTGCATAAGTGTATGAATGTTTATGCAGAAGTGTCGAGATCATTATGCAAGTAAAATGTGTCTAAAGCATCTGATCAGGCATGTTTTTATCTTCACCACAATTAGAGCCAGCACCAGTCATTTCTAACAACATGAGCACAATACAAGAAAACCTGTAATCCCCTACAGGAAGTATATCCATAGAGGCACAAATGAACAGATGTGTTGGCAACAGAAATGCTCTCTCACTCTCATCAAAGTGAGTCTGCAGAAACCCAAGCAGGCACAGACATTAGCCCTGTGATGGGGATATAGTGAGTCAGTGTAAAGAGGATGCTCTTTATTTCTCTCTCTATCTTTGTTGTTTGTGTTTGTCAGTGATGGGTTTTGTGTTCAGAGGAAACGGTGGAAAGTTCTATATTTAGGCTCCTTTATCCACCGTCACCGGGAATAGAATTAAGGGTAAAGGTAAATGGTGATGATGTTTTTTCTGCGTCAAATAGACGCTGAGACTAAGAAGGTAGAATAATGCTATGTGACCTTGTACAACTAAAGCTGTTTTTCTCTTAGCAAACAATAAAATAAACCTCCATGCTGTGTCCTTGTCATTGCAGGCAAGAAGAATTCAATCCTGATGCACAAAGTTCAGCATGACCTGAACTCAGGGGTCTTCAACAACCGCGAGAACGAGATGATCCAGGAGATAGTTAAATATGACCGGGAGATGGTTCAGCAGGTTGATGTTCCACGGCCGCGGGCCATGTCCATGACGCCTCCTCTCCACGGCAGTATCTTTGATTCTCCGAGCTCCTCCTCGCGTCCTCAGAATTCAGCGATCGCCACTCTGCAGCAGGCCGTAGCCATGAACTTTTGTGCCCCTGTGCAAGGTAACTCGATGGGAGGGGGGACCCTGCAGTCGCCCAGGATGGTGAGGAGATTCCAGGTGCTGGAGAGTGTGCCCAGCCCAGTGTCAGCCTCTCCCCTGCAGTCTCAGTTCCTCCCTGCTGGTGCCTTCGCCTCCGCCCTGGCCAGCCCCTCGGTCCAGAGCCCGCTGGCACTCGGAAGACGATCTTTCCAGTTCGGCTCCAGCATGGCCGGCCCCCCCTCAGGCTCCCAGCTCTCTCTGACCCAGCAGCACATGATCAGCCCCGCACACCGGCCCAGCTCACACGAGAGTACTCATTCCCTGCAAATGGGCATTTTAAACCAAGACGCCAGGGCACTGTCAGCCTCTCAGCCCTCACTGCCTCAAGAGGGGGCGCAACAAGGTGCCCCAAGCCCCCCCCAGTCCACAAGAGTCTCCTCCACTTCTATTGGCCCCCCTCAGATAACATCGGGTCACACAGGGGTACGTAGCGCTATACCACATAGGGTGGTGCTGCCCCACCAGATGTCTGTGGGGGCTTTCCCTGCAGTATCCCTGCCTGGGTCTACGCAGGGTTTTGGGGCCGGTGCAGGGCTGGCAGTAGGGGGTGCGGTAACAGGTCTGGGGGACTCGGGGCTACCCAAGAAGGACCCTATCGGGAACCTTCCTGAGACAGACCGCATCAGATCCAGGCTTTCCTCAAACTTGTGATCCTAATTAAACTCTTCTAGTGGAGTGACTCTAATGAGGGGCTGGACTGCAGGAGCACGCGCGCGGGGGGGGGGTTCTGCTCTCTCTCCCACAATCTGCTCAAGTTTGACTATCCGAATGTATGAATGATAAGTGAGTGGAAGCAGGGAGAATCCATTTGGAGACTGTTCTAACATAAAGTCTGTATGAGGACTTTTGAATCTGCAGCATTGAGTTGTTTCTACTCACAGACTTTATAGTTGCACAGTAGTAGTAACGTAGCATCTTCCCATCTCCAACGTCTTTATTTACTGTATTTTACAACATAGTCAACAACATACTGTATCCTCTTTATTATCCTTTTATCCACGTCATGTAATGCAAACTTGTGGATGGGACTAAAAGAAAATCAGGGACCTGCTTCAGATATCAGAAGTTGGATGCTACTGTATCTACTATATTATGTGGGCTGGCTGTAAAAGACGATCATCTCACAAAGGTACAATTATTGTAGTTTTTGGAAAGAAACCTAAAAAGTTTGAACATTAAAAGGGTGTTTTTCTTATATTTCTTAAGACTATAGACCATATTTGTAAGCACAAATTGGACAATATTCCAATATGACCTTATTATAAGTATTTCGAGCCATATTATTCCCAGATATGAATACCATTATTTACAAATCAAACCCTGATTTTTTGTTATCTAGTTGGCATCTTTTGTAAGTCTCCCCTGCCTCTGATAGTCCCCACAAATAATTATGTGAGACCCTCGGACAGACATTTAATAACCTTCATCCTAAAAGTACAGCTGTGGAACAAAATGTCTATTTCCAGCCAAGCCATCGATCTCTACAGGAAATGTCAGCTTGTTTGTTTAATTTAAAGTTGCGTCAATCAATATTTTTTATATCAACAATGAATAAAATGACTAAGGTTAATGTTAAGGGAGTTCCTTGTAGTGATGAACCAAAAGAGAGGGATCTGTATCTCCGTTGATCCTTTTTCTTAAGCAAAAGTCTTTGGGTTTAGAGCCCATAGATGTCCTGCCATGCAGTCTTATCACGCATCAAACCTGTTTTCAGTAGCACAAGGCAAACGTTTTGAGCAAACTAAAACACGTTTGTTGACCTGCAATTTGAACAAGCAAGAGAATCAGATGTTTCCCTAAGGAGTTGGTATCGACTAAACCAGAATAATCTAGATAAAAAAACATAGGTGGCCAGAAAGAAGACACCAGTGGTATTAAAATGTTGCTTGTGTATGCTGAAAGTTATAAAATGTCAGCTTGTTTTGCCATTGTTTTTCCATTTTAGTGGCCTAAAATACATTGGTGCAGCTATAAGATTCGTAAATCCAATAAAAATATCCCTGACTCAAACACTTTTTCTTGACAGCAGATTATTTAAAGTATTAGTTGAAAGACTGTAGTCACGTGAGTAGTAACAGATTAAGTATTCAAATGTATTTTAGAAATTATTATTCACTGCCAGTTAATTACACAGAATTTTGTACGACTCAAAATGTAAATCCATTCAAACTCACATAATGACAATTTTTTTTTAACCCTGAATCTCATATTTCTTGCAGCAGCAGTTTGGGCAAATTGTTTCTAGGCCAAAGTGAATTCCATACAGATACTGAAACTTGTGCAGAGCTCGGCCTTACTGTAAACGCTACAGCTTCGATCGACAGCCAAGGACAGTGCGGATCATTTGCAGGATGTATATTGCAGCGTGCCTCTGTCATTGACGCCTCAAGAAGAGTCCATCAGACGCCGCTGAGTTGTGTCCAAAAGCATTAAAAAGGGAACATTTTGTCCTGAACCTGACAGTATACTCACCACATCTCATTAATGCCTGGACCATTACTGGGTAATGACACTGGAAATTGGAATCCCTCCGGTCTGTTCGGGACCGTTATTATTCTCCTTTCATTGGATTTCATATTTCAGTGTCAATGATTTGCATTTTTCGTTTTGCTTAGTTTCAGTCCCTGTGTTGTTATCCACCTTGAGAGTTCCAAATGGGACAAGGTTGAAGGTTTGTAAGTATTTTTATAAAGTGTTTTTGAGATCTGTTGTGTTTTTGTTCTATGCTCAAATTATGCCCTTTGGAACCCATTTGAATGCCTTGAACAATTATTTATATCGAGGCTTGTTATGGTAATGTTTTACAGAACTTCTCATTGTGTTCTGGAGAGACCGTCTCAGGACAAGAAATGAATTTAGTTACAAAACAACTTTATGGACATTTTCACTTCATTAGAAAGCACACAGTAGAGGAAGATGAAAGGATGAATTGCAAAAAAACAAAGGGCCGGTAGCTAAACCTACATCATAAGTAACTCCAATGTTCTCAAACAACACAACACTTTTAATAAAAGCTGAAGAACGAACAAAGTGAAACCAAAGTTTCTTTTTATGTATGCAAATGTCTAAAACTGTTGAATCATTCTGACTGAATAAACTAAAAGTACTAATCAGATTATACAATTATGAAGTTTGGTAATATTGACAGCAATAAGTGTTTGATAAAAGATTATGTGGTCAGATTAAGTTCTGTTTTATTGTTGAGATGTTGATGGAGGTTCAATATTTTCCCAAACTTCACAAGATTATGTCTAAAGCCTGATTTTCTAGCAGATATTTAGATTTAAATCTGTACTCTGATTGGTTATTTCTATTTGTCATCATGTAAAGCCGACTATTTATTCAGTTAGCCTAGTTTACTGTTACTGTAGACTTGCTGAAAAAGTTGTTTTAATCTTGGACAAAAATGCTTACGATCATCTGTTTGGACTCATATTACTTGAAGATGTAATTAAAGCAGAACAAAACCGTTTGCATCACAGAAGATGTATCACTTGTTTTTCTACAGTCGCTCACAGTTTGTATAATACTGTGCCAGATGCATTACATTACATTACATTGCATTTAGCTGACGCTTTTATCCAAAGCGACTTACAATAAGTACATTCGACCAGGAAGACACAACCTTGAGGAAAACAGAATCATATAAGAACATCAGGTTTCAAAGAGCCAATCGTTTCAAGTGCTGCTCAACTGGCTAAGCCAGTCCTTTATTAGTATATAAGTGCTCTGTTAGCAGTTCTTTGTTAGTCATTCTATCGCTCGAAGTGGAGTCGAAAGAGATGAGTTTTCAGTCTGCGCCGGAAGGTGTGTAAGCTTTCTGCGGTCCTGATTTCAATGGGGAGCTCATTCCACCATTTTGGAGCCAGGATAGCAAACCCACGTGTTTTTGCTGATGGGAACTTGGGTCCCCCTCGCAGCGAGGGTGCAGCGAGTCGTTTGGTTGATGCAGAGCGTAGTGCACGTGCTGGGGTGTACGGTTTAACCATGTCCTGGATGCTGTGGGTTCTGCATGGTTTCTTCTTCTGTGTATGTTTTATTTGTTTATTTATTTTTCTAATCTCCCTCCACAGTTCATTTGCAAATGTTAAATGTGTTGACAAATGCTACTACTGCTCGATGATTTTGCCTTCTATACTCTTAACCTCTGACATCTAATTAGCATGTTGCCCAGAACCCTTTAAATGCTCTTTTCCCTCTTTTTGCAACTTTACAAACACATTTATTAACATATTTATTATTTATACGTTAATGTAAGCAGCTGTTCACACACATGCGTCAGCTACATCAACAGAAACATTTGTGTTTGCCACGTTGTGTGCTTTCAAACATTTTCTCCCATCCGCCCCGACTCTTTCTTTAGAGATCTCTCTTTTGTGTCTCCAATGTACGGAAGAGGATTAGGGCCACGTGTGCATTTTTTTAAAGATCTGACCCGAGTGAACACTTTTTTTTGTTCTGAGGAATAAGCCAGAATTCTGAGAAAAAGATAATTATATATTTTTTCTGAAAATCTCAGAATTCTGACTCTTGTCTCAGAATTATAATAAAATTAAAATAAATGTCACTTGTGGTCCTTATCCTCTTCCGTCCCAATCAGCGTGTCCAGAGATAAAACGCCTTCCCATTCGAATGAGTCTTTGGGTTAATCAATGGCGGTTAAATATGGAGGTCAGGGCGTTTGCATACAAGGGCTGTTCTTCGGATTGAGAGATTATATTATCCTTACATCTAAAATCATATGATTTCTCTCTTATTGGCAACTAGAGTATATGACACAATCTTTATACTACTTGTTCCTGTACTTAACAGTGACATTTAAAACAGTGATCACTCTGCATTCATTTGTTATTAACTTACATTCTGACTTTTTCACTTTCTTTCTTTCTTTTTCGTTCTTTATGTATTTTTCTTCCTCAATTCTTTCTTTCTTTCTAATTTCTTTCTTTGTTTTTCTCAGACTGGATACAAAGCCAACTCCAATTCATACCTAAACACTACAGACACATGTAGTGTGTGGTCTAATGTTAACTGATATCTAATCCATTAATAAATACATATATTCCCCTGTATCTCAGGCAGTCGCTGTCAGTGAAATCAGACACTAACAGTGCACACAAGTGTTTCTGTGTCAGGGGCCTGATTTTCTTTTAGTGGCTTTTTCTAGTTGTCACATCCCATAACATTAACAACGTGCATATATAGTGCCTAGCATACACTTTAGTCCTTGTGTGGGTGGCTGTAAAAATATATATTTAAAGTAAGCTCCTCCTAGTACAATCATTTCTGTCAGTTATATCTCACTGCAACACGTGAAGAAGATACAATACATTGTGTTCCAGTATGGAATGATTCCTCTGCTGTGTGTTTAGTGAACACAAATAAGTTATAATAAGTTTGCAAGTTCTTATTAGAAGCAGATCATTACTGTGATGTGATGGTGAATGTCTCTGCTTTCTGTTAGACATTATATTACAGTGTGTGTCAAAGTTACAATGGCATATGAATCTCTGTTATAATTGTTTACATACTGACTTATTTAATATAATCTGATTATTTGTCTGCTTATCAAGAAAAATGACACTTCAAACTCAGTAAAAGATGTTTCTCATGCTGAATTTTGGGATTTTTGTTTTGAGTATTTGAATGCTGTCATTATTAAATTTGACATTTTCAAAGCCTCTTATGTGCCCGTTGTAATTTGTTTACATACTGTAACATACTGACATCAATATGTAACACTTCTATTGGCTAACAGTTTAAAACATTGTATGTGATAGGCTAAGGGGCGGGACATCTCTAAGCGGTTGACAACAGAGCTGGCCAGCTAACCAATCAGAGCAGACTGGGCTCTGGTTTCAGACAGAGGGTGAAACGCAGGCAGTATGAGAAAAATAAAGAGCTTTTTGAACATTAAAGCATGGAGACATGTCCCAGCAGAGGCACAAACTACAAATATGAACCTGAACATTTGCATAGTAGGGCCCCTTTAAGACTAACTTATACGTTTGATGTTTGTGAATCTTCGAAAAGCTATCAAGAGAAAGCTTTTGAATTTTTGCTCTGTCGTATACAGAAAGTGGCGACAACGCTTTTTATAAAATGCTAAAACATCTCAGACATCAAACGTTTCTTGAGTCCATTATTCTTTCATACTTAGGTCTTCTTGATAAGTCAAGAGTGGCATTTTGTCTATACTGCTGGTGTGGCAGCCAGTTTTCCCTGCACAGTTGGGACAGATGGTCTCCGAAGGGGAAACTGAAGATTCAAACACTTGAGTGATTTTTCCAATCAAAGCTTAGTGCACATGATGAATCTTCTGTAGATGTAGTACTTTATCATTTACTGTTTATTTTTGCTACTTTAAAAGTCCAAACTTCCACTTAATCTTATACAAATAAATATCCTAAAGAAGCCCTTTAACATCAAAATAAAAAATAAAATTAATTGGATCCTAAGTAGGGACTCTGACACGTTTCATCCACGCAGGTCTAGTTCACTGAAGCCTCTCTGAGTCAGGCACCAGATGTGTGTGTACCGTGTGTTTGATGGTTGTTAATCAACCCATCACTGCCTGTCAGTCAGGATATAGGTCAGACAAAGGAAACTCAAACTGACACACACACACACACACACACACACACACACACACACACACACACACACACACACACACACACACACACACACACACACACACACACACACACCACACACACACACACACACACACACACACACACACACACACACACACACACACACACACACTGTACCACCTGTCTCTCTCTCTCTCTCAAACAGCAGCACTCCCTCTCCCCAGTGCTCACCCCACTTCCTCTCCCCCGCTCACAGAGAGCTCTTTCCCTACATGCCCCCACCCCCCCCAGGACTGCCGACCCTCCCTGACTCCGAGGGCCAGGAGATGGCAGGGATAGCCGAGGAGCCTGGCAGGTAATCAAAGCGCTCTGAGAGAGAGTGCTGCAGCTATCTGAGAGCGGTTCCAGCTCTGGCAGAAAGCAACCAACACTTCTACTGTGTCCCCTCTCTCGTGATCCTGTGGTGGTAATAAAGAGTTTGCTAAAAGCCCCACACTCATATCTCCTCGATGAGATTCACTAACGCAGGTGAGGTGTCATTCTGGGAAATAGCTGCATATGTTGTCGAAATGTAATATACTAATATGTCTGCCATGCCAAATAATCATCACTTTCTATTTCTCGTAATGGTGGGTTACAGCGTATCCCAGCATGCTTCAGGTGTAAGACAAGGAAACACCCCCAGTCCTTCTTTTTTTTATCAAAAGGCTAACACAGATAGAGAGGCACTGACATTTCAAGCCTCAAGACAACAACATTCACAAAATGAAATGCAAAGAAATAACACCAAAATATTGAGATGTATGGTATAAAAGAAAAGGACTTGAGGCTCTCCGATCTGATGTCATGTTTACTGGAGCTTTGCATTATAAACAAAGGGGTACAGTGACTTTTTTTAATTAGTTTGGACATTTTCTACTTGACAGTGCTTGCTTACCCTATACTCAGTACCCCAATTGTCCTGACCTTGAAAGAAGTAGCATGATGAAACAATCTTAAATCACAGTCCACTTGTTTGTTTTTCCAGAGCTTTCAGCTGCATCCCCCAGTCTTCATCAGCAGAGGCGCTGATGAAGACGGTTCAAAGGGAATTAGGGGACTTCAAATGTATTCAAATGGCCACACATTTGTTAAAAATCACCTTCTTTTTTGCTAAGCCTACAGTAACGACTTTAAAGAAAGGAGCATAACATAATATAATCAAATGTAGTACTCTTATTAAGTATTAAATAGAACATTTTACAACAAAACACCTCATATTATAATTATAGTATGACACAGAGTAGAGGTCAGACAGAGCTTCATTGATTGTTTTAACACACTGAGTTTATATACCGTAAGATGATGTCCAGAGACTTTTTAAAGCCTAGGATCTCAATGAACAATTAAATATATTTAGTATTTAAGGCAATTCATATTCAAATCACTTGAAAAAGACAAACAGGTTCATCCATCAGCATAAAACTGTATAGGCTCAAAGAGGGAAAAACATTTTTAAAAGAAAGTAAATGATAATATTTTCTTCCCTCAGGAGATGTCAGAACTCCATCACCTTTGCACTAGATATTTCCCTGATACAGAAACATCATCAACAGGACATCTCTCTGGAGAGGAGCAGTAATGGAGGCTTTTTGACTACTTCCTGCTACCAGCCGTGCTCCATTAGGGATACTGCGGGTCGGCTCGGTACAGCTCTCCCATCTGACAGCAGACATCCTTGGAATAACCCCAGAATAAATGATACAGGCCCATCAACATTTTGCTGTATGAGCACCTCTGATATCCTGTTTACTTCCTCAGCCAAAGAAAATGGTAGTTTCTGCTCCCGTCATCTCAACATGTATGTTCCCTGACCTGATCCTCCGCACTTACCCTCCATGTGTTCTTCCTTTTTAACTGAAGTATTGCCTGCGTTTTAAAGCTTCTATAGCCGTCCCTGTGGCGCGAGTCGCAGCTATTGATCGAGACACTTATACCTTCAGAATCCATTCATCCATGACCACTCCTTGATATGGAGGTCATGATGTGTTGAAGCCTACAGTATAAGTCACAAACAAGTCATAGTAAAGTATGTCTTTAACAAGCTTTAGGAATGTCATAGCATAGCATGTCGTCATATATGGTGTCAAAGGCATGTTGTATAAATTCATAAATGGTCATAGTGTAGTATGTCGAAAAAGTCAGAAACTGTCTAATGTAGTATGCCATTTAAAGACGAATAGTATAGTCATGTTAAACAAAGATGTCATGACAAATTGAAAGTATAATATGTAAAAAAAAAAGGTATTTTATAATTGGTCATACAAAGAAAACATTGTAGTTTGAGATAATTTGTCCTAAAAAAGTAACTGTGACGATTCATAAAAATATCATAGTATAGTATTTTATGAAAAAAAAGAAGGAAGGAATAATTTGTCATAAAAAAGTCACCGTATAAAAATCCTAAGAAGGCCATATTATAGTATCTCATAAAAAAAACTGTTGTGTGTGCTTATGCACCAAACAGCAGTTCAGAGTATACAGCCTTCTTGGAGACCCTGGAAAGAGTCCTGTATGGGGCTCCTGAAGGGGACTCTTTCATCTTGCTGGGAGACTTCAACGCACATGTGGGCAATGATGGAGACACTTGGAGGGGCGTGATTGGGAGGAACGGCCCCCCTGATCTGAACCGGAGTGCTGGTTTGTTACTGGACTTCTGTGCTAGTCATGGATTCGCCATAACAAACACCATGTTCGAACATAAGGATGCTCATAAGTGTACGTGGTACCAGAGCGCCCTAGGCAGGAGGTCCATGATCAATTTCGTTATCGTATCATCGGAGCTGAGGCCGTATGTTTTGGACACTCGGGTAAAGAGAGGGGCGGAGTTGTCAACTGATCACCATCTGGTGGTGAGTTGGGTCGAGTGGCGGGGGAAGCCTCTGGATAGATCTGGTAAGCCCAAACGTGTAGTTCGGGTGAACTGGGAACGTCTGGAGGAGGCCCAAGTTCAGGAGGCCTTCAACTCACACCTCCGGCAGAGCTTTTCGGGCATTCCTGTGGAGGTTGGGGACATTGAACCAGAGTGGTCGGTGTTCAAAGCCTCTATTGCCGAAGCCGCAGCGGGGAGCTGTGGTCTCAAGGTCTTAGGTGCCTCAAGGGGCGGTAACCCTCGAACCTCCTGGTGGACACCGGTGGTCAGGGAAGCCGTCCCACTGAAGAAGGAGGCCTTCAGGGATTTGTTATCCCGGGGGACTCCCGAGGCAGTTGCAAGGTACCGACAGGCCCGAAGGGCAGCAGCCTCAGCCGTGGCACAGCAGCGGGTGTAGGAGAAGTTCGGAGAAGACACCTCAGGAGGGGGAAGCGGGGACCCATCCAAGCTGTGTACAGTAAGGATGGGACGTTGTTGACCTCAACTGATGGAGTGTTAGGGCGTTGGAAGGAACACTTTGAGGAACTCCTGAACCCGACAACTCCGCCCTCTATGTTTGAGGCAGAGCTGGAGTATGACGGGAGATCAACACCAATCTCCCGGGGGGAGGTCGTCAAACAACTCCACAGTGGCAAAGCCCCGGGGGTGGATGAGATCCGCCCAGAAATGCTGAAGGCTCTGGGTGTTGAGGGACTGTCATGGCATACACCTGTTATTTGTTCAATTTGTATAGGTTCATGCTACCTCAATCAAACTTTCACATTATCATAGTGACATCCCATGTATATATTTCCAGCTTTCAAATGGTTTCGTTGTGTATGTTTGTGTTACCTATATTGAAAAATAATATCATTTTCAAAATCTGTTTTTACGTTTTTTTTTGTGATTTTGGGTCCAAAATGTTCATATAGTATCTCAAAATGACAGAAATAACTATCAGGTTATATAGGTGAGGTTGTCCTTAAAAAAAGATACCAAACATTGACATGCCAAACATTTCTTAATGGGGTTTAGTAAGACAAATCAAAAGTATGCGAAAACGGACAAATTAGCCCTGGACTCCAAAGGGTTAAGGTAGTTGGAAGACATCCATGTTTTGATGTCATGCAGGCAGTTGATGAGAGACTGAGGGGGGAGCTGGGAGGATGGAGTGGTGCTGAGATACAGTTGGGTATCATCAGCGTAACAGTGGAAAGGATAAGCGGGAGAAGATGGATGGATGGATGGATAAAAAAACATTGAATTATTTTGTATGATTATGGAAAATGCATAATTTGTCATAGAAAAGTCAGTGTGTTATAACATAAAATAAATGTCGTAATTGGTATACCCTAAAAAATAAACAATATTGTATAATCATCAGTCATAAAAAAGTCATTTTACAGTACGACATTAAAAAGTGATATTGGCCTACATTTCTCCTCTCAGCCCGGTGTCAGGGCTAAGCTGTGAACTGTGCTCAGTGTGTGTGAAGTGAGATCCTGAGAGATCTGTACAGCTCTGTCCTTGACACCTGACCTCACAGAGGAGACACGCTGCGATGCCTCCAGGAAGGACACCTCGGCTTAGTTTGATAGTGGATGCTTCAGTGTGAAGGACACTGGCTTCAGCAGCTGAGTTTGGAAAAGTAAAACTCAATCAAAATGGAAATGTAGTGTTTGTATCTGTGATGTAAACTTCATTTTGAAACGGCACATTACATGCTAAGCCCCAGCTTCATATTTGGGGTTTTCGGGTTATTTCATGACTTCTCATCCAACTCTCATCAAGAAAGACGAGCATTTCCTACACTTTCTGATACTAACCGCGGTGAGGGTAAATGTGTCTTATGTGAAATACTTTCAAAAATAAACATTTTTAATAGAAAATTATTTTTAGATGTTTCAATACCTTCCATGTCATGTGACCCATTGACCCCCATACCCAATACATTGAACATTGTTATGACAGACACCAGTCACAGACAGTTTTCATTTATGTTATTATTATATTAAATAGAAAACAATCATTTAAAATAATATATTCATTAACATCCTATTAAAAGAGATGTGTTCTTCTTATCCAGTGTAGTAATACAATTCTGCATGTATTTGAAGTTATTAGTTTACAAGACATGGAAGCTATTCAAAACAAATTAGATGTCAATACAAAAAAACTTCTACATTTTCATAACCCGAAAATCATGTTAAAGAAAGATCAATAACCGTCCTCTGACTGCGACATAAAGAAGACCGGAGAGAATGTCGGTCAAACAATCAACCTTAAACTTACTTTACCACGGTGAACTATTTACTTTCTGGTGCCAATAAAGGTCCGCTTTCATTTGAAATGTCTGTGAACATGAAAGGAACCCTGTTTGTATAATTGAAATCTAATCAGGTTAAAAACACACAAACCTTTCAATTAAAAAATGTAATGTATTAAATGTGATTGTACGTATATAATGACCGAAAGAACGAGATCGCGGATACAAGCGGCCGAGATGGGTTTCCTCCGCCGGGTGGCTGGTGTCTCCCTTAGAGATAAGGTGAGAAGTTCGGTCATCAGGGAGGGACTCGGAGTTGAGCCGCTCCTCCTTCGCGTCGAAAGAAGCCAGTTGAGGTTAGGATGCCACCTGGGCGCCTCCCTAGGGAGGTGTTCCAGGCACGTCCAGCTGGGAAGAGACCAAGGGGTAGACCTAGGACCAGGTGGAGGGATTATATCTCTTCGCTGGCCTGGGAGCGCCTTGGGATCCCCCAGTCAGAGCTGGTTGATGTCGCCAGGGAAAAGAAAGTTTGGGGCTCTCTGCTGGAACTGCTACCCCCGCGACCCGACCACGGATAAGCGGGAGAAGATGGATGGATGGATGTACGTATAATATGGCAATACTAATGGCTGTCCTGACAGAAAGCACATGAATCATATTTAAAAGAGTATTTCAGTGTAAAATCAAGTCATTGGATGACTACTGATTTTTACGAAGATGATAAAATAACAGATAACAACTAATTTCCAAAAAAAAAAAAAATCTCTTTGTGCATGTCACTATGCAAATCATCCCAAAAATCTACAGTCTGATCAGTGCACTATTTATGTCCCCTTGAAGAATATTTCCATTTCATTACATTGTTCTGAGTTAATTAGTGAGGCCTGCAAACCCTTTGTGGTGCATCTAAAAGGAGGCCTTCATCTCACGATACACAAAAGACCTGAAATATGCATATAACAAAAAAAAAAAATCAGGCTCTCATTCATCCTATTTAAGCACAGTAAGAATACCAGCCATTTCTTCGAAACCGCTGAATTAATAAGTAGACATTTTAAGAAAGTTGTTTATTTTAGAGCAATTGTCAGGTGCTTAGTCACTCCTAATAGGGAAGAATCAAGAGTTTCATGTGACACAATGCTATCCAAGAACCCTTTGACTTATCCCTCCAGATTTCTCCGAGGGTCTGGTATCCCCCGGTTCAGTTTGTCTTTCATTTCCTTTTCAGATGCCTCTTCTTCAAACTTTATAAAACCGCCTAAATATCGTGTCAGAGAGCATCCTGCCATCCAGTAAGTGATGGGATCGATGATGAGGTGGGATAGACCAGAGGCAAGTCCACGCTCTGCGGAGGTCCTCACAGCAGGACACATACACACATAATCACACTTAATCACACACACAAACACACGCCTCATACTGCATCACTGGCAATTACAGTAAAGTAAATAGAGCAGCATAATAGTTGCATAGAGATGCAGTCAGTATGGCTCATGTACACACACACACACACACACATTTACCTGAATATGGTATTAGCATCCATAATAAAAAGGTAATTTCACTCAATGAGGTCTTTACATTCCCATCTGGTGCTGATTCTCTCATCATTTCGGCTGGATGAGTATGCCTCCTTCTCATCCATCACTCCATCAGTCCACTAGTCAGTTAATCAGGCAGGTTCACTGTGTGTTAACGCCTCCAGCAGCTCCCGTCTAGCTGTGGACGAGGATCAATGTCCCGATGTCTGAGGGAGACAAAGCCGGTGAGACCCGGGGGCCGTCAGCCTCCCTGCAGCACTCTGTCGATTTCACTCATCTCCCTCCGCTGGATCGCCCTCATGAGCCTCTCAGCTGAAGAAATAAGTGGATTCTTTCACCCGCTGCAGATCGAAGTCACCTGGAGAGCAAGAGGCGAGGTGTCAGAGCAGGTTTAGGTCTTTGTACAGTAGTAGTAAAAAAGTACATTTGCATTAAACACAAAACTTAAAAACACTTCAGCAAGCTACGTATGCTAACAAAGCTAAAAGCTGCAAACTTGCCAGCATTGCATTGTTTAAAACACTGTAACAAACAGTTGGACTGAGACTAGGATAACAATTCATCAAATTAATTAATTGGCAGTATTACTACAAATCTAGAGTAAGGCTAGACTCAGAAGCAACGTTTTTTTAAGCTAAATGCTAACGTCAGCATGCTAACAGGCTCAGAATGACTACGATAACATGCTGATGTTTATGAGGCATAATGTTTACAATGTTCACTATCTTATATTTCGCGTGTAAGCATTCTTAGATGTGCCAAATAGAACAAAACACAAAGCAGAGTTAGGATAGGATAAGTTATTTTTTAATTGGGTCAAACTCAGAAGCTTAGATAGAACTTTTTAGTTTCCTAAGCACCAGGAAAATTCCCAAAACTTAATATACTACTTGAATTTTAACATTTGCCCGGGCCTGCACTCTGTATGCTTTTAGCTTCTCTGTCAGCGGCTTACACCAGCAGAAGCTTCAGCCTGAATTATTGAGGAAAGGACATAAAAAGTTAAGGAATGCTAAAACTGGTAGCAAATGATGTTGAGAGGAATGAGGGAGGAACTGATATAAACTGTCTTTTTCTCATTAAAATCAGAAAGATCTCCCAGCAAAGAACTCTAACTTCAATCTACTCCATGCAGTATATTTGCACTTTTGATCACGTATTACTCTGAATTTAGCGTGTAAGAAAGTACTTTATTCGCTTAAACACAGACATGATTGTATGCCAAAGTAACATCTAAAAATAAAAGACGTGTTTCTTGACAACAACTTGTATGGTTCTTACAAACTTGCAGCCAACATTTACTAATCAAATAAACCGAAATCCTCCTAAAAGCCAGACCCAAGCTGTTGAACACAGTAATGTAAGTCATCGGTGTGTTTTGCAGCATTTCCCCCTCTGTGTGTACAGATCTTCCTGATTCATCGGCTGTCCTGCTGGATTACACACTGAAACCTGATTCACCTCAATAACAAGTTGAGGATGCTTCATAGTGAAGATTATAGTGGACTTAAATGCAGATCTGCCAAGTTTTATATTAGAAATTGAGTACAGTGGACTTTCCGGGCCACACACACACTGACGACGACCCCCCCCCCCCCCCCCCCCCCTCCCCTCAGGAGCACACCTGACTGGTGTCAGCCAGTAAGCTGATTATGCAGAGGAGGGACACAATTAACAGTAATCAATTTATACAACCCAGCTGTCAGGGCCAAGCAGACAGTCAGTGTACCGATGGAGACGGAGCGAGGGCTTACTGTACATAACAGCAAAGCCACCATCCACCTGACCAACAGAGCATCAGTACCTTCACTGGACAACAATAGAGAGACCCTCGCAGTGGCCCTCCACTCGACAAAAGCTTTAAATTAATTTTAGTCGCAATAAATGGCTTTTCCGGTTTGAATGAGCAGGCTGGGCTAGACAAGAAGCTAAATGCAATGGGATTACTTTATACAATACAGCAATTAGCAAACTAGATAAAACATAGACTGCGAATGGATCTGGCCCTTCCTACATCCAGGACATGGTTAAACCGTACACCCCAGCACGTGCACTACGCTCTGCATCAACCAAACGACTCGCTGCACCCTCGCTGCGAGGGGGACCCAAGTTCCCATCAGCAAAAACACGTGGGTTTGCTATCCTGGCTCCAAAATGGTGGAATGAGCTCCCCATTGAAATCAGGACCGCAGAAAGCTTACACACCTTCCGGCGCAGACTGAAAACTCATCTCTTTCGACTCCACTTCGAGCGATAGAATGACTAACAAAGAACTGCTAACAGAGCACTTATATACTAATAAAGGACTGGCTTAGCCAGTTGAGCAGCACTTGAAACGATTGGCTCTTTGAAACCTGATGTTCTTATATGATTCTGTTTTCCTCAAGGTTGTGTCTTCCTGGTCGAATGTACTTATTGTAAGTCGCTTTGGATAAAAGCGTCAGCTAAATGCAATGTAATGTAATGTAATAGACGATTGTATTAAAATCCAATATAATAGCCATTCTCTTATTCCTGCTAACCTCCGACAGAGCTTCAGGACATACAAGTCCTCTTCAATCCAATTAGGAACATAAATCATCACCCTGTATCTTGGTCCCCTGAAACAACAGTGCAGACACACACACACACACACACACACACACACACACACACACACACACACACACACACACACACACACACACACACACACACACACACACACACACACACACACACACACACACACACACACACACACACACACACACACACACACACACACACACACACACACACACACACACACACACACACACACACACACACACCACACACACCCACACACACACACACACACACACACACACACACACACACACACACACACACACACACACACACACACACACACACACACACACACACACACACACACACACACACACACACACCTGTCTGGGGCACTGTGGCCAGACACAGTCTCAGCTCCAAGTATTCCTGGGTCTTCTTCTTCTTGGCTTCAAGCCTGCCACAAGAGAGGAAAACAGTTCAGTAACTCTGAGAAAGACAACGTTTGTGTTCAAAGTCAAAGAGTCATGCACTTTCTGGGTTTTCTCTGGAAGTTTTAGTCGTCATTTAAATGTCTTCATCGGTTCTCGGGCTGATTATATTCAACCTTCACAGGATATAAGATGCGAGTTGTTTTTGAGACCAGAGTCCGTACAGTGAGTCTATGACCTCGGCACATTATCAGTTCTTCCAAAGGTGGCAACACATACCTGTTACTGCGTGAAACGTGATTAGGACACTGACAAATGGCTGTTTAAAAGTTTAACCACTCACTGTTCTGCCTGCAGGATGATAAAACTAAATGAAACTTTTCCGACTGCTAGTTCAGTAAAACTTATGAGAGGTAGAGGGAGGGAGTAAGACAAATAGTAAGGGCGCTGCTGTGGAGTAAAGGCTATAGAAAAAGGTGTCCAATTATCCAGGAGAGAGAAACACAGAATCAGATGATGAGCATAACCTAGCCCGAGGCCAGCGAGACAGATGAATGGAGAAAGAGAGAGCGGGAAAGTCATTTTGTATCTAATGTCACAGACAAGTGGAGGAAACAATCTGGCATGTTAGTACAACTTTGACAATCTTATATCTAATCCTATAACCTCTTATGTGTGTGTTCCTTTAGAGTGGAATGTTTTTCTAACGTGTGTACTTGTGGGACGTGCATGTTCAGTGTATCGTGGCCGTTGATATACCATACAAGTCCATAGAGATCCTACAGTGTTGCATAAACACAGACAGAGAGTCTGAAGGCTCTGAAGGTTGTTGTGTACGAACAAAAGAAATCAGAGGAAGCACAGAATGCAGTTGTTGGTAACTAAGTATTAAAAGAAGCATGTACATATTAAATTATATTAAGCTAAAACGAAGATACTCTGATAATAATTTGTTCCTAAATTGGAGCTGCAGCGAAAAACCTAGATTTTTAACACCATTACCCTGATGGATAACCGGCCACATACCGGCTCCTGAGACTTATGCCCCTTTCACACCAACGCGTTTTCAGCTCCGGCTCGGAGCTGGAGCCTGAAAAGTGCCGGTTCTTCCTGTTCACACCGCAGCGGCGCCGCCTCTTAGCTCCGGAATCCGGTTCACTTCCAGCTCCAAAAAAGTGTCGGTCTAGAGCAGGGGTCGGCAACAGGCGGACCGCGGTCCAGATCCGGACCCAGACGCCGACCTATACGGACCCGGAGCTATAATCAATACATTAATAGGGGATTTTTCGGCGATTTTTCGGCAATAATTAAACAAGCGAGTACCTGTTTTTCCTGGCCAAGGACAGGTTCCTTGAACACAACACAAGCGTAACGTGTCTTCACGTGGTATATGTCTCGTCTGAAAGGAGTGCTGACAGAGAGCACCGGAACGCCGCTCCAGCCCTTCAAATATTGCAGTACCCATAAGGAGCCGTATACATGCCGCAGTGTTTGCGTGGCTGTGTCTTTAGTTGTAAGCACAGTGGCGATCTGTTGTTATTAGCATCTGCTAACGAATTTAAAGAGCTTTTCTACAACCAGGTGGAAGAGAGCTCTCTCCTGAGAGGGTCAAATAACCTCAGCTCAGTGAGGTTAAGGCACACCTTGATATGATCATTATAGTTAATGAGACTAAATGAAAAACAGGTATAAAATACTATATGACAGTAACAAAAAAGTTGTTAAAAATAACAAGAATAGAGTTTAAAAGGGGAGTGATTTGTAAAATATCCAAAAAAATATATATGCTTACAGTTCTGTTTCATATGGGTGTTGAGAGATGTATCCATAGATCTCTTCATGTTGCTCTCAAAGTGTACCAGATTGATGCTTTTAACTTCAATATTTAAAAAAAAATCTTCCCGGGGGAGCACGCCCCCGGACCCCCATAGAGGAGGTTAGGTCCCCCCTCCACTTAAATCATGTTCACATGGATAGGATACTAAATACATTTGCACACATCTTGTGTCCATATCTTTCTGTGTTGGTGGTCATGTCACACCGTGCACGTGCATGCATACGTGAGTCATGGTGAGATATCTGGATTAAGAGGTTGCTTTTTCTTTGCACAGCATGAAAGAAAGGCGAAATGAATGGGCTGTGATTTTAGTTTTTTTAAGCCGAGGTTGAGTTCAATAATTTGTACGGCCCTCGGAGGATGTTGTAAAAATTGAAAGGAAAAAGGTCCCCACCACCCCTGCTGTAAATAATAATAAAAACCCTTGATTTATAACATCTCTGTCTCCTATGATCTGAGTAGAATAGCCAGTTAATTGAAGCATTATAGCACAGGCCTTTGTCAGATGGTATATTACTCTGTTTCTTTTCTGCTTCGAATAGTTCTCTCTTTTTTCACCATACCTGTGTTTGCATCTCTGTAACCAATGAGCACCTGCATGTGTATGAGAATGGCCCTGACACCATTTCAGCCCAGATTTACAAACTCCTGGCAGGACAAGCTCCAGCTCAATTCTCACACTGAATTTTAAAAAAGTGAGTGAGGGACTGCAATATAAGAGGGAAAGAAAGAGAAACTTTAAAACTGTTCAATTGTTATGATGTGTAAAGACTGATATTGTTCTATAATCGGCTGAAACTGTTAAGTCATGATCTGAAACGGTTAACAAAGAAAAAGGGAAACTCAAGCTGCTGCTACACTTTATTTGATTTATCTAAAATTAAGCACTTTTAAGATGCACATATTTTCAAAAGCTATTTTATTTATGTTCTCTATTTTATTTGTAAATGCAGCCCGAGAGGAACATTACACATATCCACAATATTTAAGTAATGTTAATTTACAATAAATATTGTTGTTTTTGTACTTTCTTTATTTGATTGGCAGTCAGTTGTTGATTACATGCAGACGTTGATAAAGCTACAGGTCACTTCAATATATTTCACACTAATTCATGAAGCAAGTTAGACATTTTGATGTTCCGGACCTTTGCATGGGGACATTTTCTCTAACTGGACCTCGTTGAATTTTAGTTGAAGACCTGGTCTAGAGGCAAGAGCTTCGTAGCTAAGAGGTGGCGTCGCTTACGTCTCCCTTACGTCGAGGCGTGCAGGAAACTAAACCCACCTCCCCTGAACATGGGTCGACTGTTATGCCTGCCTACAAGCAGTAGTGCTTATAAACACACTTTATAAAGTCAGGCAACACTAACCAGGCTTCGTGTGATTCTGTTTATTTGTGCCTTACTTTGAACATCTGTTCACTGTTATCGATCATTGTGGAGAGAGGCAGACGTGTTGTTTTGTATTATAGCAGCTATCGGATGGAATCAATACATGGGCTGCACAGGTTGTCGTGTCCGACTATCACAAGTAGAATCATAATAAAAATACGCCGGTAAAATGTGCCCGTAGAAAACGGTTTATGCCACAATAGGATAGCAATAGCAAGTAGTCAGTTTAGCTTCGGTTGCTATGCTAACATCACCCATTTTATACCAGAGAAACTTTCATAACAGCGTTGTGATGCCAAACAGCGTCAATTCAGACTGACACACATTCACTTGATATGATATTGCTCTCCCTGAGGTTTCTCCCATTTTTCCCTTTAAACTGGGTTTTCTTCGGAAGTTTTTCCTTGTACGATGTGAGGGTCTAAGGACAGAGGGTGTCGTATTGTCATACTGATATTCTGTACACACTGTGAAGACCACTGAGACAAATGTAACATTTGTGATATTGGGCTATATAAATAAACATTGATTGATTGATTGATTGATTGATGTATCAGCTGCTTGTGTGAGTCAGACAGTGAATACTTTAGAGCCGTGTGAGCTAACCGGGAGCTAACGGGAGAATAAACTCCCGTGGAAGAGCAGCACTGCAGCGGTCGGTAAATGCTGCAGAAACACATTAATAAACAATGAACCACGGCACTCTGGAGAAAAGCATAAGGTTGGAGAAGTCGTTATTTAATTTATTCTGGCTTCGTGTGATTAAAAGCAACACGATCATCGACCCTACGCCGTTCCCCGTTGTTGTTGTTGTGAGCTGCCGTTGGGGGGCAAATCAGCGATGTAAACGGTGACGTCATGACGCGGCAGCACCAGTCGGGCTCTGGGCGGTGTGAACAGAGCGGGAGCAGAAAAGGGAAACCGGAGCTGAACCAGAAAAGCTCTAGCTCGGAGCTAGAAAGGGAAAAGCGCTGGTGTGAAAGCCGCATGAGAGGAACTGCGTGTGTGTGTGAGTGTGCACAATCAAAAGTGTTCCTGGTGTGTAAACTCACGAGATCCCAGTGCAGTATTTCTGGACCAGGTAGTTGGACAGCTCCTGCAGGATTGGCTGGCTGTGCAGGGCGACAAACTGTTCCCGACAGATCTAACGGGAAGAGGAAGTCACAGAGAGAAGCGTTCTTTAGTTATTCGTGCCCCAAAAACTGAATCGACAAGCTCAAACCACTCTGCCTTGCCTGTGTATCTCTGACATTCTTTATTAAAGTATGTGCACACAGAGAACTATGCTCTGCGAAGAAAAAAACGTAGAATGTTAAATGCCGGGTAAAGTGTTGATTTGAATGATACTGCTGACAGTGCGCGCATGGGAAAAAGAAGAGCTATAATTTCTGTGCTGGTTGCAGGATCTCAAAATCATCCCTCAGCAGGTGTTAGAAAACATGTTGCTACAATGAGAAAGACATTTTGAGTATTTATAAGTGAGGAACAAATCTGGATTGGTATTCTGCATGTCTGGTGGCGCTGGATAGCTAACTTTACACATTGAACAGACCCGACCACAAGAAATGTAAGCATACAAACATGTTAGCACATACAGTTTGAACTTCCTGCTGTTCATCACCAAATATATAATAAGTTTAATGATGGAAATATGCCATTTGGGTTCATGTATTTATTTAAAGTGGACCTATCATGCTATATTTGAATAATATAGTGTAGGACCTTACCTATATAAGGCATATTTATACTTTTTATGTTTCAAAATACCAAACAGATCATGCATTTTAGCCATTGCTCATTTCGCTCAATTTAACACTGTCTTTGCATGATGGGCTGATTCTGTGAGAACAGCACCATCTACAGGCCTGGCATATGTACTACAGCGTCTCCAGCCCTTTCGAACGGCAATGTCCGTGGCTGTCTCCTCCTGATTGGTGGAGTTGGCCCAATAGCCGTAGCGCCACTTCTGTGACGTCACAGAAGTGTTCGAATCTGGATCAGTCTGTATCAGATCCGTTGCAGCCCCTTTTTAAGAGATTTGGGTAGAGAGGAAAATAGAGAGGGTTGTGTTTTCTGACACTTGGTGAGTTCCCTGGAACACCAGGGACACATATTCATGTATAAAATACGTATAAAAGTGCATTTTGCATGATAGGTCACCTTTAAAGGAAGGATACAGTCGCATCATCAATGTTGTCCTCGCTATCTTTCATGTTTGTCGAGATAAACCAGCTTTGCCATCAAAGCTTTAAAGCAAGTGGGAAATGCATAATAAAACGCAAGGATGGATACACATTTTCTGTCACTAGAGTATTATTTATCTGCCACAGAGGATTATCAAAAGAAAGAACACAAGCTCTTAGTGGTTCTGATTTATTTTCTTCCCACATGTGAACAAATCTCCCAATGACGTCACGCAGGAACCCTGCTGGGTGGTTCAGAAAGAGGGCGAATGAAGGATGAAGGAAAGATCAGTTGCCTTTAAAATAAGGACTTTCTGAATGGGCTTTGGTGTTGACTAAGATATTGAATCCCCCTCTTCTGCCGCTGTGTTCAATTACCTGTGTAATGAGGAAAGCGTCACACATCGAGAGAATATGAGGGAGAATAAATGTACTGAGAGGGGATCGCTTCATTGGTTGTTACTCCTCTGAGATTGGATGAAGACCTAAAGCTGGGACTCTTCTCTAAAGCCACGGCTAAAGAGGACTGGCGACTTTATGGTAATTTGATCAATTTAATGCTAGGCTGTGTCTCCGTCAGGGCCTCACGACAAACTAGTTTCAGCAGGCAGGGGCAGACGGTCATTTATTCAGCACAACAGGCTCTGGTGGTGCTTCCTGCACCCAGCAGCCTGTAAATGTCACTGAGGACCCATTTAGTTTTCTGGCTTCACAAAGCTCTACCTTAGCAGAATCAGTCTGTAGGTAAAAGCAAGAGAGACCCAGGAGACTTGAATCACATTTGCCACCTTAAGCTTCAATTAATCAGAAAAAAAGAGGATTATAAACTCTGATAATGCGTGATCAGACAGGATTAAACAGCTTAGAGTAAAATGAATTTCATACCTTGTTCATGGTGTCCACTGTGAGGGCGTGGGTCCAAAAACAGTCGTGAACTGAGACGAACGCCAGGCCAGCACTAAGAGGATAAGAGAGAGAACACGGGATTATCAGAGACTGCATGCAGGGGTTTACTTAAGAGGGAGAACATACGAGGAGGAATAGAGTCATTAAAAAGAAGAAGACTGTATTACAGTGACGGTAATTGCTAAAACCCTGCTATGTTCATTTAAAGCCAGCGTGAGTTGAGTTATCACACCTTTCAAGAGGCGCTAGGCGTATATTTATAAAGCCATATCATACACTTATCTGAGGTGGTAATTGCATTCAAGATGAGAGGGTACATTTTCTAAGCCATTTAAGGTCAAGCATATTTTTAAGTCAATGTCAAAAGCAAATTAGAGACTGCCTATAGAAAACGGACTAATAAGAATAGGCAAAAAGGTGTACCAGATATCCATGCTCTAAGAACCATGCTGTTAAAGGTGCCGTATTGAGGGTTGGGGGTTTTCCCTTTCCTGTAGTGTGTTATATAGGGCTTTGCGCATGTACCGTACTTTTCGGACTATAAAGCGCACCTGCATATAAGCCGCAGCAGCTAAATTGTCCGTCTGTCTTGCTCTCGTTCTGTCTCTCGGTTCCACTTTTACTTTGGCGCGCTACCTGTCTCACTCTTTTCCGGCCTCCAGCTTTTCCTGCTGGAGCCCGCCGCTTAAAGGTGGCGGGCGCGGACCGGTCATAGAGCCCATAGTGTTAAAGGTGGTTACTTTTACCTGTAAAATCCATAGATTTAGGAGGTTCCCTAGTGGCCGTTAGGTGTACAAAAAAAATGGGGGAAAAAGTCGCGGCTTATAGTCCGAAAAGTACGGTAAATGGTCTGCAAAGGTTAAAATCCCAAAGTTCCCTCCAGAGGGAGTTTCTCTTCCACACATCCCCCCCCTCATCTGAAACGCCTCCATTGGACTTGTTTGTTTACTTCTGTAACATAATGACATTACTATTTAACACTCACGTTTCTATTGGCTAGCGCTCCAACACATTGAACTTGGTTTCAGACAGAGGGTGAAAAGAGGTGCTGCAGATCAGTCAGTATGAGAAAAATAAATAACTTTTTAAACATTAAAGGTGGGGTCGGTAATTCTGGAGAAACCAGCTCGAGTGCGCTAGAATTTGAAAATACACAGCCGGAAGAAATCTGCCACTTCCTCACAGAGCCCCTCCTCCAACACACACGAACGCGCACATGACCAATGAGGGCACGAGATAAGTTTGTGGACAGATGGAAGGCTGACAGGCAGGTAGGCCATCCAGTTACTTTAGCCGGGCCGGCTAAAATGATTGGCCGTGCTTTTTACAGTATTACGGCTTCCACAGATGACATTTTCTAATAGATTTGATGTCAAAGCACTTAAGTCTATATTCATTGCTATCGGGATGTTAAGAGCATTCCATGGAATATAACAAAAAGTGTATCTCGAGCCGGTTTCTGAAACTTACCTACCCCAACTTTAAAGAATGGAGAAATGTCAAAGTGGAGGCACAAAATACCAATATGATCCTGAAAATGAGTATAATTGTGTGCCTTTAAATGATACCTGTGGCAGTAGAGAGAAGTGAGCATCATGTGTGTGGAGTCCAGAGAGTGGATGAAGTTTGGAGGAAAGGCATTCTTCTGTTTAACTGTGTCTGGCATCCTAAGAGGAAAAAGAAAGCAAAGCAAAGACATATAAAACACTCTTTGTACGATAAAATGAGATGTTTCAGCAAACCTATCCCAAGTCTGAAGCAGCCTTGCCATGAACCTTGCGGATAATTCCCAGGGAGAGAGTTAGCTATCCTATTCTGATTCCTCTTTTTACGGCTGTGGAGTATTTGCTCTTAAAAATTATAAGATAAATAATTTTGCTCTTAAAAATGATAAGATAAATATTTTTTTAAAACCCAGACTCAATGGCCTCGGCTCATTTTCTGTGAAGAACATATATCAGAACACATTTTCAATGACCACCCACTGTACACCCCCCCTACACATTTACATTACATACAGGGTGTTCGGGTTCACTGGACCCGGGGCTAACAAAAGTGTAGAAATTGTAGATCCTGTGCACCTGTCTGGGCCATCTGTGTGTGTGTGTGTGTGTGTGTGTGTGTGTGTGTGTGTGTGTGTGTGTGTGTGTGTGTGTGTGTGTGTGTGTGTGTGTGTGTGTGTGTGTGTGTGTGTGTGTGAGACTTGTGTGTTTCTGCCCCTGCCACACAAGGTTGATAAATTCGAGCACGGCAAATAATAACCATATATGTCGTTTATATTGCTTGTAATTGAGATTAAGTAAACATCTGTATTTTAATATAAAATAGTTTGATTGTGTTGAATTGAAGCCCAAAAAGGCAGCGGGTCCACCAGACCCACGAACACTGGCTGAGTAACACAAACATGAACACCACACAAGGGTTAAGTCAGCATTGCATTTAAAACCACTATTCCCTTGAGGATGTTTACGACCATGATAAAGTAACATTTGCATGTGAAGTGAAAGGGGGAGTGCATCAACACCCCCAAAAGCCATTATACAAATAAAACAATAAACTACATTTTAAACACTCTTTTAGTCAAAGCAGTATTTTATTTGCAGTATGTACACTATATTCAAGTTGTTATTATTATGACGCAAATGTGCTTTCATTGAGTGGGAAGGTCTCATCAAACATTATGTGATGCATTCCTGAATATAAATTTCATTTGTGGACCGACAAGATATATGTGGTTGAACCCTACAAAGTGGTTGAGGCTTGGCTAAGCTAACTCACTGCTAAACAGGACAAATGTTGAATGTGTTTTTGTTTGTCACGGTCAGCTGCTTGCATGGTAGGTCTTACTAACAGATAATCAGGTGCAATTAATACATTATTGGCTGCATTATTGATAATATTCATCCCCCAGTGCCTGTGATGTCAGCCTGCTGTGAGGAGGTCTGTTTGAGTGCATGATTTCAGCACCAAGGTGTATTTTCTGCTATGTGACCTCCAGGGGAATCTGTGGCTCTGTGCTTTCTCAACAATAGTAAAAAAGAGAGCATACAAATATAGAAGTGATATAAAAGAATAAGTACAAGGTGATACAAATGCAGTGCTGCTGCTACTCCTGATGGCGGGACTGGCAGTTAAAAAAAAGCATCCTGCCAATCCGTATCCCCATGTTCCCATTACCCTGAGCCTGTGCCATTCAAATCCTCTGGGCTGCCGCAGAGCAGAACGCACCTCTAATGGGAATGGAGACAGAGCGGAGAGCGCCTGGGCCTAACCCAAAGCACACACACGTCTAAATATTTACATATTTAGACGCTGGACATGCTTTTTTTGGATCTTTAATTACAGCCAGTGCAGAAGAGTGTGGAGGGAAATGCCGAGGAAAATCAGCCATGGTGATTGTGTCAAGTTTAGTTCAGAACGTCAGCCTGTGAAACACTGATGCTTCCTCTGACAGTGAGATCTAAAGTTTCACGAGACAGCTTTTCTGGGCGACATCCTGCCCTCGCTCTGCTTTCACTCCTCCCTCTGCTCCGGCTGCTTTTTAAGGATTCACACTGCTGGATGTGGAGAGCACTGTAGATGCAGATTGAGGACAGCTGCCAGTCTTTGTCATCTCTGTCACAAGTGATCTCACTCCAGTCTTCCCTAGACACACTGTTGATGTCTCTCCGTGTCCTCTGCTCACCTCTTTTGCTGTTCATCTTTTGAAATCCATACATTTTTATCAAGCCCTCCCACCATTGAGACTAAATGGCTGTCTGCCACTCAGGGAATCACAGGTGGAAAAATAACCTGTTTAACAATTTAACGTAACATGCTTACATGGTCAAACATGTGTAGGGGTTACAATCATACACATGGACATTGTAATATGTGGAATGAAGTGTTTTACTGCTAGTCTAAATGTATTTATACTACCACTACAGATTATTACTTTATTTAAAACCACATGTTCAACAAATGATTCTCATTATAAAAACATCTTCTCATTTAGATTCTATTTAGACCATTTTTGATGTGTATTTTGCTGCTGACTTTCTCGCATAAGCCCCCCTTCAAAATAGATTTTGGTTGTCATATTATTTATAAATGAAGCATCTGGAGAAAAGAGTTTGAACTAATTTCCGTTTGTGAAAGACCCATTTCAACTTATTTTTATCTGACGCTGTTAGTGTTGAGCAATGCTTTCAAAAGAGTTTGAAACACTTCTGATGCCATTTCCTACTTTATGACAAATGCAAAGTTACATCCGAGTAGGCAATTAATGGAAATATCCACAGGAGACAGAGCTATTGTGCCGCAGAAGGTCTTGAAAGTGTAAGCTAATTGCCTCCAGAGAACTCTACTTTCTGCTCCCATTCACCTCTAAAAGCTAAATGGTGATATCTCCAGCAGTCTGAAGCTACATTTGAAAGCTTGTGCAAACTCACGAAAAGTTCAGCCAGAATGGCCTGAAAACATGGTTTCTTTCATCAGATATTTTGTGTCTTTGTTTCTGGTCACTGATTTGACACTTCAGCACAAAATGTCAACGAGCACCATGAGTGAACACAGTGGTAACATTACATCTGCTGTGGGTCAGGTTCAGTATGAGAGTGGAAAAACCAGACGGATGTTAGTTGCAGGAAGACTTACTGCTTGGTGTCATAGTTGATCAAGAGGAAGACACTTTGGAGGGTATTCTTTAACTGCGGGCAAAAGAAAGACAAACAAGGAAGGGGTTAATCATCTCAAGGCAACTCAATACTCAAAGTCAATATCACATTGTTCCATTTCAATCCAAAGATGTTCAAGATATTGCAATTACTTAGATCTATTTGTACTGTAAATAATCAAACTGCGTAAGTACTGTTAGTTACTGATCAAAGCCAGATTTACCCGTACGAATAAATAGAACATGTGTAAGTTTGAGTCTTCCTAATTAATAACAGGCTCCCACGTGGATACACATGCATTCATTTCCTTGTATGTAGGTCAAATATATTGAAATGCATCATAAACAAGCAACACAAAGAAATACATTCATTCACATTAGGCAAAATGGGGTCTTTTTCATGTTTGTGTTTTCGTAGGGTCGTTTTTGGTTTGCTTTATGCTACCATTAAATGGCTGTAAACTAAATATGTTGCTGGATGGGGTCTTAGAATTCAACTTCTTGTATGTCAATAACACAAACAACTACTTCAGATATGGAGACCTCAAAAGGACCACGGCCGTTCTGACACCCTGTAGGAGTCTTTCATAAGTGTGTGTTTGGTGCTAATGTCCTGCCGTTTTATTTGATCTTGCTTGCTTCTGAACACTGAAATCACACGCCCTTTGAAGTGCACATCCCTCTGCAATTTGAACCGTTCCCCAATCTGCTTTGTACTCTTTCTAAGTCTATAATGTCCTCCTGCAAAGGCTGAAAACCAGAACTCTTCAAGTGTGATGATCTCCTGAGTGCGGTAAAGGTTTTAGGAGGACTGCAATATCGTGTGGACCCTAATTGGGAGGTGTTCCCACATGGTTAAAGGAAATAAATAAAAAGCTCCCAAGAGAAGAATTACATTGTGCTGCGTCATGATTTTGGTGAAGTCACTTCAGTTAGCATTGACTATACATGCTGTGTTGGGTATACTATTGGGACCTTAAAACTGTAATTTCACCTTGATCAAATTAGAGCCACAATTAGTAGACTTCTATTGGTTACTTACAGCACCACTCATTAATAGGGCTCCAACCATTTTGGATGTGGTACACAGACATACTCGTGTGCACTCTAGATGAGCTAATGAGTGATGCATGTAAAAGTTAGCTGTGAATTGAATTCTGTCTCCAGTGATTCAACCTCTGGGGACCATGAATATCAGGAAAAAGAGTGTGATTGCAAGTTTTACATGCGATATCTGTTGAGATATTTCAGTCTGGTGGACCAACCAACAGACGGACTGACATTTCCATACTTCAAGTCCCACACCGCTAGCTGTACTGTATGAAACTAGTAATAGAGTATGGTAAGAAATGTAACCATATTCATTTCATTTTCTACATCATCTACTTCTCCAGGTAGTTAACACGGTGGAGGATGTGCTTTGTTAAAATTAGGCTGAATATTTTCCCGGTAATTAATATTTCTATGACAGCCTTGAAGTAAAAATAAAATATTAAAATGACTACCAGATATGTATTCATCATGGGTGGTTGTGGCTCAGGGAGGACACGCGTCTACCAATGAGAAGGTTGTTGGTTGAATTCCCAGCCAACAATAGACCTGTGGAATCATCCTTGGGCAAGACACTTAACCAAATCAAATTGCTCCCGTAGGAATGTCTACGGTATTGAAAAGCGATATTTTACACAACTCTCTATGTAAAAAAGTGTCTGTAAATTAATGCAATGATCGGTCTCATATATAGTTGATTCTGTGCCGGTCATACATGCACAGTAGTTCAGGTCGTGTTCACAGTGACACAGGCAGTAACCAACTATTCCCACAGCCACACACACACACACACACACACACACACACACACACTCTGTAACTCCAGTCACAATTGTAAGGTTGCTGAATGATGAATGACAGAATCTTAAAATTATAAAAAAAGGATTTAAAAATATAAGCCTCGTGTATCAAAACCCCATCAGTCTGTGCCATGGCTGCTATCCCATCGATCATTGCTAGGAGGTCTTGTGGGGGGGGAGCTGTCCATCATCCCCCCCTTTTGTCTATCCTCTCTGTGTGTTAAGGAAGAAGAAAAGGCCACGCTGTGACGCAAGAAGGTGTAAAAGTGAAAGAGATGGAGGTTACGTTTGATGTGAGTAATGGACTGCCTCACTGCAGATGAGGTCACTCCCTTACCCTGGTTCATTATAATGCATACGTGCATGATTTGTGCAACAGACCTGCCTCAAACCCTGGGGCTGTGATAAATGAGACCTTGGCTAATCCTGCTGTGTGTCTGTGGGGAATCGGCTCCTCTAAATCACATGAGAGGCAAAGCGCAGATGGTCATGGTTACAACAGTCACCACTAACCACATATAAGCCATGCTGCCAAGAGGGGAATCCCCATGCATCACACAGTGGTTCAAAACACACATCCATTCAGGTGGAGTAATTCTTCGTTCCACCTCACTCCCCTGCTGTTCTGGGTCACCTGGTCCTCTCCCTCGCCTTCATCCCCCGAAGACAGCGGCAGACTCATTGTCACACACACCACTGGGTCTCGCCACACCTCCACTGACCTTTTCCAGACATCCTTTCTATCAAACTTTTTGTGTCTCTCTCTTCCACTCGGGGGTGTCCTTGAAACTCAGACTGCATTCATTATGTCACCGGAAAAGGCCACGAGACTCTGCGAGATCAACGGAACACTGTGTGATCCCTCGGAACCGCTCGCTTCTCATCCATGACGAGAGAAGACATGGAGGGCATCCCGCGACATTTAGGGGAACGTATCCCCAGAATTAGAAAAGAGGACACACTCCGATTATACAGTCCCAGAGAATGTTTCCAAATCTGCAGTCATTTTGCTTCCATACAAAGGAAAGGCAGACTAGACGGACACTGACTACGACACAACATGATCCCAAACTATCAGAAAACCCCCACAAAAAGCTTCTAAATGTGTCTTTTGATGTTGGTGCATTGCTCCTACGTAGAATGGGGCCTGTCTGTGCACAGGAGGCTCATGGTCTCAGTCTGTACATGATGTTTAACATTTTTCATTAATTCCAGAGGCTCATACTACAGTACATTATACTAATCTACTGTATTGATTGATGATGATGACAGTGGACTTTTTAGTATTGCTTTTTGAACTGTATTCAAAATAAATGTGCACAATGCTTTAACGTCCAGGGAAATAACCAAATCCTCTCTTTCCACTCCTAATCCTCTCTTTCCACTCAGGACACCCAGCTTTTAGTCACAGTCACACTATACACTCACACATCCAGCCAATCCAGTTGAGAGCTCCCTCGTGTCTACATCCCCTGAAAGTGAGATTTCATTGTAACCTTGCATCAGAGTGGAAAATGAAAACTAAAGGAGGAATCTGAGCCAGAGACCTCTGATCCGATTAGTATCTCTCAATCCCGTTAAGCAGCCTCCCTGATGTATGTGTTTGTGCTCCATTCGGCTACTCCATCAACTCTAATTTCCTCACTTCCCATCAGCCATCCTCATCCTCCTGGACCTCTCTGCAGCATTTGACACCATCTCTCACAACATCCTCCTCACCCGCCTCTCAGACCTCCTGGGTGTCACTGGCACAGCGCTGTCCTGGTTGACATCCTACCTCCACAACAGGAAACAGTTTGTCTCCATCAGTGGCTCAAACTCACCCCCGGCCCCAGTCCACCACGGTGTACCCCAGGGCTCCGTACTTGGCCCCCTCCTGTTCACCATTTACATGCTCCCCCTCGGCCAGATCATCCGACATCATGGACTCAACTTCCACTGCTACGCTGATGATACCCAACTTTATCTCAGCACCACTCCATCCTCCCAGCTCCCCCCTCAGTCTCTCATCAACTGCCTGCATGACATCAAGACATGGATGTCTTCAAACTATCTGAAGCTGAACAGCGGTAAAACAGAGCTCATGGTTGTGGCACCCAAGGCACTGCTCCAGAAGGTTGGTGACTTCGTCCTTGAGGTCGACGGCTGCTCCATCTCCCCATCTCCTGAAGCCCGCAACCTGGGTGTGATCCTCGACTCCTCCCTTTCCTACCATTCCCATGTCAAATCAGTGACCAAATCGGCCTTTTACCACCTGCAGAACATTGCCAGACTCCGACCGTCACTCTCGGAGTCGGTTGCCGAGACCCTGGTGCATGCATTTGTCACCACCCGCTTGGACTACTGCAATGGTGTCCTGTTCTGGGTTCCCAACAAAACCCTGGACAGGCTCCAGTATGTCCAAAATTGTGCAGCTCGGGTCCTCACACACACAAAGCCCTGGCAGCACATCACTCCCACCCTCATCCACCTCCACTGGTTGCCGGTCAAGTTCCGCATAAACTATAAAGTCCTCCTCCTGACCTACAAGTCCCTCCATGCCCTTGCCCCCCAGTACCTATCGGACATTCTCCACCCACATGCCCCACCTCGGAACCTGCGGTCTTCAGACTCTGGCCTGCTCACCACCCCCCGCACCAAACTGAGAACCTTCGGGGACAGAGCCTTCAGTGTGGCAGCCCCCACCCTCTGGAACGTTCTCCCTGCGGAGATTCGCAACATCCCCACACTGGACGCCTTCAAAAGGGCCCTCAAGTCCCATCTTTTCATCAAGGCTTTCAGCCCTTAAATCTATCTGTTGTTTTGTCTGTCTGACCTTTGTTTTGTTTTGTTTTGTGTGTGCTCGCCCCAATTCCTGTAAAGCGACCTTGGGTCCCTTGAAAGGCGCTATAGAAATCCCAGTTATTATTATTATTATTATTACTACTCGATTCCACTGCTCTGCATTCGTACTCTCCTCTGTATGCACACTGAAAAGAAGCAACCAACATACTGCACACACACTCCTTTGTGAATGGATGCTATTGTAGCTTGTTCTCTTCACAGCATCACACTTCATCTTCCTGTTCTTGAGGCTAATTATTAACGACCCCCAAAAAACACCGCAGCCTTGGATTTAAGAGGCAGAGAGGAGACGGGGGGGATTGAATTACATCCAGCCATGACTGGAAAGGTGACCTCTCTGCAAGTTTCATTTCCGGTGAATGCAGGGGATGAAAAAAGACCTTGTTGGTCCATGAAGTCGTCGCTTCATTCAGTTATTCATCTTTAGGCCTTGGGAAAAACTCACAGGCTAATCAGCTTCCTTTTCCCTGCTGGACGTTAAAAGAAACGGATCCAATCAGAGTTCTACTTCATGGACAGAGAGAGATGCAGCCTCAGGGCACCCACCACCTGTCACCCTTGCTCTCTTGCACTTTCTGACGAGGTGTCAATCCCCCTCGAAGCCACCTTCTGCTTCATGTCATGCTAAAAGAGCAAGTGGCATGTGGAGCCAGCCTATGAGCTAGCTGCCTGCATGAGCTTTGTTTACGCTGTGTCCGTTTCCTCCTTTCACTTAGTTAATGGACTTTAGGATAAGGAGGTCAAATAGGATTTTATATAATGACAGACTTATGTAGGACTTCTCTTTGCACACACACAAGCACCGGTGTTTAAATGGGAGAAATACTTTATGTTAAGGGCGTATGCTTGGGTAATTTCTTGTTTCTCGCTTATTTGTTTAAATATTTCTTTAATAATATGCGCTTGCCTTTTTGCCTGTACTCAGACGTGTTATCTTTAAGACATGCTGCTGTCAGGACTTCGTAAACGTAAAACTTCCACAGTGACGGAGAACTTTAGTGATGTGTTTGAGCTCCTTCAAAGTTGGGCCACTCACAGCAATCACATCACACCATCAGTGGTGAAAGCCCAGCATCCAGGACAATGCTCATGATAAGGTGCATGTCTTGCGTATAATATGAAAGATGAAAAGAGACTGCGGGAGGGCAATAAAGAGTGGACTATTCTTCTGGACTAAAAGAGCAAACACCACTTTGTGAATAATTTTGGTTTTAGCCAAAGATAGTTTGAGCCCAACACCAAGGGATGGGTTGAGGACACACTCAAATCAAAGCCAAACGGCAGTGAGTCTCGCAGGCTCACTTTTTGCTTTGAGGTATTAGTCTGGGAAATAAATCCACGGAGCCCTGGCCGGCTGCCATTCTGTCAAAGAGCTACAACCAAATGAGATATCCTAAACAATGTACAGAGTCCAGTGGATCCAGTACTGTTAACGTGTGTGCTGTGAAGAGCACTTGTCAATGATCTATCTGTTGGAAAAGGCAGATCAAAATGCACACTTAATTTGAGCAAATGCATGTTGGGCCTTGCCAGACCCTAATGAGTGAAGCCTTTGTGGGCAGGCTGTGTGAGCACGAGAGATTGCTCTCATAACAGCTTGTTATAAGATGACAGCTATAAAAAGAACCTCTAATCTTAGTTTTAATATGTACAGTGTGAGTGTAAATACTCATTTGAATCATATATGTGTGTAAGCCTGTCTATTTAAAGTCAACCAACGCATCACAGCTAACCGGCCATTTATTATCAGCTTCATCAGAAATTCCATCAAAGCCCAATGAAATCTAGTAAGTGGAGATTAAACTCTGAAATCATGATAATAGCGAAAGTGGTGATCCATAGCATCTCACTGCCTCCTGGAAATATGAGAAGAAAAAGAGAAGGAGCGGTACATTTGGACACACATTACAATACCAGCAATAAGATGGTGGCCAGTAAGCCAACAGAGGGAGGCATGAGTACTGTATGCCAAGGTGAGTGAAAAACATGGATACAACATGTGCTATAAAAGGTCAGTTTTGCGAGTGGTGTGAAAGGTGAGAGCAAAGGTAAGGAAGAGCAAAGCACAAGGTGTCACAAGGTAACGATAAAAGAGAATACATAAAGTATCAAATACAGAGAAATAAAGACTGGCCTGTAATTGGCAAAACCGTCTAACTTACGATGTATGAAACGATGGTGAACGGCGCCGTCTGAGGGTTTAAAGTGGTCGAACTGATCAGGAAAAGTCCACTTGTTTCTAGATTGGACGCCCAATCAAACATGACCTGACATGTCCCGGGATGACACTCTGTAACACCTCTGCTGCACTAGTTGCTTTATTCTATATTTATTTAGTTTCCATTTGTTTTTTTTCCATACTTTCTGTATTATTATTAGTCTTGCATGACGTATTGTTAATATTTCCTAGTGCAATATTATATTTATTTTCTATGTAATGTGCACGTTTGGACTTGAAGCCCTGCTACACTTGGCATCTGTTCTAATTCCAATGGTACAAACGTAGCTAGACATAGCATCGTGTGATTAATAAAAAGTACGACAACTTCTCTGAGAAACACTAGTAAAGAGCATCTTCATAATCCTCGGTAGGAGACCTACCACTAGGCGGCGTGCGCGGTGGTAGGGCTGAATGACGGGTAATCCCAGGGGAGTCACCCACTGCACAGAGTGGCCAGCCTTGGAGATGAGCTTGGCGCTCTCGGTCAGCCATTCCTGCAACACACAGATGCAAAAGCAGAGGTACATTGAGGGCACACACTGGATTGTGAAACATACTCAGAAAATCAAAGCCTGCCAGCAATCAAGAGTGTGAGCCTGTCTACTTCCTGTGTAAGTGTGTTTATCAGTGTTGGGAAAGTTCACTTTCTACATGAACTAGTTCAGTTCACAGTTCACACATTTTAAAATGAACTAGTTCAGTTCATAGTTCATAATTCAAAATGTTGAACTAAAGTTCATGGTTTCAAAAATGAACTAATTTATAGTTCATAGTTCTTTTTTCAATAAGTTGCTGCGAGCTATTATTTGTCTCCTGTACGATGTTAATGGGCCATTTCAATGTTTACAATATCCTCAGAGGGGGATAAAAAAAACTAAAATCAGAACTCATTCATTTCATTCTGTGCAAAGAAAAAGCAACCTCTGAATCCAGATATCTCACCATGACTCACGTATGGATGCACGTGCACGGTGTGGCGTGACCACCAAAACAGAAAGATATGGACACAAGATGTGTGCAAATGTATTTAGTTTCCTATCCATGTGAACATGATTTAAGTGGGGGGGGGACCTAACCTCCTCTAGGGGGGTCCGGAGGGCATGCTCCCCTGGGAAGATTTTTTTTTAAATGTTGAAGTTAAAAGCATCAATCTGGTGCACTTTGAGAGCAACATTAGGAGATCTATGGACACATCGCTCAACACCCAAACACAACTGTAAACAGATTTTCTTTTAATTTATGGATATTTGACAAATCACTCCCCTTTCAAACTGTATTCTTCTTTATTAATAACTGTCATATAGTATTTTATACCTGTTTACTTTATTCTCTTATTTTTTTGATAACTATAATGATCATATAAAGATGTGCCTTTGCCTCACTGGTTGTAGAAAAAGCTTCTTATATTCGTTAGCATAGCTAGCTAACCAGATGCTAATGATAACAACACAGTTATTGACTGTCTGATCAGTATGACAGATGAGCAGATCGCCACTGGGCTTTCAACTAAAGACACAGACACGCAGAAACTGCGGCATGTGTATGGATTTATCGGTACTGCAATTTCTGAAGTGCTGGAGTGGCGTTCTGGTGCTCTCCGTCAGAACTGCACCCCTGTCAGTCGAGACATATACCACGTGATAACACGTTCGGCTCGTGTTGTGTTCAAGGACCCTAACCTTGGCCAGGAAAAACAGGCACTCGCTTGTTTAATTTGTTTGCGGTCTAGATTTCTTTCATTTTTTATTTTTTGCGTGTGTTTATAAATTACCTCGAGAGCCGTACCAAATTGTCTCGCGGGCCGTTTACGGCCCGGAGGCCGGAGGTTCCCCACCCCTGCCGTAGAGTCTCACTCTGAGCGAGTGCTGCTGCAGCTGCTCTCGGCTTCGTCCATACTTCATTCAATGCTCGCCGGTTCCGCGGTTCCACATTGTTTCTTGTGAGGAGTCTGATATATTTAGTATATTTATATTTTAGTGCGACAGCCAGGGGTGATAGGCGCGTACGCGTCACAGGCAGCTTGCTGTTGCCAGATTGGGTGGTTTTCCGCATTATTTTGAAGCCTGTTTACGGTGTGTTTTAACTGGGTTTTCGGCTGAAAGGCATTTGAAATCTGGCACACTTTTGAACGCCGTTATAATACAGTGCTGAGAATGAACGCACTTTTGAACGCCGTTATACAGTGCTGATAATGAACGCGTTCTCAATTACGTTCATCTAGCGGAAATACAGTACGTTCAGTTCACGTTCGCCCAAAATATGAACGCGTTCATGAACGATCGTTCATTGAACGCGTTCAGGTACATCACTGGTGTTTATGTGCACAACAGAGCAATCAGGTTCAAATCAGTGAGCCTGGACCGCTTGTAGGTGGATGTAATTAATCGGGCTTTAAAAATAAAGAACATCATGGTGCTTTTGGAACAGCATTGAGAAAATACACTGCATAAAAGATGCATAATGTCTGCTGTTCTACTTCTCGAAACAGCAAACAAGTGTTGCAAACTTGCAGAGGAACAAGTGAGAGGTTGTTGCTAAGCTTGATAAATATCCGTACATTTTGCACAAGTGTCTGGAAAGGTTTATCTCCAGGAATAGAAGCCCTATTAATGCCCCAAAAGTGCCTCCTCACACATGCAGGCACATGGAGAGCTGTAGGGGAGATATATTTGTCCTAACAACTCGAGATAGCAGTCTGGCCCAAAGCCGCACCATTCATCATCACCTCTCTCCTTTTATTCTCAGGTACATCGAAAAGAAGATGGTGCGGAAGCAAAGAGATGGGAGAGCGAGATTAGATGGTGAGGAAGCCGGAGAGATTGACTGATCAGTCAGTAATAGATTGATAAGCAGCAGAGGGAGGGAGGGAATGGACAGACGCAGTTGGAAGGGGAATACATGGAAAATAAACAGGGGAGGAGGGGTCAGGGATGACAGAGCTGCTTCTCTCTCACTCATACTCTACTCACTGCTGAACACCCAGAGGATGTGACCTGTTGAAAGCAACAGGCACACACACACACACACACACACACACACACACACACACACACACACACACACACACACACACACACACACACACACACACACACACACACACACACACACACACACACACACACACACACACACACACACACACACACACACACACACACACACACACACACACACACACACACACACACACACACACACACACACACACACACACACACACACACACACACACACACACACACACACACACACACACACACACACACACACACACACACACACACACACACACACACGATGGGAAGCGTATTTTTCATCCCCACTCATTTCCCAGAAGACACAAACATGGTCGTGGGTGGTGTTTCTATTTGCTTGCCAGACTCCTCTCTGCCTGTGGAGATAATATAGTATCCCCCGCCAGGTGCACGCCCTAAATCTATAAAAAGAGTCTCTGTGATGAATGGCTGCAGTAGTCACGGTAGTGGTAAAGTAAACTAGACATTATTAGAAAATGGAATATCATCTTATATAGGAGTAGTAGGTCAGTAGACAAAAGCTTTTATATTCAAGTCTTTCCGAGGAAGACACGTAGGGGAAAAACGAAATTTTGTTTCAATTACAGGGAACATAGGAATTGTCTTTTGTTATTATGCTACAAAAATATTCAGTCAGATAATCTGGGTTTATACTGCACATAGCAATTGTTTGCAGACACATTTATTTGTTGTTAACCTAAGTTTATTTTATTATTTTAAACTTTATTCTTCATCTTGAACCTTTTATTTATCAATCAACCAATTTTCACATTTGTCGCTGATCTGATGCACATTAAAGTCTCTAGGTTACACAGACAACATAATTGGATTAATTACATGTAAGTGTCTTAGTCGACCATTGTCTTTATTTTACCCATAATAATACATTACAAATGATCAGGCACCATGACATAAACTTTCATTATATTACCTAATGGTTATTACTTTAAAGGTTCCCTATTATACTGTTTTTCATCAATATATTATAGGTTTCAGATACATTAAAAACCATGTCTCTGAAGTGTTTGCCTCCAAACACCAAACAGATCATGCATTGCAGCATCCCATAATCCCCTCTGTTTCAGCCCTGTTTCAAAAGTGCTGATTCTCTGTCTGTTACTTTAGATGAAAATAAGGAGCCCCTCCCCACGCCCCTCTGAGAGATATTTGGTTACAAAGAACACAATGGTGCTCTAGGAGGAGATTCAGGTGATAAGGTGGGGGGGGGGGGGGGTTACCTTGGTTGGTGATTGGCTAATGGTTACCAAGCCAAAAAATCGTTATGACATCATAAAGTGGCCAAAATCTGATCAGCTCATTTTCAGACCGGTTTTTATATAAATGGATCAGGACACAAAGAGAGAGAATCTTTTTTCCTGAAACTTTCAGAATCTCTTTCCACAGAGGGGACACATGTTGACGTAGAAGAGACATGAAGAAGTGGATTTTGCATGATAGGTGACCTTTAAGGTGTTGAGACTTATTGCATGAGGGATATAGATTCTAGTAAAAATAAGAACAACTGTACTTTGAGACAATATTTCTACTGAATGTCAGCTCTGTTTTGCAACGAGTAAGAAACAAATGTGTTTTGCGATAAACTCACCTGGATCTCTCTGGTCCCCGTGAACATCTCCTTCAAGCCGTTGAACACCAATCGCACCAGGTAACGAGATGCCTCCCATAAATGCTCCTGGAAAACAATACATGATTATGCTTTTGTATTTTTGCACACATCACCTTCTCGCTTCACTGCATTCCTCATCAATACAAATGATTGTTTTCCCCATTTAGTTATTATTAGGTATTAAATGTATAATGCAAATATGTGGAAAAAGTTGCAGCACTGAATCAGCCTGGGACATTTCAGATATCATTACAGCAATACGATCTCTTCCTGGCTTACAGCTTCCCCCCCCCACATCCAACCCCCTGTAATCACTCACAATTACACTTTCCTCCAATTCTGTGTTTAAACAATTAGGAACATTATACAGGAGTCATTTGGCACAATCCTCTGGCTGTGAGATGGCCGATACACTGACAGCAGGATCATGCTGGTTTTATCTATACAGACAACCAGAATAACTCCAACTATTGTAAGGCAATATATGCAGTTATTTGACAAATAATAAGCATTACAGAGCTCTAGGAAGATTACATGCCTCCCTTTCCCTGCCATATAATCATTTGTTCCAGTCAAAGAACCGGTTGTGTCCAATGAAATCAAAGTGCAGTGGTTCTGAACTAAAAATAGATTTATAATGACTGTGCACAGGATATCGAATATAGCTGTTGTTGTATTACACTGCTGGCCTCCCTGATAAAACCATGCAGTATCTCATTACACTGCAATAACCCATAAATAAACTTGCCTAATAGGAATAATAAAAGCTAATGTTCTTGCTCCACCAACAGCACACTTGGAGACAGGGTGCTAGGAGTCTTAATGTCAAGGTCAAAGCTACTGAAATCATTTGCAGTCACTGTCAGCTGTGTGATAAATGCCTTCTTGGACATACAGGAGACAATGGAGCAATTACATTCAAGGAGGTTAGATCAGTTGCATTTCATTGAGATTCAGTATGGGCTGAGTGTATGCATCTCTGAATGTGTAACCGGAGAGGAGACGTAGAAGGATATAGAGTAGATCTTTCACTAAAAGGCCACTCTGTCATCCCGCGCTGATACAACACTAAAAATAAAACAGTATGCAGTGCGAGGGAAGCCCACATCTACCACATAACTGTACCTTGGGGAACTCATCAATCTCCTTCAGTCTTTTCTCTATCTGCAGGCGGCCCCCGTAGCGTGTGACCCCGTATACCACAGTCATCACGGTCTGCTTCACCACCTTCCTGCTGATGACGCCCTCCAGGAGCTTGGCGATTTTCAACCCGTTCTTTGCATCCCGCACTCTAAACTCCTCCACCTGAAACACATGGACATGTCGGAGATAGTAACAGATGTGTTATTGGAGAATATTTAAATGCACAACCCCAAATACATATAGATCAGGGTAGAAGTAGTGATGTGCAATACAGCCAAACTCTTCTATCCAGATATTTCAGAATATCTTGATATTGATTTATATCATGATTAAGTAGTAATAATTAAATAAAACAATTAAATAATTAAAATAAAATAAATAATTAAAATTAAAAAGTTTAATTAAATTAAAATAAAAAAATTAAAAAAATTAAGTAGTATTTATCTAACAACCAGATCACAACAAAGCCGGCCAGCTAACCAATCAGAGCAGACTGGGCTCTGGTTTCAGACAGAGGGTGAAAAGAGGTGCTGCAGCACAGGCAGTGTGAGATAAATAAAGAGCTTTTTGTAACAACGTCACAATAGAAGCACAACATGTAAACATATATTTGTCATACTGAGTATTTTTTTATTTAATAAAAGGAACTTTATTAATAATTTAACCGTTTCAAGTTGATTTGGAGCGAGAAATATATTTCTATATAGCATCTTTTGTTGATTGCATTGACAAGGTATTGAAAAGTGTGCTGTCAAATGAAAGAAAATGTTTGGCAAGTTTCCTAAGAAATAATGACATTGTTTCAGCTGTAGATTACTTTTTGAACAGCCTATCTTTACGAGTTAAACATATTTACTTATCCAGGTGGTTGGTTAGTTCACAAGCATGATCAACAGTATCTTAGGTACAAATAAAACTGTTTGATAATGTCTGCCTGCATTGTCCTGCTCTCTCTTACAGTCAGTCGTCCAGCTCACTGACAACCCAACAATGTACTTTGAAGTCACTGCCCTTTGATACAGCCGCAGACAGAATTGTTTGCCCATCACACTCTGATTTTCCCTGGACTGAAATGTCACATAACAATTAGCTTCAATTATGCCAGCCTGAAAAGTATGCAGGTTCACAGCAGGCTGGGTTCTTTGATAACATTGTCTGCGCACTTGCCCCCTTTGAGCTTTTGGATATGAGCGTCTACTCTCACTGCACTTTGATGCAAGGCCTGAACAAATGAAACACCTTTTTTTAGATGCTAGAACTGAAGTGAGAAACTTGAAATGTATACTCAATGTTTCAACTGTCACTAACTCATGGGAAACAGTAAGACATTAACGGTACCACAATTTGGTGACATTGTGCAACACCAAAGCCATCCAGTTCAAAAAGGTAACAAAAACCAAACCAAGCTGACCTGCTGTGCGACTCCACTGTACACATCCTGAGGCAGCTCACAGGGCATGAGGTTGACTGATGTGGCACCAATAACATCTCTGCCCAGAGCAGCGTAGTGCTGGAGACCATTACAGGAACCGTCCTGCAGGAGAAAAGGAGAGAGAATAAAGCGAGGATGTGGAGGAGGAGAGAACACAGACAGAAAAGGAATAATCAGCACACAATCAGAGAACGGGTACACAAAGGATATGGATATTATAGAACAGTAAACATACTAAAAAGAGGACACAGAAATGGGGACAGAAAGGGCAGTATGAAAAACATGAGCATCAGCTAAATGGATGAGAAAAAAGATTTTGCTAAGGCTTTTAGTTCATACCATATTCACTCTGTCAAAGCCACAAAGTGAAGTTTGCACTTTACGCCATCAAACCGTCAATGAGCATTTTAAATGATCTGCACCATTCAAAGAAACATCTGGACCGGATTTGGCATCAGACTTGCGGTTAACAATTAACTGATGATATATTTGTTTATCATTTACACTAAATTAAAAGTCACTGGTGGTCAGTGTTACAACACTAAAAAGACACAACATGAATATTGCAAAAAAAGTTAGCCACAATCCTGGCAGCTGCAGAAGTTATCTTATTTATGTTACGTCTGTCCTAATGTGACATTAACCTCAATGTCTCTCTACTTTGACTAAAGTTCTGGAACTTCCATTAAAAGGCTCTCACACAAGTCTCCTTTGGCTTCTTAGATCCTTTCCTTTATTTATTAACTCATTATCTCAGTTCACATTAGTTAACATCAATGGGACAGACTCAGCTAAAAGGCTCCTTTTTTCTACAGACCAAGAGCAGATTGATGATCAAAGCTGAGTGGAAACCATTAGATACAGATACAAGGAGGAGGTGCTAAATAAGTCTGGCAATTGATTACACTGCATTTCATGTTAATATAGTTTATATTATGGTTTTACTTTGTATAAGTTTAAACTCTGGAATCAGAAAGAATATTGGCACTTTCTTTACTTGCATTTGTATTGGTTTGCTTTAAAAGGACTGGGTTCTGGTTTCCGACAGAGGGTGAAAAGAGGACTTTTTTTAACATTAAAGCGTGTAAACATGTCGCAGTAGAGACACTAAATACATATATGAGGGACTGCGGATGGAAATAGCTCAAAGCTAAATCTGGCATTCATACATTTGAATGTTTTAAGTGTTCATTACTGTGCATGCATTGTCCCTGCCAAATAAACGATTCAATAAATATATGAACCTAGCATAGTTGGGACCCTTTCATTGAGTTTGACATGTTAATGTTTGGTATGTCATTCAGAGGAATTATATCAAATGTGTACATTCCTAAAATAACATAAAGAGGTTGGTTTTTAAGTGCCAAATAAAAGGAACATTATAACACGATGTTGACTAAGGTCTTAGGGGCAGACAGTGTGTCAAATAAAAGCTTGAGATAATGCTTAAACCTGTATATCACTGGACACCTGACACACGTAAGTGGGCTTGAAATAATAGTAAACATAAACCCAACACTGACACTTTGTGAGGAGTTGTCTGTTGCTTTTGTTTGTGTCGGAGTACAGGATATCTGAGGCTGTGGTCTGTGCGGTGAGATGAGGGCTACAGGTTTCTAACAGATACTATAAATGGCCCCAGATGGCAGGCGATGTTGTGCCTTGTTAACTTCGATGTGCCCTCTAAAACAGCACTATAAAAGCATGACTGAATGATTTTGAGGATAATCGTTTCTAATCATCTTATTTTATTTTGAAATCTTTGTTTCACCCAAGAGATGAATTTAATTTCTATTCAGCAGTTGAATGACTTATTAAATGACACATCAGTAGGAGATGGGACATGAGATTCAAACCGCTGCACGACTACATAATTAGTTCAGGTGTTTTATGGTACCTGGTGAACAGGAAAATGAGAGATGAACCGCGTTGGGTCGGGAGATCTCACAGCGTTGGCTATCTCCATGCAGCAGCCCAGAGCCTGCCAGGGCTCATCTGCATTCATCCACCACTTCTTACCCTGACAAAGACAAACACAAGCACATTATCCTGCAGACATAAACACCACCGGGAAAAGTATTTTACTTTTTGTTTCGACAGATATTCATATATATGCTATAATCTGCATTTTGAATACTGATCAGTGCCGGACTCATTCTGTATGACTATTGCTGTATAAAAAAGGTACGTTTCAAACAATTATCTGGTCTTCAGCATTCATTTCTTTAACAATAATAATATGCTAGTGTATTCTGTATATTGAAATATACACATGTTTTGTTCTAAAACGGAGCAAATGGCAGTAAACCAGATTCGCCCCAGGATATATAAAGTATTCTAATTCCAATTCTGGCTGCATATATTAAAAAAAATGGCAGCCTTTATTTAATTTGGCTTATTTTAATAGAATAAGAAGTTTTAACTATAACCTATGTAGAACTATTAATGCCTGTCTGAACTATGGATAAACAGGACAGAGAAATAAAGAGAAACTGACAGTGAGAGGGTTGTCGGCAGAGTCCAGGATGTCCTCCATGATGCTGTTGGCGTACTCCAGCCGTCCCTCCAGTGAGCTCTTCTTCTTCAGTCCTGTCAGATTGACTAAGTGGATCTTTATCCAGTCAAGTCCCTTTGGACCCAGGGGCTTCCCATCTGCAAACACGAGGACAGCCCGTGTGACATCACTTCCTAGGTGATTGAAGTGCGGGGGACAGGGGTAGGTTCGTCCACGGAAGTCCATGTTGTGAGGGAACCAGAAGATCTCATCCCGCATGAAGTTGGCGATGGAGAGTTTATAAAGAGCGTCCATTCGCAGGCTGTGCATCTCACTGCCCTTCTTCCTGGCATTACTCACCTCCCTCTTCATCTCGGCCTTCTCAGAAGACGTATTACTGGGATCTTGGGGGCTGAAATGGGGTATTTTGGGGGCTTCTGACAAAGGAGGAGGGATGTCTAGCTTATCATTACCACGATCATTAAAGATGGAGATAATAATATCCAACAAAGACTTATTGATCCTCCATGCACAGTTGCCCAGCTGGTTGAGAGTGTCCAGGACTGCATGGAGGTTCTGGCATTGCTCCAGCAACTCCTCGTGCTGCGTGGCTCCTTCCGCTGTGCGCATCAGCTGGCTAGGTGTCAGCAGGTAGGCTCCGGACTTGACTGAATTCCAGGGCACGGGAGGGCACAGCATTGGCATCACATAGGAGTCAAAGGTTAACTTGGTCTCCATGGCTTCCAGCTGCATCTGAGACAGGATGGGGTGAGGTTTGATGAAGCCGACCTGCAGGGTGAAACATCAGAGCGCATCCAATTAGAAGCCAAACATAGCAGAAGAAAACATGAATGTGAGTTCTCATAAATGAATACCAGTAGATGAGATAAATAATCTGTTTCAGAGCAGTTACAATCAAAACCCAAAAACTATGCTAAATACTACTTCGATTGATATTAGTCTTCCGTTTATCACCAGTTAATATCAGATCACTGACATCCACAGAATACTATGATATCTGCTCGCACATTTTCCATTACAGACTGAAAACCCTTCTCTCTTGACCGCAACAAACAAAAACATCACTCTTCTGTAGATAGCACTTTGTATTATGTAAAGCGGTAGTAGCAATTGGATATAGTTGGCCTATTGATAGCTTTGTACCTGCAGGATTCTTGCTTTTTAAAAAAGATTATTTCTTAATGGTTGAAAGCACTCATTAATAAAAGCATAGGACTGGAAATATATACCATCATTACAAAGGCTATACTAACCAGATAGAAAAATACACCTCAGCATTGCATTGCATGAGTCAGTCTGCCACGCTGGGATATAAAATCATTAGGATGCTCCCCTGATGGGCTAACCTCCGAGGAAAGAGGAACAATAGGAGAAAAGAAAGTAGAAGGAGAAAGAAATGTATATATATATATATCGTTTCATATAAAATAAACTTAAGAGTAAAAGTCTGCAACAGTGTCAGAGTGCATCAAATCCAAAAAGTCCACAAATCTCCCTCCCTCTCTCTTCCTGCTCTCTCCCCTGACCCTGACACGGTCGGCTCACCCCCCTGCAGGGTCCCGTGGCAGTAAATCAGCGAGCCAATTAAGGGGACACTAAAAAAGGGATTAGCCACGAACCTATTCACCTTACTCACTTACTCGAGAAATGGTTTTATTATTCACTCTTCGGAGCCTCACATTGAATAGGTGGGCGTGCAAGGCAAAAGGCTTCAGAGGGAAAGACTGCCTTCTTTTCCACAGTGAAGGTTAAGAGTTTCAGGGATTTCCTTTGTTTCTGCTCCACTGTAGATCCGTTTCCATATTACAATATTAACTGTACAACTACTTAAACTAGGCCTGGTTGATCTTCTTATCTGACTGAACAAGTGTAATTTTCAAAAAGTCACCATTAATATTATCATTTGATTTGACTGACTGTGGGTTCTCATAATGACAGATCATTGAGTTTATTTTGAAACCTTTTGAAAATGTTCTTCAACTTTAGGTTGCTGGAGATCCTTTTAAATATAATCCTTGACCTTTTTTCCATATAAATCTCAGATGAAAGGATCCTCTTTGGTCTGGGAACCAAACGCTCAGGAATCCTGTTGCGAGGCTTTCTATTTTGCAAAACCGTTTCAGTATGATTGCTACCAACTCCAGGCTAGCAACTTCTTTTGATATCCCTGTGAGTACTTTGAGAAGACTTCCACTGTACCTGTCGTGTGCTGCGAAAGGTGTACATATGGTAGATGAGGGGTATGAGCTTCTTGTTGAAATCGGGATTCAGGATGTCGCTATTAATTTTGATGTTGCTGACCATCAAATCCACCATGTACATGCCCAGCTCCAGGGTTACTATGAACGGCAAATCGCTCTCTCCTCCCTGCAGCGAGGGGCCTGTATTCTGGTCCGTCACTATCTTACACCACTGCTCTCTGGGAAGGGTGTCATACTCCTAGAAGGAGAAGAACAGGAGTGTTTTTATTTAGTAAGGATTACGTTTTCACTCATCACAATATGCTACAGTGTTTTTTAAGGCATGTTGACACCAAAGATCAAAGAATGTGTCAAAAAAGCACTGTTTTTGTGATATTTCAAGATATCATGAATCCTGTTAAAGTCCAGAGGTATTAAAAGTTCTGCCAAAACAAGAAACCACAGATAGGGAGCCTTCAGGAAAAAGATGATATAAGAGAATAGAGACATTAGTTGGTCCTCAGACAAGGAAGTAATGATTTGTGTCATAACAGCAAAGAAAAATATAATAATAGGCATATTTTTAACTACAAAGGCTGCATGTAAACAAACAACTAACTTCTAGTATAACTAGGTACAGGAGTATAATGAGCTGTTGCTCATTACAGTCCTGATGACACAGCGGTTTCGCCCCCAGCGGACAAAGACCATAAAAACAGAGTCAGTGAACGGGCTGACACAAAACTTTGAAACAGAGCACCAACTAAAATATGCGTGACAACTTTATCTACATTTCTTGTTAAACGTACTGCAACTTAAAATGTCACATTAGCATAGTATCTGATGTAACAGAGTAAAACCAGTACTTGGTATTGTTCTAAGACAAGAAATGAGAAGACGTTGGGAATGGTGATACTCTACCTTTCCATCTTTTGCCACCAGGTCCGTGTAGGTGTCGTAAATATTGTTCAATTTTTCCACCGTCTGATTGTGTTGCTTCTGCCTCACGGAGTACTTGGTGTTGACCCTGCCGCCCAGATATTTGGCTAAAATCTTCAGCGCCTCTCCACTTGGAGGCAGTTCGTCAATACTCTGAGGTGTACAGTAGGACACAGATAAAAACGTCAAAACATTTATAAACCAATCCTTCAGTCAGAGGGGAAATCAAAGTAAAAAATGATTTGTGTTGTGTGGCTTTGTGGTCCTACTGCTGTATCGAAGAAAATCAGCTACAAATCTTTTTTTGTATAGTGTAGTACAGACAGACAGGCAAGTCTTTGTTAAATCCAAGACTTCCTGCATCTTATTGAGCTGTATGCTGGGCTAGAGGGGTTATATTACCTGTATCATGATGTCAACATAGTCTTTATCCTTTAGCACACAGAGGTAGGGATAAAGGTTATGCTTATAGTCCGCAGTGTTGGTGATAGCCAGGATCTTTTTACTCTCCCTCAGGGCCAGGAGGAGGCTCTGGTGCCACAGGACCCGCTGATCCGCCAGCAGCTTCCTCTGAAAGGACAAATATCTGGAAGTCATCCTCATCTCATAACAGAGACTGGCAGCAGGAAACAAATAAAGAATGTGACAATTGTCAAACAGAATGCATCGTTGCTTGTTTATCACACACTGGATGAACCCAATTGACATGGTTATGAATTGTGAACCAGCAGATGGGGCCACCTCTCACTAGACGTTGTGTAGCATGAGAGTGCATGGTATTTGATGGTTGAGCTTTACCTTCAGATGAAAAGGGGAAAAGCCTTATTCTCTTAAGAGGAACACATCTGTTGTAATTTATTGTCTTTTATTGTGATTGTAGTAATGTGTTTTTATTACATTACACAGCACTTTGGCTCGACCAAAAATCGCTTTTAAATGTGCTTTATAAATAAAACTTGATTTGATCTGGGCCACAGACTGTGTCATCCAGGACTAAAACAGGTAGTTTGGCCCATTTTAGAAAAGGTATGTAATAAAGTATATCATTTTTCAATGACAATGGAAGTCGTCAGCTGTCATCATCCCTTCAATTGAAGTTAGGCAGATATCTAAACCGACACTGTTCTTAGCTCTCACGTTTTTATTTCACCAGAAGCGTTTCAAAGAAAACCTGTAAGTATTCAGCCAGAACACGCATGTGCTTCAGCATTATTTTCATTTCCCTGTGCACTATAATAAATGTTTTAGATATGCTTCTTGGTTTTTAATCATTTACTTAAGATCATACACTGAATAATGGGAAATTAGATTCTGTGGCTGGGTACGCACACTTTGTTCCTGTTCAAGAACATGGGGAGGTATTGCAGTTATCCCAATGATCCGAGCACTGAGTTCATTCTTTAGTCAAAGAGTTTTATCCAGACTGAAGCAGAGACACAGTCTTGATTGTGAAGGGAGAGGTGACTGGGTTCTCTCCAGAGGCATCGATTACAATACATTATTATTCTGTCCTGCCTATCTGTAAATGCTTCCCGACCACCAGGGACTCTCAGCCCGCTCGCTTCCCACGTAGCCCATCTGCAGAGCCAGGCGAGCCAGGCAGGACTGTAAATGCCAGAGTTGGAAAAAAAAAGGCACACCACAGGCTGCCTCTAACCTGTCAGGCCTAAATGCATATTATTTAAAAGTTTATAACAGAAAATAAGGACAAACTTTACTCCTGGCAGACATTGGGTACCATTTGGTGTAGAAATGCATTACTGTCAAGACATCAAAGTTACATAAATGGTGTTAGCATAATCTCTTTAAACAGACAAGAGAATTGGTGATTTGAGCCAGCATGGTGGATTAAGCAGAGAATCTACACGACTTTTAAAAGAAAAGAATTACAGCACAAAACAACAAGATGTCCTTCCAGTACAAATGACGCTATGTTTCTTTTTCCAAATGGAAAAGACAAGGTTTGTAAGAAATTAGGTTTGCTTTTCTTAAAAACAATGCAGCAACAACAACACTCCTGTGATACAGGGAACCAATTATTTTAACTAGTCCGTCACAAATAATCTGACACCAATATATTGAAAATACCAATGTTGTACCCCAAGTATATTTAAGGATTTGGATTGACTATCGATTTTTAAGACTAAACCATCTACTATTTACCACTATAGCACACTATTTTTACAATTATTTGAAGATTTTTGCATCCACATTTTTAGAAGACGTGTATATATTAAATATATGATGAAGATGAGGAGAGACAACATGTGTTTTTGTTTACCATTTTGGCAATGTTCTTAGTGATGGGCTTGTTGGCCTCCACAGAGTCGATGGTGATGGTGCAGTCCTGCTCAATGGTGAGCTGTTTTTTAAAACGCTGCTGAAGCTCCTCCTGACTGAAGTCCAGTTTAGGGTACCGGTGGTCCGACCGCTAAAACACATGCACACAAACACAACCGTGAGAAAGACAGACAGAAACAGAGAAATAACCGATTCCTACCGTGCCATCGAAAGATTTTTGTACACCTTGTGGTTAACCTCTAGAGACAGAAGGTTGAAAGACCCTGACCTTCTTTGTATTTACCTCTAACCTGCCCACCAATTGATTGCTGGTCTTTTCAGGGCAGTTATCAGAGGCCAAGTCTTAAAAGCATTTTAGTCCGCTGCAAAGAAAGCGCTAGTGTCAAAATCTTTGGCCCGGTAATGCGAGAGTGGAAACCCAGAGTTCATTTTTCCTCTCAGTTTGATATTATCAAGATTTAAATGAACATATATAAAAAGGCAGTTAAGGGGGTCCAAAGCTTAAATGGTAAAAACATTTTCAATGATCGAAAAGAAAATCTAGCAAAGTGGTCAATTAATGCAAATTTTTATCATAAATAGCCTGAAATGAATTGCTGAGTGTATGTGTGTATGCTTCGTAAATTAACTATCAAAATGCCTTTCGAACAAAGCACCAGATAAAAGAAAAGAAATACAATATGCTTTACAAATGTCAGTTATTGTTTAAAGGAGGTAGTGACCTTGCCAAGGCAGTAAGACCATACTATATGTCGTAGAAAGAATGCAACCATTAATGGCTGTAGTACAGCGGTAAGAACATTTATTCGCTCCTAGTAAATCAGTCCTTGGAGAGATGGAGCATGGACCGTAGCCAGAGCAAAGTTTAAGGTAGTGTGCCACATAAATTGCTCACCAGACAGCTCTTGTGCAATATTACAACTTCAGAAAAACAGATGCGCTAAAAAGCTAACACAGGGGAAATGGTGCTGGCACATAGGGTTGAAAGTGCAAACTTGAAGCTTCTGAGGTACAAAGAAAAGCAAAAAGCTTTACAGAAAGGACTATCCAGCTGTGTGACTTTATTCAAATACATAACAACATTGTAAAACTGTCCAAACCTATAATGTCCCGTGCATAGACTGTGTATATATATATTATATATACACACACACTGTACTGTGTCAAACCCACAATGCATCGACTGGATGGATTAACACAATTTTACCACCCATCTGAGGAGTGTACTAACTAACTACTGTTAGTATTGCGAGCAAAGCAAAATGCAATGTTTTGTTGAAATTGGCACATGGGCCAGTTTCAACACAAACAAAAATAATTAAATGATAATACCATACATTCTCTGATGACAAGTTGAAACTAGATCAAACTGCATTTTATACACACATCACCCTAATCAAAATTCCATCTCGCAACAACAAACAATATTCTAATTAGACTGTGTGTCTGCTGCTAACACGGATTCAAAATCCTCCGGAGACCATCCAGTCTGCTCCTCTGCTATCTAACAGACCAGTTATTTGGACAGCATTTCCGTCATTAAATCAACCTGCCAGTAAGTCACAGTCATAGTCAGATAACCAGCCTAACAAATACCGTCGGAGGGAAGTAATGGAACACTTACATTTAGCCGGTTTCACATTTCACTAAGTGGCATGATTCATTTACACTCTTAAGATAAAAATACAGGAACTGCTGATAGCAACCTTCACACATGCAGGCTAACAACAACATCAAGTTGACCAACAATATTAATAAATCTGTTTCTAATTCTAAACTTGAACGAAAAGCTGTTAATGAATCATGTGAGAATCAGAAGGGGAAGTGAGGTGGGAAAAGGGGAGGAGAGGTGAGAGGAGGAGAGGCGAGTACAGCAGAGCAGCCATTAGGATGCAGTCGGCTCACTATAAATAGGCCAGTGCCCGTCTAGCTGTGAAGGAGTAACAATCAAATATTTCGTAGTCATGCTGGAGCCTTCTGACAGCTTTCTGTGGTGCTTTGACATACACAATATCTGTATTTATGTTATACATTGACACTCTTTATCACAACGCCCCATGCTGTTTAATAACTGTGACTAATGTATTCAAAGCTTCTGGATACAAAATGAAGTCTTTATGAAATGCACGTCATGGCATTGATGGATCTTCTAAATCTCTGATCTCTGATTTTAAAAGTAACAACAACTGGGGTATAACATCCTTGATTTCAACACACATCTGCTATATCAAGATCAGCATGTTGTAGTAACTATAACAACCCCTGAATTGAGTTATAGATTTAAGCATAAAGGCCAGCAGCTAACACATAAATGTACATTATATGAGTTATGATGACTTAAAGGTAGGGTAGGTAAGGATGGAGAAACCAGCTCGAGTGTGCTAGAATTTGAAAGTACGCAGCTGAAAAAAATCCGCCCCTTCCTTCAGACTTCCTTACAGAGCCCCTCCTCCAACACACACGAACGCGCACATGACAAATCAGGGCACGAGATAAGTTTGTGCACGAGATGGATGGCTGACAGGCAGGTAGGCCATCCAGTTATTTCAGCCGGGTCGTGCTTTTTACAGTACTACAGCTTCCAAAGATGATTTTTTTAAATGTATTTATTGTTAAAGCATTTAATGTATTCATTGCTATCGGGATGGGTATCGTTAAGGTTTTAACGGTACTACTACTTTTATCGATACCGCTTATCGTTCTTTTGGAAAAAAATAAGGTAAACTAACTAAACAAATTGTGAACAAAACTAACATTGCTTTTTATTTAAAATAAATAAATAATATTTCACATCAAAAGAAACGACAATGTGTTTAACAAATCATATTAAATAATGTCATGACAGAACTGTAAACAGAATTAACATTGCTTTTTATTTAAAATATATAAATAATATTTCACATCAAAAGAAACAGCACCAGGGTTGGTTCATTGTAGCTGAAACTTTAACAGACAGTCGAACCCGGTGCATTCCTCCGTCTGAATGTGGTGCACTTTTGCTAGATGTTTAGACAAATTGCTCGTGTTACCGCCCTTACATGGTAAACTCTTATTGCACTTTTGGCAACGAGCATTATCCACATCGAGACGGGTAAAGTTTAACCACACCTCGGAGCGCGTTCTCTCCGCCATCTCCTCCGTGTGTGTGTTGCTGCATATAGCAGCTGCGTGTGTGTAAGCTGCCCCGCCCCCTCACACACAGACGGGGGAGAGAGATCTCTCGTCTGGATTGGAAAGATCGAAAATACTCAAAATAATCATAGACGCATTTTGCAGTCTTTGTGCGTATTAGAAACGGAGTTGGCGACACTAAAACTGCAATATAATGTTTGTGTAGCATAATAAATACGAGATATTTTTTAAATGTCTCCAGTACCGATAACGTCGAAGCTTAATGGTACCACGGTCTTTAATAATTCAGCCCCGGGGGCCCATTTAATACCGGGGCTCGGTACCCATCACGAGTTAAGTGTTTCTGAAGTGAATTACCTACCCCACCTTTAAGTGATTCAATTGTCTGTTTGTCTTTTCAATAATGATAAATGAAAGCCAGTTTAACTGTAAATGTTAAATCTAAAGTACATTTTGGCAAACCACAAGGATTACTGCTAGGCCTATTGATATGTGTTCTTCTAATCATACATTTTATTTTTTTTGTTATTATGATTAAGAGTTTCACAGTCAAAAGCTCAATCAATCTGTGGGGTATGAATAATATGGGTGTTGTTTGATCAGATTTGACCTTCAGTGGTCTGGCAAAAAACATTGCGAAACTTTGATTGTTGTACCGAAAACGTTCTAACTTTCCGACTTGGGTCCACTTCTGACCAGTGAGTAAAAAAAGAGGACGGAAACATAAAACTCACGTGTAAAATAATGATAACTGTTTAAACTTTGGTAGAAAAATTGTAAGTTCATGTCGGAGACTATTGCTCATAGTATGAAGATTTTTGAGGAAATAGGTTGTGAGTGCCTTAAGTCAGCTACTAACCAATCACTGTACTGTGTCACAACAACTGAGAACATGGTACATGTCAAAGACAGCCTGTGCTACATTTACCTGTGTGTAGTAGTTATGAACCAGCGATGAAGAGCACTGCTCAGTGTCTGTTTTGAGGCTGGGCTGGTAGTCGGGCTGGACGATTTGCACGGCCTTTAGCACCATGTCTCTTTCATCTTGCCGAAACACACCCTTTCTGAACACATCATCCAGAGAAAAGCCTTCCTCCTCCATCTGGGTCAGGCACCTGGACATAAAAGGGACAAACAGTTGTTTTACCAGGTTTCTATTGGCCCTTAAGCAGATTTGAGCCATGTTCGAGTAAGGTGACCTGGGGATGCTCATCAGAATAAGTGGCTTAACAACCATTCTTGCCAGGTATTATTATTTCTGGCTAATAGATGTCACTTTTTCAATTAAATTGGGATAAAAGCATACAGTCCAGTCACTTTCCAATGACTCATGAGCTCTATGAGTAAGAATGGCCAATAGCACACTCAATAATACTAGTAAACAAATTAGACATCACCCGATTATTCTGTGTAAACCACAGAATATTATTGTGCTATGCGATGGATGCAAAGGATAAAACAAAGCACAAACAGTAAACTATTTGCATTTCTTTCCTGACCACAAGGCAGTGGTTATCACACTTTTTCTGTCAGGCCCCCCCTTTGGAGAAAAAAAAAAAGTCGGGCCCCCCCCCCCCAACACAAATAGTCAGGCTCAGTGACGGCGCCAGAGATTTATTTTGGGGGTGCTGTGGGGTAGCTTGACGTTTCATAGAGGGTGCTCAAACATTTAGGGTTTCCCATTAATGTACCGGGCGCTACAGTGGAATGTTCTGCTGCAACACTCCCCATGCATATACACAATGTGACAGTTACAATGAAGGCTCGATAATCAGCTCACGGCATATAGGTGTAAGCAGGGGTAAAGTGCTATTTTTATAGGTGGTGTGTGGACCTCACAGAGGGGTCCGGGGGCATGCTCCCCCGGGAAGATTTTTAAATATTGAAGCATCAATCTGGTGCACTTTGAGAGCAAAATGAAGAGATCTATGGATACATCTCTCAACACCCATTTGAAACAGAACTGTAAACAGATTTACTATTTCTTTATGGATATTTTAAAATCACTCCCTTTTTAAACTTTATTCATTTTTTACTGTCATATAGTATTTCATACCTGTTTTCAATGTATTCTCTTAATTTTTTTATAACTATAATGATCATATAAACGTGTGCCTCGGAAATAATTGTTTACATTAATGGTGACCAAAACGTTTGAGACCCACTGAGAGAGTCCTTTAGCTCACTGAGCCGGAGAGGACTCTTCTCCACTTTGTTGTTGAAAAAACTCCTTATATCCGTTAGCGTAGCTCGCTAGCACCAGAAGCTAACATCAACGATCTCCTTTTTCTTCCTTCTTTTTC